>NC_088801.1:66891758-67625873 GCF_011386835.1 Chrysemys picta bellii | reverse complement strand
CGGTGACAGTGTTTGTGCTCTAACAAGATGGCTAAGACACATCACTGCCACCAATCATTACAGGAGCGCTCCTTCCCCTGAGGAAGTGGTGTCAGTCCAGGCAGGCAGCACAATCAACAGCAGTAAGAGACTATGCCGAGGAATGTGGGATAAAAGAGGTAAGATCAAAATTAGTATTGAAAGGCTCGGTGGGAGAATGAGAATTTGCTGAGAGAGGATGAAGACATCAAGGTGAGAGATTGGAAGAAAAGCTTAGGAGATCCAAAAAGCCGAGGGAGAGGAAAAAAGGGAGAATTCCCAGAGGAAAAGCAGAGTAGAGACTTGAAGGAAAATAGAATTCCACTGGGGGACAGGGAACAAGTTGAGATTGAAAAGAATGGATAGCTAGAAGGAAAGGTAGGAAAGCATGATAGGCCTAGCAGGGACTGAAATAAGAGAGTCGGAAGTGGTTGGGTTACTGGAAAGGGTTTGGAGTTACAGGCCAGAGGAGAGAGTTGTGTTGCAAAGAGATAGGGCGTCAATTAGGAAATAAAGAAGCTGAACAGCTGATCCAGATGGTAGGGGACGCTTGGGAGAAGGATCAATTGCTGACTGTGGAGAGAGAAGGTAGAGGGATAGGGCACAGAAAATAATTCTGGAGGAAATGTAGAAAGAAATGAAGCCAGAGAGATGGAGGTGTGAGAGGCAGACAGTAGAAGATCTTGAAGCCGAGGAGGAAACAAAAAACTCCAAATAGCCAGACCTTGAGCTGGTGTAAACTGATGTAACTCCATTGAGAGCAGTGCAGCTATGCTGATTTACACCAGCTGAGGATCTTGAGCAAATTACTTTACCCCCCCCCCCCCACAATATTATTCTGTTTGTTTTTCCATATAAATGCTCCCTGTCTCCTGCTTACACGTACTTTAGCCTCATCATTCAGAATTCTGCCACGGTTTGGCAGATGATCGATGTACCCAAACCTTTAAAGTTGGTAGCAATCGGAACCGGAAACTGCAATTAAGAAATGTGTTATTAAACAAATGTCCTTTGTAACCTGGTTACCATCTGCAGAAACTCCACTTATTTAATAGATTTTTGAAAGAAGAAAAAAGGCTAAACTGAATTTTAAAAGTTGTAGTGGAGAAAGGAGGGGAATAATGAAAATCTGGAGACTCAATGATTATAAAGGGAGTGTAAAGTTGTCTACTGCTTATAGTAAGGGACAGAAAGTCAGGTTCAGCTTTGCCACCAACCCATTATGTGACCTTTAGCAAGTCACTTAACCTCTCTGTGCCACCACTTCCCTGTCTGTACAATGGATAGGACAATGCTTACCTTACAGATGTATTTTGAGGCTTATTTAATAATTGTAATATGTTTGGAAAAGTGCTATATCCTGTAAGTGAGCAGTGTTGTTAAAATTTTGCTTCATAAACCAATCATAACAAGGATTCTATGTAAAGCAATTATTGTACCAAACCTCAAGGTCCTTGTTTAACCAGCGAAACTCCCAACGACTTAAATGGTCTGAGATGGGATTGAGGTGGGCTGGACATGTGATAAGAATGGGAGAAGAATGAGCAGAAAGGAAAGCATGGGAGGAAGAAGACAGCAAGAGAGGATATGGAGGACCAAGGATATGATGGAAAGAATCTGTCAAGAGAAGATTGAAGAGAAAAGTACTGGAACCCAAGACTTATGAACCCGGGTCATGGATTGGAATGAGTGGCGAAGAATCATAGGCAGCTCTGACCCCATGTAAATGGGAAAAGGAGTTGAGAAGTGAAGTTTTATATATATATATATATATATATATATATATATATATATACAGCCATGTCTAGACTAGGACAATAGGTTGTCTTTAAAGATATGTATGTTAGCACTTTTTAACTAACAGGTTTTTAAACACTAGTATAAACAAGGGAAAGCAACTTTTAAAGCATGAGCTGGTCACAATCAACCCCATCAGTCAATATACTTTTAGACGTGTCTGCACCAGTGTTTCAAACATTTTAACTAACATGTTTTTAAACAAAAGAATCTAGGGGGTGCCTCTCTAAATAACTGTGGACTGAATATTGAGGTTAAATATAACTATTGGAAATCCCATGTATGTTTTACACAAGGGATATAAGAGTGTATGCAGCTCCATGATACTGTTACATATTTGGTTGTGATTAATGCATACATTCACGTCTACTGAGAGGCTATGTTAAAAATGTCTCATCTAGAATCCTGAAGGCACCAAAAATTGAGGTTTGTTGGTTTCCAACAAAACACTAGCCCAGGAGACGTGGGTTCTACCTAGACTTTATTCTCAGCTCTGCTTTTGACCTGCTGCATGAGCTTGGGCAAGTCAGTTCGTCTCCCTGTCTCTCTATTCCCCCCCACTTCATCTATTCAAAATGGTAAGCTCCCCTCCTCCATCTATTCAGATGGTAAGCTTCTGGGGACAGGGACAGTCTCTTTTTATATGTGTAAAGTGCCTATCATAATGGCTCCCAATGCTGGTTGGAGCCTCTAGGTGCTTCTCTAATATAAATAACCATCGGTGCATCAATATTTGGCAGATTTAGACAAATACTGTTCCAACAGTCTCTCCCCCTAGCATCTTTCAGGATTCGGTTCCATGCCTTTAAAGCTCACAAATTAGCATAAACAAAGCTTTCTTTGCATTCTGGAAAAACAGGGCATAGGAAAATCCCTGCAACCAATCTGAATTTCCTCCTGTTAAAATCTAATCTATTCTTACAGTTTGGCTTGATTTGGTTTAGTTTTGTCATTGCCGAGATTCATTTTGTATTGTGCTCTTTCCCTATAGATCTACTCAGAGTCTTTCATCAGCCACAGTCCCTCCAAAAGTTCTGCTTAACTCACAAAGCAAATGCAATGTTTGGTATAATATTTCAAACAGGTCACAATGTGCTTCCTAGCTTAATGGCCGTTTATTTTGTTTCACAGATGTTTAAATTCACGCTTTGTGGTCACGGACAGTAATGCCATGCACAAAATAAATACGGTAAGTAAAACAGAAATGCTCTAGAGATGTGGCTTTTGAAATGTTTCATATATGTGGGGACAGATTCTAATACTAGTACTGAATAGCACCTTATGGCAAATATAGTCCCACTGAAGACAATAGTCCAGATTCTGATATCCTTAATTTATGAGTAGTTCCATTGGCTCCTATCTATACTGGTATTTATATGGTCCTATCACTGGGGTATCTGAGTGCCTTGCAGTCTTTAACTTACAAGGTAGGGAATTTCTAGTATCCGCATTTTACAAGATACACAGAGGGGCTAACTGACTTATCCACTCTATATGCATCCGAAGAAGTGGGCTGTAGTCCACGAAAGCTTATGCTCTAATAAATTTGTTAGTCTCTAAGGTGCCCCAAGTACTCCTGTTCTTTTTCCAGTTTCACACAGTCTACAGCAGAGCAAGGATATGAACCATGGTCTCCCAAGTCTTAGGCTAATGCCCTAACCACTAGGCAATCCTTCCCCTCTGTAGTGTCTTCATCTACCAATAGTTCCATTCCATGACTACTTACTTATGGAGTAAGTTACTTTGCTATTGGTGTAGATCCAAAGCCCATTGACGTCAATGGGAGTCTTTCCACTGACTTAAATACATTCAGAGTAAGGCAACTTTCCTTTGAGATGGCAAAGTTTAAAACCTAACCTCTGTCTTTTCAAGGGAGCATGATATGGCATACCAACATAATGAAGTGTGACAGGCCATTTAAGGAAAGCTCAGGTCAAAAAGATATTTGTTTTGGTCAAAAGAAATCATGTTTCTACTATCCTAATCTCCACAGGAATAGTTTTCTTTCCCCTCCCTTTGTAAAAAAAATCTTTTGGAACCAGCTGAAGGACATAGGGCATTTTTCTGCAGCCTGAATTTTTTTTCATTTCGTAAGTGGCTAGGTGGGTTCATATCTATGTTACCCACATGAGTGAAGTAACTCCACATTTGGAGATTCCCCCATATATAGATTTTAATGCAGTGGAACTGATGTAAGTGGCTCCCCTCTCAAAGGGTACCATTAACATCTTGACATTTACCACAATACAGTATTTATCTTACCTATGGTATTTACAAATATTCCCTATGCTTAGAATGGGGAACACTGCAAATGCCAAAGTGATTTTATCTATTGCAAGCAGTAAATGTCAAGAGTTTCAGATCACCCACTGTATATATGCTCCAAAGAGTCCTCAATGTGTGTGCATTCTAGCAGAGGTCAGTCCTGTGTACAGAGTCCTTTCACAGTCTGTTCCTACCAAGAGTTGGAATAATGTGCACGGGGGATAATGCATAGGGACCATTGCTTTGTCTGGGTGTTCACATGTATATGTATTTATATACAAACAAATTATGCTCAGTTACCTATGGCTAAGGCCTGATGCTCCCCATCATATTAGTCGTGGATGACTGGCATTTGGCAGTCTTTTCATGTCTTTCTTGAAGACACAGAATTGGGATGAGCATCTTTTGCAATTTGTTCCACTGTAGCTCATGGGGCTTTTCCTGGTGAGCAAACGTGTACAATCAGATGGAATTTAGCTCAGAGCATAGTTTCTCTAACTGAAGTTCGCAGTTTCTCAGAAGAGTATTGACAGCATTTTTGTTTAGCAATTTTGAATTGCTTATATCTATTTGAAATTATTGTCCTTCAAAACAGTCCTAAACCTGGGAAATTACATACTGAAGATGACTTATGTATCAAAAATTGTACAACTCCAGCATTGTCAATTTCACAGATCTATGAATCCTAACTTATTACAATTTCCTCTCATCCAACCCAAGGACCTAACCTCACTCAATTATAACGGAAGAACAAGTAGCCAAAATATCATTTTAAATAAATACATTGAATACCAAAACTTTCACGTTATATTAATGAAATGGAATGATACTACATGCAATGATAATGTCACAGGAGATGAATCAGCAAGCTTGTATCAAATTATACAGGCATGAGTATCTGAACTGAAGTCCAAAAAGTAGCTCATTTTGGATTAGCTTTCTGTATTAATCTGTTATTTAAACCAGTGTGTACATAAAATTCTGTTCCTTTCCATTTCCTGTCAGTATATGATAAAGGTGAAATTCATTTCAAAGAAATGCATGCCAGCCCCATATTCTCATAAGAAATGTCCTAATTTAACATATAATACATCTAATCCATGTTTCACTTCTCATATGTAGCATAATATTGGGTCACATTGATTTAACTATGGATTACATATGGCATGTCTCCAATGACATGTATGCTTTACAGAAGATAGTGGAGTTAGCTCTGTGGGATGGTTATGGATTTGTTTGTGAATAATGGCCAGACATGAAAGACTGTATAAACATTTAATCTAACCCCCAAACCCACCGCACATCAGGGTGGGTTTGGTTTGTAGCCAAACTGACAAACATTAATCCTGGGTCTGTGAATTTGTGGCAGATCTGGGCTAGTCTCCCACAGCACCTCTCCCTTGCCACCATGTTCAGTCCCCATGGCTTGCCCTCCCTAGTGTCTGTTGCTGTCTGTCCCCTTGACCCCCCCAAAAGCCTGACCCAAAGCCCACTGAAGCTGCTGGGAATCTTTCCATTGACCTCTTTGTGCTTTGGAACAAGCCTTTAAGTATGGGACCTCCCAGAGTCATTCAGAGCCACGTGGTGGCTGTTTTGCCAGTCTCCCCCAGGGATCACCACGGCCTTCTCCAATCCACAACGTTTTCAGAGAGCTCAAGAGCTGGCATGACTCCTCCTCAACCCAACAGGCAGCAGTAGAGTAGAAGGAAACTCCCCATTCTCTACTATCTGCTATCTCCAAAGAGCAGAAAGACAGTAGCTCTCTGTCAGATCACACAGTACAGAGTAGATGTCCGGGGGTGCTACCGCCCTTTGCTGATCAGGGTAAGGGTGGTCAGCAGCAAGGTTTCCCTTTCAATGATCTATAAAAGATGAGGGAAAGTCGCTCCCCCACAAAGAGCATGTGGCATTTGTCCTACCTGACCCCTCCCCCCCCAAAAGAGAGAGGAGTCAGTGCATCCATAAGACCTGGGGATGGACCAGCTGGCGAGGGGGTTATAAGAATATCCTGATCCTGGTTTATACATTCTGGTTCAGCAAAGAGTATCATTTCAGGTCTTAAATGAAAGCCAGGGTCACTTTGGTCAGTAATAGCATTGTGAAATGTATGCAGAGATATTATGCAAAGAGTTACATATGTATGCCAAAAATGTTCTTAAAGTCTGTATCAAGGTAGAGTCAACAAACAGGTTTTGTGCCAGACAAAACATGTGTATTCACCTCTCTCTTGCTGAGCATGTAAATTAAGCATTGTAAGCCAACACAATGCAAGCCTCATTTACCTACAAAGGGTTTTACTGTCCCTGAAGGCAGAAAATCAACTTTGGGGGTACAAGTAGAAGGCAAAATTATACCCTCCTTTCCTGCAGTTAGGAAGTAAATGGACAGCATGTTATATTCATGAAAATGGGATCTCCACCAGGCTTCGTTAAAACACTGCAAAGGACACTTGGGATGAGATAAACTTCTTTATATAGGAGGTTAGCCTGCTAAGTTAAGTTTAGTCTCTAGACATCGTGTTATGATTTTGTTTTATCTGTAACCCTTTTGTTTCTATTATCTTTACTCACTTTCTCTTGAATCTCGAATCTTTGATAATAAACCTTGTTTTCACTATAAATCAGTGCTGTGGTGTGACACAAAGAGTTGATCCTGAGTTGAATCATACAGGCTGGTGTGTACTCTGTTCCCTTGGGGACAGCAAGCCTAATATTTCTGTGAGCATTCAGTGGATAAGGGGCTGGACACTACAGGGGAACAGTTCAAAGAGGTTTGGGGATTGGTGTTCACCAACGAGTAACCTGAAAGGCAAAGTAAGGGCTGGCCTAGCCCAGAGGAGAGTGCTTGTGTGCTAACGGGCTAATGGTATCAGGGAACTGACAGCCAGTTAAGTGAGTCTTCCTCTTGCTGAGATGGGTAACAAGCTGACACACAGTCCTGGGTACCCTGAAAACTGTCACAATGAGCCAAACAGATCAGACCACCCCAAGCCACTCAAACAACCAGCAATGGTTAGGAGGATTCCAGGGACATGGGTTCTTAGTGGTTTGGGTTCTGTAGGACTTCTACTTACAAGCAAACTGCAGGGGTTGGCTATTGCCAAGCCCACAAAACAACCCTTTCACCCTTATGGACCAGGCGCTGCAGGGTTCATTCAAGTTCAATATGTAATACAGGACCAGGTCCTTTTAATGGCAAGAGTAGGTGTTTCCCACCAGTCATATATTGCTTGTGAAAATCTAAATACTGGCTTAAGCAGCTGCCTGGTGATATTTTATACACTAAACATACAAACTATTTACCATATGATGGAACAAACTTCTTTAACTTTCAAATCAAGTCCCCCCCCCCCCTAAAAAACAAATTGCAATTTTTTTCAGAAGTTACTTTTCCAAGTCAGGACTACAACGGTTGTGCTAAATTACTTCTTCATTTACTCTTTCCTCCATTGGGACAAAAGCTTTCCATAGTGTGGATTTTAATATCTTAATGATATTTGCCAATAAACAGAGAGCGTAAACTAGAAATTAGATGCATGGTCATCTTCCACCACATTTTTTGTGTACAATTAAGCATTTCAGAAATCACCCACTGCCTGTGATCATGACAATTCTATTCATTAGTTACACTCTAGCAAGTAAACTTGAAGCCACAGTGCCAATTAAAACTACTTAGTTGTGTTTGGAAGTTAATTAATAGTAGATTAAAGTTCTGATTTTCATATGGATTTCTGATCCATGCTGTTAAGTACACTGAATGTGTCTGATGGTGGGCACTGAGGGAACAATTTTCTGTCAACTTATTTTGGTCTGAAAAGCAAGCTCCTAAAATTTTCTTTATGCCTCATTTCTTGGTGACATTGAAGAAGGTTGTTTATCTTCTTTTTTCAAGTATTTTGAAGGTGTTCTTTTTCCCCATTCCAGTGAATGATTTTTATGTGTTAGTTGGTTTTGGATAGACTGCACAGTCATTAAAACTATACCCACAAAGAATTTAAAAATAGCGACTAAAGCTCCTATTTCCCCCCACCCTAAACCACTTGGAGCTGATGTTTTTGGCATAGTACTATTTTTGCTAGGTATGGGATTTCAAGGTACAAGGTAATACAGTGAAATGAGATTAATCTAGGATGAGGAAAAACCTAGAAGCCAGTGGGGTATATTTGAGATGGCATAGATTCAAATAATAAGATCATTATAATATATGGCAATAGCAAGTTGGGATGACATATGCAATGTGATATCAAAAAAAATGGTGAAGAAAAGTCAGTGAAGTAAAAAGGAGAGGGTTATAATTATATTAATGTTTAAATGACAATTAATTGATCGAAATTTTGTTTCAAAAGCTTTTTATCATATTTGCCACTTACAGTTAGTCAGATTTCTCAGGGAACCAGTTGCCTATATATATGCTTGAGGCCAGTGAATATTTTATAGACCAGATTCTTGGTTCTATTCTGGCAACTTTGTATGATTCAAACACCATAAAGTGTCTCAATTCTGGCCAGAAGAGGCCAATGGAGAATCACCCCTAGTGAGCGGAAACTCTCTACTGGCACAAAGCTGATCGAGCTGGCTCCTGAGCCAACTATTCTGTACATCCCTGAGGCAAGGAAAACATTTCTGTGGAAGCAGTGGAGCTCTGCTTTGCTAAATTGGATCTCCAGTGGTAAAAGGACTTTTAATGACCCTATGCTATTGGCGTACATTAGAGCAGCCCCTAGGTTGTATGTACACACACAGTGCTGAATGAAGTGCTACCTGGTTCGTTTACTCAGTCATGGAAATTTGTCAAGACAAGGGGCAAAATCAATGCAGCTATTTGTTAAGTGTCAGAGTGCTCAACGCTGCTCTCAGTTACACCCATGTAAATCCAAAATAACTCAATTTGAGTTCATTCTATTATGCAACCTCATTGGATTTAAAGTCAATACTACACGTTTACCACACAGAGCCATTATAGGTAAGGCCATTGACTTCAACAGAGTTGGATGGCAAATGCGAGCAGAAACTAGCCCAGTGGCCATAAAATGTGACTCAAGATTGAAAACTGTTTGTGATTTCATTTCTGACATAACTGAAGACAGATCCCAATTAGGGGATCAATCATACTTCAACTGGAATCAATGGGAGGAATGAGAGATTTCAGATAAAATCATGTTACGTTATTCAGCATTTTGGCTTGGAGAGTAGTTTAGGTTAGCTGTGAAAGCCGTCCCAAGTTTTCACTAATGTGGCTGTACTACTAATTCTAAGCAAGCTGTGCTGCAAACTGTGGTTAAAAAATGTTAATTTAGGACAAAATTCGCCTCTACACTCAACAGTGTGGCTCTCTATTTTAAAGCCTGCACTCATTCTATGCCTGGGATTCCTAATGACATCTATGGCAGTTTTATATGTGAAACAAGTGTCCCATATGCAATAGAGATTCACGGAGGATAATGTTGTCCTTAATTTTGGCTTGCTTGGCATTTGTGCTTTTCTATTGAAAGATTTCGGGTGGTGCCTTATATGGCAGTGAAATATACAGCCATATATACTCAAGGCAGAACCTACCACAGAAGTCAGTTGCTGGTTTGTTTTAGCTGTTGCCTGCAGGCTTATGCGAGGTGACAGCTAGTAGTTATTACCTCTTTAACCACACAGCATACTAGGGCCACAGTCCTGTAAGCTGATGCATGCATGGTGGACCACTGTGCCCATTGAAGCTCATAAGTTATATATCATAGTGGGACCCCTTCTCTACACAGAGTCAGAATGAAATCAGTGGGCCTCTGTGCAGGCAAGGGGTCCACTCACTGCACCACCATACAGGATTACACAGTTTAAATAGGGCTAGAGTAAATAGAGAGAGTCTGGAATTTTAGACATACCAGTATCCAGAATATCTCAAATAGCCTCTTTTGTCACATTAACTACTTGTTGCTAGTGGTGACCTAGAAGTCAGTGTACGTTACTGTGGTGTTTGAGGCATGAAGCTGACCATGAACCTTAAATTGCTAGCTTTTCTTAAACAGAATATGTCTGAAGTGGCTGTTTGATGGCTAAATTCTTTTTGTATATTTCACTGAGTCAGCCTGTCAGGAAGGCATGAGAAATATAGCAATCGTAAGTCATTAGTTTTTTGTGGTGTCAGTTCAAAATAATGCTTTATCTGGTCCTGTTACTACATTTATAGTAATTAAAACACATTTATCACCGTACATTCTCTGCAATATTTGAGACAGGAAAGTCAGTTCTTCCATGGTCTATTGAACATTCTAGTTCTTTGAGTGGCTGGGGACATGACCTATACATGCCTATGATGGTCAGAAAATGCTACGACTATATACTTGTGCTTGTTTTTCATTAAAATTCAATGGACCTAATTATGCTTGATGAAGGGCAACAGAGAGTCATTTACATCAGTGTAAAGTGGTTATACTAGGCTCCCAAAGCAGAATGGTAGTATGTTATACTCAGTTTGCAGCGGGCTAAATGACTATACACACTGCAGGACAATGAAGAATAAAGACCATTATGTTTTTTCTGAATGCCAAGTTAAGTCCTGATTCTGCTACCCTTTCTCCTAGTGAGTAGTATCACACCCTGCTTGGAATTCACCCCTATGAACACACTGGATCTATGCACCACTTAAGACCCATCTAAATCCCCTGTGGGTGGGGTGAATTTCACCCAGAATGATTGTGTATCATGACTAGCAATCTGATGGTGAGGCAGGGTTAGAGATAATTTCTTCTAGGAATCCGAAGGTTTTTAAAATCAGAGAAATACAGGCACGTTGTCATGCTATGGAGACTCTGCTAGTAAAGGACGAGTTTCAGGGTTTTTCGAAGCGCAGCAGTGAGGCCCAAGGCATTAGCATATTTTTTTATCCCTCTAACACTGGCTATCGCTCATGATGCAGTCATAGAATCTTGAATGGACACCATTAACTTTAAATCTATCAACATAAACAAATGTTGATTCAAAGTAGTTGAAGGTACTCACCTGACCAAATTTGTGGCTTTACAATTTTACTGTTTTGAAATGATCACCCCCTCCAAATTAATACCTGAGGAGCTATACAGGGGAAACTGTGAAGCTGGCTACGCACACAGCGTTGTTCAATGCACAAAGTAAACACAGAGAAAACAGGGAAACATAGGCCTTGTCTACACTACGAGAGTAGTTCGATTTTACTTGCATCGAATTTTTGTAATCGATATTGCAAAGTCGAACGTGTGTGTCCACACTAAGGACAGTAATTCGACTTTGTGCGTCCACACTAACGGTGATAGCGTCGACATTCGAAGCGGTGCACTGTGGTCAGCTATCCCACAGTTCCCGCAGTCCCCTCTGCCCATTGGAATTCTGGGTGTAGCCGGCAATGCCTTCTGGGTAACAAAATGAGTCGAGGGTGCTTTTGGGAAACTGTCGTCATCCGTCCATCACTCCCGCCCTCCCTCCCTGAAAGCGCCGGCGGGAAAACAGTTCGCGCGCTTTTCCAGTCATTGACAGCGCGGACGCCACTGTACTCCGAGCATGGAGCCCGCTGCGACCATCGCTGCAGTTGTGGCCGCTCTCAACGTCTCGCAGCTTATCATAAAGGTTTCCCTGAGGCAGATGCAGAAAAGTCAGGCAAGGAGGCTACGGCACCGCGGTGATGTCCTGAAGTCTGAGAGTAGCACAGACCTGTCAGAAAGCAGGCGACCCAGCGCCGAGGACATCACAGTGGCAATGGGTCATGTTGATGCCGTGGAACGGCGATTCTGGGCACGGGAGACAAGCACTGAGTGGTGGGACCGCATAGTGCTGCAGGTCTGGGATGAATCCCAGTGGCTGCGAAACTTTCGCATGCGGAAGGGAACTTTCCTGGAACTTTGTGAGTTGCTGTCCCCTGCCCTGAAGCGCAGTGACACCCGGTTGCGAGCTGCACTGAGTGTACAGAAGCGAGTGGCCATAGCCCTGTGGAAGCTTGCAACGCCAGACAGCTACCGGTCAGTCGCGAACCAGTTTGGGGTGGGCAAATCTACCGTGGGGGTTGTTGTGATGCAAGTAGCGAAGGCAATCGTTGATGTACTGCTGCCAAAGGTAGTGACCCTGGGAAACGTGGAGGCGATCATAGATGGCTTCGCAGCGATGGGATTCCCAAACTGCGGTGGGGCCATAGATGGAACTCACATCCCTATCCTGGCACCGGACCACCAGGCCACCCAGTACATTAACCGAAAGGGATACTTTTCCATGGTGCTGCAAGCACTGGTGGACCACAGGGGACGTTTTACCAACATCTACGTGGGATGGCCGGGCAAGGTTCATGACGCTCGTGTTTTCAGGAACTCTGGTCTGTTTAGACGGCTGCAACAAGGTATTTACTTCCCGGACCACAAAATAACTGTTGGGGATGTGGAGATGCCTATAGTCATCCTCGGGGACCCAGCCTACCCGCTAATGCCCTGGCTCATGAAGCCCTATACTGGCGCCCTGGACACTGAAAAAGAACTCTTCAACTACCGGCTGAGCAAGTGCAGAATGGTGGTGGAGTGTGCTTTTGGCCGTCTCAAGGGGAGATGGAGAAGCTTACTGACTCGCTGTGATCTCAGCGAAACCAATATCCCCATTGTTATAGCAGCTTGCTGTGTGCTCCACAATCTCTGTGAGAGCAAGGGGGAGACCTTTATGGCGGGGTGGGAGGTTGAGGAAAATAGCCTGGCTGGTGATTACTCACAGCCAGACAGCCGGGCGATTAGAAGAGACCAGCGGGAAGCGCTGTGCATCCGGGAGGCTTTGAAAGCAAAGTTCCTGAGTGAGCAGGGTAACCTGTGATTTTATAGTTTGTGTACTGAGAAGCTAAACCTGCCCCCGTTTCTTTACCCAGGTAATGTTGACTATCCTATCCAGTTACATACCCCCTTCACCCCCCCTCCAACACACGTGTCGAAATAAAAATAGTTCTACTTTGTTAAAGCACACCGTTTTCTTTAATACTGTTTTAGCGGGAATTTTTTAAAACTGGGACGCAGACTGTGGTGCGGGGCGGGTCTAGTGTTGTGATGCGAATGCAGCTTCTAAACTCAAGGATTGACAGGCTCCGCTGCGGTGGGATGCTTGTTTCAACGGAGCCTGTCAACCCTCCTGATCGGGACTGTGTGTATGGGAGGTCTATTTGACTTTGTGGCAGGGGGAGGACGGTTACAGATCCCATGCTGTGTGGCTCTGTGATCCTGTCTAAGGACCGGCGCTTAAGATCTGTAACTGCCCTCCCCCGCCACAAAGTCACAGAGCAACCCACCCACCCCAACATTACATCAAAACAACCTCCCAGACTAACCGGGGCAACTAGTCACTGCATCACTGCACTGTGTATGTGCCCTGCTGCTGTGCCTGCCCCCGACTATGTACCCTGCCAAAGGAGACTGTCCTGTCCAATTTCCAACCCCCTTTCCCCTCCTCCTCCAAAAGAACATGATTGAAACAGTAGTTAACAGAAACGAATTTTTTATTATCAACTACACATGGCATTGGGAGGTGAAACTTGGACGTGGGCTTGTGTCAGGCGGGAAGGAAAGAACTTTTCAAATGTTGGGAAATGAGAGCCTTCTGCTACTAGAGCTCTCTGCAGGGGTGGAGTGAGAGTTAGCAGGGACTCTGCCGCCTCTCCTTCTTTGCACTTTGGGTGAGGTGGGTATGGGACTTGGTGGCGGGGGAGGGCGGTTAGAGATGGACTGCAGCGGGGCTCTGTCCTCCTGCCTCCGTTCCTGCAGAACATCCACAAGGCGCCGGAGCGTGTCCGTTTGCTCCCTCAGTAGTCCAAGCAGCGTTTGAGTCGCCTGCTGGTCTTCCTGCCGCCACCTCTCCTCCCGATCCATGTTGGCTTGGTGCATTCGGGTCAAGTTCTCCCGCCACTGGGTCTGCTGTGCTGCCTGGGCTTGGGAAGAGGCCATAAGCTCAGAGAACATGTCCTCCCGTGTCCTCTTCTTCCTACGCCTAATCCGCGCTAGCCTCTGGGAGTGTGATTCCAGGCTAGGTTGTGAGACAGTCGCAGACGGGGCTGTGGAAATGGGAAAAAGGGAGTGAATTCCTCTGAAAGATAAATGTAGTTGTGAACAAAGAACATAGTCTTTCTCTGTGAACAAGACCATGCACAGCACCTTTCACATGCGCACTCAGCACAAGGTCGAATTCTCGGCCTTCGCATTCAGTGCCTGGGGTCTTGAACAGCACATTTGAGAAGCGAGGCAGCACAACGGAATTTCTGTTGCAGGCAGACATGGTAAGCCGTACACTTGTGGCAGTTTAAAACTTTTATATTACCACTGGCCTCATTTCACATTTAAATCAATGTCAGTCCCTGCTGCCAGCAATCCGGCAAGCGGGAACTCTGCCCCTGTCCCACCCCCTCGCGGCTGTCCCCGGGAATGATCCCTTTCGGCTGCCCCTCTCCCGCCTCCACCGCGTGGCTGCAAACCAGCGGTGACAGTTCTGTAAAGGAACGGGAAAGCAGTCCCAACACTAACATTCCCCTACCTAATTAAAAGCAGGTCACCATGGCCGACATCACCCTGATGAGGATCTCCGAGAGCGACAAAGAGAGAATGCTCCGGGAAAGCCTCCAAAGACCAGGGCCGTATGCCGCCCTGCTGTGCAGAGCAATGATCCCCGAGTACCTGATAATCTCGTGGCGCGGCAACGTGTCGTACTTCGGAGGACCCAATAAGGCCGCTCTCCCCAAGAACCTCATGCAACGGCTTTCAAGTTACCTCCAGGAGAGCTTCATCGAGATGTCCCAGGAGGATTACTGCTCTATCCCCGCACATATAGACCGCATTTTACTGTAGCTGCAGTAGCAGGGAATACACAGTAGAGCGGCTTGTGCAGGACAATCACTGAAAACCGGACATTGCTAGATTTCTTTTCAAAACTTGCACTGCCCCTTACTAAACCGTTAAGCGCCTAGGGCACACTAATCATGAACAACCCATTCTTTTAATTGTTAATATTCCTGTTTTGTTAAAAATAAATGTTTAGATGTTTACAACACTTACTGGCTGATCCTTCACCAGATTCTGTGTCCGGGGTAATGGCTGGGGACGCTTCGTAGGGGATCTCTGTAAGGGTGATGAAGAGATCCTGGCTGTCGGGGAAATCAGCGTTGTGAGAGCTGCCAACTGCCTCGCCCTCCTCATCTCCTTCCTCATCTTCCCCGTCCCCTAACATGTCTGAGGAACCGGCCGTGGACAGTATCCCATCCTCAGAGTCCACGGTCACTGGTGGGGTAGTGGTGGCGGCAGCACCGAGGATGGAATGCAGTGCCTCGTAGAAACGGGATGTCTGGGGATGGGATCCGGAGCGTCCGTTTGCCTCTTTGGTCTTCTGGTAGCCTTGTCTCAGCTCCTTGATTTTCACGCGGCACTGCGTTGCATCCCGGCTGTATCCTCTCTCTGCCATGTCTTTAGAGATCTTCTCGTAGATCTTTGCATTCCTTCTTTTGGATCGCAGCTCGGAAAGCACGGACTCATCGCCCCACACAGCGATGAGATCCAAGACTTCACGATCAGTCCATGCTGGGGCTCTCTTTCTATTCCCAGACTGCACGGCCATCACTGCTGGAGAGCTCTGCATCGTTGCCAGTGCTGCTGTGCTCGCCACGATGTCCAGACAGGAAATGAGATTCAAACTGGCCAGACAGGAAAAGGAATTCAAATTCAAATTTTCCCGGGGCTTTTCCTGTGTGGCTGGTCAGAGCATCCGAGCTCGCACTGCTGTCCAGAGCGTCAACAGAGTGGTGCACTGTGGGATAGCTCCCGGAGCTATTAGCGTCGATTTCCATCCACACCTAGCCTAATTCGACATGGCCATGTCGAATTTAGCGCTACTCCCCTCGTCGGGGAGGAGTACAGAAGTCGAATTAAAGAGACCTCTATGTCGAACTAAATAGCATCGCAGTGTGGACGGGTGCAGGGTTAATTCGATTTAACGGCGCTAACTTCGACATAAACGCCTAGTGTAGACCAGGCCCCCGACGAGGGGAGTAGCGCTAAATTCGACATGGCCATGTCGAATTAGGCTAGGTGTGGATGGAAATCGACGCTAATAGCTCCGGGAGCTATCCCACAGTGCACCACTCTGTTGACGCTCTGGACAGCAGTGCGAGCTCGGATGCTCTGACCAGCCACACAGGAAAAGCCCCGGGAAAATTTGAATTTGAATTCCTTTTCCTGTCTGGCCAGTTTGAATCTCATTTCCTGTCTGGACATCGTGGCGAGCACAGCAGCACTGGCAACGATGCAGAGCTCTCCAGCAGTGATGGCCGTGCAGTCTGGGAATAGAAAGAGAGCCCCAGCATGGACTGATCGTGAAGTCTTGGATCTCATCGCTGTGTGGGGCGATGAGTCCGTGCTTTCCGAGCTGCGATCCAAAAGAAGGAATGCAAAGATCTACGAGAAGATCTCTAAAGACATGGCAGAGAGAGGATACAGCCGGGATGCAACGCAGTGCCGCGTGAAAATCAAGGAGCTGAGACAAGGCTACCAGAAGACCAAAGAGGCAAACGGACGCTCCGGATCCCATCCCCAGACATCCCGTTTCTACGAGGCACTGCATTCCATCCTCGGTGCTGCCGCCACCACTACCCCACCAGTGACCGTGGACTCTGAGGATGGGATACTGTCCACGGCCGGTTCCTCAGACATGTTAGGGGACGGGGAAGATGAGGAAGGAGATGAGGAGGGCGAGGCAGTTGGCAGCTCTCACAACGCTGATTTCCCCGACAGCCAGGATCTCTTCATCACCCTTACAGAGATCCCCTACGAAGCGTCCCCAGCCATTACCCCGGACACAGAATCTGGTGAAGGATCAGCCAGTAAGTGTTGTAAACATCTAAACATTTATTTTTAACAAAACAGGAATATTAACAATTAAAAGAATGGGTTGTTCATGATTAGTGTGCCCTAGGCGCTTAACGGTTTAGTAAGGGGCAGTGCAAGTTTTGAAAAGAAATCTAGCAATGTCCGGTTTTCAGTGATTGTCCTGCACAAGCCGCTCTACTGTGTATTCCCTGCTACTGCAGCTACAGTAAAATGCGGTCTATATGTGCGGGGATAGAGCAGTAATCCTCCTGGGACATCTCGATGAAGCTCTCCTGGAGGTAACTTGAAAGCCGTTGCATGAGGTTCTTGGGGAGAGCGGCCTTATTGGGTCCTCCGAAGTACGACACGTTGCCGCGCCACGAGATTATCAGGTACTCGGGGATCATTGCTCTGCACAGCAGGGCGGCATACGGCCCTGGTCTTTGGAGGCTTTCCCGGAGCATTCTCTCTTTGTCGCTCTCGGAGATCCTCATCAGGGTGATGTCGGCCATGGTGACCTGCTTTTAATTAGGTAGGGGAATGTTAGTGTTGGGACTGCTTTCCCGTTCCTTTACAGAACTGTCACCGCTGGTTTGCAGCCACGCGGTGGAGGCGGGAGAGGGGCAGCCGAAAGGGATCATTCCCGGGGACAGCCGCGAGGGGGTGGGACAGGGGCAGAGTTCCCGCTTGCCGGATTGCTGGCAGCAGGGACTGACATTGATTTAAATGTGAAATGAGGCCAGTGGTAATATAAAAGTTTTAAACTGCCACAAGTGTACGGCTTACCATGTCTGCCTGCAACAGAAATTCCGTTGTGCTGCCTCGCTTCTCAAATGTGCTGTTCAAGACCCCAGGCACTGAATGCGAAGGCCGAGAATTCGACCTTGTGCTGAGTGCGCATGTGAAAGGTGCTGTGCATGGTCTTGTTCACAGAGAAAGACTATGTTCTTTGTTCACAACTACATTTATCTTTCAGAGGAATTCACTCCCTTTTTCCCATTTCCACAGCCCCGTCTGCGACTGTCTCACAACCTAGCCTGGAATCACACTCCCAGAGGCTAGCGCGGATTAGGCGTAGGAAGAAGAGGACACGGGAGGACATGTTCTCTGAGCTTATGGCCTCTTCCCAAGCCCAGGCAGCACAGCAGACCCAGTGGCGGGAGAACTTGACCCGAATGCACCAAGCCAACATGGATCGGGAGGAGAGGTGGCGGCAGGAAGACCAGCAGGCGACTCAAACGCTGCTTGGACTACTGAGGGAGCAAACGGACACGCTCCGGCGCCTTGTGGATGTTCTGCAGGAACGGAGGCAGGAGGACAGAGCCCCGCTGCAGTCCATCTCTAACCGCCCTCCCCCGCCACCAAGTCCCATACCCACCTCACCCAAAGTGCAAAGAAGGAGAGGCGGCAGAGTCCCTGCTAACTCTCACTCCACCCCTGCAGAGAGCTCTAGTAGCAGAAGGCTCTCATTTCCCAACATTTGAAAAGTTCTTTCCTTCCCGCCTGACACAAGCCCACGTCCAAGTTTCACCTCCCAATGCCATGTGTAGTTGATAATAAAAAATTCGTTTCTGTTAACTACTGTTTCAATCATGTTCTTTTGGAGGAGGAGGGGAAAGGGGGTTGGAAATTGGACAGGACAGTCTCCTTTGGCAGGGTACATAGTCGGGGGCAGGCACAGCAGCAGGGCACATACACAGTGCAGTGATGCAGTGACTAGTTGCCCCGGTTAGTCTGGGAGGTTGTTTTGATGTAATGTTGGGGTGGGTGGGTTGCTCTGTGACTTTGTGGCGGGGGAGGGCAGTTACAGATCTTAAGCGCCGGTCCTTAGACAGGATCACAGAGCCACACAGCATGGGATCTGTAACCGTCCTCCCCCTGCCACAAAGTCAAATAGACCTCCCATACACACAGTCCCGATCAGGAGGGTTGACAGGCTCCGTTGAAACAAGCATCCCACCGCAGCGGAGCCTGTCAATCCTTGAGTTTAGAAGCTGCATTCGCATCACAACACTAGACCCGCCCCGCACCACAGTCTGCGTCCCAGTTTTAAAAAATTCCCGCTAAAACAGTATTAAAGAAAACGGTGTGCTTTAACAAAGTAGAACTATTTTTATTTCGACACGTGTGTTGGAGGGGGGGTGAAGGGGGTATGTAACTGGATAGGATAGTCAACATTACCTGGGTAAAGAAACGGGGGCAGGTTTAGCTTCTCAGTACACAAACTATAAAATCACAGGTTACCCTGCTCACTCAGGAACTTTGCTTTCAAAGCCTCCCGGATGCACAGCGCTTCCCGCTGGTCTCTTCTAATCGCCCGGCTGTCTGGCTGTGAGTAATCACCAGCCAGGCTATTTTCCTCAACCTCCCACCCCGCCATAAAGGTCTCCCCCTTGCTCTCACAGAGATTGTGGAGCACACAGCAAGCTGCTATAACAATGGGGATATTGGTTTCGCTGAGATCACAGCGAGTCAGTAAGCTTCTCCATCTCCCCTTGAGACGGCCAAAAGCACACTCCACCACCATTCTGCACTTGCTCAGCCGGTAGTTGAAGAGTTCTTTTTCAGTGTCCAGGGCGCCAGTATAGGGCTTCATGAGCCAGGGCATTAGCGGGTAGGCTGGGTCCCCGAGGATGACTATAGGCATCTCCACATCCCCAACAGTTATTTTGTGGTCCGGGAAGTAAATACCTTGTTGCAGCCGTCTAAACAGACCAGAGTTCCTGAAAACACGAGCGTCATGAACCTTGCCCGGCCATCCCACGTAGATGTTGGTAAAACGTCCCCTGTGGTCCACCAGTGCTTGCAGCACCATGGAAAAGTATCCCTTTCGGTTAATGTACTGGGTGGCCTGGTGGTCCGGTGCCAGGATAGGGATGTGAGTTCCATCTATGGCCCCACCGCAGTTTGGGAATCCCATCGCTGCGAAGCCATCTATGATCGCCTCCACGTTTCCCAGGGTCACTACCTTTGGCAGCAGTACATCAACGATTGCCTTCGCTACTTGCATCACAACAACCCCCACGGTAGATTTGCCCACCCCAAACTGGTTCGCGACTGACCGGTAGCTGTCTGGCGTTGCAAGCTTCCACAGGGCTATGGCCACTCGCTTCTGTACACTCAGTGCAGCTCGCAACCGGGTGTCACTGCGCTTCAGGGCAGGGGACAGCAACTCACAAAGTTCCAGGAAAGTTCCCTTCCGCATGCGAAAGTTTCGCAGCCACTGGGATTCATCCCAGACCTGCAGCACTATGCGGTCCCACCACTCAGTGCTTGTCTCCCGTGCCCAGAATCGCCGTTCCACGGCATCAACATGACCCATTGCCACTGTGATGTCCTCGGCGCTGGGTCGCCTGCTTTCTGACAGGTCTGTGCTACTCTCAGACTTCAGGACATCACCGCGGTGCCGTAGCCTCCTTGCCTGACTTTTCTGCATCTGCCTCAGGGAAACCTTTATGATAAGCTGCGAGACGTTGAGAGCGGCCACAACTGCAGCGATGGTCGCAGCGGGCTCCATGCTCGGAGTACAGTGGCGTCCGCGCTGTCAATGACTGGAAAAGCGCGCGAACTGTTTTCCCGCCGGCGCTTTCAGGGAGGGAGGGCGGGAGTGATGGACGGATGACGACAGTTTCCCAAAAGCACCCTCGACTCATTTTGTTACCCAGAAGGCATTGCCGGCTACACCCAGAATTCCAATGGGCAGAGGGGACTGCGGGAACTGTGGGATAGCTGACCACAGTGCACCGCTTCGAATGTCGACGCTATCACCGTTAGTGTGGACGCACAAAGTCGAATTACTGTCCTTAGTGTGGACACACACGTTCGACTTTGCAATATCGATTACAAAAATTCGATGCAAGTAAAATCGAACTACTCTCGTAGTGTAGACAAGGCCGGGGAGGAGTACAGAAGTCGAATTAAAGAGACCTCTATGTCGAACTAAATAGCATCGCAGTGTGGACGGGTGCAGGGTTAATTCGATTTAACGGCGCTAACTTCGACATAAACGCCTAGTGTAGACCAGGCCATAGGGTTTTTCTCTTGGCGATTACCTCTAAGAACAGTAGGGGAGAAATGTTCAGAAGAAGTGTGATGTTTAAGTTGACTGTGTCGCTTTAAAATGCTGCCTGCCCAACACAAAGTGAATTCTTTTTTATTTTTTTTACAGGAACTCCATGTTTTTCAATGGAGTTCACCTAGCAGGAAAACTCTTCCAGAAAAGGTAGCATTTTAATGCTTAAAGACTGCATGTTGCTTTCACTTCTTCATGGGCAGTGGCATTTGCTCTTTTGCCATCCTAGCCAAGGACATGAGGCTTTCATGGCTCTCCTTCCAACCTGCCAGTTTTCCAAATTAGTCACTTCACAGATGAAGAGTAAGTACATCTGACAGGGCTGACATTCTCCTTTTAAGACAGCTGGCTGGCATGATAGGAGCGAGAAGATGGGCTGATGCATGGCAACCATTTGCCCAGGAAAGTGAGAGCATCACCTATGAGTTGTCCCTCTCAGCTCCTGCAGATCACAAGTGAACCAGAAGTGAACCTCTACTGCTCCACTCTGCAATTTGCTGTGTGCTGTGCCAACAGACGGTTATTATTTACTAATTTATCAAAAGTAGCCTTCACAGGGTGATGTACAAGATTATATACAGCAGAGCACAGAAATACTCGGAACATCTCATCTAAAGTAACTAGACGGAAGGAATTTTTAACATTTGACCTTAAGCATATTGAGAGTATAATCTGACTTCACACGCTTGCAGTTAAATGAGAGAAAATGCTATACCAGGAGACTGCAGAGGGCATACATGGTACAACAAGGGAATTATTTGACCTGGAAAATATGGCTTTGCACAGGGACATAAACATTAATCATCTTACACAGATTCGATGGAGCCAAGGAATGAGGAACCTTAAATACAAATAATAAAGGTTTGGGGTTTTTTTGCAGGATAATGGGTAGCCACCGTAGGTGTTTGAATAAGGGTCTGATGTAGGAGTTGTAAGGCAAAGAAACAAATGAAATGTGCTGTTGTGTTCTGAATGGATTGTAAATGGGTAATGGATGAGGCAGATAGATCAGACAGAACCACAAGACTATTATAAGAGTGTGAATGTGAGATTATAGGACTGTGAATCTATATCTGAACTCTTTACCTATGATTTTTAACGATTACATTATTAATAAAGACCTTATAATGGCTGCTGTACTGTTTTTATGGAGTCACTGGTTGATTCAAGGGGGCACCAGTCTCAAAGGTGAAATGAAAGGTTTAACACAAATAATAACATAATCTAGCACTTTTCCTCTGTGCATCTCAAAGTGATTTACAAAGCTGTGTATTAGTGTCACAGAGGGGGATATTAAGGGACAGATGTGACCTGTTTGAGGTCCTACAACAACTCAGTGCCTGGGTGTCTACAAGAGGTCAGAGGAAACCAGCAATTGGGAAGGTGGGGAAATGGTCAGTATTACTGAAGAGGGGCTTTTGGGAGGTTGTTGGTGGGGTTGAGCATTTGGTATCTTCAGCCTTGGTTCTTTAAGAGAGGCATTCTCCTCAGCCCATGCAGTAAATGTGGATGCTGACATTGGAACTGCTCTTATGCAGGAAAAACAAACTGCGTCCCTTCCAGAGTCTCTTCAGACAAGCAGGGACAAATATGTGGCTATGAACAGCTATCATTTTAGGAAGATGAAATCAGCTGTGTTGCTTCCATGTAGGTGTGGAGGCAGCTGTCTGCTCTATAAAGACTGCCAAATTCTGCAGCTTCCCAATGTGGGTCTGACAGTATCATATGAGCCTAAGTGTACAATCCTATTACAAAGCCACGTTTTTAAATAGAGGATTTTATAGGAGCAGCTGAGCATGGACATGAATAGTGCTGTGATTGTCAGCAACTGCTCTGTGGGGCCCTGATTGTAAAGGCATTGAAATTCTTCAGCCAAGGAACAGAGAGATGGTATATTTTGAAAAGGCGAAAGGATGAGCTAGCACTGGGAGTAACATTTGAGTAGGTCAACCACAAACACTTGTAGTGAGAAATATCCTCACCAGTGTATGGGAGGGAGACATGTGCTACCTGCTGGTGTCAAAAGGGAGAAACTGGGTCCACGGAACCCACTAAATCTATGATTCTGTATTCGAGGCCTCCCCTGACCATGTACCTCTATTGGTTTTGTCTAATCCAATACTTGTTGAAGTCAATGGAAAAACTCCAATGGGCTTTTGATCAGGACTCAGGTGCACAATTAGGTGAAGGAGAATGAACTGACACCTGGGACCAAGCCTACTTTTCTGATGCCCTTGCCCACTTTTTCTTGGGTCTGCATCTGCCTCAGCTGTGCGTAAATGCAATGCTCCTTGAATGCACTTGATTGCATCCTATGTTCAGGTGAGCATTCATTCTGGATGCTTTTTGGGTAGCTAACACTGTTCTTTGCCTTCTCTAACCCATGCAACAACTATAAGGAAATTTTTATACAGTACCACTTATTTCAGTGTACTATTTGGGCCAAACCCACTTGCCTTATTGATGCAAAATTGCTGCTGAACTTAAGCAAGATTTGGACTTACATAAAGAATTATTCAGAGAAAATAAATGAGCGGATGAAAGAAAAACAATTTTTTAAGATGGGGATGCGAATCTTTTGTTAAGGTTTTCTTGAGGTACAAACTATAGAAATAAAAGATAAATCTGTACCATATTAGCCACTGTAGTAATATTTTAAATTATTCAAGGTCAGATTAGGCATTATCTTTTAAAGAGCAAATGTAAATAATAAGAAATATACTAGCTTTATCAACACTTCTGTATACAAAGAAGTGGTTTTATTTCAAGGTCACTGGCACATACATTTAAAACAATATGATAAAACATGATAAAGAAAATGTGAAATGACTTGGGTTCCTACGGTAGAAGTGCAACATTTGTTTACTTTTGACAGTTTTTAAAAAAGAAAAAGTGATATGTGATATATAGCATGGTAGGATAAGACAGAACAATGCTGCAGTTTATGCTGTCGGAAACAAACAAGGATGCTGGTAAGATCTCTGGAATTTAAAATGATTTTTAAAAAAATCATGAATATGGAAACACCTACTACAGTCAGTCAAAAGCACTGCACTCTGCTCTCCTTGTAGAGAGAAAATAAAAACAGAGTTTTAAGTACTTTCCTGACAAGGGAACTATAAATAAAATAACATTTTAGTGTAAATACCATTCTTTGCTTTAGTGAATTACAAAAACAGTAGCCGCAAAACATAGGTCTCCGGACCATCACTGTATTTTAAACTGATGAACAAGATAAATACAATTTTGACATTTAATTTGGCCCTCTCTGTCCATTGCAGCAGAATCATATAAGTTGAATATTAAACAACTCTCATGTTATCTTTTTAAAAGAATTAGACTACGCTGATGTAACATGTTAGTGCGAAATGTAGGCCTTGTATGCAAAGTAATAAAGTATATGGCAAATCGAGTTTCAAAGCAACAGAGTGACTACAGCGGTAGTTCAACAACATTCTGTCCCAGGTTCATATGTT
This sequence comes from Chrysemys picta bellii, assembly GCF_011386835.1. Taxonomy (NCBI): domain Eukaryota; kingdom Metazoa; phylum Chordata; order Testudines; family Emydidae; genus Chrysemys; species Chrysemys picta. The sequence continues at coordinate 67,601,416 of NC_088801.1, read as the reverse complement.
TTTATGAACATGGACTCTACAGCTCTAGGGGACGAGGAGAAGATGATACTCAGAACTAACTCATCTCCATGGCTCCCAGCAGGCCCAAGCAGACATCCAATTGGAAACCTGCCTGGACGTTACATCTGGAGGAATGAGCAGAAAATGCTGTTCCATGGTTCCAAACTCTCCATCCCTTAAGAAAGGCTTTAGGTGCAGCCTCCGTCAGGTACTAGATGGAAATCCAACAGCTCATGGATCTGTGCTGTCAAGAAGTTAGTTAGTTGGTGGAAGACTCTTCCACCCAGAGGCCCTTATCCTTTGTAAAAGTCTCAAGAGCTGTATGGATTTAGGGACACCTGTGAACTTGGGGGATGGAACTTCCTGCTAATTCTGGACAGTGGAAATCTTTGCTCCTCCCCCAATGAGATGATTATAAAGTAGCGTAATGTGGAAACTGGGTATCCTAACTCCTTCCCAGGTTTTCCTTTTCAGGAGTAGCCTGTGACCCTTAAGGATTAGTCTGGACTAGGATTTGGAAGTTGTTAGCTAACTCGTGTTAGTTAATGTGTAAACCACCTAGCATAGAGAAGGCAATGTGCTTTTAACATGTCTTAAGTCAGTTGAGATGAACCTAGGTAGGCTTTAACCTGACCAGCTTGACACATATCAAAGACACTCTGACTTGTCTACACTAGACTGTTAATACGTTAGCTAACACTAGAGTGACCAGATAGCAAGTGTGAAAATTCAGGACGGGGGTGGGGGATAATAGGTGCCTATGTAAGAAAAAGCTCCAAAAATCAGGACTGTCCCTATAAAAATCGAGACATCTGGTCACCCTAGCTAATGCCTTCCCAATCCTAGACTAGACAAGGTCTACGTAGCATAACACCTGCAATAACGGGTTGAACTCTAACTCTGTAGGATCGATAACAAACTTTTCTTTAATTTAAAAATGCAAACATTGACCTTAGAAATGGCAGCTTTTATTTTTGTATTTTGACGTTATGTAGACAAATAAAACCAGTGACCCGTCCTTATGCCATGCTACTAATTGTTCTGCAGCATTGGCCAGAGTCAGTCCAGAAATAAAGCAAGTGCAACTCCACTGGCTTCATCGGGCCTGGATCAGAAGCTACAGACCACTGAGGCTAATTTAAAGCCAGGTCAGTCGCATAAAAAATGTAATCCAGCCCAGATATAACTTGCTGTATTTTGCTATTGCGTCACCTATGAAATAGTATCAGGGGCTGGCTGTGTTAGTCTGGATCTGTAAAAAGCGACAAAGAGTCCTGTGGCACCTTATAGACTAACAGACGTATTGGAGCATAAGCTTTCTTAGGTGAATACCCACTTCATCAGATGCATGGGAAATAGTGGATCACTTATGAAATAGTGGATCACCCTCTCTTTGGAGATTCCTGCAATACCTGAATCTACCCTAAAATTCTGTACTTAATTCTGAATATCTTTGCTGGGAGTTCTTTTGGTTTTTGTTTTGAGGTAGTTCTCCCAGGGACCCAATGTTATCTGAAGAAGGGACTCTTATGATTTAAAAAAAAAAAACCAACCAAAACCCCAAGTGTACATTTCCAGAAGTGACTGATCGTGATCTTGGTCCCCCTCTTCAATACCCTCCTGTAGAAGTGGCTCTAGTACACATTCTGATCAGCTGATCAGGTTGCACTGTGTCACCAGAAAGTTATCCATCTCTCCCTAAGACACAGTGAGGCTGCGACAGCCCAGGCTTCAGCGAGGGCTAGCCACCCAAGTAATTACACAGGATTCTGGGTGGGCTTGTACACCCTGCACTGAAGCCCATCTTGCCACAGTTTCACTGCTTCAATTCTCAGGGCAGCCATAGGTGCCGACTCCGTGGGTGCTCCAGGGGCTGGAGCACCCACAGGGAAAAATTGGTGGGTGCTCTGCACCCACCAGCAGCTCCCCGCAATGCCCCCACTGCCCCAGCTCACCTCCACCTCCTCTCCTGAGTGTGCCTTCCCCGCTTCTCCTCCCAGTGCTTGCCACCACGAAACAGCTGTTTCACAGCGTAACAAGCTGTGGGAGGGAGGGGGGAGGAGCGGGAATGCGGTGCGCTCAGGGGAAGAGGCGGGGATTTGGGGAAGGAGTCCAATAGGGGCAGGGAGGGGGCGGAGTTGGGGCGGGGACTTTGGGGAAGGAGTTGGAATGGGGGCGGGGTAGGGGTGGAGTCGGGGCGGGGCCGGGGGTGGGAGGGTGTGAGCACCCACCGGCGCCAGGAGAAGTTGTCGCCTATGAGGGCAGCTAGATTAAAGATAGCTCAGGTGTGTTTACAGGAGCTGCAGTGTAGACATATCCCCAGCAACTGGTATTTCTAAGGTGTCTAGAACCAAAGTACAAAGACACCCAATAATAGCAATTATAATGAAGCATGTCTGGTATGATATTTTTACTTTGTTTTTTTCTTAACTTGTACATAGAAATTATTTGATCACAAATTAGGGGAAAGAGCAGATTTGTAATCACTTACCAGTGATTGTTTGGGAACAAGCATTATTACAAATTGTGCTGACCTACTTGATTTTCTGGCTTATGAAAGGATATTCCCCAAATTACACTAAGACACTCTAAATCCTACTTTAATAAAATAGAAGCCTTAAGAGCAAAGCAGTATTCAAAGAAGGTAAATCTTAAAGGGCTGAGCAATGCTTTTACTCAGCAGGTATTTAACAATGTTAAAGTAACAGCTTCTTATGGTACCACATTTTCTGCGCCATGTACAGTAGTTATGTCTGTGAATGACAGGAAAGGAAACCGGCTGGCCAATTTGTAGTACATTCTCCAGATTTTAGTTTGGCTGGAAAAGACTCAAGAACAGCTAGAAAGGCTCCATTATGGAATGTACTTTCAAACAATCACTATGTTATTCCACGGCCCGCTGGCTAACAAGAACGACAGCTATTAAAGGAAAAGATTGAAAAATATATCTAGGATAGTGGTTCTCAACCAGGGGTACACATACCTCTGGGTGTATCCAGAGGTCTTCCAGGGGATACATCAACTCATCTAGATATTTGCCTTGTTGTACAACAGGCTACATAAAAAACACCAGTGAAGTGAGTACAAACTAAAATTTCATACAGACAATGGCTTGTTTATATTGCTCTATATACTATACAGAGAAAGGTAAGTACAATATTTAAATTCCAATTGATTTATTTTATAATTATATGGTAAAAATGAGACAGCAATTTTCAGTAATAGCGTGCTGCAACACTTCTGTATTTTTGTGTCTCATTTTGAGTACTGTACTAAGCAAATAGTTTTTAAGTGAGGTGAAACGTGAGGTACGCAAGACAAATCAGACTCCTGAAAGGAGTACAGTAATCCGGAAAGGTTGAGAGCCACTAACCTAGGATAATGAAATACCAAACCATGTTGTGGTCTTATGGGGTAAAATGCCAAAATTATTCATGTACAATAAGTCTTTGAATTAGAAAATGCAGAACAGTAAAAGTGTGTCATGATTTCTCTTCAGTGGCGGAACCTTCGATCAAGAAACAAAGTTGAAATGCTTTATTGTCATTAGAGGATGGGGGGGGCGGGGGAGGAAGAAACTGTCAATATAGTGGACCCAGTGTTGCATCATAGAACTCAGTGGGCATCTTAACATTGACTTCAGCGTGATCAGGATTGGCCCCAGTAGGGTTTACCCCGATTAACATATTTACTCGTTATTGTGGGAAACTCGGATTATCCTTTCAGTGGTATTTCTGAAATCATCCAATAGACTGCCTAGCACAGGCTGGGACAAAAAAAACATTTCTTTCATCTGCTTATTGAGATCAACTCAGCTAGTTTCTCTCTGCATTTTGAAAGTTACTCCTTTCATTTCTGTTCCTCACTTTCTAAAGCACACTCATTGCTGACAGTTGTAGGGCTCCTGCAATCCTCCCTATTGCTAATGTAAGGCAGGAGGGTTGTGCTTTTTTAGCTGTACTGACCAAGCAGGAGCTCTAGAAGGCATTGTAATCAGGGGCGTGTGAATCATGGAATCATAGAATATCAGGGTTAGAAAGGACCTCAGGAGGTCATCTAGTCCAACCCCCTGCTCAAAGCAGGACCAATCCCCAACTAAATCATCCCAGCCAGGGCTTTGTCAAGCTTGACCTTAAGAAACTCTAAGGAAGGAGATTCCACCATCTCCCTAGGTAACCCGTTCCAGTGCTCTCTGCTTCACCCCTTAATGGGTTGTAGGATGCACTCAGCCAGAAAATACTGACCCAACGTGGAGGAGGTGGGACCATATCCCTGTTAGGCAGCTATTACCATTCACTAGTGCAACTGTGCTCAGCAACCACTTTGCAAAGGGAGAGGGGAGTTTCCTTGCACTCTTTCTTCCCATTTCCAAATGCACAAAAGCCAGGCACATGCTGGTTCTTAGTGCTGACCATAAAAGTATTAGCTCTTCTTTCTTTTCCTCAGCGGAAGGTGGGCAAGCACAGAACCTTCTGCCTCCCATAATGCAACACTGGCTACAGGTCAGCTCTACTGTGGTTTACAGCCGCAGCCTGAGTAGGGGGCACCATAACAGGAGCTCTGGAAGCTCCAACTCCTCAGTTACTCACATTGCCCTGCAGGTCTCCCAAACATCACTCCTGCTTGAGATGAGTTGTGCATCAAGAGTTTTAGCAGAGAATAGTCCCCGCACTCAGGAGAGCAAAGATATTACATATGTGGCCTGCCCCCATGAGGTGGCTTGATCGTGAGTCCATCTCCCTTGCACACGGACCGCTCATAATCTGGCTCACACTATTGTTGCAGTTCCCAGTCTACCGGATAGTTGCACAGTCTCAGTAGAGTCTTTCAGGCTTGGATATCTTACTTGTTATACAGTTCGAGGAAGAATCTTTGTTTGATAAAGTAAATGCACTATCTAATGTGAGGATCATTGGAAACATTTCCCTGTATTGCAGCAGGTTACGATGCAGATTGGAGGAATTTACATTACAATGATCTGTCTTATTGTTGTAAAAAGGTGCTGCAGGAAACATAATGCAGGAGAACATTTCACTCTCCCTGCTGTTGCTTGCTGAGTTTGAGCAACCTATAAAGAGTTATTCTGTGTGAATTCTAAAAGACCAGCTGCTATAACGTGTGCAGCCACTATGTGTTATTACTAAAAATAGGGCATTATGGAGCACAAAAAAGTGGAAAAATAGAAAGTTATTGACGGAAATCCAGCCCTAAGTGTTCCCTTTTTCTATTTTAAGTTTGTCTGAACAGACAATTTCCACAAGAAAGCAGAAATGCTGCCACTTTCTAAGGTTACTGTTAGACAGTATGGTCCAGTGGATCAGCCATTAGCCTCCCATTTAGGAACCTTGGTTCTAATCCTGATGATGCCTTGACATGTTGTATGACCTTAGACAAAACACTTATCTCTCTGTGCCTCTGTTTCCCATCCCACCCTTTATCTGCCTTGTTTATTTTGATTGTAAGTTCTTCAGGGGAGGAAAAAAATCTCATAGCATGTGTATATACAGGGCCTGGATTTCATATCTATGCACTACTGGAATACCAATCATAATACAAATTCAGATATAAGTATATGTTTTGCAGTTAGTGTAGCTATGCTACAACAATTTCCACAAGACAAGCATGGATCGAGAAGTAGCAACAGCCTGATTAGTAAATTTACAAAAGTTAAGAACATATTAAAACAGAATAGAAAATATTGTGGGAATCCATGGGATAAACATTCACATTTGTATCTGTAGTAATTATATCTTGTTTCTTATCTGCTAATGTAATTTATAATTAAAAACAAACAAAAGAACATATATAATGGAAATCTTCAATATATGTGAAATTTGAAACCTCCCACACCAACTCCCTTCCTTCAACCAGTGTAGGGTGCATGGCTTGGGCTTTCCTATACCACAGCAATCCCTGGTTGCCACAATGGCCCCTTTGGAGCTTGCAGAAGTTAGAGCAGTCTTAAGGCTGCTCTAACTTGCACCAGGTGCCTGGCTGGTGCACAGTGGCCTTGGAAGAACAGAAAACTTAAAACCATCTTTGCACCCCACCCTTCCTGAGCTGTGCGGTGCTCTTTTTGGCTGCAGTCCCAGAATTGGGGCTAATAAATCTTCATGTATCCTCTTTGGAAAGTGCTTCTTAAAATGTAAACAAATGTATAATTTTAAAGGGTTGGCTCCCGCACCCCACCCCAAAAATAAATACATGAAAAAGAGTTCATTGACGGTGCCCTGAAGTCCTGGAACAAAAATGCAAAATAAAATGAAATAAAAAATAAAATAAAAGCCTAAATCTACATTTTAGAGTAAGCCTGGAATATAGCTTGAACAAAAATGATTATCCTTCTAGCTCCCATTAAAGTCAAGGATAAAGCCATCATTATGTACAGTAAGAGCAGGATTAGGCCCTATATTGCAACGTAATACTTGGCACTGTATGTACTGTGTAGGCATAAAAATCATCATTTCGATACCAATGACCATTTGAAATGTTGTGGGCTGCATTTAATTTTCATATTACTTGTAATAAAATCAAAAGGACCATAACAAACATTTTCATTGTGTAGCTGTTTCCATAAGGAATGCCAGGTTAAAATGGAAGCTTTAAACATTGTTTTGTAGTCTGAAAATACATATTTGAACATTTTTTTAAAAGGGCAGTAGATATAGGAAGCAGGAAATCATAGTAAATATCCGTCCCTGTACCAGTTAGCTGCTGGAGGCCTTGCTCTTCTGCACTTCTCCTGTCATTATGAAAGCCTGTCCATGCTTTGATATGTGAATTTCACAAAATATTTGAGAGTCAAAAGTTGAATATAATTTGAACTAAAGAATATGGTCACTGAAATATTAAATCTTCATCTGCCCTATTGTAGATGACGTTTTAATAATATCAGTGATCATATTCTTTAGTTCAAGTTATATTCAGCTTTTGATTCTCAAATTCTTTATGAAAAAGATTCCAACGCTTCATGTTGAACAAAACGTTCTCACAGCAAAAATGTTCAATGCCTACCAGAATATCTTCTGTCAGATGGTAAAGCAACCACATTATGCTCTAGCTTCTTGTTGATGGGACTATGTAACCCATAGTTACATATTGCTAGTGAGGGGTTTTCCCTCAGCTCATTATTATGCAGAATGTCAAAGAAAACATTAGTTCAATTCTGTAGAGCGCAAAAGGAACTGTACTACCATGAGCAGGAGCTTCTTTTCAATAGTATACTATAAATACAGCTGAGTGGATGAAAGAAAGTTCACTTACTAGTGGTTCTTTGGGAGGACCACACCACTACTCGTATCCCTCACCTCTATACTGCAGCACTACATGGATCCTCTAGAAAAGAAGAGCCCTCATAGCAACCAAGATTCAGGGTTGTTCCTATAAGCCATGTGGCTCGCCACCCACCCCATTTCCTTCTGTTAAACCCCATTGCACAGAACAGAACTCTGAGGAAAAGGGGAAGGCGAACAAGTAGCATGAACATGCAGGGGTAACACTGCAAGAACTACTGTGACTGGTAAGAAACCTCTCTCTTTCTTCTTCAAGGTGGCTTCTGCATATCCTCATTTGTGCAAGTCTAGGTAGCAGCAGCACCCAACAGCTGGGGCAGGCTGATTAAACAAAGTTTACAGAACTGTTCCCTCAAAGCAAATATCAGATATAGATGTCAGTAGATTCCATGACTGGATGTGGCAATGAGGGAGGTGACTACTTTATTTCAGCTCTTATAGAGGAGGCAGAAGAGTGAATTAAAGGATTGGGCTTCTCAGCTTTGGTGGTCCCCTGACCACTAAAAGTTGAGGGACCTCGCTGCCAATATGGAGATATCAGCTATGGCTTAACAGAAGGAAGACAAGGAAGAGAAGTCTGCATCAAAGTGTCCCAGGGAGCCTGAGAGGTCCTTTCTAGTAGAGCCCAAGGGGAAACATGAACCCACTGAAGGCTCAGTTCCCTTGTCCCAAGAATTGTCACAGTCAGCCTCCACGTCCTTCCTGGGTGAGGCCAAATCCAAACCCGACACCTTCCAAAGCACAGACTATAAATCAGAAGTCCCTGGTACCTCTCCCGATTTGAAGGAGGACCTCTCCTGGATTCCCGCACAGAGAAACTAGTATCGTGCATAAGATGATATACCTGTACTGACGAACCTGCACCTTCCTCAAACAATAGAAAGCCAGACTGAGTCTTTGGTTTAAGTATCCCTGGTTCCTTCATAACCAAGGAAGCAGGAAAAGAGATCTTCAGTCCACAGAGATGTTTCTTCTTCCTCTGCAACTGCATCATTTATCTCAATGTGGGGAATAGCCTTCTCCAAGGCACATCAGGCAGTTGGTATGTGCATCAAAAGTCTGGGAAGACAGAGGGGGCATGAAAATACAGTGCTTAAACCCAGACTTTTTTCCCATGGTATTTAGGATCTGCATCAGATATGATGTCTCAGAATGGAGCTGGAGATGGATGTGGAACCTAAACTGTGCAAAGGCACAAAAACTACCTTAAACTGCCTAAAAACGTATTTAAAAAACTCTAAACTCTAACAAGCAACAAAAAAAATGTAGTGTAAAGCCAAGAAAAGGCTCTTTGGACTCAGAGCAAAGGTCTCTAACACCAGGAGCTAGCCATGGAAAGAAAGGACTTAGGCAGCTGGAGGCTCCATAGCTTCATATAACCTTGCAGCTGAAAATTCATTGCTGTCAAGGGCATGGCTTTTCTGTCAGGTTCCTGAACCTCAGTTGTGCCAGGGGGTGAATCCCAGAAGATAGAATGTGCAAAGGTCATCTTGAAGAAAAAAGAAAGTATCTATCTGTGTTAATAAATGGATCCCCATAACAACACGTGAATGGAAAATTATCAGTTGACACCATCACAGAGGAGAATGGAATGGAAACAACTTTTCGGCATCTAACACAATTTCCTTTCTATTAAGGTAAAAAGCAGGAAAGCTCATAAAATTATTGTTAAGAAAGAATAGTTTGGGGCTTTAAAATACACTTTGGCTTAAATAATGCAAAAGGGTTACCAGAAGGTTTTAAGGAACACATCTGTATTTATGCTCAAGAGATGGAAATCTGCTGATGTGTCTGTGTTTTACGACTATTTAGTACTTTAGTCATAAATTGGAAGTCACAAATTATTTTTTAGACATTGATTTCTGTTGCTTTTCTTAACTTAAAGCCAGGTTTATATTAAAACTTCAGATTTACTGTTAATATGCTCTAAATCTTAGGAAATGCCAATATTTTCTTCACTTTCTTCTTCATTTGCTTCAGCATGCTTTTTTCTTTCCTTTTATCTGTGAGCCTCTCATAGCTGTTGGAAAGTAAGCAAATAGCACAGTATGGGGCCGAATCACTCCAGCAATCGTCACAACTCATTATTAGTGGTTCAAAACTCCTACAGGGAATGGGCTGTATTTTCACAAAAGGTTGGATATTCTTTTTATTTTGCTTTCAGGGAATTGGGAGGAACAAGAAAGCCAAGTGAACTGCACATCACTTATCACAGTTTATGCAAGCGTGTTCCAAACGTCTGGCCCAGGCTCTGCCATGATAGACAGAGCCAGTTTAAGATCTTTAATACTCTACTTTCTGCCACTTTTAGCCAACTAACTTATATCTTATCTTTGTGGGTAAAAAAGTACAGCAATTTAACCAGTTCAGAATAGGCTTGTCCTATTAATAGACTACAGAAATAACTTTGAGGCTTTAAAGAGTTCTCAGAGTTCTGACCCTGAGTTGACTCTGATGCTAGACTAGTTTAAAGAATATTTAAACTCTGTTGGGCACAGACATACATTAAAGACAAAGGCCAACACAACAGAAACAGTTGAAAAGACCTCTCTTTACAGTTACTGTTCAGCTACTGATAAGTCTGAGTTTCTTGCCTTTTTCTATTTGTTATCTCTCTCATGTCTTTTTCCTGGTGTCTTTCTCTGTTTTGCTAACTGTCTTGCTGTCCATTTACACTGTAATTGAACAGAACTAAATAAAAGGAGGAAAGAATCTAAATGGAAATACAGTGATGACCTAAAAGAAAAAGGTCAAATGTCTTGAAGTTAATCTTAGTAATAAAGAACATGATTTCATTTGATAGGAATAATACAATTTACTTTCGAATGAAATTCATTGCCCTTACATATTTCACACAGCTGAATGGACTGCTACAATACAAATACTTTACAACTAGTAAATCAAAGGTACATTTCCAGAGTTCATAACATTCCATATATCATGGAATGAATGTACATCAGTATATATTAAGTCATTTTATGATCTGTTAATATTCTGATGTGATTATTTTTCATAACTTATATAAAATCAGATTTCCCCCCTTGAAATATATTAGTGATTTTGATGTCCATTTAAGATAGGCAGTTTATTGCATCATAGATTAACATGCTAAACACAGTACATTATTTGGAAGACTGCAAACATTTTTGCTTGGTTTGCCCAACTCCAATCTGTATACATTTTAATACCAACAAGTAAACTCTCTTACTCTGCTACTCAGACTGACTTATGACTTAAACTCATATTGCACTGTCAAAAAAAGTTAAAAAGGCAGAGAAAGTTTACTAACCAAAGCCAAAAATGTGCCACAAACAGATAATGATTGGAAAAGAAGTGAAGTATAGATCATGAATCTAAACTGCTTGTTACATTAATCTAGCAGATTCATTCTGCTAATTAGAATGCACACTTGAGGCATCTTATTTGACAGAGTTGGTGAAAGATTATTTCCTTGCCAGGGCATATTCAATATTCAATTATTTTCCGGTTAATAATTTATCCAGTATAATAGAGAAAACACTGTAAATAACCATCTGTCTCAAGGAACAGCTTTTATATTCACAATAGTTAGGCCATGTAGAGTCTCAAAGTGGGCTCTCAAATTCATGGCAAGTTGTAAGGAAAGACAATCTGGTTTAACCCTTTAGAAATCTGGAATTTTGCAGACTGCCAGCTAAACTGAGGTTATAGACATATCCTCCATATGCACAGTGAATTTTCAAGATTACAGATGTAAGTAATAAATTCAGGTGTTGTGGAAAAACCCAGGCAGACATCGACCTTTCATTATATAGAACTGTCCCCATTAAAAAGTCCACATTCTCCAATAGCTACGACACCAGAGTCTCTGACATTCTATGTGCTATTCCGGTTCTTACATCACAGTCGTCGCCATAGCAACTGAGCACCTTCCAGTAGTGGATTACACAATGTGACTAATGATTCGATGTTTTTCTAAAAGATGTGCTCTAGCTCAACCACAGTTATTCGATTTGAAGAAGGAATTAAGCAAAGACCTATGGCCTGTGTTATGCAGGAGGTCAAACTAGCTGGTCACAATGATTCCTTCTGGCCTTTAAAAAAAATCAATGGATCCGTGACACATTACAGTGGTTTGTATCCTAAAAATATGGAAAAGAAATATTGTGGTATTTTAGTTACAAGGTGTGGTAGCTGGTTGTAAATATTATGCCAAATTCTGTACTGGCCTCCACTCAGTTCAATGGAGTTATGCCAGCAAAGTTTCTTAAACCATTGACTTTTTACTGATGACCACTATAATGCTATTCTCCACAGCATATCATCATGGATGTTTCCAAGAGTGACCTCATAACACTAAGCAATTAAGAATGGATGCAAGCAGACCTCCTGGTTTATAGGACTGCTGTTTCAAGGAATGCCATATAAAACATGGTGTCTTTTGGTATCTAGATAAAGGTATTTGAGTACATTCTGCTCTCACTTGCATCTGTAACACCAGAGAGTGTGACAGTAGACTTTGGCCCGTTGTACATCAAAACCTTCATGTGCTGCAAGAGAAGTGATTTCAGAAGTACCTAAACTTTTGCAAATGTAACTGCTTAGTCCCTCTAAGGGTACTCTAGTATTCTAATCCGAGTAGCCCAGCACTGCTGGAGGTCTAAGGGAGTGTGCAGCAGGTTGCTGGAGCTCTGGTAATGAACGAGCATTAATTCTGTGCCAATGCGTGTGCCTGGATTTACTTTCTCAAAACATTACATTACTATAACACAAGTGTTTCTCCTTATGAGAATCCTGTATTCACTTGTCAACCATTGCTAGGCTTACATTCACTTTGCTTGATTCCTCAAAGCAACCAGATTGAAAACTGTCCCATGAGTGGCTCTTGTAATGGAAACAACCACCACAGGAGTTGGATAAGTTAATAACTCCCTACACACTCTGCTCAGTGAGTCTGCAGTGAGTTGATATGACCTATCCTTGCCTGATGAAACCATCTTAGAATAAAACCAGGCCTCGTTATTTCTGAGCTTCATCAAGCTTTGTGCTCTGTTCCTGCTGCTTTCAAAACGGAGGCATCTTGAGAACATCATATGCAGGGCCCTACCAAATTCATGGCCATGAAAGATGCATCACAAACTGTGAAATCTGATCTCCCCCATGAAATCTGGTCTTTTGTGCGCTTTTACCCTATACTATACAGATTTCACGGGGGAGACCAGCATTTCTCAAACTGGGTGGCTTGACCCAAAAGGGAGTTGGGGGGGGTCACAAGGTTATTTTAGGGGGATTGTGGTATTGCCACCCTTACTTCTATGTTGCCTTCAGAGCTGGGTGGCCAGAGAGCAGTGGCTGTTGGCCAGGAGCCCAGCTCTGAAGGCAACACCCTGCCAGCATCAGCAGAGAAATAAGGCTGGCATGGTATGGTATTGCCACCTTTATTTCTGTGCTGTGGCCTTCAGAGCTGGGCAGCTGGAGAGTGGCAGCTGCTGACTGAAGGCCCAGCTCTGCAGGAAGCAGTGCAGAAGTAAGGGTGGCAATACCATACCATGCCAGCCTTACTTCTGCACCGCTGCTGGTGGCGACTCTGCCTTCAGAGCTGAGCTCCTGGCCAGCAGCCGCCGCTCTCCAGATGCCCAGCTCTGAAGGCAGCACCACCGCCAGCAGCAGCAGCACAGAAGTAAGGGTAGCAGTACTGCAACCCCCCTACAATAACCTTCCGACCCCCCCCCCACTCCTTTTTGGGTCACGACCACTACAATTACAACACTGTGAAATTTCAGATTTAAATAGCTAAAATAATTATATTTATTATTTTTAAAATCCCATGACTGTGAAACTGAGCAAAATGGACTGTGAATTTGATAGGGCCCTAATCATATGGTATGGATGCCCACTTTTGAGTGCACTGTCAATGTGAACTAGTATAAAGGGTTCATATTCACACACATGTATGTACACGTGTACACACATACACACACACACACCCTCATCCTCCTGCATTACAAGATAACCTATTCCTATACCTCTAGCTGGAAAAAGCCCTATCACTGCTTTAAAAACTGAGGGTGACAAGAAAAAACCAAAACCACCTGATATTTTATTCTTTGATCATTCCAAATTGAAGACTGACAAGCACTAACGACATTCTGGATTCCAAACGAGTTCTTTGATTCCGATACCGTCCCACTCTTTCCATCAGAATCTCCAGAAATTAATAATTTAGTTTAGTAATACCGTATCTTTAAAATAAAAAAAGAACAAGTTAAAAATCACTTAGAAAAGTTAGATGCCTGCAAGTCACCCGGGCCTGATGAAATGCATCCTAGAATACTCAAGGAGCTAATAGAGGAGGTATCTGAGCCTCTAGCTATTATCTTTGGAAAGTCATGGGAGACGGGAGAGATTCCAGAAGACTGGAAAAGGGCAAATATAGTGCCCATCTATAAAAAGGGAAATAAAAACAACCCAGGTAACTACAGACCAGTTAGTTTAACTTCTGTGCCAGGGAAGATAATGGAGCAAGTAATTAAGGAAATCTGCAAACACTTGGAAGGTGGTAAGGTGATAGGGAACAGCCAGCATGGATTTGTGAAGAACAAATCATGTCAAACCAATCTGATAGCTTTCTTTGATAGAATAACGAGCCTTGTGGATAAGGGTGAAGCAGTGGATGTGGTATACCTAGACTTTAGTAAGGCATTTGATACGGTCTCGCATGATATTCTTATCGATAAACTAGGCAAATACAAATTAGATGGGGCTACTATAAGGTGGGTGCATAACTGGCTGGATAACCGTACTCAGAGAGTTGTTATTAATGGTTCCCAATCCTGCTGGAAAGGCGTAACGAGTGGGGTTCCGCAGGGGTCTGTTTTGGGACCGGCTCTGTTCAATATCTTCATCAACGACTTAGATATTGGCATAGAAAGTACGCTTATTAAGTTTGAGGATGATACCAAACTGGGAGGGATTGCAACTACTTTGGAGGACAGGGTCATAATTCAAAATGATCTGGACAAATTGGAGAAATGGTCTGAGTTAAACAGGATGAAGTTTAACAAAGACAAATGCAAAGTGCTCCACTTAGGAAGGAAAAATCAATTTCACACATACAGAATGGGAAAAGACTGTCTAGGAAGGAGTACGGCAGAAAGGGATCTAGGGGTTATAGTGGACCACAAGCTAAATATGAGTCAACAGTGTGATGCTGTTGCAAAAAAAGCAAACATGATTCTGGGATGCATTAACAGGTGTGTTGTGAGCAAGACATGAGAAGTCATTCTTCCGCTCTACTCTGCTCTGGTTAGGCCTCAGCTGGAGTATTGTGTCCAGTTCTGGGCGCCGCATTTTAAAAAAGATGTGGAGAAATTGGAAAGGGTCCAAAGAAGAGCAACAAGAATGATTAAAGGTCTTGAGAACATGACCTATGAAGGAAGGCTGAAAGAACTGGGTTTGTTTAGTTTGGAGAAGAGAAGACTGAGAGGGGACATGATAGCAGTTTTCAGGTATCTAAAAGGGTGTCATAAGGAGGAGGGAGAGAACTTGTTCACCTTAGCCTCTAAGGATAGAACCAGAAACAATGGGTTTAAACTGCAGCAAGGGAGGTCTAGGTTGGACATTAGGAAAAAGTTCCTAACTGTCAGGGTGGTTAAACACTGGAACAAATTGCCTAGGGAGGTTGTGGAATCTCCGTCTCTGGAGATATTTAAGAGTAGGTTAGATAAATGTCTATCAGGGATGGTCTAGACAGTATTTGGTCCTGCCATGCAGGCAGGGGACTGGACTCGATGACCTCTCGAGGTCCCTTCCAGTCCTATAATCTATGAATCTATGAATCCCACACTAGGGTTATCTTCTGAATAAAACAGTAACCAGCACTACCCGCACGTAAGTTGCCAGAAGGCAGCTGGGCTTCTGAGATGCAGTGCCAGGCAAATAACTAACTAGTCTCAACTAATGGTAATAACTGGAATTTATCAAAACAGGCTGCAGCTTTATCTACCAGTAATAGCTAAGTTTAGGTGTTTTCTTTTCACTTGACCTGTTGATTTGCATTTGATTTTATGTCTACAGGCAAGAAAAGCACAGAAAGCCTCATTTACAGCATCCCTGAATAACAATCTACCAATGCTTTTGTAGTTAACTGAAACTCCTAAGATTACTATCCACTCTGGCTACTTGGTTATACTGTGTTTAATCAAAACAGCTTATAGAGATAGCAGTTCAGCCTCTAATCTATGATCTTATATGAAGGTCGAAGGTCTTTGACATAAGAGTCAAACTCATGCTAGCCATGAGTCACCACAATGGCTAATGCTAAGAGAGAAGACATGCATTTAAAAAAGCAGAGCCAAATATAGCGTAAGTATTTGCCAGCCACTTGCTTCTATGGATTTGCCCCTGCTTACGCCTGGCTCAACTTGGTTCTCTGTCTTTCAAACTTTTTTTTTTTTTTTTTTTGGATAATGGTCAGGCATTGGGTCTTTGTCCAGCTATAGGTAAAAAGAAACAGCTGGTGAAAGAGAAAAGTAAAGAGAGGAAAGAAAGAAAATATTTCACTGCCTCAGAGCACCCCAGAAAGATGCTCCATATATTACCATATATATATATCTCTATGAATTCAGGTTGAAATGATAAAAAAACAAAACAAAAAAAACAACCCTCTCTGCATCTATTAGAATGCAGCACTATGACCATTGCTTTTTTCCAAAGGAGGCCAGGACGGAATGACCCTGAAGGATTTAATTCTCAGGCGCAAAGGAGTGGTGTCCTGCAAGCCAATGAAATCTGCTTAGCACGGCTTGTACTGAACTCAGCCTGCAGATTCTGCTCTTCTGAAGTCCCGTTCCTTGGTGTTTACAAGAATTAAATTCCTCACTTTAACAAGACGGCTTGGAATACAGAAAGGCTTAGTAGATATAACTGTAAACCCCGGGTGTGACATTAACACCAGAAACATGCACAAAATGTATTTAGACTTAAAGTGGCTTTAAAAAAAATGATTGGGTAGAGAGGAATCTGACATCTCAGACACATAGGTATCTGAAACAGGAGCACAGAGTAGCTAGAGAGAGTCTGTTATATGCCTCCAGATTCTCAAACGCATTACATTAATTTTGCCACTTATTTCCATTATTCTTTTCCTGCTTATTCCCAGGGCCAATTTAAATGCAAACAGGAGATTTTAAAGGCTTGAGTTTGATAACTGACAGCAAGACAAGGGAGGCATGGGACAGAACTGAAATATGACTGTTTAATGTGAGCATATTAATAGAAATAATTGGATTTCTAAAGTCCCACAATTGCAAGCTTTACCTCTTACTGCCCATTAAATCAATTGACGTCTTGCACTGTGATTTCAAAAGTGTTAGTCTTCTTTCAAAAAGTGTCATTCTCATTCAGTTTTCAGCCAGGAAAGTTTGTTAAGTTTGATATTAAAATATGTGGCAGTCTCCCATTCTGGGGCATTCTTCAGTGTTCTTTAATAAAGACAAAGGGTGAAACCCTGGTCCCAACGAAGTCAGTGGCCAAACTCCCACTTACTTCAATGGGCCAGAATTCCATCCAATAGATTGTAGACTCAAGCAAAATTCATAACACTTCATTAGCCTTCTTGTAATTATTATAAAAGAAATTAAATTATTTATCCTAGGATTTTCAAAAGAGCCTACTGGAGTTATCTTCTGAATAAAACAGTAACCAGCACTACCCGCTCTTAAGTTGCCAGAAGGCAGCTGGGCTTCTGAGATGCAGTGCCAGGCAAATAACTAACTAGTCTCAACTAATGGTAATAACTGGAATTTATCAAAACAGGCTGCAGCTTTATCTACCAGTAATAGCTAAGTTTAGGTGTTTTCTTTTCACCTGATCTGTTGATTTGCACCCCTGATACTGGAGTTGGGATTTTATTACATTTCAATGGGAGTTTGGTACCTAACTTCTTTGAAAAGCCCACCCTTAATGTTTATTACTGAATTCTGGAGATTAGAAGCTCATCATCGTCCATTCCATACAGATCCAGGGCCACAATTCTGAATCACCCTTCCTTGGTTGTCAGCAGAACACTAGGTACAGCTAGACTGCTCAAGGGTGGGATTTTCAAAAGACGCTTACCCACTTTGAAATCAAGTTAGGCCAATGCTGAGTGTTAAGTGTTGAAGGCTGGAATGTCATTGCCTCGGTAACTCTGTTTAGGCTGCTCAATGCTTGGAGTTTCAGTGTTATTAGTATCAGAGGGGTACCCGTGTTAGTCTGGATCTGTAAAAAGCAACAAAGAGTCCTGTGGCACCTTATAGACTAACAGACGTATTGGAGCATAAGCTTTCATGGGTGAATACCCACTTAGTCAGACGCATGTCATGTCTGATGAAGTGGGTAGTCACCCATGAAAGCTTCTGCTCCAGTACGTCTGTGAGTCTATAAGGTGCCACAGGACTCTGTCGGTTTTTACAGTGTTATTAGTACTAACAGCAGATAATGCAGCCTGCTTATTCAGCAAACCTTTATGTTATTCATAAAAGAAGACCACAGGCACAGTTCAGTGACAAAGTCACTTGGTCAGGTTTATTGCCCTCACGGCACAGTCCTAGTGCTCTGGCTCCATAGTTACAGGCAGAATAAAAATGAGTGCCCAGTGGCAAGAAGTCAAGACTCAGTCAGCAGCTGAAGTTTTTGCTGTTCATTAGGCCACACAAAGGGTTAAGGCGAGACTTATAGACTGAAACAAACACTTATGTACCACCTTATGTGTTTATTGACATCTGTTTGTTACCTCTCCTTGCTCCTGATATCGTGGACAAAACATCCCTATGTTTGACAAACTATTCATTAATTTGTCAAACCATCTTATCTTGTACTAAATTGGGATGTATCTGTATTAGTTGGAATATATATCCATAAATAGCTAGTGCCTAGCTCACTAGCAACAATTCTGTCACGTTCACACACTGAACAGTGAACTTGTAAGCATCTGCTTTAATATCTGACTTTAATGGCCTGACTTTGGTTCACAGCCTCTGGTTCAGGCCTCAGACCTTGCACCAGGCCCAGTGCTCCAGGCTCATTCTCTCTCTACTACATTGAGTACTTATTAAATTCCCAGGCCAAGAATTTAAGGCCAAGATTTTCAAAGCTAGGTACCTAAAGTTAGGTTTCTAACTTTGTCTAAAATGATGAACAACTAGCAGCCTCTGAGGCCACTTACTAGGTGCCTAAGTACAGTAGTTATGTTCCTAAAAAATGCGACTTTAAGCGAAACGATGTTAAGCGAATCCAATTTCCCCACAAGAATTAATGTAAATTAGGGTTACCATATTTCAACAATCAAAAAAGAGGACATGGGGTACCGCCCTAGCCCCACCCCCTCCCACTTCCCGCCCCTCTCAGAATTCCCCTACCTGTCCCCCCCCACCCTAACTGCCCCCAGGACCCCACCCCCTATCTAAGTCTCCCTGCTCCCTGTCCCCTGACTGCCCCAACCGCTCTCTACACCCCCTTCTCCTGACAGCCCCCCCCAGAACCCCCGACCAATCTAACCCCCCCTGTTCCCTGCCTGCCCCCCCACCAGGCCAAGGGAGAGCTGCGGGCTCCACGTGCAGCCAAACAAATAAGGCGCTGCTCTGCGGGGGAGGAGGGAGCGGGAGGGACTCTGGCTGCTAGAGGTCCCAGTGGTTGCGAGCGGCTTTCAATCAGGCACAGCCATCCAATCAGCTGCACTGCACTCTGCATGAGGGGAAGGGGGAAATCCTGGACATTTCTACCTTATTAGAAATCCCCCCCAGACGGCCATTTAAAGCTAAAAAAGCCGGACATGTCCGGGGAAACCCGGACGGATGGTAACCCTATGTAAATGAGGGGGGTTAGGTTCCAGGGAGATTTTTTTTCACCAGACAAAAGACTATATATATATATATTACACACACACACACACACACACACACACAGTATAAGTTTTAAACAAACAATTTAATACTGGTACACAGTGATGATGATTGTGAAGCTTGGTTGAAGTGAAGGAATCAGAGGGCGGGATGTTTCCAGGGAATGCCTTACTGCTAAATGATGAACTAGCAATTGGCTGAGCCCTCAAGGGTTAACTCTCACACTCTACTGTACAAGTCAGCAGGAAAGGAGGGAGGGCAGACAAAGACACACACTGTGTGTGCGTGTGTGTGTGCATGAGAGAGAGAGAGAGAGATGCACATTTCCCCTTTAAGTATGAAGAGTGGGGTCAGAAGTACACTGCCTTGTTAATTAGATCAGCAAGCTGAGACCTGACAGTAGCTGCAGCTGCTGCCTGGAAGCTCCCTCTGTCGTGTGTCCCCCCTGCTCTATGGAAGACGGGCTAAGCGGGGTGCAGGAGCAAGGGGGGACACACGACAGAGGGAGCTTCTAGGAGCTTCTCCCTCTTCCTCCCCCCCCACCCCAGGAAGCAGGAGTCTCAGGGAGCATCTCCAAGGCAGAAGGCAGGAGCAGCACACGGCAGTGGGGGGAGGGACAGCTGCAACTGCCAGCCTGCTGGGCAGCTGCTGCACAGGGAACTTAGGGGAGTGGAATAGGGGGGCTGTCGGTCCACCCTCATTCCAACCACCCCCAGCTAGCTGCAACGGGCTGCTCTTCCTGCAAGCAGTGGACAAAGCAGGTGGCTGCCATCCGACGTTAGAAGGGAGCATTGCACAACTTTAAACGAGCATGTTCCCTAATTGATTAGCAACGTAACAACGAAACAACATTAACCGGGACGACTTTAAGTGAGGAGTTACTGTATGGATTTAGGACCCTAAGGGTATGTCTACACTGGAAAGAAAAACCTGCAGTGCCGAATTTCAGAACCCACTACTGACTTGAGGTTGCAGGGCTAAAAATAGCAGTGTAGATGTTCCCACTCAGGCGAAAACTTTCAACTTCTCCCCCTGCCCCAAAACCACACACCACATTTTGGAGATGATTTTGGTGCCCCAAAATGCATTTTTCAGTAATGTAATTTACTAAGCACTAAAAAAAGCCTGCCCAGCTCTTCTAAGCAGCAACGTCCCATTGAAGATGAAAGCCAGTTGTGCTCCTAAGACAGTTAGGTGCATTTGAAAATCCCATAACAAACTTTAGGCTCCCATTTAAAAAAAAAAATAGCTTAAGTCTTTTTACCCATTTATTTTCTATTGCACATGCCCAGATTTGAAGGATGATAACTAACTTTTTATATTTAAGCTTCCCTACAATTCCTGATCAACTTACTTATGTAAACAGTCATATTCACTTAAATTGGACCAAGTCGCTTGAGTAAGGTAAGAAGGATCTATTCCCAGACTAGAAGTAGTAAAATAATGTATACAAAAGAAGTCAGAAGCCAGCTTCACCGGCATGTTCCAGCTGCTTTGGGCCGCTCCAGTGAAGTAAAACAGTTATAAACCTGGTTTAATCACCCAGGCTTAGGGCAGTTTTGCTTCACTGGAGTGGCATCATTTGTGGAAAATTGTATTTTTTAAAAAAATTATTAAACTGATCTGGGGCCACAAACACGGAAATTCATTAATAATAACTGTACACCTATGGCATGATGTAACTACAGGGCAGAGTTAAGGTTGTTTGCATTTCCATAAATTAATAAGTGTATGGTTCTTTTATATGTAAACATAATTCTGAATTTCATGTGTTTGGAATGTTTAGTTTTTACATAATTACAAGACCCCAGTAATGTTTTTTTCCCCAAAAGTTACTGAGACATACTCTCAACCTTATTTCCATTTTAACACAATTTCTATTTGGAAATATATATAGTTCTCCATCATAATAGTTCTGAATTAGAATTATGATTGGAGCACAAGATTCAGTGAATTGGTGCTTATACAGATTTGTATCTATAGGGCCAATTTTTCCAATGTAGATGCCTGAATTATTTTTGCAAAATTTAATTCACAGATTAATTGCATACAGAAAGCATGTATTTGCATACACAGAATGGATAAACATCTACCTGGGTGTGGACGAGTGTTTTATTTTCTTGTGCTACAGGTATGCATGCAAAATCTCTCCTCCAAAATCAATTCATTCATTTCCCACAATCAATTATTTCTCCTTTCTCTGAACAATCAATTTGATGCTTCAAAATTATTCTGTCTTCACAAAAATCAATTCATTCTATACTCTCCTCCCCCATCTTTGCAAGGCTTCTATATAGATTCTGCTGGTTTCGACTTCTCCTAGGATTTCAGCTTCCCACCTCCTCCCTGAGCTGGGATCTACTCCTGTCCTGGCTCCCACACCCCTCCTGTGAAAAGAGCAGCAGCTTCAACTGTTTTGTCCCATCCGCTCTCTTCCTCTCCTGCAAGAAGGACAGAGGAGCTTGGGATTATGTGCCCTGTTTTCCCCCTTATTAAGGAAGCAGCAGCCCCTGATGGGCAGCATGAAGGGGAGTCTGTAGGGGGAACACCAGTTGGAATTCCCAGCCAGAGCTAGGGGCCTGTCACTGGGGCAGACATATCCCCTTCATAGTCACTGCAGTTTGGTATGGTCACAATGAAGTGCAGCTCAGTGGCATAAAAGGTCTATTGGGATAAGCTCAGGACTCCTACTTTCCAACCCCATGGAATCCCTCTATGGACTTGGTAAAGTTATTAACCACTCTGCCTCAGTTTCACCAGCTGTAAAATGGGGGAGGGATAGCTCAGTGGTTTGAGCATTAGCCTGCTAAACCCAGGGTTGTGAGTTCAATCCTTGAAGGGGCCTTTTAGGTATCTGGGGCAAAATCACTACTTGGTCCTGCTAGTGAAGGCAGGGGGCTGGGCTTGATGACCTTTCAAGGTCCCTTCTAGTTCTAGGAGATGGGATATCTCCATTAATTTAATTTATAATACTTGCCTTCCTGAGAGGTCATTTTCAGGATTACTTGGTTAATGTTTGTGAAGTGTTATATATGTGCTATGAATCCCCAGAATGCATATAAACCCCTCTAGTAGCTGAGGGCCTAACGTGCCCCACACCGTCAGCTTAGTTTGATATTTCCCCCTTGCAATCCCCTCTAAATGCTGACAACAATGCACAAACAGCAGGGATCCACTTGTCTTACAGTAAGAGGCCAGGTTGTACCTGAAGATTCACTATACCCATAAGCCCTACCACATGCATGGACACACATACAACTGTTAAATAAAATGAGCTAGCTAAGTCTGGATGCTTCCTAAAAGGTCACCTCACTAACCCCATAATGTTCATGCCAGCCCTGTACAGTACAGATGGGATCATGATGAACAGCACTCAGTTTGGTTAGACATGACAAAAAATTGTTTCCAAGGTTAACCCCAAATGCTAAGGCTGGTTAAACCAACATCCTAACGATTTCTTCTGCTTCAAGTTAATTCTCTATGGTTGGCATCCCTGACAGTAAGCAAAGATCTCCTTGAATGATGAGAAGTTTTGCACTTTATCGAACGAGTCAAATTCAAGATGGCCATAAGAACTGAAAGAGCAAGCCTATAACAAGTTAACCCCTGAACATGCCAATACGGTTGCCAACTCTGACTGAAGCTTTTCCGGGAAATTTTTTTGCCCTACGTGATGTAATGTCATTTTCTTAAAATTTCATATTAAAATCTCCTGGATTGCTTTCAGTGGTCACCAGGAAATCGATGCCAATTCCGGGAGACTCCAGACCAATCCGGGAGGGTTGGCAACCCTACATGCCAATGGAATCATTTTAACTCTAAAGTTATGAAAATAAGTTCAAAATGAACTTTGTGGACTGATCTAACAGTACTTTCAATTTCTTCCAATTATAATGTTTATTTGCCTACATACATGTTTTTACAGCTATAAAAATGAGCAAACATTGAATATGCATTTACAGTAGCAAAAACAAGTCTGAAACATGGAGTATGAATTTTTAAATACCATTTTTTTGTTCCCAGAAACCCTGTTGAGTGAAGTCAGGTTAATTGCTTCTGAGTCTCTTTGAATAATGCTCCAAAACTCAGTATCGACAGTTACACCATTCTTCTGTTACCAATGTATCCCACAGCCATAGCAGTGTATAACTGTTACTCATTTTGGCTTTTAGATCCACATGCTAGGTTGAAAGCCAATATCAAACACTCTTGCTCTGCCTTAGATTTTTAATCACCTTCTTATCCAGTGTGTATACATTTTGGAGGCATTATTTAATCTAACATGCAGCAAGAAGATTGCTGGCTCATTTCCCTAATATATTCCCTCCAAATTATCATCTTTCATGATGGTAATGGTATCTTGGCTCCATACGCTACACTATTGTTGTTATCCAATACTCTGTTCAGTCTTAATCAGTCGATTGCAATCAGACTAAAGCTTCAAGGTAAACAGGATTCTGAGTTTTCCACAGTGTAGCAGCTCCAAAATTACTTAGCAGTCCATTAAAAAAATCCGCTATCAGTAGAGATGGGAAAGTTAAGGTTGCCCAGTGAAGCATTCACAGATCAACTGGTGGGATTCTCTGCTTTTTAAGTAGTTGTGTTATCATGGACTGTTGCAGGACAGCATGGAATCCTGAACTCATGTCCTGGGAGGCAAGTGCAGGAGAAACTAATTTTCAAACAAAAATGTATTTAGTTGTAATTTAAAATTCTACCTAGAATCAGTTACTGATTCCAGATCTTAAAATGTTTTGTTTGAAGATTCACAATTCATCATGAAGACCTACAAGAGCAAACATTTTAAGTTTACTCTCAAAGTGTTTGCAACTTTTACTCACTGTTCTATCAAGCAAAGACATCACCCAGCCAATGAAAGAATGGACTACAGTGTATGCAAGCCTAATAGATAAAAACAAAAATCACGGCAGCTTTCTTGAAGCTACTTTGCTGTGCTCTTCATACTCTGCATCTTTCTACATTTACACATTCTCACAACGGAAGGGCCTCCATGGAACACTAAAATATTTTGAAATGTGGCCTTTTAAAAAGGAAAAAAAAATGGAACATTATTTCCGTGACTGGCATTTAAAAGCAGTATCAAAACTTTCTTAGTTCGATGGACAACAGGAATGTTTACAGCCTGAAAATCATAAATGCCATGGAACAGATAATGATAACCTCCACTGACACAACGAATAAGATATATTCAGTTTTTAATGGCTTTTGTGATTTTTCTTATGTGAGCTGCATACTATGTACAATGTATTTTAGTCCTCAGTACTTGGAAGCAAGATCTCCCATTATTATTCCACATTAGCTCCATTTGCTGATTTGATGACTAAAGGCCTATTGGCCAGATGCAAATTCTGCCTTCTGATGTTAATCTAACAAGCACAGAAGCCATGAGCCTGCCATTCTACAGTCAAAAGCTTGAATGAATCAGGAGAATCATTTTGTAAAGTATTGCGTAAAGCTAAGCTAGATGCAGTAATTATCTGGAGGAAGCTCTCAGTTCTGTATGAGAACATTTATATGAATAATAAAGAAAATGGTCTTATTTATTAAGATAAATCACTTCACCATGAAGATATTCAGTTTTTTCCTAGTCAAAAATGTTGCCCGAGGGCTTGATCTGAGAAGTTGCAGAGCACTCTAGCCTTGAGCCACTAAGCACAAGCATAACTTTAAGCAAGTATGTAGTTTTAGTGAAGTCAATGGGGCTACTCATGTGCTTAAATTTAAGCACATGCTTAAATTCTTTACTGGTGCAGACTAGAAAGCATGGAATATTGTTAATTCTCCCAACACCAGTCACACTGGTATAATCTGATGTACTCTAGCTCAAAGGGATGAGAAATATTGATTTAAAGCTGAGTGGGTTTTGCCTGTAGCTTCCTGATAATAGTTACTTCCATAATAAATATACTTCTCTTGTTCTGAATTTGCTAATAATTGCTGGTATTTTTCTTAAGAATTTGGGTTTTAGTTACATTGTTTAATAGACTTTCATCTTTGAATAATGAGAGCTGAAAGAAGTAAAGGTGAAAGACTATTACAATTAGTATTCAGGACCATAAATGTGTAAACATATGGGTAAGGAAAGCTTATGAATTAAAGCTGTCTGGTTGCTGGAGACTGGTGAAATTTTAATTATAACTGAATAGAGCATGCATTTATATGAAGATACTGTATATGGTTCAAGTGTCATAATATTTTTTACTCCAATACAGAAAAGACCTTCAGATTCATTTAATTAGCAGTTATTCACATCATGACATTCAATACTTTATTTCTTCCTAGAAACAAGTAGGTTAAAAAAAACACAATAAGATATATACCAAAAAACCCAATTATATAATACTGTCATGCTTCAGTGTCTGAGCCAACCATGAGCTGATGTGGTTAGGAAGAAACTTGCCTGATGAGCAAGTTGTTGCTTAACTGATCGTAATGGGGTTTCGTATGCCTGCCTTTGAAATAGCTTGTATGATCAATTTTGTAAACAAGATACTGGACAAGACGACATATGGATTTGATCCAGTACAACTCTTTCTAGGATTCCCTGTTCTGCAATCCAAGAGGACCCAAAAGTCTCCAATTGCTGGAAACCAAAAATGTTTCATTTTTAAATCTAAATTTTTCTGTTTGTGGTTGACAAAAGCCTTGAAAATGTGGAAGAAAAAAATTGACAAAATGAAAACATTTATATTTTCATTTGTTTGCAGGATAAACAAACAACATTCCAAACAGCTCTGATTTAGATATAGATATCCGTGTACACACATGAACACTTTTCTAATTTTGTCAATATCTAGAATATAAGAATTCAATCTCATCATGCCTTATTTCAACCTGTTGATAAGCAAAAAGACATTTTCTACTAATAATAAATACCTACACAGGTAACATGTAGAATGATTAAAACTTCACACCCAGAGCCCCCGCACCCAACCCCCCCCACACACACACCTGTTTTTTCTCTCTGGCTACACAAAGGATACTACATTCACAATATCAAGAAAATAAAAGTATCTCAATAAAATATTACCTACAGCAGAAGTAGAATCAGTAAGGACCTTCCATCTCCTGGTATTTCTGAGAAGTGAATGCTTGCTAGCATTCTTACACAGGAATAAAAAACGCTTTAGCAATAGATGGAAAACGGTCCTCATTTCTGCATAATATCAGTAGTAACTATACTGTAAAACAGCCTAAAAAGAAACACTTTCTTTATTAGCTTCCCCAGGCAACACAGAAGAAAAGTTTACAAAATGCAGACTGACATATTTCTATGCTCTCCATTCCTCTGCATAAAGAAAGATTATTGCAAATCAAATAATTGGTTGGGGCCCAGAGAGAAGTGAATTTACTTGCTGCTTGGTGTTCCTTTTGAAATAGGCATGATGTGGTCTTTTGAAGATCTTTTACTTGTGTTTCTAGATCAGATACAGGGGAATAAATCAAATCCAACATCTGATCCATCTGTACTAAGGCCTTAGTTGCTAGTGATTCTAAAGTTGTACAGGTGTTTGTTTTTCCCCCTCTCCATTCAAATGGATTAAACTTGGGATTGGGATTGCTCGAAGGCCTGAAACCTTTATCTGCTGACTGTTTGGAAATTGCAGATGATATTTCTCTCGTAGCCGCTATCACAAAGTCTTGAAAAGTGCCCAAGGCACTCTCTCTACAGAGAATCCCATTACATATAGGTAATTTCCTCAGCTGTGATCTATTCCTAATTAAAAACTCGTCATTAGATCTTGCCTTGGACTGCTAGATTCACTAGATAGGATGGGCAAAATCTTTATTTTGCTATGCCTAAGCATGTAAAGAACATTATATCCAGATCCCCAGGAAAACAAAATATCTCTGCGCAAAATGTACCTAAGACACAAATAATTGTTGCGAGCAAACAAAAATAGGGGGAAAACTACTTACCAAAAGTGTCTAAGTAACCCAAAAAGCAACACAGGAAGGGGAACCAGACAGAATGAGTCTAGAGGCAGTTCAAGCATCTTCACATAATAGTGCACCTTGGTAACTCTAGCACCAATGCTGATAGCAACTCTGTTTAGATAAAAACAGAGAGAACAATAAAGTAGCCTGTATCCCATCAGGATTTCTAAATTCATTTTATCCCAGGTCTCGCATATCATTTGAAGACATTCAAGTGAATATTGTGCACCACTATTCCCTGTTCTAGCTGTCCAGCCTTAAGCCGAATCAAGAACACAGATGAAGAAATTGGTGCCAACATAGGGACAGGTGCATCGTGCATGAAAAGTCAGGCACCTCATCCACAATAAAACCATCAGGTGAGGGTTTTAGCAACAGCTAACATTGCATTAGTCAGTATGAGCTGAAGTTTGGACTCACTGTTCACTGCCGTCTGCTTCAGAGAGGATATCCCAGGCATGTCAAGAGGGAAGAGACAAGCGTCTACAACCTGACCTACACCGAAACATCTGATCTCTTCCTGCCTGATCTCCCCATGCTGCTATGAAAATGGTGGATAAAAAAGCCAGAATTCTCAATCCTAGAATCAGTCACCATGTTGGTTCACTGATCCCTAGCCACTAACAGCCACGTTCCATTCTCTAAGGCTTCATGTTAACCCTATGGGCCTTGTTGGACTGCAGCCATTACAACTGGAAACATAAATGTATCACAGGGGAGGTTTCAGAAGGAATTCTCCAACTGTTCCCCAAACCAAACCCACAGGAATGTGTGCAGAAGGCCCTCACCCAGTCCCCTTATCCTATCCATAAAACACATCTCTCAGCTCAAAACAGACCTTACCATGAGCTCATCCTATGGCACCTGACTCCTTTAGGTGTAGATGTCCATGGTCACGGGGGATACCATTCCTGCTCACCCCCTCTGTCAGTCCTAACCAGGGAAATCCTAGAATGATCTATTTACCCACTCGGATCCCTCCCCTTTCCTTCAGCCCTTCCCATCATATGTCCAACCAAAATAAAACATAATATGGCTAATAAATGAAGAAACGGGAGCAGCTAGTCACAGATCCCAGCTAGCCACCGTTGACAATAAAGACAAGCTATTAAATAAAGGGTTTTTCTTCAGAAGTCATACAGAAGCCCTATATAGATCTTCCTGGTCAACACGGGGGCAGATGGGGCACTGAAAATCTGACATTGGGACAGCAGCTTTCAAAGGTGGCCCCACTGTAATTAATACAAGAGCCCAAACTTTCCCTTGTGTCAATAGGGAAAAGGCAGGAGTCTTGCCTGTGCCTGCCAGATGAGATGCAACAGCCGCTCAGCAGGGAGGCAGCATGGTGGGGGGGGGGGGAGAGGAGGACAAAATTTCAAAACAAAGTCAGTAAATAATATGTCACAGAATGGTAAATAAAGACTATTAAGACAAATAATAGTAATACGGAGCTCTTCAGAGCGAAGTGTTTATTATGGCTTGCTGTATGGGCTTGATTAAATTCCCACTGCAGTCACAGGAAACACTCCCATTGGATGTTGATAGAGTTGTTCCTATAAGTTTCAAATTCTGCACAAGCATTAACTAACCATGTAGTTCAATATCCTGCTATATATGGCTCAACGGTGTCTGTGTGGATGGACTCCTGCACCCACGTGGAGCCCCACTGAAATTAATGGGGCTCTAGTAAGCACAAGGGTTGGCTAGCAATGCAGGATCGGGACCTAGAATGTCACTTGTCGCTAAAATAGAAACACCGATGAGTGAAATATGGACAGAACATAACACTGCACTTCCTGTCCTAAGCCATTGTGAAGAATACTGTATCCTACAAGGGGTGGGTTTAGGTAGGCATGATGTAATTACACAAGTTAGAAGATGACCAGGACACCTGGGTTAGCAAATTTACTATATCAAAGCATTGTGAGATCTTTAATTACTACAAGTTGTCAGTGTTGTTGTAGCTGATTGTTGGTCCCATGATACTAAAGACAAGGCAGATGAGATAATATCTTTTACTGGACCTACTTCTGTTGGTGAAAGAGACAAGCTTTCAAGCTACACAGAGTTCTTCTGCAGGTCTGGGCTTGAAGAACGTTCAGACCCGAAAAAGAGCTTTGTGTAATTTTGAAAGTGTGTCTCTCTCACCAAACAGATATTAACTCACCCACCTTTGTTGATCCAAAAACAGATATTACCTCACCCACCTTGTCCCTATAGGTGGTCAGGAATTTAGTTTTACAACTGATCAGAAATTAAGGGATTTGGAGTTCCAGTGAACTTGGCAGGAAAAAGAAACATTCTAAATCTGAAATTCAATTCTCCAAATCAAGTTAGCATTTCTTTGAAGGGACTAATATAAATTGTTCCTTTTTTGAGTTGATCTTATCTTATTCTGCACTCTCTCTGTCTCTAAAGTTTACATTAAGAGCTTAACACTGAAGCCTGATCAACACGGGGGGGGGGGGGGGAAGGGGGGAAGAGAGAACCAATCTAAGTTACGCAACTTCAGCTACGTGAATAACATAGCTGAAGTCTTTAGAGTAGCAGCCGTGTTAGTCTGTATCCGCAAAAAGAAGAACAGGAGGACTTGTGGCACCTTAGAGACTAACAAATTTATTAGAGCATAAGCTTTCGTGGACTACAGCCCACTTCTTCGGATGCATATAGAATGGAACATATATTGAGGAGATATATATACACACATACAGAGAGCATGAACAGGTGGGAGTTGTCTTACCACCTCTGAGAAGTCGACGTACTTAGATCGACTTACAGCGGTGTCTTCACCACGGTGAGTCGACTGCTGCCGCTCCCCCGTCAACTCCGCCTGCGCCTCTTGCAGTGGTGGAATACAGGAGTCGACGGGAGAGTGCTCAGGGATCAATTTATCGCATCTAGACTAGACGTGATAAATCGACCCCCGCTGGATCAATTGCTGCACGCCGATCCGGTGGGTAGTGCAGACATACCCTAACATAATTAAACTAGAATTTGGAACTCTTACAGAATTCCATATTCTAAGAATTTTAATACAATCTACAGAGGTTCAATCGAGTTAGAAGGAGATTATGCCACCAACTTAAAAGAAAAAAAAAATTAAGTGATTCTTAAAAGCTGACCTCCCGGTCTCATCTTTGAGGCCAGATACATCCACTTCGACCCTCAAGGTTCAATAAAGAGGTCTAAAAAGCACATATGCTTATCTCTGATGTTTTTCCTGGTAATTCTGCTTATGAGGTACTTCTGATGATGTACTCAGAATACTCTAAATCAGTATATACATGCCTGCTCTTCACAAATGGCAAAATATCAGCCCTAAATGCCTAGAAATGCTAAGACAGTGGCTTGAAGATGACCACAAGTTTTTGAGACCATGTATTCCTTTTTCTAAAATAAACCTTAACAAAGTAAGGCTTTTATGCAGTTCTGACCAATGTGCAAGCAGCCTTCCCACATGGTTTTAAATTAGATATAAAAGAATTAGTATCCTAGGTTTGAGAAATGGTTGCCTAAAGGATTCATGCTGAGAACAAAAGAGAGAAAAAAGCTGCTGTGGTCAAAGAGAGATGTTGGTGTTTTGCAGGGGCTATTATTCATGACCAAATGACAAAAAATAAAACTCATTTAAATTTTATGTGCTAAAGTGACTTAGTCCTCTAAGAAACAGTATATGCATAATAATAATTGTATAGTTTCTTAGCAAGGAAAGAGGGGAAAATAAGCAGGAGAACAGCATTTTTGAGTGGTAAGAGGTCTATGACCTCTAGTGGGAATTCTTCACATAAGGGGTATATTGCTCCATGGGGAACAGAAATAGTTGTAAGCAGATGGGCTTGTGCAAGTAGAAATAGCAGTTCCACAAGTAACTGGTTTCTTTAATATATGACAGTTCACATCCACCAGAGCTTTCAGCGCCACACTGCTTCATCTTTTCTGACATTCTGCCCATTTTGTACATTCACAATACAATGGCCAAATATGAAAAATAATTAGACCAAATGGCCACGTAACCCTCAATGGAAACAATACATTTTATGCAAAACAAACCACTTTCTTAGGGGACTGTCTGTTTAATGAATGGGAGTCCATCTGTTCACAACAGTTCCTTGGAAAGTATTTGCTTTGCCTACCAAAACAAATATTGACTGCGCTGGGTGGTTTGTTTTGTAAAATTGTATAACATCTATGAAATCAAAGGTATCTGGGTTGTATTAGACCCAAACAGTCAAAGCATCAAACTTTAAACTGCATTTCACTATGTTACAAGGTGCTTACATTATAAGGGCAACCCTGGGGGGAATTCCTCCTGTTAGCCAGAGAATGACATTCTCAGTAATTGTTTTCTCTCCATGATGAATGCCTGGGATGTTGCAGAGGTGAGGGTCACATGTCTCCTCCATGATTATGAGGAATCAGACAGATATAGAGCCATTAGAGGCTAGCATAGAAAACCCTGTCTGTGCAGACAGCAGAAGCAACGGGCCCTGCTGTGCCCTCAGGGAAGCCAACAGTTATGCTATTAACTTCAGTGGGAGCAGGATAGGGCCCACTGTTCTTGCTTTTTATGATGGCACAGGCGAAGTCCTAATGATCATTCTGCAGTGTCTGTATTCAGCAAGCAGTTCTGCTCACCTAATTGGGTAGTTTCTTGTGATAAGAGCTTGTTATCCAGTCCTAGGCAGGGCATCAAAAAAACACCACACACCATGTTTTCATAGTAAAACATTGGCTCATACAGCAAAAGTGCACTGCACCCGGGCAATATTATCTCTGCAACCATACGCGCATTAGTATCTATTCTTTATTTTATAGATACGCAACTATTGTGTCTTCACTTATTAAATGCCCCTGCTTTTGCCATTTTTGCCCTCCCCCATTAGCATTACTGCGAGGTTCACCTCTCTGCCACTGTAACCTGTCATTCTCAAAGGAGAAGACAAAACAGAAACGTGAACTTCAAAAATTAGAACAAAAGGATTTTTCTAATAGGAAAAGAAATGAAATGTATTTTAAAGTATAACTTAACAATAAAAATGAACTATTATAAAATGCGTAGCAAATGTAGCCACCTTTTCTAGTCCGGGATGGGGTAGGATTGGAGAAAAGTAGTTCCCTGGAGCTCTCAGAGAGCAGCACACAGGCTGGGTCAATTTAAACTGAAATTGGCTGCCTGTGTGTGTTTAAAAGACAAACAACACATGGGAGCTGGACCAGGAACCTAATTGATAGTCAGGCCAACCTCCTGCAGGACCCAGACAGCCTGCCCATGGTTTGGACCTCCTGGCATGTCAGCTGAGCCCAGACATCAACCGTTTGTGTAGAAGAAAGAGCTGGGTGAAGGGAACAGCAGCAGGACAGAATACAGTTCCTAGAGGACCTCTCCTGCAGTAGGCCTGGTACCCCATTTTGTCTCTCAAGGGCTGCATGCCAGCTGAGCCTAATAGGCTTCCCTTGCACCTGTATCCAAGGGCCAACCAGATATTGAAACTGACCAGGAGCACTCTGCTCCACAAATGAGATACTGATCTCTCAAAGATTCTACCTCATCAGAAAGACCGGACCACATCTGGTACGGCTCTCTTGCCCCAGAAGCCAGTGGATGAACACAGCATGGGGAAGCTGAGCTAAAACTCATTGAAGCAATTAGATGCCATCGTTGACGAAACCTTAATAAGAACTATTTTTCTTCCACACAGAATGTATATGTTGTGTGTCCTTCGGGTATACCTGTTCAGATGTACAGGTACAGCACGTGCAATATGCAATTAAAAACAGAAGAAGCAAAAATGAAAGGTTTCCTCCATTTTTGCACAGGTAAAACCCGGGTGGGGGGGGGAAAGGGGGGAAAGCTTTTCTTAAAATGCATCCTTCAGCTACTAAAAAAAAAAAAAAAAAAAAAAAGACACCTGCAGTTAACTGAAACCCCTCTAACAGTAATTTTCTGGAACTAGTTTTGGACAGTAATCAATATTCAGAGTTCTTGTGGCCAGCTGCCATAATATGCACACTGACTCATGTTGGGGCAGTGTACAGCCATGTCAGAACACCACTTTCCCCTCCCCTTGGGTAACTTGCCTTTTTGAGGTGCAGTCGCTGAGTCCCTTCAAGCCTGGTCACTGAAGATTTAGCTTGGATTTTATGCAGGGGATGCCAAGGCTGAGGGAAGGATCCTTGGGTGCTTCCATTCTCCTATACCCTGGCAAGGACCAGATACAAGCTAGGCTTTGGAGAATAAATCAACAGATTTCTGACTACCATGGGCCAGTAGGTACTGCGGTGTCTAGAGATACTTACATTTCCCTATCTCCACAGCTCTAATTGTGACAAGGAGATATGCCAACATTAAAAAGGAAATGGGATCAACGACTATGACCTAACATACCCCTCTCATCCAGGGGAGAATAACAGGTGACTATTATTATTACAGTCGGTGATATGTACTAGTGGAGATGGAATGGCTGCATGGTCACCCCATGTCCTATCCCTAGGCTGGAAGGTGAGAGGTCAGTCACTCCTAAACCCTGCATTGGTTCCCATTTGGAAGGCCCATTCATTCTCTTCCTTCTGGGGAAACCAAGATAACCCTTCAAGAGCATGGAAGTCACAGAGATAGGTCTGTGAGATATAACAAGCCCTCATAAGTATGGAGATTATATTTTGCATAACCTTATGGATCACTTTTTGTCCCTAATTGGGCCTTTTAACCCCCTTGATAATTTGTCAATATAAATTTATGACTGCACTTTTTATTGTATTTCATTTTAAAGAAGATTACATGCTTACGAAAGGTGCCAGACTCAAAGCACTGGAGAATGACATCTAGCAGAACTAGCATAGGCAGCTGTGCTCTCTCTTCCCTCCACCCTTTGAGTATGCTTCATTCCCAAACTGGAGATGCAACCCTTCCCTCTCTCCACTTAGACCACCAATGGAGGTGTCAATTAGTGCC
Organism: Chrysemys picta bellii; assembly: GCF_011386835.1. Lineage (NCBI taxonomy): Eukaryota > Metazoa > Chordata > Testudines > Emydidae > Chrysemys > Chrysemys picta. Next base: position 67,567,352 of record NC_088801.1, on the reverse strand, counting down.
AGTTATTAGGCTACTAAATGAGGCACAACTTTTCATGAAGTCCACCAGCTCATTTTGGATTGGTCTTCAAAAAGCTGTCAGAATTTTCATCGCTATTGAACTGAGCCAGATTCTAACTACTGACCAAGAGGTGACAATCTCTGCACCCCATTACTAATCTCCTGAGCCATCCTCTTGTCACCGAATGCCTGTTATATCTTTACCCTATATTCTTTACCCTAAATTAAAAAAAATATACACACACGCACACACACACATTGTCAGATTCATTTGATACTTTATTTTATAAATTCCTGCTTTTTATTACATTATATATATATATATATATATATATATATATATATATATATATATATATAAAGGCAATACTGATCCCTTTAACAAAGTATAGTAGAGTAAGCCTTACTCAAAGCACAAGAACTGACTAAGCTGTTGATCTTTAAGTGAAGTTTTCATGGAAGAAAGCATAGGATGACCTTCAAGGGATATTTAGTGTCTGTAGGAATAAGCTAATCAGGAGATGAAGTCTTGTATCTAAGCCAGACTTTAGATCAACAGACTTTAGATGGAATAGTGCAGTCAGGCTTCCAGAATAAAAGAAAGGAGTTTTCATTAAATACTTGTAAACACATTCAAACTGGAAATGTAATAATTGTACCTTTGTGAACTAGAATTAACATAAATTCAAGAACACATGGACTTAGTAAAGTCACAAGAGCAGCCAATGCTCTAGGAAAACATTTGAGATGTTGAATAGATTTATATTTAAAAATACTTGTGCCTAGTTTGATTTAAAAAAAAAAAAAAACTATTGAAAAATTAAATAATCTGGTTTGTCGTTAGCTATGAGAGAATCAAAATTTTGATCAGTTATGTTCCACTTGGGAAGTGCAAACCTCCAATTGCTTTCAGCTTGTGTTAGTTTAACACAGGGATTTCAAAAATCATGTGGACATTTCTGGCACACACACTCAGAACAAACGATTCACCCATCATCAAGTTATGGGCTTAGTGCCAGTATAGCTGAGAGTCATGCTTTTCCTTAAAGAATAATGTTTAACCAGTCAGCTACTGCCGCATTCAACCTGGGGTACTCAACAAAACTAACAGATCAGTTTATTGCTCTAATGAGGTACCACACTTGCATCCAGAACTTCGTTTTAATGTTAGAGATATGCAGGCATGTGAGAAGAGAATATTTAATACTACAGTGTATCTACTTGACAAAAGCTGGCTCTATTAAACAGCTGTCCATCTTCCTGCACTCAGGGGAAGGAAGCATTCCTCCCTAGCAAAGATGAAGAGAATATCAATGGGGTTAATCTCTTCAAAGTGCTAAAAGCTCAAAGCAATTGCCTGCAGTAGTACAGAGTCCCCACCCCATTAACTCAGCAAAGAAAACAGACAAATATACAAAATACAATCCTGCATTTCGGGCAAAAAATATAAAGCACCGAGTTTCCAAACCATTCCCCTTCTCCTTTCCAAGATCCAAATATTTCGTACATTTTAAATCATGTGTGCATAGTGAAAATGTAGTTATACATATTACAATCCTCTTCTCCTTCCTTTCTACACATTTAAATAGCATGGACTCTGGTCACATTGAAAAATGTTCATGTCACGGCATAAGTATTGTACAGCATAACTCCCCTTGGTAAACAAAGAAAAATTACTCACTGGCAATTCCTTCCCTTTGGAAGGCAGAGACAGTCAGGAATAGACAGTGCTATATGGCTTCACCTACAAGGACACAAGGAGGCAAAATACCTGTCAATCAGATCCTATATATGAAGGCCCTGGTCTACCCACTTCTTTCCAGTTAGAGAATTTCAGAGGCAAAGGAAGATTGTGAGAGAGAGAGAGAAACGAGATGCACCGCGGTAGTCAGGGGAGAAGGATGTCTGATGGAAGAAGAGAGGACTACAACAAAAGGAATGATCATTGAGCAATTTTGCCTTGTTTTACATCCCTGTATTCCTATCCTAACCACAGAGTCAGTCAAGGACAGCCAGTAGATGTAGTCAGCAATGCCTGGAGGAGGGCTTATATTAATGTGTTGCTTGTAAGACTTTAAGACCAAGAGAGGCATCTTGAGATACAGCCATACAGCCCAGTCAGGACAAGGAAAGAGGATCAGGCCTTAGGCCAAACAAGTGCAGAAGACACAAGACCTTCCACAGTTCCAAAAACCGGAGATGTCTGACTACCAGGAGACAAACAACAATACTTCTGAATTATTCTTAGTTATTTTCCTGAAAACACTGGCTTGTGACAGCAGTAGCTGTTTGTCCCAATGCTTTGCAAAAACACCTGTGAGCAGGGATCTGATCCTGACAGACTAGGTGCAAACACAAGGGAGTCTGGATGATAGAGTTGAGGTGAACCAGGCCATTATTGGTGTTGCCAGCTGGAGACATACTGGCTGAAAATTATTAAGCCTCCATTGTCTTCATTAGTGATGGCTGAGTCAATAAATGCTTGAGCTGCAGAGTGATCTCCTGAAGAGATACATGCTAGGATACCAACCAGACACCCAGATAACATAGTTCCAAAAGGAAAAGAGTGCTCCTTGTCTCCTCTGTTCTGTTTAATCTGTGACTGTTGACTATTGGTTGCTCCACTATCATACATGCTTATAGAATATTGGGGATTCTCAAGTTTGTAGGGCTAAGAAGATAGCCTGAGGCTATAGGAGTCTCTGTTGGCCAGAGAAAGACTGTTCTCCTTGATCCAAGAGTGGATCCACACAGACACTTCAACTCAAAAAGCTGGCATCTGTACAGCTGGTAATGGGAAGATTTGGGATAGGAAAGAGGCCCACTAAAAGTGCAGTTAGGAGAACCATTAGGCAAAAGGAGGACTAAGCTGACTTGGGAAGAAAAATTCCTGGATAGATTGCCACCAGGCTAATATTAAGGACTTAAGAGGCCAAAGGGGCCAGGAATCACATCCACACAGGCTGCAAAATGACCCAGACCCTTTGAAAGACCTACTGAACTAGCTGGTTGTCTAGATTGCTCCCCACTGGAGAGACACAAACTCCAATTATTCCAGGCTGAAGAAGGCAAAAGAACTGGAGGGAAGTGGAAAGATGAGCTGTTATATATATATGATCGGTTCACCTACTTTATTCCTGGTAGGTGGATCTATAACACTGCCTGTAAGACAGAAAATCAAGAGTGGATAACAACTAGAAGTAGGGATTTTTGGTTTGTCTGAATTTTTACACCAAACTCAGAAAAATGCCGTGCGATTCCAAAGGATGAGTCAGATATAGCAAACTATATTTCCATATTCTCCTTATTTTATCCTACATTAATTTGAAGCTCAGGCATTGAATGATGAGGGGAAAAGTACCCTGAAGATTTATTAGTGTTGTTATATAATCTGCCTTTGGGATTAAAAAGATGAAGGCCAATAGGATGCTTGTAATAAATAAATTTTACTGCTGCTACAAATGCTAACTCCGTAAATGCTGCATGAGGGATCTCTTTTTTGTCAAGTTCTACTTTAACCATAAGAAAGAGGGTACTAAATAAAGTGAAAGGTAAAAACACCAGGAAAAATGGGGAGATAAGGGCCCAGATTCTCTCCTGCACCTGAATTCTAGACTACTCCAGTTTATGTCAGCTGGCGGTGGTCCTCAAAGACTGAGCATTGGTGGAGTGGAGGTGCATTCCACCCCGCCCCCATGGCCAGGCAGTTAATGCAGGAGAGCTGCATTAGACTGAGTGAGAGCTCTCCCTGGCTGGGAGAGTCTTCAGCTGGCCAGTTAGAACTAGATTCCATTTTGTGCCTCCTGATAGGTGCAAAGTGACCAAAACCAGGGGAGAGAAGAAGAATATCACTGTCATTACTGCCATTGGCACCAATCTCTAGCAAAGATCTGGACCCAAAACTCCAGCTGAAATTGAGGAAATGAAATAATTTTTGGGTGTGTGCTTCCAATTGCAGGATCAGATCTTCAAATACATTTCAGTACAAAATATCAAGTAATTATTTGCTTGGTTTCTTTCTTTTGTTTTGTTTTTTTTAAAGCACAGCACATAGTAATTTAGCCAGATCTGAATTTATTCTACTAAGCTATTTCTCCTCTTTTTAGCAAAAGGATTATTTCTGTTACACTCCTTCCTGGGTTGTCAGTCAAATTTCTATGGACTGGGTTATGCCTCTAGGTAATGGATAGTGCATAGGCTGTGCCAGTCCAGGAATAGCCCCAGGAAGCAGTGTGCCTCTCACACCCCTCCCCCCCCTCAAGTCACTGAAATAAAGAAAAACATTTTTGTATAGAATTTATGAAAGTGTGGAACCATTTCCTGTTCACAGATTTCAAAGTGGACCCATTTTTCATTTGTTGTGAACATTTTTGTGCATTTTCCAAAGTTTTAACATCAATGATCAAAATCGTGTTCCATCACAATTTCAAACATGATTTCAATTAAAAAAAATGAACAACAATGTTGTGGAAACACTCATAAAAACAAAAAACAGTAAGATGTCAACAATTTTTTGCCAAAAGTCTGTTTTCAGAAGGCAGCCATTTTTCACTCTACATTTCCTTTGTGCTAAAATGTCCCCCCAGCTCTAGTCACAATTCGTCCTCTGCTTTCTCCTCACTCCTGGATGTAATAATTTACCACTGATCTAGACCAACAGTTAATTACTAACTCCTCCACCAGGCGATGGCTCATCTACTCTGGCCAGTGAGGGGTCTGGTGTAGAACCCAGGTTCACCCTTACCCTCCCATCTATTACAGGGAGTGAACAGGTGAATAACCGAAAGCCAGGTTAGCCCGTCTATAGAAAATGTAAAGAGGGTCCTTATTTCCTTGTACTTGTATACAGTCTAAATCCCAAAATAGCTCTTAGTACTCTCCCTCCAAGAGGTCAGTAGGAAAAAAGTGAAGAATATCAGAGTGACTCCAAAATGCACATTGTAGATCTGAAGATTATAGATATTTCATCACACTGTAAGTGCTAGAAAGCCATACTCTACAAGTTTGATTTTCCCAGAATAAAATACTTGTCCTTTTCTTACATTTGCACATTGTTCAATGAAATAAAAACAAGCTGCACAGGCTTTTATTTTCCACCTAAAATAAAAAGGAGCTGGAACCTCTGAGCTCAAAGTTGGTATAAATTGCATTTAAATGTTTGTTTTAAATTCAATTTTAGATAAAACCAGGTTAGTAGTTATTTCTAGTGCCACCTGAGCAGCCTACAGTCTTTCGCTAATAATGTTCTATTTGCCCTGGGTGTTTCTGCAAATAAAATGCAGACCAAATTAACTGAAACTTCTATTAAAGGATTATCCCATTTATGAAATCAACCTTACAGATTACAGAAAATGACTATGTATTCAATTTTGCTTTGGCACCTTTTTGCTCAATTAAAAATGACTACAGACAAATCCTTCTTGTTGTTTGACTTGAGCTCATGCAGTATATGAGGACCAGAAGTTTGGAATTATAACAATATTTACTTTAAAACTGCTAATATAATATTCTAAGCAGCAGAGGCAGTGACCTGTATAGTTAAAGTTGCCCAACACTTTCCATTATAAGACCCTGGTTTCAGTTGGTTATAACTTTTCCAACTTTACATGGTTCAGGCTGAAATTTTCCCTTTTGAGAGCCTGCCTAAGGCTGATTTTTTGGGGAAAGTTTCAGCTAAAATGGTTCAGCAATTTTATTAGATTAGGGAAAAGTATGTTGTTTTGCCCATTTTCAAAAAAAAAAAAAATCTGTCAACCATTTGTTGTAAAGCTCTAGGGCCTCTATGCTTTGGAGCAGGGACTTGAGATTTGGCAGGTGTCTTTTGCTATCCTAATGAAAATTTGTCTTAATTTAGCCAGGTTATATCCTCTGGACAATCTCAATCTGTACATGCTCAGTACAGACTTTTTAGAGTTTGGCAGCTAAATTCTCTGAAGAGTCCATCTGCACAGAGCATGCTTCATCACCTCACAGTTCCTATGTGCTGCCTGGATTGCAATCTGCACAGAGTGACTTAGCATGCTCCATCCCAGGTCTGAGCTGGACATTCCTTATAATTACTCCTCCCAGCTGTTGTGGGCTGCTAAGGCACCCCAATAATATGGAGGAGGAAGCTTCCAGGCTCAAATGCAGAGGGCTGAGTAACAGGAGGTTGGTGCGGGGTGGAGATGCTGGATAAGGGGAGCAGGAGCAAGGAAAGGTGGAGTGCGGGGGAGAATAGGAGCTGGGAACTAGAGGACAGGAGCAGGTGGAAGAAGCTGCCACCGAGAATGCTCTGCAATCACACCCCATGTGTCTCAAGTTGGATACTCAGAAAATGAGGAACATACAGTGATTACCTATGAAAATGTTGGTTTATGTAACTTGCTCAGCATCACATTCACCTAGGAACTCTGGCTGAGGCAGGCACAGAACCCTGTTTTCTAAGGCAGCATTCAATTGCCTCGCTCACAGGACCAACCTTCCCTTCCTCTAGTTCCTCGCCTCATTTGCAGCCATGCTGAGCATTCACAACTGCAACTGAGGTCAATAGGAGCTGCAGTCCAACACACACGTGGCTACGAAATGCTAGGCACTCTGAAAAATCACCTCCTAGGCATCTCAATTTGAGCACCTAAAATCAGATGACAGTTTTGATAATTTTGGCTTTCATTTCTGTGCTTCAATCCCCCATGTGTAAAATGGGGATAATAATACAACCTCACCCCACAGAGGTGGACTGAAGATAGTATCTTAAATCTTTACAGGCATTAATGAAACTATGACGACAACAGCACAAAAAAGCCCATAAGGGATGACTCTGTATTCAGTTCAAGGTTTGGATGGTGTGCAGTAAATAATGCCTGGGTCCACAAATTGAATCCTGAGAATAAAAAGAAATATTGAATAGCAACCCACTCAAGTTCATCCTGTGCACTAAATGGGGCAGGAGTCCTGTGAAAAAAATAGCATGTGACCATGTAATTAAAGACTGCACCTTATGCACAAGGGGCCCAAATTAATATTGGACAGGCAACCTTAATACAGGCATTTCCTAACTATTGAATGCTTGCCTTGGGAACCGTACTGTTCTTTTAACAGTGTTTTCTGATGTAATACAGACAAACAGGGAGTCCTCTCATATGTTTAGAAAGCTTAGCAGTCTGTACATCACAACAAACCTTGCAGCAGAAATCATAGCGCCACCACACTTCTTTTACAGAGAGCACAATTTTCCTCCTTCTCCCCAAACTGGGTGTAAACGGACAAACAACGTCCCATCCCACTGTATCTGCCAGGTATAGTAAACTGTGCTACATTTTCCTGGTACTACTCGCTCGTTTCTGCATCTCAGCCATATCCCAAATGTCTTTCCTTACACAACAGGAGCGTAGTGTGTGCACTTTAGGGTTCAAAGAGAATGTCCTGTAGTGCTCACTCCTTACACTAACAGTTGCTATTAACTGTGCTGTTCATTTTTTCAGGTGGATTTGCGGGATGGCAACCGTGAAAAACACCGGAGTGCATCATATGCTGCAAGGTTGGTGGGTTGCTGATGAGGAAAGGAGGGGATTTGACAGGTGCATGGTTTGTGAATGTTAGGTGTAGTGGTCTATGTGTGCTGGAGAACAGATATAAACACCTGGAGATAGTGGTAAACTTACTTAAAGGACAGATCTGTTTTTAATAATAAAGGATAAGTCACAGAAATGTTAGGCCACGATACTGCACAAAGTCACCCACATGCTTAACTATGAGCCAATGGGGTACTCACAGTGCACAACGTTAAGTAGATGTGCATGTCTTTGTACGTCTGACATTAAGCTTGATCCTGATGATCAAGTCCCACAATGGGCTGTGCCCTAGCTATCTCAAGGACTGTCTCACTTTCCATACCTTAAGCTAGCATTGTAGTTTCTCTCAAACTCTCCTCCCTCTCCCCGCCAAACAAAAAACCCCTGGAACTATATTTAGAATGAGACTTGCAAGCACAAGGGTGTGTAGCAGCACGATGACTCACCCCTACGGCGCCTCCTACTGGTCATCCGGGAATTAGCTCTTTCCAACTCTTGCCAGCCGGTGTCCCTCCTGGACCCTGGTGCCATTTTATCTGGGTAGCTGCCCCCTGGCAATACCCCCACACTCTGCCTCTGAGTCTCCCCTCTCTCGGGAACCCCCAACCCTCTAAATCCTCCCCTTGCCTCAGTCTGGGCTACTGCCAGTCATCATCAAGCCCCGCCCACTCTCTGGGGCGGACTGCAGTGTAAAAGCCACCCATCATAAGCACGGGGGCGGGGTTGGACCAGCTGCCTTCCTCTACGACCCAGTACCTCTGTGGGCCTAGGACCAGGCCCTGAAGCCTGGGGAGTTGCCAGGCCTGGAGCTCCCCTGCTCCTCTGGCCTTTCCCCAGCCCTGCTTCACTCCCTGTACCCTTTCTGCAGACAGCCAAGCCCTGCTCCCTCCAAGACTGGAGAGAGCCTTTCTGAGCTCCTGGCTCCCAGCCTTTTTATACAGGCCAGCTGGGGCCTGATTGGGGCGTGGCCCCAGCTGTGGCTGGTTCCCCAATCAGCCAAGGTTTGCTGATTTCCTAGCAGCAGCCCTTTCGCAGTCTCAATCCTCTCCCAGGGCTGATTTTAAGCCCTTCATGGCAGGAGCGGGTGACCACCCCGCTACAGGGTGTAACATTTTGTTTGCATAAGTCTAAACTGTAGACAAGATTTACACCTAAGAAAGTGATCCAGTGAGAGAAAAGCTCAGGCAGAGCGAGAATAGACTTTACTGTTGATATTCAATCAGAGAAAGACTCAGGCATGGGGCGGGGGTCTATCCAAAGCCCACTTTAGGTAACTAGGGTCTTTCCATTAACTTAATTGGGCTTTGATTGAGGCTCAGAGAGAAAATGAATATCACTTTACTGCTCATATTCTCAGTTTCTGAAAAGAACTGCCTCACAGCGCCAATAAGCACTTCTGCCAACAGTAACATTCAGATAAACAGAACTAGCAAAGAGCATCTTCAGCAGCACCATCTGGTGCCTCCCAATGATGTTACAAAGAAACCAGGCTTTCTTGGTAGCAGCCCTGCACTGGAGAACTCCCTTTCAGCAGGTGTCCTATTGACAAAGGATCTTGCCATCTTCAGACCAAAATATAAGACCTTTCTCTTGACATTAGATTTCCCACAGTAACTATCTTAAACTGGTGGCAAAAGAAAACAAAAATCTTCCGTTAAGTATAATCACGTTGTTTTACAAGGAGCGGAATACTTTATTTATGTAAATTTTTATATGCGGCTATCTCGGCGATGGGAACAAGACGCATGATTAGATTTTAAGTGATTTGGGACAGGGACTGCCTTTTCATTCTGTACAATGCCTAATAAAAAGAGGCCTTTAATCCTAATTAGGGCATCTAAGTACTACCAGCATACAAATAACAGAGATACAGATACTGTAATATTCTATTTTAGTCAGATATTATTGCTTATGACTGCGTTTTTAAATTATGCTTCATTGTGGTCATTCTTCCCAACTTGGCATCTCTGTTGTGGTTACTCCTGCAGAGAAATTTTGGATTTTATCCAAATGATGGGAAATTTTGCCCATTCAGACTATCTGAAACCGATAAGCTTTCTACTGGAAACTTCCCATCTGGCTCAAAATACTGCTACTGCATTTTTCAGGGATGTGACTCCTTTACAAATGCCCCTACATTCCATTCCAGATATGGAAAAGCAAAACTCCTTCAAATCCACATCATGCAGAATGTGAGCTATTTTTCTAAACTCTATATTCTTATATAGAACACAGCTGAATTCAGACTTGTGAAAGTAGTGGAAAGTGTATAATGTCAACGTAGTTTCTGAAAATGACAATACATTCTTTAGTATCAGAGGGTAGCCGTGTTAGTCTGGATCTGTAAAAGCAGCAAAGAGTCCTGTGGCACCTTATAGACTAACAGACGTATTGGAGCATGAGCTTTCGTGGGTGAATACCCACTTTGTCGGATGCATGTCATACATTATTTAGTGATTGAATACAGAGATCTGAAAAATTCCTTATAAAATGCCACAGTGTTCCATGGAACATTTTCTAGTAATAGCAACTCAGTGAAATAATATTCCATATTCTGTAGGGTTTTTTTACCATTATGACTGTAGTACTATTATTAGTAAAGTGCTACTCTCTCACATCTCTCATATTTAATTTAAATGCTTGTGTTTGGCCTCAACAGTACTTAAGTGCATGCTTAAAGTTGAGCACATGTTAAAGTGTTGCTCTGAACAGGAATGTTTTCCAGAATTGGGACCTAAGTTTGTACTGTGATACAACTGATTATCTGCCCCTTGAAAGTGAAGATTAACGTCCTAGGTAAAAACAAAGCTATTTTTGTTCATTTTGTACAATGGCACTCTTAAAAATACAAAGGAGCAGTCAGTCACAATGCTAGTGACATATTGTAATATATGGCTGATGATGCAAGAAGTGTTGAGGTATACATGCATTTCAATTCTTTGTACATAATAGACCACTTATTTCACTATGCTGGGGCTCTCCAGGGAGAATAATAGGATTTATCATGGGTGGTTATGAAACACAACTGTTGTATAAACATATGAAGAAGTAGCACAAAAGGAGAAGAAATAAATCCCTCTGTTTTCCTCAGACAGTGAGCATTTCTTACCTTTATGTAATTCTTTCTTTGCATCATTGTAAATGTTTGGTTTTACGTAATAACTGAGCATTAATACAATTTGACAAGTTAAAATAAGTATCTGTCATATCATTAGTTGGTATAAACAGGCATAGATTCACTGAAGCCAATTTACACCAGTTGGGGATCTGGCCTCAGAATTTTAAACTCAATTACAAAATGCTTTGGAGAGCAAAACACTTCTTTTGATAGTCAGGGATAAGTTTAAGAAAGGATCCTACCGGATGGGTCAAAGACCACTTGATTGCCAGGATGGGGGCCCGCATCTATAGATACCATTGGTGTTACCCTCCGAACATCCCAGAACTTCATCACACCGTAGGAGTCACAGGAAACAATGGTGTCACCCTGCCAAGTATTACAAAATGAATTTATTATTATTTATGCTTCAGAGAGGAAGAGAGCACAGTGGCATACATGGAGCTGATGTGTAATAATGTTACGAATACTAAATTATACCAGTTTTATGAACACTGGAGGTTATCAGGTCAGTGAGGGGAAGTTACTGTACATTGGGTTATTAGCACTTTTTCTGTGACTGTACTGATCTAACTTATACCAGGGATAGTTAAATGTTTATTATGCATCTATAATGCCCAAATTCAATGGGGTCTGTGCATGAAGATGAGAGAATGGCTTCTCAGATAAGAACACTCAAGCACTCACTTGAAAGACAGTGGGGCAAGCGGTTAGTTTCAAGGATCCTGTCTCCAACAAGTTGCAAATCTTGTCTTGCCAAAGCTGGGAGTTACCAGATCAAAGGGCTATAAACAGTGAAAAGGTAACATGATTTGGGGAAAGTGGGGTGATTTGCCAGGTGCTTTCCATGGAGCTGGTCCCCATGTGGAAGATGGTTGAACACCTGATAAACTAGACATGTCCAGATCCTTTTTCCATGTTTTAAGATCTGTTTTCTCTTAAAGGCTTTTGTTCTAAATAAATAATATGTGACTTAAAGCTGGCTCTTTGATCACCGATGACCACTGCCATTGCCCTGGAGGGAACAGAATTGCAGGGCCTGGACAAAAGTCAGATCTGCTAAGGTAACCATTGTCAATACACAGGGGATTTCAACCCAGAGCCTGGTCTGAGAGTAGGTGACCCGCATGATTCCATCCTAAGAGACAGGAAATGTCTAGAGGCCTGAGACCTGAAGGGGTTGAGGGTAGGGAGCAGCTCATAGAGTCCAGGAAAGATGCAGTTAACCTGGTAACAGTGAATTTGTAACTGAAATTGTAGCTTTAAATGCTTTCATTTTCCATGTTGTTTTGCCTTTTGGAAAATAGAGAAAGTGAATGACATTTTACAAAATAATTTCTCTAAAAACCATATTTCAGGGGGGAAAAAGTTCATAAAAATTGTCAGGTTAACTTCATATTAATTGCAGATCAATTTTATATGCAAAACAAGATTTAAATGCTAACTACAGTTGAAGTTAACCAGCACTAACATTTTGATTTTTAAAGTTATTTTTATTAAGGGTTACGTTAATTTTACAATGCAGAGAAAGCTTATGTGGTAACTGACTGCTAATAAAACTAGTCATTAAAAATATAAATAAATATAAATATAATTAGTACAGTAATCTCATCAAAACTCAATCAATATAATACTTAATCTTTCATTGCAATATAGCATAATCATAACCTGCCCTAGACCTCCAATGCAGATGGTGCTATTGGAGGAATTTAAAGAGGAGCTACTTTTGTCAGTGAGGGTACTGAGCTCAGAAAAAAAATCAGTGGTTTTGCTGTGACAAATAATTCACAGAATAGCCAGGACTTATATTCACTGATGGAAACAGCAAAGAGCAAAGAGGATGTTTCAAATGGTACATGTATGACAGCATCCATACAGAGCCTTTTGATGCCATTAGGACAAAACATGAGACCTTTCTGTAAGGTATATTATTAAGATCCCTCACTCTGTAGACCTTAACCAAATAAAAATCATTTTCTTCAGTGGGGGCCACATGTGGGCAGAATTGTATCTCTATATTAGCCATTTCTAAATAGCTGTACAGGTTTAATATAACCCTATTGTGAAAGGGTTTAAATACCAGAAGAGAAAGTTCATAGGAGGTGTGACAGTTCTTGGGGACTGAGTCACCTTGTTACCCCCTGCCACCAGCAACAGGGAGACATGCTTGTACTTAACTGGGTGTTGTCTCCTTGGCAACACCAGCCTGTTAGCCACCCAAGCACTCTCCTCTGAGCTATTCCAGCCCTTACTTTGCCTTGCAGGTTAATAGGTGTACCCCAGACCATGACTCCCTTTGAAGCATTCCCCGGTGATACCCAGCCCCTGACACTGGCTACTCAAAATTACCACATCTGCTGTCCCCAAGGAAACAGTGTACACACCAGTTTGTATGATTCATCTCAGACTCGGCTCTTTTCTTAATATCACAGCACTTAGACATATTTATAGTGAAGGCAAGCATAAGTTTACTACCAACGAGTCAAGATTCAAGAGATAGTGAGCAAGGACATTGGAAACAAAAGATTACATGTAAAACAAAATCATAGCATGCTTTCTAGAGACTAAAAGAACAGGAGTACTTGTGGCACCTTAGAGACTAACAAATTTATTAGAGCATAAGCTTTCGTGGACTACAGCCCACTTCTTCAGATGCATACAGCGTGGAATAAATATTGAGGAGATATATATACACACATACAGAGAGCATAAACAGGTGGGAGTTGTCTTACCAACTCTGAGAGGCCAATTAAGTAAGAGAAAAAAAACTTTTGAAGTGATAATCAAGATAGCCCAGTACAGACAGTTTGATAAGAAGTGTGAGAATACTTACAAGGGGAGATAGATTCAATGTTTGTAATGGCTCAGCCATTCCCAGTCCTTATTCAATCCTTTGTTGATTGTGTCAAGTTTGCATATCAATTCCAGCTCAGCAGTCTCTCATTGGAGTCTGTTTTTGAAGTTTTTCTGTTGTAATATAGCCACCCGCAGGTCTGTCATTGAATGACCAGACAGGTTAAAGTGTTCTCCCACTGGTTTTTGAGTATTATGATTCCTGATGTCAGATTTGTGTCCATTAATTCTTTTGCGTAGAGACTGTCCGGTTTGGCCAATGTACATGGCAGAGGGGCATTGCTGGCACATGATGGCATATATCACATTGGTAGATGTGCAGGTGAACGAGCCCCTGATGGTATGGCTGATGTGATTAGGTCCTGTCACTTGAATAGATATGTGGACAGAGTTGGCATCGGGCTTTGTTACAAGGATAGGTTACTGGGTCAGTGGTTTTGTTCAGTGATGTCTAGAGACTAAATGTATCTATTAGATTAACCTCCTGTCTAATGAAATTTATCTCACCCAAAGCCTTTTGCAGCTTCTTCTATCAAGGCAGGCAGAAATCCTATTTTCATGAATGTAAATGCACTGCCCATTTACTTCCTAGGTTCACCATAAGGGAGTGTCTTCTTTGACTTCTACTTATATCTCCAAAGTTAATTACCTGTACTCAGAGACAGTATAACCCACTCCCCCGTTCACGTTTTTCTGTGTGTTCTTTTCTGCTGACTACATCTCTTTGATAACTTCCTATGTAAATGGTCATTCACTGTGTTAGCTTACATGCTTAATTTACATGTGACAGAGAGAAAGGTGAATAAACATCTTTTGTCTGACAAAAACCCGTTTCTCCATCTCTACTGTGATACTGAGTCTAAGAACATAAGTGCTTAATAGTATCTGTACATACATTTCACAATGATATCACAGAGCAGTGTGACCCGGCTTTCATTTAAGGCATCACATGACATTCTTTGGTGAACCAGAATGTAAATACCCGAATCAGGATATTTTATAACCCTCTTGCTAGCTGGCATTAAGGGGTGATTGGGTCACAGAAGGCCTAAGCAAAATAAATAAATACATGAAAATAAAAAAATCCCCCTATTAGGGTTTCTAGTTTGATAAGGTTGTGAGTCAACCAACAAAACACACATCACCAAAGTCTCTGGTCATATTTCTTCCTGAGGGAAATCATGAGTAGACCATCACATAGTTTCAGGTATTTTACCCAGTACAGTGTACACCTAATATAAATTTCAAACAACATAAAAGCTGTATCAAGAGGACAACTCATGTCTATAGAATTCTCTGGTTTTTCATCAGCTATAAGAATAATCCATGCCCCTTTTTTTTCAGTACACTGACACCCAATGTGTTTTACTGATTCAGCTCATGATGCAATGCCTAGAGGCTCAAGGGCTATATGGTAGGGCTAGGTACCTCTTGCAAGGGAGCGTCTGCACATTTTATCACATCTATACATAATAGAGGTTTTCAGAGGAATATTGGAAGAATTCTGGAAATATGGCCAGGGGGGAGAGGGGGAGAAAGAGGGAGGTTACTTGAGGTATGTAGAAGGGAAATGCATTTAAATCAGTGTCAAAACTCCTGGGAAAAAATATTGCCCCAACAAAGATGCTGTGAATCTCAGGCAGGACGTTGAAAGAACAGGGTAAAATAACTGAAACAGTGCGATGAATGGCTCAAGATTACAATATAGCAATCGAAAGAGACTGAGAAGTGCTGCCAAACTCAGGAAGGCTTTTTTCCCCTCTACTCACTGAGGTGATGCAGAAAGAGTCATAGTTTTTTCCGGTATATTAGGAAAATGTGAAAGGCATATCTTATGAAGTCTAGGTGTTAAATGTATAAATTGTTAAAAACAAGCCAAGGCGCTTTCCACAGATCTGCTTATAATAGATTTTACATTCTGGTATAACTTTTTCTCATGTTAGCTCCTCAGCAAACAATAATTTCATTTTACAATGTTTGGCCTGATCCTGGAACCCTGGCTCATGGACTCTTCTTAATCAGTCTTTACCCATCATGCAACTAGTCCCATTGACCCTCTGGCTTGTGTTGTGGCATTTAGCAGCCCAGAGTAGGAAACGAGATGGAGCTGTATTGCCCCAGTGGCAGTTCTGTGAGGTACTGTGCCTCAGGAAGAATGTGAATGCTGCATCATCCTTGGACTTCTCTCCTCAGTGGGCTAGATTCATAGGCCAGCACAGAGGGACAGGGGAGAAAAAAGATCCTGCTTATTCCCCACCCCATATGGGAAAACTTGCACTCCAGGAACTCTGGTTGTGCTTATCCCTTAAGGGGGTGCAAAGGAAGATTCCTTGGCCCTGATCTTCCAAACACTTAACTTCTGTAGGACTACTAATCTGCTTAAAGTTAAGCACAGGCATAAGTGTTTGCAGGACAGGCACCCTTGTTCTCCTCTGCTATGCACCCATTCTATGGCTCGGGACAATCTCACCTTCAGTGGTTGGTTACATGCCTACGTATGGACAATTAATGTGAGTGAGGATAGTAAGATCAGGCCTCTCACCCTCTTCAATATTAATAATAAATCCACACAAAAAACAATGGCAAAAGAACTGGGAGGATGCAAAGGAATCAATTCCCAAATCAGTGAAAGCCATTAATAAGGCTGACCTAGTATAATCTGTTGCTGCCACCGCACCAGCAAGGAAAGCATTAAAAATGGTTTTTGTATGGTCTAAAGAAATGTCTGTTTTGTCCTTTAAATGTCTTATCAATGCAGTCAAAGAATAGACGAACACATAATGCAGCCAACTACAGAGGACTACAGCAGCACCAGAGGAGGAAGGAGAAAAGGCTTCTCTACAAGGAGGACTCTGGCTGCTGGCCACGTTGGGCAGTAGGCAGTGCTTTATCCCTCATCTAGAACTGCATCCCCCAAGGTCAAGAACTGTATTATGTTGTACTGGCAACCGGAGGTGAGGAGCAGACCCCAGTAGCTGAGGAAGAGAAGCCACCTTCCCACAAGACTGGGAGACTTCCAGCCACCCCATCCAAGAGAAGGAGACTATACCAAAAGGTTGCAGAGGCTCATCTGTCCCTCTGACCACTACCTGCTGCTCATCTATGTGGGCACTAATGATACTGCCAGATATAACCCTGTATGCAGTGTTGTTATAGCCGTGTCAGTCCCAGGATATTAGAGAGACAAGGTGGGTGAGGTAATATCTTTTATTGGACCAAATTCTGTTGGTGAGAGATACAAGCTTTTGAGCTACACAGAGCTCTTCTTCCGGTCTGGGAAAGATACTCCAAGTGTCACAGAAACTGAACAGATTGATTAGCATAAGTAGTTAGCACATATTCTAAGGGACTATTCACAGTGAAGTGGTTTGTTACACCGCTAAGGTCATAGGAAAAAAGGAGAGTTAGTGGGTTATAGATTGTTATAATAAGTCATAATTTCAGTGTCTTTATTAAGACCGTGATTTTTAGTGTCTAGCAAGGTCCTGAATTTAAACTCCCAGGCTCATCTTTTGAAAGTGTTGTGCAGGTATCCTTTAAGGATGGGGAGTGAGAGGTCAGCTATAGAGTGTAGATATAGGTATGACCCTGAGCAGATCGGCAGTGAAAACAGAACTCTGGGAGCCAGGGTGAAAGAATCAGTGGTGCAGATGGTGTTCTCATCCAATTGCCAGGGAGAGGGTAAGGGCTCAGGCAGGGACATGCAAATCCTGGAGATGAATGCGTGGCTGCAAAGGTGGTGTTGACAGGATGTCTTTGGCTTCCTCAACCATAGGATACTATTCTAGGAAGGGGGACTGCTGGGAAGAGGTGGGGGATAAGCTGACCAAGAAATAGAAGACCATCTTCACACACCGACTCGCCAATTTAGTGAGGAAGGTCTTTAAACTAGGCTCAAAGGGGTCAGGCGACAAAACTCCATGGGGATGTATATAAAAAAGGTGATCTTAACAGAGGGGCTACATCATACAAATGTAGGGCTGGAAAAGACCTTTAGAAGTCATCAAGTCCAGACTCCTGCGCTGAGACAGGACCAAGTAAATCTAGACCATCCCTGACAGGTGTTTGTCCAACCTATTTTTAAAAAACTCCAATGATGGGGATTCCACAGCCTCCCTTGGAAGCCTGTTCCAGAGCTTAACCACCCTGAGAGCTAGAAAGAACATAAAAACATAAGAATGGCCATACTGGGTCAGACCAATGGTCCATCTAGCCCAGTATCCTGTCTTCCGACAATGGCTGGTGCCAGAAGCTTCAGAGGGAGTGAATGGAACAGGGCAATTTAATGACGGATCCATCTGGTTATCCAGTCCCACTTTCTGGTTTAGGGACACCCAGAGTATAGGGCTGCATCCCTAGTAATGAGCCAGCCAGCCTCCAAACGGGGGCAATGGAGATGGAAAGGTCACCACGGGATCACTGCCCAGGACACAAGTCAAAATGGGCACTTACTGGATGCCAGGGGAGGATGCGTCGACTGGCTAACTCCAGAATCAGGGGGCCTTTACCTCTGGGATCTATGTCCCTTCTGGCTGCCTTAAAGGAAATTATGACTGTCTGTAGAAACACTGCAAGTGGAATTGCTACTGTTGCTGCTGACTGCCATAGTGGTGTCTCTTTACAGACAGATTATAAACTCCCAGGGAATGCAGAGTAGCTTGGGAATCCTTAAAAAAGGAGTGCAGGGCATCGTCAGTCTTTTCTGAAAACAAAACCCTACTATGAAAAGGTTAAGACCTCAATGATCTGCTGCACATTGGGAGCTGTACCCAAATTCTGCAGCCATAATGCCTTCCTCATGGTCACAGCTGATGCCATAATTCTGGCCGAGGCATCCACCATGTCCAGAGCTAACAGTAACGGAGTCTTGGCTACCAGACAGAGTTCTGCAATTAATGCCTTAAACTCTTCCCTGGAGGCTTCTGGCAACTTGTCTGCAAACTTAGACATGGCCACCCAATTAACAAAGTCATATTTGGACAGCAACATCTGCTGGCTCATGATGCGCATCTGCAGGGAAGAGGAGGTATAAATCTTCCTCCCCATCATTCAATCCTCTTGGACTCTTTGTCTTTAGATGTCGACTTATACCTTCCCTGTCATGCTCTGTCATTTGCCGAAGTTGCCACAAGGGAGTTAGGGGATGGGTGGGAGTAGAAACCCTCAGAAACATGCACAAGGACAAAGTATCATTTGGCCACATGCTTTGCTATGGGAGGCAATGAAGTGGAAGTATTCCAGAGGGCCTTTGCAGGCTCCAAGAGAAGCTCATTTATCAGGAGGGCTACTTTCCCTGGAGCTGATGATTGAAGAATACCCTCAGCATAAAGCATGTTCTCCTGCAGAAATTCATCCTAGAGGCCTAAGGTAGTGGCCATATATGCCCAAAGAGGTCCTGATATGCCTTAAAGTCCTCAGGCATTCAGGAAAAGGAATGTAAATCCCAAATTAAAAACCATAGTAAGAGGACCAAAAAAGTGCGACCGTGGCTAAACAACGAAGTAAAAGAAGCAGTGAGAGGCAAAAAGGCATCCTTTAAAAAGTGGAAGTTAAATCCTATTGAGGAAAATAGAAAGGAACAAATTCTGGCAAGTGACATGTAAAAATATAATTAGGAAGGCCAAAAAAGAATTTTGAAGAACAGCTAGCCAAAGACGCAAAAACTAAAAGCAAACATCTTTTTAAGTACATCAGAAGCAGGAAGCCTGCTAACAGCCACTGGGGCCACTGGATGATCGAGATGCCAAAGGAGCACTCAAAGACAATAAGGCCATTGCAGAGAAACTAAATGAATTCTTTGCATTGATCTTGACAGCTGAGGATGTGAAGGAGATTCCCAAACCTGAACCATTCTTTTTAGGTGACAAATATGAGGAACTGTCCCAGATTGAAGTGTCATTACAGGAAGTGTTGGAACAAATTGATAAACTAAACAGTAATAAGTCACCAGCACCAGATGGTATTCACCTAAGAGTTCTGAAGGAACTCAAATGTGAAATTGCGGAACTACTGTAGTATGTAACCTGTCATTTAAATCAGCTTCTGTACCAGATGATTGGAGGATGGCTAATGTGACGCTGATTTTTTAAAAAAAAGTTCCAGAGGCAATCCCAGCAATTTCAGGCCAGTAAGCTTAACTTCAGCACTGGACAAACTGGTTGAAACTATAGTAAAGAACAGAATTATCAGACATGTAGATGAACATGATTTGTTGGGGAAGAGTCAGCATGGTTTTTGTAAAGGGAAATCATGCCTCAACAATCTACTAGAATTCTTTGAGGGGATCAACAAGCTTGTGGACAAGGGGGATCCAGTGGATATAGTGTTCTTAGATTTTCAGAAAGCCTTTGACAAGATCTCTCACCAAAGGCTCTTAAGCAAAGTAAACTGTCATGGGAAAAGAGGAAAGGTCCTCTCGTGGATCGGTAACTGATTAAAAAAAGATAGGAAACAAAGGGTTGGAATAAATGGTCAGTTTTCTGTACTGAGACCAGTACTGTTCAACATATTCATAGATGATCTGGAAAAAGAGGTAAACAGTGAGGTGACAGATTTTTGCAGATAATACAAAACTACTCAAGCAGACTGCGAAGAGTTACAAAGGGATCTCTCACAAAACTGGGTGACTGGGCAACAAATTCACAGATAAAATTCAATGTTGATAAATACAAAGTAATGCACATTGCAAAACATAATCCCAAGTATACATATACAATGATTGAGCCTAAATTAGCTGTTGCCACTCAAGAAAGGGATCTTGGAGCTACTGTGGATAGTTCTCGGAAAACATCCACTCAATGTGCAGCGGCAGTCAAAGCGAACAGAATGGGACGAATCATTAGGAAAGGGATAGATCAAAAGACAGAAAATATCATAATGCCTCTATATAAATCCATGGTACACCCACATCTTGAATACTGGCTGCAAATCTGGTCACCCCAACTCAAAAAAGATACATTGGAATTGGAAAAGGTACAGAAAAGGGTAACAAAAATGGTTAAGGGTATGGAACAACTTCCATATGAGGAGAGATTAATAAGACTGGGACTTTTCAGCTTAGAAAAAAAATGACTAAGGGGGGATATAATAGAGGTCTATAAAATCATGACTGGTGTGGGGAAAGTAAATAAGGAAGTGTTATTTACTCCTTCTCATAACACAAGAACTAGGGGTCACCAAATGAAATTAATAGGCAGCAGATTTAAAATAAACAAAAGGAAGTATTTCTTCACACAACACACAGTCAACATGTAGAAATCTTTGCCAGAGGATATTGTGAAGGCCAAGACTATAACAGGGTTCAAAAAAGAACTAGATAAGTTCAGGGAGGATAGGTCCATCGATGACTATTAGCCAGGATGGGCAGGGATGGTATCCCTAGCCTCTGTTTGCCAGAAGCTGGGAAAGAGCGACAGGGGATGGATCACGTGACGATTCTGTTCATTACCTCTGGTGCACCTGGCACTGGCCACTGTCAAAAGACAGGATACTGGGCTAGATGGACCTTTGGTCTGACCCAGTATGGGCATTCCTATGAGCCCAGCATGGTAGAGTTGTCTGGAAAGGACAAAGAAGCAGTTTGCTGTGCCAATGACTGGTCCTGTTCTTGAGTCACAGGATCTGGCTGGGAAAACCCTGGAAATCCAGAGGGAATGGACTTAGCAGTTGATTGTAACTGAGGTGGTTCAAGAACAAGAGCCACCAATGGGACCAGTGATCTTGCATTTCAGTGGGTTGAAGAGCAGGACCTCAATAAATGAGGAGTATCCCAAGGAGGCCACTGGGCATATAGATAAGCCCTTGATGGCCAGTAGCACTGGGCCAAGAGCCCCTGTCCCAACTGTGGGAATGATGCCGATCTCAGCACTGATGGTAATCTGAGAATGGTCTCCGGTGCCTATTGATGACAACAAAGAGGAGAATGACCCTGACCTGGATCTCGAGGAGTCTTGGAGATTCTCCAGTAACAACAGGAGAGCAATCCCTGAGGAGGAAAACAAAGGATCAGAGTCATCCGAAGCCCAACCTGGGGCAGCATCAGTGCTGAAGTGCAATGGGGAATCTGCATCAGTGGTACACACTCCCACCTGGTATCAGAAGAGGCACAGGCATTGAGGCCAAGGATAGCACTGAACTTGCCCTGGCAGCAGATTCCATTGTCAAGGATGGTGCTGAAGGGCACACCAGCATCGAGGGGCCTTCAGTGCCGAGCACTGTGTCGGCCTCCATTCCACAGTCTGGGACCCGATGGTGGTGAAGTGCCGACAAACCCAGCAGCTCTATGATACAGCCAAACGGTGCCAAAGGCACAACCGAGGATGAATCAGTGAAACTACAGCACCAGAAAACTCCGGAACTAGTGGAGAGTCAGGGACTAAGAGGCAAAGCAGGTCTGATGCTGCCTGATACACCAGCAGTGTGGAGACAGTCGGGGCTGGTGCCAGCAGTATTGAACTCAACAGACTACGCCATGCCCAGAACTGGAGTCGGCGCTATGTACCCCCACTGATCTCTGTGTGGTATCGGGGAACTGATGGACCTGCTCCAGCCCATGTGTTGGCAGGAGTATGGTGCCGGTCAGCACATCTCTTACATGATGAGGAAGAGTCTCCCTGAACTATGGAGTGGTCCCGATTAGTCTCATGGGACCTCTTCCTCACAACATCAGAGGAGGGGGGTATGAGTCCTCTTCCTCTTGGGAGAAACCCCAGCATTCAAACATACAGTGGCATCACTAGCTGGTTCTGAAGGGGACTGCCTATAAGACGAGGGCCATGGTCCAAAGTGGGCCTCATGACCTGCTCAAAGTAGGAAAAGAAGAGGTTAAAGAATATTTAGATAAGTTATATTATTCAAGTTGGCAGGGCTATGAAATTCATCCTAGGGTACCTTAAGGATCTACCTGAAGTTATATCAGAATAATTAACAATTATCTTTGTTATGGAGGACAAGTGAGGTCCCAGAGGACTGGAAAAGGAAAAACATAGCACCTATCTTTAAAAATGGCAACAAAGAGGACGTGGGGAATTATAGACCAGTCAGCCTAACTTTGATACCTGGAGAGATCCTGAAACAAATTATTAAACAATCAGTTTGTAAACACCTAGAAGATAATAGAGTTATAAAGTAGTAACCAACATGGATTTGTCAAAAACAAATGATGCCAGACCAACCTAATTATCTTGTGTGATAGGGTTACTGGTATAGTGGATGGAGTGGGAGGGAAATGTAAGATGTAATATATCTGGATTTTAGTAGTGCTTTGGACACAAACTCATATGAGATTCTCATAAACAAAGTTTGGAAATGTGCTCTAGATTAAATTACTATAAGGTGAGTGCAAAAATAGTTGAAAGACCATATCCGAAGAGTAGGTATCATTTGTTCACTGTCAAACTGGGGACATTTATCTAATGGGGTGATATTTTCATTAATGACTTGGATAATGGAGTAGAGAGTATGCTATTAAAATTTATGAACAACACCAAACTGGGAGGGTTTGCTAGCACTTTGGAATATAGGATTGGAATTCCAAACAACTTTGACAAGTTGAGAATGGATCTGAAATCAGCAACATGAAATTCAATAACGTCAAGTGCAAAGTACTTCACTTAAGAAGGAAAAATAAAATGCAAAACTACAATATGGGGAATAACTGGCCATGGAGGTAGTACTGCTCCTAAAAAGGATCTGGGAGCTATAGTGGATCATAATTTGAGTATGAATAAACTATGTGATGCAGTTGCAAGAAACGGCTAATATCATTCTGGGATATAACAACAGGAGTGTTGTATGTAAGATATGGAAGAAAATTGTGCTGCTCTACTTGGTACTGGTGAGGCCTCAGATGGAGTACTAGGTTCACACTTAAGGAAAGAGGAGAGCTACAAAAATGATAAAAGTTTTAGAAAACCTGACCTATAAGAAAAGGATTAAAAAATCGGGGCATGTTTAGTTTTGAGAAAAGAACACTGAGGGGACTGTTACAGAGAGGACAGTGATCAACTATTCTCTGTGTCCACTGAATGTAGACAAGAAACAATGGGCTTAATCTGCAGCAAAGAAGATTTAGGTTAGATATTAGGAAAAAATTTCTAACTGTAAGGATAGTTAAGCTCTGGAATCGCCTTCCGAGGGAGGTTGTGGAATCCCCCTCACTGGAGGTTTTTAAGAACAGGTTAGACACACCTATCAGGGACGGTCTTCTAGGTGTACTTGGTCCTGCCTCAGTTCAGAGGGCTGGACTACATGACCTCTTAAAGTCCCTTCCAGCCCTATATATCTATGATTTTATGATTCTGTGGAATTTTAGAATATAGGGAGTCCAGATTCTGAAATCAGATACATTGATGTATATCTAGAGTAATACAACCTAAGTCAGTGTAGCTACTTTTGGTGTATATTAGTCTGGGAGACAGAATGCAGCTTGTTGACTTCAGTGGCAATTACAGGAATCCAGGATCAGGCTCCAGATTATTACAACTTTAAAATGGTCAGATTCTGTGTCTAAGGTTTATAATCTAATTTTCATTTCTTTCCTGGAGGTAATGAATGCAAGAAAAAGCATGGGGTCATCAAGCAAATAGAGGCATTTAGACTTGAAGACATCCATTCCCTTCCAAAGGAGAGGGTAATGACCTGCAAACCAGTATTAAGGTATAACTATAATGAAATGTTTAGGTTCATTTGCAGGGGATGTAATATTTCAAAACTTATTTCTGGCATATTACAAAGAAATGTTGGAAACAAAATAATGAAAAATGAACAATGGTCAGTCATCATCTACATTTCTCAGAAAGCAATGAGGGACAACACATCAACTTTCTGATTATGAGGTTTTGAAAAATGACTCCAATCACCATAGACTAGATTTTTCCAAAGTACACAACGCTACAGCGGGTTGGAACATTTAGCAAAATATGCTGTTTTGTCAAAGGGCCAACATTTAGCAAAGACATAGCAGTTTCCATGAAACTTCAACTGGATCTCCGGTAAAGACTGTCGATACCTGGATGGTTAGGGCACTGGCCTGGGATGTGGGAGACCCATGTGCAATCTGATTTGGCATGATCTGGGATGAAAAATTGTGCTCAAAATCTGGTAGAGCAGGGACTTGTACTTGGAACCTTCTTTCCAATGCAAAATGAAAACAAATTTTGAAACCTCAAAAGTTGTCACAAAATGTAACTGTTGTCCTCTGGACAGCTCTATTCAGTACCGATAGTTGAGGGCAGGATTTCATAACAGCTTATTAGCCAGATTTACAAACAATCTCTCCATGCTGAGTACTGTTAAAAATCTGGTCCAATATGTACTCATCTAATTATCCATAGTTTCATATGGTTCCTTTCACAAGGTTCAATTTATATAAATTGCAAAGGCGAGTCAGTCATTACAAATATTACTAATACTTTTCTCAGGTGCAGTAATGAATATTCTCAAATAGCAGATTTATTCTGAATTAAGTCTCAGTGAAGCTAATTTTCAATAGAAAAACAATATTGAGACTGGAATTAGCTCTGAGGGCAGCCACCATAGACTTTCATAAAGACATTGGCCCAAATTTGCAAAGATGGACACTCACTTTGGGTGTGCAACTTGAGACACCCAAGATCCGATTTTCAGAGGTGCTGAACATCCACAACCCTATTGACTGGAGAGTTGTAAGAGCTCCAAATGAGACTATCACATGGTAGCACCCAAAGTGTGAGAAGGGATGCGACATAGATGGCTATGAGTGACTTCTCCTTTATATGTATCCTCCTCTACCCCACTTACAAGGGGAAGCGGTACTGCATAGATCCCCCATGTAGGCTGCTTCAAACATTGGTCATTAGGAATAGACCACAAAACCTCCACTTCCTCTTCCCTTTCTCTCCCTTCTGTAGGTTATACCCATCAATATTGGCATTTCACTTATGAGAATTATTAGTTTCTATTATATCCAGTATATCATAATCTCTATAATTTAATATGATTTCTAGATCTTTGAGCATGTTGCTTGTGCTTCTGGCATTCCTGTACAGATGATTTAGTGGGTCAATACAAACAATGGTCTTAATCTTTTGTTTCAGAACAGTTCCATCTTCAGCCTTGCTTTGTATATTTGAAGTCTACTCCAAATCACTTGAATTACATGAATGCTTATTAATTGCTACCTAGTTTAAAGCTTGCCTAACAAGTATTGTCAGATTTGAACAAAGGCAATCAGCACCCCTTCTGGTTAAGAAGAACCCATCTAACCCAAACAATCTTGGAAGGCATGCTGTAGCTCCAGTCCTTCCTTTCAATATCAGCAGTGCATGCATCGATGGGTCTGTACTATGAGACTTCTCCTTTCTTTATTGTTATTAGAATTTGACATCTATATTACAATAGCACTGAGAGGGCTCAACCAGGCTCGTGTCTCATTGTGCTAGGCACTGTATATACATATAGTAAATGACAGTCCCTGCCCCCAAAGTGTTTACAGTCTTAGAGGTAAATTGTGAGCAGGGACAGTGTACAGCTATACTATTCTGGGGGAAATAATGTGTCCTATACCTGCTACAGTTTACTCCTCCTATGATCCAGTTTAACTGCACTGGTCAGCACAATGGAGGAGTGGAGTAACTCATAATCAAGCCCTTAGCTTGCACTTAATACAAGTCCATCTAGAAGACAACCTGCATCACTCTTGTCTTAAGTTCTCATCCATGAAGTCATTTGTGGCCATATCAAAATGGATAGCTTCAAGATCTATAAGGATCACTACTATTGTTATTATTTATTGTTTGTACTGAGGTAGCAGATAGAAGCCTCGGTCATAAACCAGAATCCCACATTGCTCAACGCTGTACAAAGACCCTACAATCTAGGAATCAGGATCAAATCATTTCTATTGCACTAAACGTTCTTGGCAGATTTTTCATGCAATACCTATGAAGCTGTAATGAGCTTACTAATCCTTTCTACCTACTCACTAGCATAGTGTAATTTACCCCTTTCCTAAATCAAATGAGTTGGACTTTTCAATGAGAGTGAATAAAATATTAGCAAAGGAATGGAGTTGTGTTTTAAGGATCGTTTTTGAAGAAAGAAGTAGGTGACTGGCAGGGCATGTTAAACTAACGCATTCTGCCTCTGGCAATGAGTCTTTTTCAAAAGCTTTAGAAAGGAATCTGGTTTAATTCTCATGTGAGCTTTCTGCATCTTCATCCCTATTATTGTTATTATTTTAGTTATTCATGGATGAGCCCTCTGCCTTGCTTTGTTTTCTTTTTCTTGCCACATTAAAAAGTCTTATGATATATTTAACTCAACAACATGCCAGAGTGTCAAAGCAGTGGACCATGGTTTTCTTGCATGCGGGGAAAGAATGAAATGCAATCTAAGGAGAAAAGTTGGAACTCCAGTACATCAAGGCAAAAATTGTGCTCCATTCTCTTTGTCATGTTTTATTTTGCACTTCAACTGAGGAAGCATCAACTCTGTTATTTCATCTGGTCAAACAGATCCATTATTGTCTGGATGATTCACAAAGCTGATAAGACAGATGTTGGAAATTGCTTCTCATATTTCATAAACTACTGTACATCTCGATTAGGTTTTTGTTCTATGGTAATTAAACAAGGAGGATAGTCTTGTGATTAAGGGTCAATTCTGAGGCACTAAACGAGAACTCAGGAGATCGGGGTTGAATTCTTGGTGCTGCCACAGATTCTCTGTGTGACTTTTGCAAGTCATTTAATCTCCTAGCACTTGAGTTCCTCATTTGTAAAATGGGAATAAACATGTCTGTTCCCCCAACTCTTTGTCCTTCTTGCCTGTTTAGAAGGAGGTCTTTGGGGTAGGGAGCATCTCTTACTACGCGTATGACATACAGTCCTAAAGCACAATGGGTTGCCAGTCTCAGGTGGCACTTACAGAATACAAATAATTAATAATTATAACAACAAGATTGAGTCTACCACTGTCACCATCCATTTGCAAATATTAATTGATTGATCTAAGTTACTTTAAGTTTGAGCTAATTATGCTTTTCCTTTTAGAATTATTGTTACAGTACATTTGTGAAAAATCTTAGTAACAATGGTACTGTTACCGATTACTTTGTGTAAAGACCTCTTGTATGTTAGTATATCTTATTAAAGATAAAAAATATGAACACTTGTGGCTTTCAATTAGTAATAGACCTCTAAATATAAAGCACCGTAGATCAGTAGTGCCTAAAACACAATCAAATGTCTTTATCTAATTCTGATTGTAATAAACTCCTTTGGGGAGCTTTCCTTTTAAAGTCTTAACTCTGAAGGAGACTTAGTAATTGCTTTGTGACATTCTGCAGATCTTTTTAAAGGGTACAGTATTAAAGAACATCTAATGTATTTTTCATTATGTTTTTTATCTTGTAAGAAAATTAGACATTTGTATTGAATTCAGACCTGGGGAAAGCAAGTACAACACATTTCCAGTCATTGGTGTTGCACTATTTTACACCAAGTCTGAATGTGGTCCTTTGTTTTAAAAATTAAAACTATGTACATGAAAAGAATATTTTATTAATGGATATTTTTGATTATATCATTAAGAGTCCCACTGACTTCAATGGGAACATGGTCAAACCCTAAGACTCGCTCATGGGGATGAAGTTTTTTTTTAGGTCTCCCCCATCCCATCTACTACGGAGCATTTGACTGATGCCTGGAATGACAAAGTGTTTATGGAATAAACAACTGAGAGTCTGGTCACCACAATATCCAAAGAATGTAATGGTCACATCTGCATGAGGGAGCAGATCCAACCCCCTCCTACATATGGCCACAGACGTACTCTGGCACTTGAAGCAGTAAGGCTCTGCTGCATAACAGAGGAGGAAAGATAGTCTTATGCTTAAGGCACCTGATTGGGATGCAGAAGATCCAGAAGTAGAGGATGTCCACTAACATACCCCTGCTAAATTCTAACTGACTTTTGTTGGGACTTTTTGCAAGTCACTGGCTCTCAGTTTTCTTTCTTAAATGCTTTGTCTGTACGGTCTATATTGCAAGCTCTTTAGAGCAGGGAGTGTCTCCAACCATGTATTTGTACACCTAGCACAGTTGAGCCCGGATAATTGTTAGTAACTGTAGACACTATTGTAATACAACAAATAAATAACAGATGGAGCAGGGAGATAATAGTGGTACTTTCTCTGTGTGGTGAGAAATCTGGTTTCCTGTACAGCAGTGAGCAGGGGTGGTCTGAGGCCAGAAGATCTGCTGCAGCAGAAGCCGGGGAGAGAGCTTTTAATTTCTCATTAAACTTGTAAAGTATCATATGCGAGAAGAGCAAATGTATCTGTAATCCATTATTAGAATTATGGCTAATCGATCTCAGACCACTTTTCAGGTATCAAGATTAAATCATCTTTCTTCCAATGAAAATAATTTTTCTAGGAATGACTCAGAATTATTTACTGTAGCAAGGATTCTGAGCTATATTGATTACCACTTCAAAAGAGAAGTGGCTCTATTTTGAATACATTATTTTAGTCAGGAGTCAGGATTAGAGGTTATTTACAGCCACTTACTGCAAATTTTCCTCTATTCACCTTTTCACTAGCTTTTTCCTTTTACAGTTCAACTTCTTAATCATGATCACAGTAAGGTAATACCATTTGTCTTATCAGGCAACTATATATTACAAAAATCTAGGATTCCAGCAAAAGGGATGCCATCAATGTCTCTTGGCACGTCCGGGACACTTTTTAAAGACCTGAATGGACTAAGGCAATTACTGAGAGGATACTTCTTCCCATAGAGGTAATATATCGTCCATGGGATTTTCTTCCCATCATGGCAGACAAAATCATCTGTAAGACTATTACTGTGTTAGTTCCAGGAGAAGAACTCTCTAGGATTACCAGCAGAGGTCTGTCAGTGGACAACCCCTACTTTTGGCTCGCTTGGCTATCTATTAGAGCTAAAGTTTGGCAAGTGACAGGGCCCAGTGTAAGACATCTGCCTGGTTATTTGGGTTATAGCTAATGCGGTTAATCATTCTACTCTCTTCATTGACAATACAGTTCACAGCAGTAATGCCACTCACTGTGGATGCTCTTTAGGACAGGGATGGCCTTCACTCCATGTTCTCCTACAGCATTAGGCTCATTGTTAGTGTTTGACGAATACTCTATAGAGTGCCCATCACTTTTGAATTCCACTGTGATTATGAATAGTAATGACAGACACAGAACTATGTCAAAATCCAGACCAGAATCTAGCCCAAGATCCCACTTACTAATGTTATCAGCATCTTTATCAAAGGGGATCTCCTGCCAGTGAGCTGGCTGATGTTTTGTGCTGGTAGGTAGTGGAGATCATTCTTGTTCCTACCTCTGTCATTTTGCTGGCTGATTTCCCTTCAAGCTCCTGGCAGCTGAGGTCCATAAAGACCATGGATAAATTAACTGTACTTTATTACAAACCCATTAGGAGGATTATATAGCAATGTGCTCTTCCTTTCTCGCATTCTCCCATAACTGGTGTGTGAAAACAGCCACACTGAACAGTGTGCTGGTTTGGAGGGCCATTCATAAAAATGCAGGGTGTCTCCATCAAAATTTAGATGCTGAAACTCTCTATCAAGATTCAAAGTAATCATTGCTGACTCATGCGGGAAGGTGGATCTTTTTATCTTCAATTTAATATAAGAGGGGTTGGAGTTTCTGAGGGGCAGAAGGAACTGAGTAATTGGACAGAAGAGTTTCTGCAGGAAAACCCAAGGAACAGACAAACTTGGGGAGCAGCTTAGACTGAGGTTTAAATTAGAGGATTGGGCCAAAAAAAAAAAAAAAAAACTGATGAAGTTCAACAAGGACAAGTGCAGAGTCCTGCACTTAGGACGGAAGAAACCCATGCACTGCTACAGACTAGGGACCGAATGGCTAGGTAGCAGTTCTGCAGAAAAGGACCTAGGGGTCACAGTGGACGAGAAGCTGGATATGAATCAACAGTGTGCTCTTGTTGCCAGGAAGGCTAATGGCATTTTGGGCTGGATAAGTAGAGGCATTGCCAGCAGATCGAGGAACGTGATCGTTCCCCTTTATTCGACATTGGTGAGGCCTCATCTGGAATACTGTGTCCAGTTTTGGGCCCCACACTACAAGAAGGATGTGGAAAAATTGGAAAGAGTCCAACGGAGGGCAACAAAAATGATTAGGGGTTTGGAGCACATGACTTATGAGGAGAGGCTGAGGGAACTGGGATTGTTTAGTTTCCAGAAGAGAAGAATTAGGGGGGAATTTGATAGCAGCCTTCAACTACCTGAAGGGGGGTTCCAAAGAGGATGGAGCTCGGCTGTTCTCAGTGGTGGCAGATGACAGAACAAGGAGCAATGGTCTCAAGTTGCAGTGGGGGAGGTCTAGGTTGGATATTAGGAAACACTATTTTACTAGGAGGGTGGTGAAGCACTGGAATGCGTTACCTAGGGAGGTGGTGGAGTCTCCTTCCTTGGAGGTTTTTAAGGCCCGGCTTGACAAAGCCCTGGGCTGGGATGATTTAGTTGGGAATTGGTCCTGCTTTGAGCAGAGGGTTGGACTAGATGACCTCTTGAGGTCCCTTCCAACCCTGATATTCTATGATTCATTACTGTTCTTCAGATAGGCAATAAAGACAGACCCACAAAGGGTGTTAGAGCAGGGGTAAACACAATCTGCTTACATCAGGGTAAAAAGTATCCTGTTGAAATGGCTATACACAGTGATCAATGGTGAGAAGAGTGTTCTGGTATTAGCAATCAGTGTGCCTACCAGAATGAAATGATGATGGGGTTGAGATGGCATCATGCTGCTAGGAAAAGTGGTGGGTGTGTTATACCATACAAAGAAAAGGGATGAACTGAAAAGCTGAGTAGTATTTGGATCACTATTTCTTGCTACTGGCTTTATTTCCTTAGTGTTGTAGAACTCAGTAAAATGATGTGATACAGGAATGATGAAAATGCCATGACGGTATTATTTCTGGCTTACTAATTTTACAATGTGGGAGCGGGTGGGCGCTAATAAAGAACACTTTTTGTAACCTTGGGTTATAGAGATCACTGTAAATAATAATCAAAGAAAAAGGAAGAGCTTTTGTTTCAGCAGATTTTCTAGTACTACTAACTTTCACATAATGACGGATCATTGTTCTCTTCCTTTGTTTACATGCACTCCACAGGCTCCCCTCTTGCTGTGTGAAACAGAGGGAATCTCTCTTCCCTTTGCCACACCAAGTATTAAGAAGTTCCTTGAGGTGTTTGAGAACAGCACACGCTAGGCTTGCAGAAGTCCTTTGCATAAATTTACATAAAAAACTGAAGATCGGCGCACTCCCTGCAGAGTTACTGCTAGCCATAGCTGACACTACAATTGAAACAGTACAGCAGAGAGCTGCTGCTGCTTTTTTTTTTTTGTAGAGGGGCTTAAGATGATCAATTTTTTTTTTTTTAATCCATCAAAGCAGTGCCTTTGAATTCCAGGAGTTGTGCAGCAGGAGGAGGTGAATGCTAATTCCTGTTACTTGCTTTTCAGAATATTTTGAAAGATATCATGCCTAAACTAAAGTTAGGTGACAATGTTACCACATTAGGTATTCCCTCTGATAGCAGTGATCATAATGAACTCATAATGTATTACAGTAGATGTCATGTGTTTCCCCTCAAGAGTTCTATTGTAATTCACCTTCTACATACCATTAAAGTAAAAGATTACACACTTAAAAATAAGTGGGCAGTCAGTGTTGATCAGTTTTGTATTCACTGTAATAACATTATCACCATAACTTTATTTTGGTTACTGATGTGTCTGCAATATAAGATTCCATAAATTCAGTGAGAGTGGCAACATATCAAAAGCAGTTATCTATCCTAATGCTTAGCTTTAATAAATCAGAAAACATTTTCCATTAAAAGCAAACAAACAGCACTTACCTATATGTAATATTTTCACACAATATAAAATATATCCGGTTGAAATTTGTCCACCAATTTTTTTTGACACACAGAAATTTGCTTAAAAATTATCCATTGTCCTTGATTATTACACAGCTACCTCGATATAACGCCACACGATATAACACGAATTCGGATATAACGCGGTAAAGCAGTACTCCGGGGGGGGGGGAGGGGGGCTGTACATACCAGTGGATCAAAGCAAATTCAATATAATGTGAGGTTTCAGAGTAGCAGCCGTGTTAGTCTGTATCCGCAAAAAGAAGAACAGGAGTACTTGTGGCACCTTAGAGACTAACAAATTTATTAGAGCATAAGCTTTCGTGGACTACAGCCCACTTCTTCGGATGCATCCAAAGAAGTGGGCTGTAGTCCACGAAAGCTTATGCTCTAATAAATTTGTTAGTCTCTAAGGTGCCACAAGTACTCCTGTTCTTCTTTTTTTAATATAATGTGGTTTCACCTATAACGCGGTAAGATTTTTTGGCTCCTGAGGACAGCGTTATATCGAGGTAGAGGTGTATTATTTTTTTTTTTTGCATTTTCATTGAAAAACCAAACAAAAAACTGTTTCAGTTGCTGAAAACAGAAATATTTTCAATTTTCAGGTGGTCAGTTTGACAAAAAGAAAATAAAAAAAATTTTTCAACAAAATTAAAAATATTTTCATTTTCATCAGAAAATTTCACCAGGAAAAATAATTGCTCTATCAGTTCTAAGAACAGTAAAAGCCATGTTATCTGGCAGTTTGAGGGAATGGGGGTTTCCAGTTAGGCAAAAATTCCAGGCTCAGGGCTGGGGGTTGGAATGTGGGGGGGGGGGTGCGGGGCTTGGGGTCTGGGAGTGAGTTGGGTGTGGGAGGGGGCTCGGAGCAGGGGGTTGAGGTGTGGGAGGGATTTACAGGTTCTGGATCCAGGCAGCGTTCACCCTGGGCGGCTCCCCACAAGTGGCAACATGTCCCTGCTGCTCCTAGGCAGAGGTGCTGCCAGCCGGGAGTGGTGCCTGCAGGCGGCGGCTGCGCACAGAGCCACCTGGCGCCGCCTCCACCTAGGAGCAACAGAGACAAGTCGCCGCTTGCAGGGACCCACTGACCAGTAGTGTAGCTAGGGAGGAAACGGGGGAGCGGCCGCACCCCCACCGAGCACAAGTGGCACCTTTTTAATTTTATTCACCTGGGAGTGGGAAAAAAAAAAGGCACCACCCACTGCAGCGCTTTTACTGACGGGGCGGCGTGCCGGGTCTTCAGCGGCGGGGCCTTCATTCACTTCGGGTGTCTTCGGCGGCACTGAAGCTTCATCGCCGAAATGCTGCCGAAGACCTGTGGAGCAAGTGAAGATTCCGCCGCCGAGGTGCTGCCAAAGACCCGGAGCGCTGCCCTGTCAGTAAAAGTGCTGCAGCGGGTGGCACCTTTTTTTTCCCCGCTCCCCCTCTTCCCTCCACCTGGCTATGCCACTGCCACCGAGGTGAGCACCGCCTGGATCCGGCACCCCAAAATGCTGGTTTCTAGAGTTTTCTGGTTTATAAAATGCTGGAAAACACAGCTTTTACTGTAGTAGTAGTAGTAGTAACAACAACAACAACTTTTCCCTCCTAATTTCAAAATATTTTGGAATACAGGGGATGATCAAACTAAAGAAACTTCATCCCATCAATTCAAGGACTTCTTCACAAAATATAAGTGATAATCTAATCCTTTAAGGACATGATCTTCATTCTGATCCTGAATGTACCTCTGGTTTTGTGCCTGCTATTAAACTTAGGTACTTCCTTGCACCCACAATTATTTCCAGGTGATATTATTTAGCTGTTTACCCACAAAATCTGGTATTTAGACAATCTACATAACTGTGATACCCTGTATTCCATATGATACCCTGTACACTATATTCACCCCGCTACCTGATTATGATATATTGTGCACAGAGTATGCCTTGTGAGGTGTCATTTGAAAACTCATAATCTGCTGAATATTATTATCCGGTTGAAACGTGTGTAACGACACTGCATGTGAAATTATGGGATTTTACTATATGTTTGTTACTGAAATATGCTATAGTTCTGGGTAACTTCCTCAGATCATTTTCTCAACAACAAAGACAAACTGGCACACCAGCAAGGTGCTAAAAGGCCATTGCCTGGTTAATGGGAGATTCTTCAGCAGGGGAATTGTAAACAAGAAATTTACAATTTATCTGAAGGACGGTTGGCAGCTCACATATGCCATGGAACTGCCTGATCCCATGACCCAGCAAATATTTTTCCAGTGCAAAGGATCAGAGTATAAAAATGAGAGACTGAACTCCTCATCACCTCTCTCCCTCCCCCCAGCTGTACTTACAGCAGCAAGATTGCTTGAAAGACAATAGGAGCATCATTAAACTGGGGGGAATGGTCCTAGCTGGAAGGTTTTCCAGTTAGTATGGACTGCTGAAAGTTTTTGGGGAAGAGAAACCTTTTTGCTTTCAAATCTTATTTAGCTTGGTAAAGTTTAGGAATTAGCTTCTGTGTTTATCTTTTTATTTCTTTTGTAACCAACTCTGATTAGACGCCTTATCACTTATTAATCACTTAAAATCTATCTTTCTCTAGTTGTTAAACTTGGGGGTTGGGGGGATTGTTTGTTTTATCTAAACCAGTGTGTTTCAGTTGAAGTGTTTGGGGAATCTCTGTTCAGGTTAACAAAGGCTGGTGCATGATCATTTCCTTTGATGAAATGAAGGACTAGTAATGAACTTGCATTGTTCAGTAGTCCGCTGGACAGCGCAAGATGCACATTTCTGGGGTGCAAGGCTGGGACCAAGAATTTGCAGTTGTCATCCTATATATAGTTCATTAGTCGCTGGGAGAATATTCACGTAACTTAGCTGGGAGTGACTTTCCATGCTAATGGCGGTGTCTGAGCAAAGCATGGAGATGCTGTATTTCAATAGCAAAGCTGTGTAAAAGGCACCCTGAGCTGGAGAGTTAAAGGGACACAGTGATCCAGCAGTCCAGATTGTACCCTGGGGCAGCAGTTCTCAATCACGGGTCTGGGGCCCCCTGGGGGGCCACGAGCAGGTTTCAGGGGGTCCGCCAAGCAAGGCCAGGGTTAGACTCTCTGGGGCCCAGTGCAGAAAGCCAAAGCCCCTCTGCATAGGGCTGAAGCTTGGGGCCCTGAGCCCTGCTACCGGGGGCTGAAGACGAAGCCTGAGCTCATACTATTCTGAGACATTATAAAACCACCTCCACGAATGGCAGAAGCTATATCAGTGGGATAAGCTCTCCCACCAACACAGTGCTGCGCACATGAGCGCTTATGTCAGTGTAACTTATATTGCTTAGGCGGGTGGTTTATTCACACTCCTGAGCAACACAAGTTATGCCGACATAAACTGTAGTGTAGACATAGCCTTAGAAAATTTAAGTGAACAACAGTATAGAATCCATGCAGGTGTATGAGTGCATGTAAATTTGCATATCTCAGTGGTAAGGAACCTGTCTCATAAGTGTATCAATGAAATATACTGCCCTTAGTCTATTTTTATATATATATATACATATATACACACACATATATATATATATATGACGTTTTGTTTGTTTAGTGACACAGTGAGTTTAAAAAACAGTTATTGAAATGAAAAAAATAATTAGGTTGGGCCCTGGGCCTGTAATATAAATCTGCCACAGGAAACCCTAGTAAGTTTTGCCAGGAGGTGTAGTTTTTTTAAATCCTTATTCCCGCAGTTGCTGCTTGGGATATACAAATTAATTCTCCTCTGAGAAGGAAGGGCAAAGTCTTCTGCACTGCTTGAATTTTTGCATGTTAAACAGCACTTGCTTCTTAGATTATACATACAGAGGGCCACATTCACTGAAGAACACCCAATTGAGCAAACAAAAGCACATTAAATGAGATAATCTCTTTTCCTTGTAATTATATTTAGGCACAAATTGGTATGACAGTTTGTTTATTTTTTGCAAATACGAAGTTGAAATCTATGAAGAGAAGTATGATTTATGATGTGTTTATTATCTGTTTCTCCCCAGGATCTCTTAAAGGCTCACACTGGCCTAAGCTATGTACAATTCCTTAGCCATACAGAATCGTATTAAGTCAAGGCCAGTTACACTAGATTAGGCATCAAATGTACAGTCAGTCCTATTAAACATTGGAGCTGATTAAAAAACAGAATCTCCATCCAGCAGAAAATTCTATTTTGACTTTTTTTTTTCAGGAATAAAACAAAAACAAAACAGAACAAAAAGTCAAAATATCAATTTTTCATGAATAAAAGGTTGAGTTTTTTCAGTTTAGAAATACTGAAATGTTCTGTTTTGCATTGGTTTGACATTAGTCTGCATCTGCCTGAGCCACTGTGGTGTTGCATGGGAGTTGTATTTTGGTACCTCATGCCCCAGTTTCCCCGGGGCTCCTTGGCAAACTGCATCTCCCACAACATACCAATGCAGCTCACCCGGGGGGAAGTTGCAGTGCATCATGGAAGATCTAGTCCAAACCCGGAGCCTAGCCCCTAGGGTAGAATGGAGGTATGAGGCACCCAAAGAACTGCTCCCATGAGACACAGTGGTAGCTTATGTGCACTGTGATGGAATGTACCCCTGGGTTCACACCCTACACACTACAGTAATAATGCTTGTACACGCTATGCCTTGTGATGTACCATTTAAAAACTCATAACTTGCTGATCAGTAATATCATGGCAAAATGCAAGGTGAAGGCTTATGTGAAGTTATATATCTTTCATAAGCTGAAATCATGA
The DNA here is from genome assembly GCF_011386835.1 of Chrysemys picta bellii. NCBI lineage: Eukaryota > Metazoa > Chordata > Testudines > Emydidae > Chrysemys > Chrysemys picta. Next base: position 67,530,115 of record NC_088801.1, on the reverse strand, counting down.
CTGGTTTTACAGGTAAATCTGCGGAGTGGCCAAACCAGTTCCTTAGAGACAAAGGGTAAACTGACACCTCAGCCGGGTGTAAACAAGGGTGATGGACCATTACCTGCTTGGCCATTCTTTGGCAGGAAAGGGGACGTGGGCAAAAATATCTACATGTTAGCAAAGAAACAGCATGGAGTTACCTTCCACATAGACTGCCTGTTACCTTGCTCCCAGCCGGAAATGCTTCTCAAAGGGGTGGGAGGTTGACAGGACTATAAAAAGAAGGGGCAGACCCCCACCCCTCTCTCTTTGCCAATCACATTCACTGCAGCTGAAGAGACAAAGGAAGCAGCTGTTGGACTCTGGATGAGGGATCCTGACCCAAAGAGTTTGGTCAGTAAGACTGCTGAAAGCATGTGGTGAATTTCAATCTGAATCTGATACAGTTTGTTAAGCTAGGCACCAGTAAGCATTTTAGCTTTATTTTACTTGTAACCATTTCTGATTTTGATACCACATTATTTGTATTCACTTAAAATCTCCCTCTTTGTAGTTCATAAACGTGTTTTATTTAATCCAGTGTGTTCTAGTTGAAGAGTTTGGGTAACTCCTTTTGGGGTAACAAATTGTGTGCATATTATTCCCTTAAAGGAATAACAGATGCCATATATTTGTATTATCCAGGAGAGGGCTGGGCAGTACAGAACATAAGTTTCTGGGGGAAAATCTGGGTCTGGGTGTGTGTTGGTGGTAACCCGGTGATAATCTTTAAGGCTGGTAAGAGCCAAGGTGTGCCTGGCTGGCTGCAGCACACACAGAGACAAAGTTAGAAGTGATCTACATGCTGGAGGCTGTTTGTGAGCAGTCAAGGTTGGACGCTACAGCAGCAAGGCATTGGAAAAGGCATCCCATGTGAGAGGCCAGGGGTGACACAGCTACTCACTGACCTGGACTGTACTCTGGTGTGTCCACACGGACAAAGAATAATGCTGAGCCCCAAATTTTTGGATTTTCTAGATGGAAAATAAAATAATTTAAAAAAAATCCTGCAAAGCAGGGCCGGCTCCGCACCAGCTCCAGGCAAAAACCTGCAGCTCCACTGCTCCGGAACTGCTCTGTGCTCCAGCTCTGGGCTCCGTTCCAAAGCCCTGCTGCAAAGTCAACATTTTCCAGTGTTATAGCTGTGTGAATCCCAGGACAAAAGAGAGACAAGGTGGGTGAGGTAATATCTTTTGTTGGACCAATTTTTGTTGGTGAAAGAGACTCATAGAACCACCTTTAATGAGTTTAGCAGTAATCTATACAGAGGATGGAAATAGCATTTGTGTAGCTCAGGTTTATCATTAGTTTCATGATGCAGTTGTCCAGAAATTCTTCCTCAAGGTCACCCATGAAGAGATTGGCATACTGGGGAGCCATCCTAGTACCCATGGATATTCTCCTATTTTGGAGGAGGTCTTGGAAGAAGCTGGCTCTTTGTGTGGTGAGTGGTTTGAGGAAGGTTTCTATGAGTCCTGACATTCCTTCAGTAAGACTACCATTATCTTAATAAAGACATTGGATCTATGGCTTATTACAACAATCTGTAACCCACTAACTCCCGTTTTTGTCCCATGACTGCAGAGATGTTAACAGACCACTTCTCCTTGAATGGTCTCTTAGCATATGTGTTAACCCCCCACTTGGTAAGGCAACTCCCATCTTTTCATATGCTGTGTATTTATACCTGCTACTGTATTTTCCTCTCCATGCATCTGATGAAGTGGGTTTTAGCCCATGAAAGCTTATGCCCAAATAAATTTGTTAGTCTCTAAGGTGCCACAAGGATGCCTCATTGTTTTTGCTAAACAATCTGTTCCACTTTATATTTAGGTGTGACACCCTGAGTACTTTCCCCAGACCTGAAGAAGAGTTCTCTGTAGCTTGAAAACTTGTCTTTATTACTAACAGAAGTTGGTCCAATAAACTATATTACCTCACCCACCTTGTCTCTAATTTCCCTGTGAAAAATTTGATTGTGCAGAAACCCCATTTTCCATCAAAAACAAGAATTCTATTAAACAAAGCTTGTTTACATAAAAAGTATAGTTTAACTGATCAGTTCTGTTTTTCATTTAATATGATGCCAATATTTTATTAAATATATTGAAAATTGAAATAATGAACATGGGACATTCCTGTGCAAGCTGTAAATTCATTTATATTATTCTTCTCAGAGCAAGTGCATTCACCATTCCAGAAGCACATGGAAAACTACTGCCTAGCATCCATAAATATTTGACAAAAAGGCATCTTTAAAAGGTATTTTTATGTTGGCACCATTTACCCTGTTTAGGAGGCATACATCTGGTATATGATCCCTGGGGGTCCAAAGAAAAGTATGTATCACACTGGACACCACAGAGAAAAGAGACAAGTTAAAATTCATAGCAAGGATGGAGACGGCCTCCACAATGGTGTGTGCATTTACTCCAAGATAACCAATATACAGACAAGTATCAGGGGGTAGCTGTGTTAGTCTGTATCCACAAAAAACTTCAGAAACAGACGTCAAAGAGAAACTGAAGAACTAAAATTCATTTGCAAATGTAACTCCATTAATCTGGGCTTGAATAGGGACTGGGAGTGGCTACAAAAGCAGCTTTGCCTCTCCTGGAATTGACACCTCCTCATCTATTATTGGGAATGGACTACATCCATCCTGATCGAATTGGCCCTGTCAACACTGGCTCTCCACTTGTGAGGTAACTCCCTTCTCATCATGTGTCAGTATATAATGCCTGCATCTTTAATTTTCACTCAATGCATCTGAAGTGTGGTTTTTTTTAACCCATGAAAGCTTATGCCCAAATAAAACTGTTAGTCTTTAAGGTGCCACCGGACTCCTTGTTTCAATATACAGACAGGGGATTATTCCATTCCCATTTGTTGTGTACTCACTGATCCAAGAATATGGAATACTACTGGGACACATCAGACAGTGCATTATTCAAGGAAGAGAATTAAGGTATTAAAAAGGTTAGAAATACATAGCAGCTTTCAGGACCTGATGCCAGAAGGCAATATCTGCAGACTAACAGGCATCAATCTTGTAATGTTTAGTGAAGGGGAGGATTGAAGCCCAAGAGGTGGCTCTACAAATCTCATTATGAGAAGCTCTGTTCCTTTCTTTCCTGGAGGCTTCCATATTTGTGAGAAAGAGAGCTGAGAAAGTAGAGATAGCTGGAGGAGAAGGAGGGTTTTTAGAGCTGATGGATGGTATAGTCAGCTTCTTTGCCATTTCTTAGTGGGTCCAAGACTTTCTAGCAAGTTTGGAGATCATTACTGGTTTTATCATAAGGAAGAAAGAGAGAGACATTTTGCAAAGAGACAATATTTTTTATGAAGGGTACCGGATGTGCTTGTGAACTTCAGCGAGTTGCTCTAATGTGACAACAAAAGAAGAACAAAGAGAAATTTCTTGGTTCAAATGGAAAGTTATTTTATCTTGATGATGGATGAAGGAAAAGTATAGAGGATGTGATCTTATCTTGGAAGAATGGGAGATTAAGTTCAATGAACTTCCAGTTAACCTACTTTACTGGCTGAAGTAATAGCAAAGGAGAGAGAATTTAATGGGTAAAACAATAAAGGAGGGTGAGATTGAAGGATGTTGCCTTGACCTATAAGTATTTTTTTAAGATTCCATTTAGAGATATAAGTCTTGATAGGACTAAGTCTGGTGAAAGCCTTCAACAAACTAGTAATTTGTGGGAGAGTGGAAGTCTTGTTAAATTCAAGATTCCTAAGGTAACTTGAGAGAACTGACTTCTGTAGATTGAAACTTGTTGAGAAAAAATGCCAAAACTTTGTGCAAAAGATAAAGACCTTCAGCTCTGCCTTTCCACTTTAAGAAAAAATGTAGTTTTTCTAGTTGATAGTTATGCTCATGTTTTCATCCAAAAAAGACTCAACTTCCAGATCATAATTTTTCGATGAAAATATGAGTGTACCTATCAACTGGAAGAACTACACTTTTCTGTTTGATGTGAAAAGGCGGAGCTGAAGGGGGTGGTTGTGTGCTAAATCAGTGTTCAGCAAAGAAGGTGTCTGGATTAACATAATCTGTCATAAGGAAGTGAGGGATGATCTTTCAGTGTAAGTATTTCAATGGCCTACCTCACCATAGTGGTCAGCTCCATGGGATCTGAGTGCCAGATTTCCTTAGGCCTTGATGAAAATCCCAATTCATATATTTGGGGGTTGCTCATAGGTTGGTATTAACAATTTACTGGGTAGCCAGAGGCTGAGGACAGCCGGGGGGTTCAAGACACCCTACTAGTGAGCTGAACCATAACTATTTGAGCTGATCCATAAGATGAACCATAACCATTGCTAAGGTTATCTTCACAACACCTCTCTGAGACAAGAAAATAGAACAGAGAGTGGAGAACTCAATATCACATAGGAAGCTGTGGCATAGCTAAGGATGGGACCCACATCTCCTGAGTCCCATTCAGGTGCTTTTATTTTAAGACCATCTTGCCTCTCTAGAAGGCAAGAGAATTATGGTTTGCAAGGCTAATACAGTACAATAAGAATTTGCAGGGATGAACTTGGGCTTCCTGACATTCAGCGTATCATCAGGACAAGTCTAATCTCATAATTTGAGAATCTGATTTCTGAGTTATAGGACATGAATATTTAGTTTGGCCTGGATATATGCTTCAGACATGGACATAGTGGATCCTTCTAGGATGGCTTCAGAATGTCTTTTCTGACTGCACCTTGATAATTCAAATAGGCAACAACTACCTGGGGGATTTTATGCAGGGGGTAGGGATAGCTCAGTGATTTGAGCATTCACCTGCTAAACCCAGGGGTGTAAATTCAATCCTTGAGGGGACCATTTAGGGATTTGGGGCAAAAAGTTTGTCTGGGGATTGGTCCTGCTTTGAGCAGGGGGTTGGACTAGATGACCTCCTAAACTCCCTTCCAACCTTGATATTCTATGATTGATGGTGTGAGATGGGGAAAGGGGTGGTGAATAGTCTGCATGGCAGAGAGACAGGAATGGGGACACAGATGAGCTCCTTAGATACTGGAGTTGGAATCAGTCCTACTTGTTAAGGTAGGCTTCTTCCTACAGTTGCATCTGATTGAATCTCTACCTACCAGCAAAATGAATGAAAAACCGTATGAGGAACAATTATGTTTTGGTGCATACTTTCCTCTCTGCCCCACCACTGTGACAGAATAGGAATTTCTTTCTCCCTTTGCCTAGATAAGGACACTTCTCAGTTTTTGAATTTTTTTTTTTACTTTTAATAACTTTCAAGTATTAATACTAATATCTGCATTTAGAGTGTAACCCAGTTGTGTAATTATATTTCTTATGCATGAAGATAGCAATAAACTAGGAGAAGAGCATATTAGCCCTTCTGCATGTCTAATTACACATTTGATATTACTAGGTAACCTTTATAAGTGACTGGCTTTGAGCTTATGCAAAGAACTGAACACTCTGAATACATAAATAACAGCAGCAGCAGATCCATGTTTGATTTTGTATTCTGTTCTTTTCTGGTTTCCGTCTGTCAGCTGCAGTCTGACAGCCCTGGCTTTATTTGGCCATCTATGGAAACATCTAAAAGATTTGGCTTTTGTATCATTTGGGTGCAGTAATGAATAAGAACTGACATCAAATATCAATATTATTGGCCCAGCTAAATGGTAGCTGACATCAAGCTGGACTGCTGAAGAGGTAAACAAAATTGAAATTTTGTTTTTGTATAAGAACTGTCTGACATTATTTGTCCTTCAGTAAATCAATGGAAGACTGACCTGAAATGCTGGTTGCATTTCTGCGTGGGGAGGGAAAGCTGGATGTTGCTACTGAAGTATGTTTTATGAAGCCTTTTGGGCACTGATAATTTCAAAAATACTATTTGTTTTAAGGAAAGTTAGTTACTATGATTATTTTCCCCTAATCTAATGCAGGCAAGATGCTGAGAATATCAGTTATAAACAAGCACTAATGAATGGTCACTCATTCCTCCATTTATACGCAAGCATTTCTGCTCCATGTCTTTCCCAGACTGGAAAGAGGGTGATGGTCCCTTATACTCCCTGCCTGCCTGTCTCTTGGGCACCTGCTCCCTCCTGTCCTCCTTGTTAAGTGTTTCCCAGCGGGTGTCCCAGGTGCCTGTCCCACACCTTCCTACATTATTGCAGGATTTTGAGGGGGCATCTGCTAGCTGCAGGGAACACTGGATATTTTCTCCTTGCCCAATAGCAGCTGTTGCTTAGCTGTCTCCTCAGGCCCGGGTGCTACTAGGAAGGATCCCTAGAGTCTCTTCTTCTTATATGATCTAGTAGGAGGTAGGTCATATTCCTAGTTTGGGGATAGGTACTCCAATGGGACCCTAACTCCCTTCTGTGCTGTATTTTGTTTTAAATGATGCCCTGATTGAGCAATTACTAATCCTGCCCTTAATATTTTGCAGCATGATGGCCTAGAAAACATAGAATATGACTATTTATTATAATTAGCATGGTGAATAAAGGCTTCATCTGAGCAAGCAAAGGTGCAAGTTGGCCTTTATGCTGAGCATGTACTAAAGGACTCATCTCCAGTGCAGAATATGCTACATGACCTAAAATAATTAACAGGAAGCCAAGGGACTGTGTGCTGATAATCTTCCAGATAAGCACGTTATTTTGATAAAGAATCTTACAGCTGGCATTAAACTCTAGGCTGAAATCATTGGCTGACATTCTCAATGATTGAATTAGTATAGATGGAAAAGCCAGTGCAGTATTGATTGAACTGAGGGAGGAGTGTAATTTCAGAAGTGGTAATTACAGTTATATAAATTAATTGTACATATGCAGACGGCAAGGCAGCTGAACCTGAGGTGTACATGTTTCAATTGCCAGATTGTCTGGCCAGCATAGCTAGGACAATGCTTCAGTTGAAAATAGCACCAAAAGAATATTTTCCAAACCTCTCTCTACTGGATACTCACTGAAAGATTCAAGTATTTGATGAAACCCAGGACTGGCAATTCTGCCTGCGCCTGGTCATGATGGGCAAAATATCCAAAAGCACTAAATTCCATTTTCAAAGGTGACTTAGGTGCTTCAGCTCAAGTCTCACTGAAAGTCAATGGGACTTAAGTTCCTAACTCACTTTTGTGACTTAGGCTCTTAAACCACTTAAGTTCTTTCGAAATGTTATCCTTAGGCTCCTATATGCCTAAGTCACTTTTGAAAATGAGATGGTAGATGGCAGTTTTCCGCTGTTAGATGAAGTATCAATTACCATTCTTGTGGAGCGATCTGAAACAATCTATATGTTGGATACAATCAATGAATGTCCGTTATTTAGTATTTCACGTTACTGCAGTTGCAGATGTTCCTTTTTGTTCAAAATGCTTCAGAGTTGGTGACACTTTAGGGACAGAATTTTCAAAAGTGCTCAGCAGCTACATTTTCCAAAGGCATAGCTTAAGTGAGGATATAGTTTTGCACATTTCTCTAGTGAATGGCCCCAAGACACACAGTACTCACCAGAATAACAGATTCCACATAGCTCAGTTACCTGGAGGTGCTGAGATGCCCATCCGAGGGAGACCCAAGGGAACTTGCACTTGGAGGTAAAATCCCTTCTGTAGGTATTATGGGGGACAGACACTTTATATAGTGCATCCTATGTACCCTTCCATGATTGGCTGTATCCACTGGCGCAGAATAGGGAGCCAGGATCATGGATCCAGCTCTTCCTTGTCGGTGCACGTAAAAGGCAAATGGGACAGTTTTAAAGGACAATCGCTTTACTGTCCATTCTGCAAAATAGTATTCTTGTTCTGAGTTTTGAAAAATCACACCTGATGTGTATATTTGTGTTCAGCAATCATAGGAAAACAGTACAATCGCATAACGTAAATTTCACTTAGGCAACTTGAGCTGGCATTGAACTTGAGAATCTTTTTTTGTAATACACCTATATCAAATTGTAGGAATTTGATAAACCGCTACATTTAAAACAAGTTCTCATATAGCACTTTCCAACTTGACAGGCATTTACATTCTTTGTACCTCATTATCGTACAGTAACTCTGTTTACCTCTGTGGAATTACTTCAGATTCACTGTAATTTAGAGCAAAGTTTGAACCTTGGTGTGTGTGTAGAATTGCCAGTCTCCCCCAAACAATAGAGCTAGAGCTGTCTGGTCAGGATTGATGGAGGAGCCAGACAGTCACCAGCTCTCCGATCTCCCAATCCCCCCTTCTAATGCAAGCAGAGCTGGTTCGGCTTTTCCATTCCATGCAGGGAAGCCCCTTTTGAAGCACAGTGTGGTGGGAGGAGCACTGCTGTGCCTTGTCCTGCTCCTCATCATTAATGGAAGATTTTGGGGTGCCCTGCCCTCCCCACTGGTAGTAGAGAGCCCAGGAGAGGCTCTCATATATCAAAACAAGGATTATTCCCAGTTGGAGCTTGTGTCTTAGAAGTTAAGGCCTTATAGACTGAGCTCTTACAGAGGAGACACCATTCTCATGGGCATTTGGGGATTGATTTGGGCCCTTTGAAATCAATGGGGTTTTGTACACCAACTTTAACAGGCTTTGGATCAGGGTGTTTTAAGCACTCAATGTGCTGGTCTGCAAAGAACATTCTACTCTCACATGAAGTTCAGCCATGAGGGCCCACACCTTCTCCAGATCTGCCATCAATCTGTATTCTATCACTGCATTTTGTCACTAATCCAACTCAAAATGATCTAGAATAGCCTTTATACACAACAGCAACAAAACTAACTACCCAGGAAATGACTAACAGCCAACAGGAAACCTCAGCTAATTAAACTAACTCTACAGTCACAGTGTGGGGAATGGCTCAGAGACAGCAAGAAATAAACTAAGCTTTGTCATAGGGATGGAGCGTTATTGTACATATAGTGGGAACTTTACATACTGTAGTCAGTATGTGTGCCCTCATGAACTGTCATAGGATCGTGAGACAGTCCTACGAGATTGGCAATTTCATGAGGGAAAAATATCTGCTCACGAAGACTGTTTACAAAAGAGGAATATGGAGATTTTAAGATCAAGATTGGATGTTTTTCTAAAAGATACACTCTAATTCAACCAGGAATTACTTCAGGGAAGGTATATGGCCTATGTTATACAGGAGGTCAAACTAGATGATCACAATGGTAACTTCTGGCTTTATAATTTGTGACATGAGAAACCGATCCTTCATGCACAGAACTTACCTTCATGTTGAATGTAGCATGATTACAGGAATGCAGGTGACCATAGAAAGTCTGAGCACAGAGGCCCTAGGAAATCAACCAAAAAATGAAAACAATTAAGTGATTTATAGTTATGTAAATTACACTATTTTCTTATAAATACCAAGCTTGATTTTACTGTCATGTACAAAAATGCACGTCACCCAACATGCTAAAAATCAGCTACTGCACTTCTGCATTCATGACAAGGAGCAGATTTTTTAAAGATATGTTATGATGCACATCTGCATCCAGAATTGTGGTTAGTAAAAAAGATGCATTAAAATATTGTCAGCTAATGGCTCTCACAAATCACTTTTAATGAACTAGACACATACAATTATAGTCCTTTGGAAAGCAGAGTGCCAACTTTCAGTGAATGCTTCAATAATGATTTAATAAAGTGTAGTGGTTTTATATATATTACTGTGATGCTGTATGATTGAAATATGACCATTTATATTATGGATATTGCCACTGTTATACAATTGCAACAAATCTTGTATAAAGTACATCATCTAAGGTATCAATGGAAAAGTTACAGTCTATAAAATATGATTATCCTGGTTAAATCCATGTTTCATCTCTGTATCTAAAGTTATGAATATTGGCTATGAACGTATATCTTATACATGTAGTGTAGTATTCCTGGGTAACACCCACCAGATAAGATTTACATCAAGGCTAGACAGCTTTGTGTGGATGGGCCATCAAAGACACTTAGTGCTCACAATGGGCCATAGAAGAAACTCATTCCACCCAGATAGCTCTTCCTGCAGATGCCTCAGCCTCCAAGGGGCCAATGGCCAACCCCTGTGAGTCATCAAGCCATATAAGGACATGCAATATGCTCATGTGATCCTGGACTCCATCTTGTGCCAGTAACTTTCCACAAACTGGGCTGTGAGCTTTGTTTGCGACAGTAAAATTCCAGGCACATGGCAAAGGGTAAAAAAGAGCCCGGAGATATTTCCATTTTGCCTGTTTCCCGCCCTGATTCTCTGGACTGTGGATTTGCAACAAAAAGGGGTATTTCAAACAAGGGTCTGAGGATCTTCCAAACTTTGGAAGTTACCAGCAAGACTTTACAAGCTAGTAGTCTATACCATCACTGCTACAAACCTGATATAAGGACTTTGCAGTTATTTGTATGTATATGATCTATTAATCATTATTAACTCTCTTTTCTTTTATTAATAAACCTTTAGATTTTAGTTACTAAAGGATTGGCAGCAGCATGATTATTGGGTAACATCTGAGTTATACATTGACCTGGCTACATGGCTGATCTCTTGGGATTAGAGAACGCTCTATGTGATGAAAGTGGTTTTCAGTAACCACCCCTCATGGAGTCCAGTGGCTGGGTGGTGAGACAAGGGTTGGAATGCCCAAGAAAACTGCATCTTTGAATTCCCGTTAACCAGTGTGGTGAGACAGAAGTTTACCTTTGTTACTGGCTTGGTATAATCTAATGAGAGAATAACCACCAGTTGGGGTAAGTTGGTCTGATTTCTCAGCAGTTTGTCCTGAATCTAGTATTCTCAGCTGTGATCCACTGAGACACAGTGACAGTTACACACACACCTTTAATGTCTTCTTAAGAAACCAAAAACAGTGAAATCAAAATTAATTATCTTCTATTGCCCTCCCCAGTAGGCTATAGTTGACCTAGGGAGGCCAATAGTATAGGTCAGATGTCATCTCTGTGACAGCAGGCATCCAAACTACAATATCTCCTGCCTGGGAAATAGATAGCCAAGATGGGAGAAAGGAGCTAGTCAACCTATGCTCTTCAGATATGGGAAGCAGCCTACTGGCAAAGAGGTCAGCAGTCTGCAACCTGCAATGCCTTGTCCTGGGAACAGATGACCTGGGTCTTCAGGGGATGGAGGCCTGGCATAAAAGGCTCCAAGTTTGCCTCCACTATGTCAGCCTGATCCCTCCCAGAGAGATCTAACCTCCCCCCTGTTCCACACACCCTCAACAAACTACTCCCTTCCTCTGAAACCTGTCTCTTGGATATTGGGAGTGTTTACCAGAGCTCCCTGCTACCTTGGAGGGATGTTCCTGTTAAGGGCCTTCCCTGTTGGTAAGTTGGGCCATGGGGAGAAAAGACTCCCCCATCTTAATAAAAATGAGTACAAACTGACTCAAGGGGAAATAGCATTAAAATGCCTTCCATTAAAAACAGCCAAAGGTTTTGGGAATGTATTACATGCTAAGAAACCACTCTGCACTTTGGGCAATATTTTACTGCTACTGGCATTGGAACCAATTAATTTTTGTTTATGTAAATGTGACCAATAGCAAGAACTGCTACTGAGGTTACACAGGATAATACCCTCTTTATTTTAATGCTCACTTTATCTGAAATTCTTATTTTAGCTGAATTTACAATCATTATGCTCAACCCAATGTTGTTATTTGGGGAAAATTTTAAACTTTGTTTAACCATTCATGAGTATGAGAGAGTGAAAAATTACAGGTTTTCCGTTGAGGAAACATTTTAATGTATTCTTTGGGGCATGGATAACTCAAAAATTGTTGAAATTCATAAGATAAACATTCACAGCAAGATTAGTCCTAGTCTCTAGGCTAATTTGCAAAGAAAAAGAAGTACTTCTATGCATAGTATGGAATTTCTATTAAGTTTATAGTTATCTTACTCCCTTGCTGCAGACATATTCACAACACAGTACTTCATGCCATCTTAACCCTGCTGGCCCCTGGTTCCATGACTCAACCAGTCCTTTCTCCCCTAGTCAGAAGTCCTCAGTCCTCCTTCCTGGAGCTGGGTTATAATCCTAACAGCCCCTTTACTTCCTGCAGGACCCGGTCTTTCCCCAGACAGCACTCACCTACTGTTGCTTCCTCAGGCCAGCTGTAGCTTCCCAGACTTCTGTCCTGCCTGACACTCCTAGCCCTACCTAACTGGAATGTTACAAGCTCTGCCTCTCTCTTATGTCCCTAAGCCTGGCCTGAGTTAGTCACATGACCTCATTATTATTCATCCTCCCCACCTGGGAAGGTGAGCTAAGCATGTTGCAGGTGAGGCTGAGGCCCATCTCCCCTTATTGGATCTGTGACAAGGACCGCACACACAAAAATTATAATACAGCAGTTGCCCAGTAGATATGGCACTTCTTTTGGGATTCAAGAGACCTAGGTACTATTCTAGGCTCTGCTGCTAGCCTACTGCGTGACCATGGGCAAATCACGTCACCGCTCTGTGCCTCAGTTTACCCAGCTGTAAAATGGGTGATAATGATATTTGCCTCCTTTTAAAGAGCTTGGAGATCTACTGTTGAAAAGCACTCTGCTGGAACAAGGTAATATTCTCATGGAAATTTTGCAATACAAATATAACAATAAAAAAAAGAAAAAGAAACCATTACAAAATTCCATTATCTAAGCTTCAGTTATAGGAAGAAAAAGATTCACAAATCTAATTCTCTACTTGTGTAACTCCATTGTCTTCAATCGACACACAGCAACAAAAAATTTGGCCCTATATATTTAAAAGGTTTATAAATAATCAAATTACCACCCATAAACACTGATAAAAAAGAAAATTTTAATATTCATTACCCAATTATGAATTCTCTCTTAGCAGAGAAACATTATTACACACAATCCCCAGGGTAGATAGTGATAGATAAATTAAATTTGATAAAGATAATAACATAATAGGAAAAGGGAAGAGTGTAACCGAATATTCATGAAAAGTCTGGTGAATAAAAATTCTGAGACTACAAAATCTAACTTGTGCTCTAGTGGCACTGTCAAGCTACATGTCAAGGCATTTTTTGCATCGTAGTCATGGAAAATATACTTTGGCCCCTTTAAATTAATGTGTTGCCTGGTAGGATGAAGGGCAGTGACTTGCACTCTGATATATATATGCTAATATTTTTAAAAATCCATCTTTTCACAATGACGGGAATTCAGCAGAAAAAGACAAGAAACATGTGACACAATACCCCCGAATGAGCACTTCTTGACTTTCTTTCTAGAAAGATCCCAATCTTTATCACCAATGAATAAAACAGACAATGGTCTTGTAAGGTATTTCTAAATAGTGTCCCTGAAGAGTAATTACAACGCCACTAGATTCATCATAATATGTACTGTATCAGCAGATCAAATGTAATTGCTAATAATAACTGCAAATAAATCTATTATATTTAATCTAATATTTCATAATTTACACTTTATTGTTCCTTTCAGCACCTCCAGTATTGGTAAGATTTGTACTCTAACTGCATACATAAAAACTATATGACTGCACCTGCAAACCCTTACTAATGAATATAGTGCTTACTACAGTGAACAGCCCCATTGAGGTCAAGAGGTAATAAGTATTTTCAGGATTAGAGCCCATGTTAAGAAAACATTAAGTTTGCAAAGTTGAGCACTCAAAAGTGAATTAATGATGCACACATAACCTTAACATTGCCTCCCCCTTGCATATACGTTCTGCTTTGGTCTTTAATTATTTGATTGTATATTAGTATATCCTCAGGACCCTGGTTTCATTCAGTGTGAAATTCACCCCATGCAGACTCTGCAAGGGGTTTAAGTCCCAATTAATAAGTATTTTGAATGTCCTATGTCCAGGGTGAATTTCACACAGAGTTAAGAGGAGGAGCCCAGTGGAATAAGTTAGGCAGGGGGCCTGCAGAACAGGCTTTTGTGGAGCTCCCACTAAGGCAGTGTGGTTCTGCAGTGTCTTCAGGGCAGGGTCTCTTTGCAATTAGCATAATCTGGTCCATACAGTATGAGAAGTAATTGTTAAAGGCCCAAGACTATCCCATAGCTCATGGTTACAGCACTCTCCTGACAGCTCCCCATCTGGCAGAAATAGGAATTGAACCATCCACATCTCAGGTGAGTGCTCTAATCACTGGGCTAAAAGTTATAAGGTGGCCAACACCACCACCACCTCCTCTGGACACATTTTAAATGGGACTGGCTACAGTAGGCATGCTCAGAGGCTGCCTATCAGATCAGGCCCTGCACACAACTTAGGTTGCTGAATATATCTAGTCTTTCCCTGGTTTGTGAATGGTTTTGGGGCCTAGGTGGGAGATAAGTGTCTGGGTGCTTACAGTGAGGCAGCAATGCCCAGAGGCGGGAACTTTTACTTTGAACACTTAGGCATCAAGTGAGTTTAGGTGCCTATAGGGTTCAACAAGAGCTTTGTGAGTTGCAGTGGAACCAAAACTGGGACTTAGGCACCTCAATCTCAGACCTACGTTAGAGGTTTAGGTGCCTAAGTTCTATCATGGATCCCACCCTACATGCCTTCTCTGGTTGAGGGCTGGGGTGGCAGAGCAGATGCAAACATTGTTGGCACTCCAGCACTTTACACTTTACTGACAGTACTTCTTGCCACCAAGAAAGCAATGAGGGTGCCCAACATTTGACCAAACCTCTCCATTTACAAGAGTGTTAGAGGCAAACTCTGGATCACAGTACTTTGCCTCATATAACGAGGAAAAGATCTGTTAGAAAGACAAGATCTTATCCCCCCATCAATATTTTGGAAGATTCTCTGATTAGGGTCCGAAGTTCCTGAGACATTATTGTCATAATTCCAATGACCATCAAACTACGTCTCTCCAGCGAGAGAAAATTAAAAGAGAAAAATGTTTAATGTAGAATTCCAGTTTTAAAAGAGCAACAAATTTATCCAGTTCCCCCCTAAGGAATGTATTAATATCCTTGGGTACAAAGCCCAGGAGCCTCCTGGGGCACTAAATTATGAAGAATACCATATTCATTGTTAAACTGAGTCACCAGACTTTTGATATCTTTGAAATTTAAATTTGTAAAACTGGGTTTTCCCCCACTCTCTTTGAATGACTAGCTGGTAGCCACTTCCTTTTATTTTGTAGATTTGCCATGAAACTAATAATCATAAAGAAAAACTACACAGCAGCAACGTTCATATAAAGAAAACAAGTATTAAAAGTGAAGCATTTGTTCATAAAAATGGATATAAATATTCTTTCATTTCAAAGCTTTAAACTATTTAAATTTAAACTAAACTATTTAAAATAAATTAGAATCAGTGTTTATAAATAACACAGAAACATCTCCTGGTGCTTATCACACTGTTAGCTTTCACTAAACATAGCTGTTAATTGCCTGTCTGGGATTAGAGTCATCTGAATGATCTTAATGATGACCCTGATGATGCTTCTATTTTTAAACCTCAGCATAGCACAAAAGAAAAGGTAGCTTCAGAAAGCATTTTGCCATTTCCTTGGAGGGGAGAAGCTAAAATAGGTAACCTTGAAGCAATCCTCACGGAACGCTGAAACAAGGAATCCGAGTTCAAATAATTTCTTAGGTCTAATTTACACCACACAAAAAGCCAGGGAATTCAGTGCCACAGGTGAAATTCTGTTCTAATTCCTTCTTGCTATTGAGTGATGCATATCAAGGCAAAACAGGTTAAGGATAGAGATTTCAGCCCAGCTCTTCATTTCTTTTCATCTATGGAATTAAGTTAGACCATTAACTGCTTACCACAGCAGTTGCGTTTTCCTAATATGTATTTAATTGCCAGTTTAACAAAATCCATTGAGCCATTTTTGATTTATGAGAGTGTGAAAATAATATTGTTCTGCATGTTTTAAGGTGCTGCTCAATCATTTTGAAGGCTTTGATAATTTAAACTCTTTTTGGACTTAGAATGTCATACCACGGGCGATAGACTTCCACAAAGAATACATCCTTTACAGGGCTGAAAAGTTTGGTTGAGAAATGTTATAATTTATTAAATATAATGTGCAATGTAAGCGCAGTACATCATTTTTTGATATAATCCATTATGATCTTTTAGATACATACATCTGAACATATCTACACCTATTTACATGGACAGAGATTCAAATATGCAGGACTTCTTGGCGCTCCCGGGAGTTCTAGAGCCTTGGTGGGTGCACTCAGAAAAGCGTTTACACAGCAAAACGCTCATCGGTATTTTCACTGGGCTTTGTGATTTGGAAAGAATGCTATGATCCCTGAGTGCACCTTAAAGCAAATACACATGGGCCAATGAACACATCCTTTCTTCAAATATGCCTTACACCATATGCCTTACACGTTCAAATAGGAAGTCCTAACATTTCTACTCTAAAACTAAAACAAAACATATTTATTAATTAAAATAAATAATACCTTGCACTTATATAACACTGTTCAGCAGAGGATGGACTTTACAGAGGATGCCCAGTGAGGTAGGTAAATAGTAGTATTATCTCCATTGTACAGGTGGAGTAACTAAGGTACAGAGTGATTAAGTGACTTGTCTAAGGTCACACATGAAGTCTGTGGCAGCGTCAGGAAACAAGTATTGGAATACCATTACAAGCAACTAAACATTAAAGCCCTAAAACTGAGACACCCCTCAAAATGCGTTCACTGGAAAATTTCAACTGAAGGTTGTTTTTTGTAATGTAGACACTAAAGAATCATTGTGTTTTCTGTAACTCCTCCCCCACAAAGAGATAGAAGATATATATATATATATAGTGAATATTGAAATATCAAAATGAATAATTGTTAAATGGTAAGGGTAAAAGTTTTGGTAGATATTAATAATTTGTAATAATTGACAGTGAGTGAGTTTAAATGAGGTAACATTTGGGCCTTGCCGGCATAAGTGTAGTTTTGCCAATTCTTTTTTTACACAGAATTGCCAATCTGCTTAAAATGATGTTATTGCTGATAGAACAAAGAGAATGTTGTTCTGGAAGTTTTGAGGTAGACACATACAAACCTGTAGCAAGAAGTAGTATTTTACTGAGAAAACCCAGGATATAAAAACTGCAGAAAAACAGCAGAAAAAAGGCAGGAGTTGGGTACATTAAAATGTCCAGGTTACATAAAGAATTAAAGGGTGGCTATGATAAAAGCTGATTGGAGAAAATAAATATGGAATGTGAAAATGTATAAAAGAAGAGAACAGGGCCCAAATCAGAGAAACAATGGAAGGAACAGGTCTGAATGACCAGACGAAGAGATCAGAGGAGGCAATAACCAGCATGAAATACAAGTTAACTTTCCCTGTGCCCCAGAATTAGGAAGTCTGGGCCCTACACCTATTCTGTTTTGTCTGATATTATTTTCTGGCATAAATATATGTTCAGACACTATAAGTAACATTAATTCTGTCTGAAACTGTATAACTAAAGGCGAGAATTGATTAAGTCAAAATTGGGTGGACTTGTGACTCGGTTTCCCCATTTTACACCCTCCCCTCCAACACAACCTACATCTCTCAGCTTTCACACCCATGTTTCAAACACAAGACCAGCCTTCCCTTCAACAGGAAAAAAAAATCTGCTAGTGAACCGCCATGGTTGGGAACGTAAGCACAACAAAATTAAGATGCCATAATATTAATTCTGTCACTTTGCACATAAATATTATGGCCCACCAAGTGACATTGGAGCAATTTTTATAATGAGGGTGATGAAAGCCATTGAACCAAACTGTAAACCCTGTACATAATGGAAACCACTTTAAGCCAGTGGTGCTGCTGCACCCTCAACACCCCTCGATCCAGCACCCCTGGGCACATCTTTGAATGGACTTATACAATACCACTGGCAACAGATCATTATGAATATGGAAGGAACTAAGGTAATCTGGCTTTGGGAGCACTTATTTCTGACTTTCCTCACTTTTGTGCATTTGAACTTCCCCTTAACGTAGCGTTAACATAGCTTTTGCATTAAATATTCTTCCAAGATATAAATGTTCAAACTTATTTTTCTTAATTGGGAAGAAAAATGTGCTCCCAGGCCAAGACCTTGAATGCTAAGTCAGTTCAAAGTGAACCTTGGAGGCTCTCCTGGCAAACCCTGAAAACAGGAGTTTGTAACAGAAATGCTGACAGACCCCATTCATGCCTCATAATATTATCTGACTCCACAATAAATATTTCATGAATTAAGAAAGTTGAAAAAGCCTTTCTGTTTGGCTTTGTTCTTGAGATGAAAGAGAATTATCTTTTTGTCTTCTCCCCACACTTGGATTTCTAATACTGCAGTCTGCTAAAACCCTTAACCAGAGGCAGTATTTAAACAGACGCGACCACGTAGGATACTGTCTTCTATGAACTCCTGCAGGATTCATCAGCTTCCAACTCAACAGAAAAAAGTTTCAACAAACCAGAGGAATGGAAGAAATATGGTTTTGTAACCTATTTACTAAACATTTACAGAGTTTCTGTGCATTGTTTAAACAACTATCTTCCCCAGAGAAGGTTTTAAAAATAGATGTAATTGAAAAACAGACTGCTGACAATTTGACCCTGAGGTCTTCTCCACCGTAGGAAGTCTACCTCTTTTTGACAAAGGGTGTCAAAAACTGTACAACCTTCCCTCGTGCAGCCTAGGACAAGTCAACGGAATTCAATACTTGTTGAATAGAAGTTTTCACCTTGTTTATCCAATATCTATAGTTCAGTCAACTTTGCTACAATGAGTGTTGAACTCAGTCGATCAAGTCCACACCAGAGGATAACTATTTCCAAAGATCTTGAGGGGGTAGGGTGGGAGTCATTTTTTAAACCTATAGCTCATTTTTCTAGACACACCTTTTCAACCAGTCCATCAGGCTCCAACTGGAAAAAAATAGTTGTGGTACTCTCCCATATGCCACCTACATGAGACACCAAAAGGTGAGATCATCATGAGACTCCTCTCACAACAGCTCTTCATATTTAGATCAGCCTTCCCTTGTTTATTTGGCTTTATCAGCAGAGAAATAGTGGATAATATTGACTTTTAAATCAACATTATTCTTCAGAGTCAACAATCTTTTCAAATGAATAGGAACAGTTTGCATCCCTCTCAGAGTTATTGTTCAAGAATATCTGGAGACTCAGCCTCAGGCATTACTTGTACTAGTCTTTACTTGATTCATGTTTGTTAGTTTACCCTTGCAGCTAGTTTACACTGAATCAATCCCACTGAATGGTAGGGGACCGTGAAATAACAGAGGTGCCATCTTTAAGGTAAGATATGAAACTGAGGCTCTGAGCACTTGGGTTCACAAAGATCCCATGAAACATTGAGAGAGAGAAGGTGTTAATTAGCTCTTCAGGATGGGGTTACTGATAAATCAAATCATGCAGGTCTAAATTCCACACAATCCTGCCTCTGAGGCTAGCACTCTTTTCTATTGCTCTTTAGGGCACCTCTGACTGCCAGCCCTCTGCCAACATTACTCTTTTGTTGTCCTCAAAGGGGCTGGGGGACTGATCTCCTCCTCCTCTGCCCCCGACTTGCTTTTCAGTCCAGGTTGTTCCCTTAATGCAAGGAGCACCAGGTGACCACATCCACTATCATGTTTCAGAGGCGCTAGTGTCCTTAAACAATACATGAGTGTCTCTGGGGAGAGGAAAACCTCCAGAAGGAAGAGGGGTCCGGGACACACACCGGCAGCCAATGCTGTTAAAATTAGTGAAGGGTCATAGACACTTTCTAAATCATAGTGCAGAAGCTGGTAACCACTAGTTGTCCCAAATAGTACACAGTTGCTAAGGAACCAGAACAAATTTCTATTTACCACACTCAGGATTATGGGATGCCTTCATCTGGGCTCTCATTTTAACAGTACTGGCAATTTAAATGTCTCCAGGAACTACAGAACCCTACAGGGGGAGGAGTCAGCCATTGCCGGCTCCTCCTCCTGCTGAAGACCAGTGAAGGGTGGGCTGTATCTAGTAAGCTGCAAGATGAAGAAAGTGAACACACGGTTCCGCCCTCACCCAAAGAACCCGGGGCGTGGGGGAAATAGAGATGGCCATATGGCTTGGGAGAGGGAGAGTGTAAGGTTGGACGGACCACCTCTTAAAAGACATCTGAGGAATTTATAGAGTATCAATGTCTTTGGGGAGGATATATGAAGAGCTGTAGTTGGAAGGACCTAAAGATTATACAAAGTTTTTATTCACCTGGTTGATGTCTGCAGACAACACTAGAAACAGAACCCATTCCTTCTTCAAATGGATTCTGAGATCTACATGAACATATCAGATTGCCTTTGCATTAAACCCATCATCCAATTTAGATGATTGCATTCCTCCCCCTGTAGTTTTAGTGGTCCACCCTAGAGAGGATCTGGAGAACAGTGCTCAATAAAGCTGGCCAGTGCCACCCTGCTAATCAGGGTGAGTGTGTCCCTTAGCTCTGCTCACTGCATGAGTGGGATGGGACCCTTCTCTCTCACAGAACAGGGTCGTTCATTTTTGTTGTAGATAAAGGTGACATTAAATGAACTCATGATTCCAAAACTCTGAAAAGCATACAAGAGTTTTCATGAGTTATGTTCAAGTGACATGGATATAACAGGTCTCTCTCATGTTCAGTCTTCCGAGCCTCAGAAGGAGCACTATAAAAAAAGATCAAATTAACTGAATTTGCTGATGGTACCTAATAAGGGAAGTAGTGACCTCAGTGAAAGCAGAAAGGAACACTTTATGTTAACCTTGTAAATGAGATGACATAAAGGTGGATGTCAATACAAGTAATACATAAGTGGACTTGAATTAAATATAAGAAATAGAGATGAGTTCAAACTGGAAAAATCTGCCAATTCTCTTTCCTCCCCAGATTTCAAGAGCAGGAGATTGGGATTCAAGTTCCCTGCCTTTAGAGTTTTGATTCTGTGTAAAACCAAATATAGGAAGAGTCTTATTTTTTTGGATGTGGTTCAAATGAAGCCCAAGTCTGTGGAAATCTAACAAAAAAGAGCTGATCCCATAAGATTTCCACCGTTTCTGCACACCTTCTAGGGTTGTAAATTCCTTGCCTGTGTCCAGTGATTGTATTTTTAAAGCTGTACACTCTATATCGTCTCTACCTAGGACTCTCAATAAATAAATACATAAAATCTACAACTCAGGCTGGCAAAAATATTGCAAAATCTCTTGATTTTTCCATTTTATTTCCAGTTCAAATCTCTTGAAAAGCGCTCACCACATTTAGGCACCTTCAAACAAGAACCATAGCCTTGGTTCAGAATGCCAAACCGTTATCTAATTCTAATTCAAACCAGAACAGCACTTATTTGCCTGGCTTGAATAAACAAAACTAAAGTTCTTTAACTAGACAACCTAGCAAACATTGCAGGCAACCTACAGAAGAGTGTTTCTTAAAAAAAGGAACAGATAACTAAGGATGGCTCAAGGATAGGGAATGGTTAATGAGCCTCTTCCATTTTCAAAATGCCAGGGAGAATCCAAATCAGGTCAGTGGTCGCAAAGCTATTACCCATCTGACAGCTATCTGCTTTTTTAAAATCTCATTTTTACAAACTCATTAGCAACAATACTGCATTTACACTGTGCATTCTATTGTCAAACCTGTTCCATGTGGAACATAGCCCATCCAAGTTTAACATGGCAGATCGACGGAGAAAGAAGGAATATTAAAAAAAGAAGCAAACAAGAAGCAGTATTTCCAACTATAAACAACCATGCCATTTTTATTAAAGCTTTCAGTAATAATTTGTAATTGGCATTTTATGCCTCTTGAGGCTTAGTGTTTGTCCTGGGCAATGATGGTCCAATAAAATATATTATCTTACCCACCTTGTTTGTTGTGTATCCTTTATTGTCGTCATTAATCTACAAGGTGGGTTGATTGTGCTATAGATTTTCAAATGTATATGTTCAGCTCCTTCACCATCTAATTGCGGTTTGTTGGTTTATGAGCAAATAACATGTGATCTCAGTCCATTATCGTGCTGGGCAGATAGCCATAACCCCAATTGGCACCCAAATTAGCAGTCTCGGCAGAGAAACCCCGCACTGAATGGGAATGGAAAGTAAACCACTTGCTCACCCAGGGCTTTCTTCCTGAGGAATTGTGAAAGGTTCATCAAAAATTCCTAACGAAGGTCAAAGTTCAAAAGGCTGAACTTCAAATGTTGTCAATGTTTTGAAACTCAGTCGATTTCAACCCACTCTAATCATTTGGTTGGGTTTGACAGATTCTTTGGGCGGCTTTGGAAATTTTCTTCTTATCTTTTATTTAAAATTTGAATATTTCAATTAAATGTCAGTATAACAGTGACAGGATATGCTTCCCATTAAATTTAGTCCTAACCACATCCTGAGTTAATAAATTCCTAGGCCTACGACCTCTGAATTTGTTCAGCCCAGGATACAGTTAGCACTTAAAAAGCAGCATCCTCACGATCATGATTACTGTACATTGCAATAGATGTGTAGTAAATGTTTTTGGTTGAGATATTGAATTATGGAATGGGTCAGACCCTGAGCCCATTGAAGTTAATGGCAAAATTCCTATCAGTTTTAATCATAGGACCTCATCCTGGAATCCTTGCTTCCACAAAACTCACATGGATTTCAATGTTGTATTACATATTGCAGTATCTCTCCCAAATCATTTAGGCTCAGATCCGGGAAGGTACTTAAACACACGCTTTAAACTTTAAGCACATGAAATCAATTGGACTAATCACATGCTTAAAGATAAAAGCACATGCTAAAGTACCATGCTAAATTGCAGCCTTAGGATTTTCAAAATGGCTCACTGCTGGCCTAACTCTGCTCTCATTAGATTGCCCACAGTTCACATCAGTGGGAACAGAATTAGGCCAGCCCGGAGTGATTTTGAGAGTCCCTTCCACATTATATAACCCATATAGCTCTCTGATCACACTGCAGGAAAATAATTTCTAATTTTTATATTTTGTGGTTACTTAAAAAATATATGAGTTTAGCTTTGTTCATATTTCTCTGTAAAGAATACTTCTAACGTAAATGAAAAGGGAATTTCTGTTTCATTTTTTGTATGATGACTAAATTCACAGGAGTATAGACTATGTAATTATCCCTACAGTCTTCAAAACCACATTCAGAGAGGGGTGAAACCAGAAAATCTTACACAGGCTGTAATGGGAGAGCACTAGGGTTGCCATCATTCTACTGGTACAAAACTTAATACCCTAGCTCCGCCCCTTCCCTGAGGCCCATCCCCCTTCCCTGCCCCTTCCCCGAGGCTCCGCCCCTGCTCATTACATTCCCCCTCCCTCAGTGGCTCGCTCTTCCCCACCCTCACTCACTTTCACTGGGCTGGGGCAGGAGATTGGGATGCGGGAAAGGGTGGATGCAGGCTCTGGGGATGAGGGATTTGGGGTACAGGAGGGGGTTTGGGCTGGGGCAGATGGTTGGGGTGTGTGGGGGGGGTGAGGGCTCCAGATGGGGGTGCAGGCTCTGGGGTGAGGCAAGGGATGAGAGGTTTGGGGAGCAGGAGGGGGCTCAGGGCTGGGGTAGTAGCTTGGGGTGTGTGGGGAGGTGCAGTGTGCAAGCTCCGCAAGGGAGTTTGGGTGCGGGAGGGGACTCTGGGCAGGGGCGGGGAATTGGGGTGTGGGAGGGTCCAGGTGGGACTTACCTGGCTCCCAGGAAGCAGCCACCAGGTCCCTGCAGCTCTTAGGTGCATGGGCGGCTAGGGAGGCTCCGTGCACTGCCTTGCACCGGCAGGCACCACCCCTGCAACTCCCACTGGTAGTGGTTCCCAGTCAATGAGAGCTGCAGAGCCGGCACTCGGGTGAGGGCAGCGTGCGGAGCCTCCCTGGCCGCCCATGCGCCTCGGGACTGCAGGGACCTGGCCGCCACTTCGGGAGCCATGAGGAACCAAGGCAGGTAGGAAAGCCTGCCTTAGCCCCAGGCCCCTGCTGTGCCACCGACCAGACTTTTAACAGCCCAGTCAGTGGTGCGTTTTATGACTGGGCATTCCGGTCAAAAACCGGATGCCTGGCAGCTCTACCCACTCCTTGTCGGAAACTCCAGTCCTAGAAGCCAGACAGGAACTCTCTCTTTGCTCCCCTGCTCCCTGCTCACACTGAGCAGCTGTCTGTGGTCCTGCTGCTCTTTCAGCCAGCCAGTAACACAGCCCTATCCCTTCCAGCTCCAGACAGAAACTAACTGCTGCTCTATTCTGCAGCTCCTTTTATATGGCCCTGCTGGGCCCTGACTGGCTACTCCTTGCTACCTCTCATTGGCTGCTTCCCCACAACCACTCTAGGCTGACTGGAGGACTTCTCTTCTGCTCCTCTCTGGGAGGGGGTGTGGCAGGACCGTGAGGCCTCGAGCAGGGGTCACTGGGCCTAGTCTACCTGATCACATAACCACATCTCATGGCAAAGAAAATGTCAATGCCAGTTGCTTTTGATTAACATTTAACAAATAATGGGATAAGAGACCATTACTAAAATTATGGGTCAAAAAATAAAAACTGAGCTGAAGCACTTTCTCCTGACAGATTTCTTGCCTGTTACAGACAAAGTTGTCAAGACAAAAATGAGTTATCCAAAACCTATTTAGCACCTGAAGAGAACAAGCACTGATGGGCCCGTGAACGCCACCTATTCGACCGCAGTGTTCCCAAGACGCTAGTATCATGGCATAAACCTTTAGCAAACAAACACTGAAAAGAGTAACACTCCTTGAAGCATTTTCACAGTTCAGTGGTGAAATTGCAGCATGACTGCACCTTAGTTGGAGGGCATGTTTGCATGAGCACTTGCTAAGCTGCAAGCTGGGGTGAATATCTACAGCGCTCCAGCATGCTGCACACTAAGTATCCGTGTGGACCCTGTTGCTGTACACTAAACATTTCCTAATGTGCACGGATGTACTGCAATCTGAAACAACCGTATGTCACTGTATATACATGAAAATTTTTGAAATCTGACTTTTTTGGACATTGGGGAGGGAGTCTCTGACCAAATCTATTCTGCTTAGGCCTTACACTGTATAAAATATTAGATGCATTATTTCAATATTGCAAAAGAACAATATTGGCCTGATCCTGCAGTCCTTATTCAGGCAAAGCTCCCAGGAACTCAGTGGACTCTGTTGCTGGACAGTTCCTTACAGTATGTAATGGAAAATAGAAAACATACGCAGCAGACTCACATTATAGTAGATCTATCATTTTATGTAGTCTTCAGACAAAAGAATTTCAGCCTTAGGGTTTTACGAGTTATTAAAGGCAGCCAGCTCCATAATTGTTAGTGCAATAATCTCATTGACACATACAAGTTAGGAAATAGAGGTCTCATTAACAAAGCCTCTAGTCTTTATTAGATCATATAAATAACCAAGAAAGCCTGCAAAAGATCGATTACAGCCTTTAAAACGTTTACAGAATTTGTGTTTAATTAAGACCATTTTAATATGCAAATCAAGTCTAATTATCCTCATTTATTAATGTTAGTCTGCCTGGGCTCTGAACAGCTTCAGCTGTGGATATGGTAACTGCATCCTATTTTTGTTGTTCTTTCTAAGGGGAACGGCAGAGGAAACAATCCAGTTGTGCCACCAGTATGTACGAGGGCTTTCAAAACTGCATTTCTGTTTACCATTTGGAGAAAAAGGTCAAAAAAGTGCTCAGTGTAGCATAAAATCTAGCTGAAATGTTATGCATTTCTTCCACCCACTATTTTTCGGAGTGCTTTAATTAATGCATTTCCTTCAAAGTAAGTGATCCCTCTGTGAGCTTCTTTTGATGAAAATCTGCCCTTCTTCAGCGCAGTGATTGAATAGATTGGTTTATAACACAGAACACTGTCAATTAGAAGTTGATATCGGGGCCCCTCCATCCCCTGGAAATGGAAGCCTCCTACGTTGAGAAGCCAAGGCCTTATGGCAAAGTCCTAGGAAATTAAACACAAAGCAAACAAGAGCATGAAGAACACAACAGCCTTCATCAACATGAAGGGAGCAGAGGCTAGTGGGGAATAAAAAGCAGGAAGTGGGGGAACAAATGTCTGTATTTTGATACCTTAAGAATGAAAATTAAAGCCTAAAATCCCACCTGAATTTGTTTCAAGAAAAAGGTAGGAAGAGCCAGAGCTGAGCGTTTGTAAAAACAGTCTTCCTTTTTCCCCCTCCTCTCCCCACTCCACTATTCTCCTGCCTCCAGCGTGAACTCTTAAGTCTTCACAATCCAGAGAAGCATTAGCCATTGTTCAGTATTGATTTGTTATTGAAGGCTTAGGGGTTTTATGCAGCGGGGAAAATGTGAAATGCTTCTGTTTGCCACATGCCCCATTCTAAAATCTATGTCTCTATTTTCTTTTCTTGCATTGTCAATAGGTGGTCTTGGATAGCTCAGCTGGCAAAAGCGGAGGTTTTCCACCTTTGATTCTTCTGTGACACCATACTAGACACTTTTAAACGTTCTGGGAAAATAACATTGCATAGAAAAACACAGGCAACCACTGTAGGTTCCTGCTTTTAGAGATAAAGAGATCAGAGCAGGAAAAAAACCCCAAGATTTCACAGACAAATAGTCTTGTGCAGCCCCCTTTCCTGATGAGCAGCAGTGCTGTGAAGGCTGGTATTGCCCCCAGATTCATGAGTGGCTAGGCAATGAGCAGACAAAAGAAGCTGGCCTTTCTGCCTACCACAGAGCCCTGACTGGCTACACAGCTAGAAGGAAATCCAGCTGCCAGCGGTTTCCAATTGGAGAATGAGGATGCAATTAGAGAAGAGACTTTAAAGGCTGCTGGAGAGGGCACATAGGGGCATATAAACCCAAATGGAGTCTAAGATCTGGCTCTAGGGGACAGGCACAAGGAGCAGCGTGAGTGCATGGTCCCCGTGAGCCTGCATCACATCTAAGGATCAGTTCCTGCCCAAAGGGAAGAAGGTGCCTTAATCCAGGACTAATGAGCCATGGCTGGAGGGGTTGTAGAGCCTCTTTGTGACTGATGGAGGGAGAGTTCTTTTTAGGCATCTTGGATTTGTGCCATTCTCCAACTGACTGTTCTTTGCAATGACACAGGGTTCTGCACATACTAAGAGAGCACTGGGACATTCTTCTGTGTTGGAGCAATTCCTGAGTGAATTCCTGCCTTCTGAAAGGTTGCAAGAGTTTGGAACAACCGTGTACCAGATGGGTGCTCCTATTACACTCTCATTTTCTACTGTAAGTTATTGTTTGTAATCAGAGACTTTGGCACTTTCTGGCATTTATTATACGAGAATATATGGCTGGGATTTTCAAAGGTTCCTAGAGACCTAGGAAGCCTAAATCCCACTAAGGTTATATTTACACAACAACTGGAAGGCAACAATGAAGCATGTGTAAGCCTACCTGAGCTAGCTTGGATTGAGTTAGCGTGCCAAAAATAGCAGTGTATCTGCAGTGCTATAGGCTGGCCTCTGAAGTACAATGCCACCCAGGACTCTAAGTATGTACTCTGGAAGTTAGTAGTGTAGCTGTGGCAGGAGAGGCTATTTTTAGTGAGCTAGCTCCATAAAATCTAGCGCCATAAAATCTAGCTCGGGCATGCCTACACATGCTTTTCCAAACTGCAGTGTAGACACACCCTGAATGTCAATAGAATTCCCTTCAAACAAAAAAGCAAACGGAGTGCATTTTCACATAATCAATGCAAACCCAAGCTCCTCACAGCCAAGAGGAGAAGCTGGAAGGTAAACTCTACCTACTTTCAAAGTGAAAAAGTTTTCTTTCTATCCATTGGCGAGGCAAAGCACAACTACAGCTACTATATACTGTCCAATCCTGACTTGTAGGGACCACCTCTGGGGAAAAAGGGGTATTTAAAAAAAATAAATCACTCTTTAGCCACAGTATTTTTCTCATTTCTGCTGGTTAGTCCAGCTTGGATCCTTTCCTTGGAGACGCTGGACTGGACCAATCAGGTAGTGAACTAAATTTCTGCCAAAAATTTGAAACCATCCAATAAAAATGAGAATGGTTCTCTCTTATCATTCAATCAGGGAATGAGGCAAAACTTCTAATGGGGAAAATGAATTTGACCAGCTCTGTTAGGCTTGTGCCCTTGCTTTAATGAACCACTGTTTTTTGCAGGGGGTAGAATCACTTGGTGTCTGCCACCTGCACTATAGGCTGCTGTGAAGGTGGTGCAGAGCTGACGAAGTAGCTTTGCATCTGGGCATAGGGGTCCCCCCGTGCTGGAAGTATTCCCCAGGGTAATCCTGCCTTGTGGCATCTTTGTGTGGGCCTACCTGGTGTAAAGCAGAATGAGGGCAATGTTGGATCAGGCCCAATATCTAAGCTGGAATTAGAATTCAGGAGTTTGTGTCTCCTAATGCCATGCTCAGACCACCCTGGACACATCAAAATACACACTTAAAATGGCCAGTATAGTCCCCAAGGATGTAATGCCACCTACCATACAGGACACAATGGCACAAGGAGTATTGTACTATAAAGAACCCCGTTATCTTCATTTTCACTTCAGCTAACTTTGCATGCAAATGACCTGGGAAGCAGCATGAAATGAATACATATTGCAAACTGGCTTTTATAAACATTATTTGTTCAAAGCAGGAACTCTCTTTACAATATACGAACCATGACTAATTACAGAGGTCAAGGTGACCTTTGCTCCCCACTGTGTAAAGTATTTTTCTTCTCTAAAGAAGATCATTGTTTAATGAATAAGGTGTCAGGGAACACACACGAAAAAGAGAGGCTAAGCAAGAGTACACTCGTTCCTGGGCTCTGCTATAAATAATGCTCTCATTAAAATTCTGCCTTGAAAGAAAGGCAAGTCCATTAGTCTGGCAGCTAATTTTTACTGGCTCCTTAGATGTATGCATATTAAAAATTCAGCTTTTATAATTGCCAGCCATCAACCACCTAGTCAATGCTGTTCTTGGAGTTTTTAATTATTTACTTCATTTGCATAGACACTCCGATTTATGATCAACCATTTAGTTATCAAGGGACAGTTTTAATAATTTCTCTTTTCCATTTTTATTTATCCCCTTTGCATCCCCAGTAAAAGCTCTGAGACAGTCCTTGCCCTGTGCTCAGGACGGTTAAAAATATATATGCAAACAGCACCGGCCTCCTTTTCCCATTTCCAGCCTACTCTGCTGTAGGGCCACGGTTTCTGATTAACATGTGTTAAAAGGTGTGATCGACTCCATGGCTAGGTTAAGTTAACACAGGACCCTGGACCCAACCAGACATTTGCCCAAGTCCTCATGCCCCTAAAACACTACCAGTGAAATTGAGCAGATTTAAATAGCTGTATTGATGAACACCCCAAATATTCCACCAGCTGCAGCAAGTTGTTGTCTGTCCTCTGCTTCCACCCAGAGGGGAGAACTCACCTTTGATGGTCTTTATCCTTTTTCACAGGTGCCAGCAAGCTGCGGGGAGGAGACACCAAATTCTGTACCACCCTTTCTTCCCGGTAGTCTAAGATTTTTTTTTCTCTCTCTCTTTATGCTGCTTTTTCACAGACTCCCTCAATCCCTGAGGACTATGCCGCTGCTAGGCCTCTGCACAATTTATACGTCACATCTAGTATTCCCCCCCCGCCTCTCTTCTATTTGAATCACAGCAGCAAGGGCCCAGGACTTTTTTCAAAGTATTTCCGCCCATTGCTTTCTGTTTGTAGCTCCATGCACAGGTCACACACCTTTGCTCTCAGCATTCTGTCTGCACAGGACTTGGATACACATGTGACTTCTATGTCCTAGTGTACATGGGAGAGTGCAGACTCCCAAATGAGACCCTCTGCCCTTCTACGGTGAATCTGACTGATCCTCTGCTCCTGAACGACCACAAAATCCTGTGCAGCGGAAGAGGGCCATGAGCACAATTTTTATTTTCAGCACCCTTGGTGTGAATTCTCTCCCACTATACATCACACCAATGGCTACAGGATAGCAGTGTGTCTTGAAAAAATAATTGTAGGGCTCTTCATACTCCTCCAGAAACAGCTAAACTATTGAACAAAAGAATTGTACTGTCTGTCATCAAGGTTCAGCTTCAGGCTCTGGAGACAATCAAAGTGACTGATTTGTAATCCCAGGTAACAGTGTGCTCCCTGCCTGGGTACTCTCTGGAAGCTTTCTGCAGATAGGATATTGACAAGTGAATGTGAATGGAGCAAAGCAGCCTTGCCTGGCAGGAAGGAAATTGATTACCGGTTCCTCTCTCTGCTAGGCAAAACTTCTTTGCTGCACTCAGACTTTTCAATGGTTTGTCTGAAGACGGCCTCCAGGTGGCATTGGGGATTAGGGTGATGACCCTAGAGATTACAAATCAATCATTATTACAGAGACTTTTATTCAGTTTCTTAGCAGCAAACAGAAAATAAATATAATGTTCCAATTTTTGTCTTCTTTTTCCCTTCCCCTTTTCCTCATTCACCTGTTATTTTGCTTTCCTTTACCATTTTTACTTTCGCTCTTGAATTTGTATTTCTTTTATACTTGATTTTATCCCTTTACCAAGTTTTTTTTACCTCTTCCCTCTGCTAATTCACTGTTCTCCCCACCATCCATACTCACCTGAGATTAAAATGAAACATTTCAGACAACTATCATGTCTTCCCATTCCACAATCTCTTTTCTTCCCCCTTCCCTCTCTCCCACTCAGACCTCTAAACATTGGGAGTATAACACGAGGGGAGAGGAAGATGTCAGTTACACTGCTTAATGCCCTACACAACAGTGCTCAGATACTATGCTTCTGAGTGTGTATAAAAACCTACATAGAATAGTATATAAGGCCCATTTGAAGCTTCTTGACCATCCAGCTGCTCCTTTGAGTGTCCTCACTCCCTCTTCCTACAATGCTATTCTCTGTACACAGGGCCGGCACCAGGCATCCAAGCACATACTTGGGGCGGCACCTGGTAAGGGGCGGCGGGGGGAGCGCGGCGCGGCATTCCGCGGGGGGGGAGGTGCTCCGGCGGCGCGGCGCTGGGGGTGCGGGCTCCGGTTGCGCGGGGCTCGGCGAGGGGGCGGCGCGGGCGCGGCGCTGGAAGGGGGTTCCGGCGTGGGCGGGCTCCGGCGGCACGGCGCAGCGTGGGGCTCGAGGTGGGGGGGTTCCGGCGCGTGGCGCTCGGTGGGGGTGCGGCGCGGGCGCGGTGCTGGAGGGGGGTTCCAGCGGCGCTTGGCAGGGGGCGGGGGCGGGCTCCGGCAGCACGGCGCTCGGCAGCGGGGGGAGGGACTCAGGGGGGGGTTCCTGCGGCGCTCGGCGCAGGGGGGGTTGGGCTCCGATGCGCGGCGCTCGGCGGGGGGGCGGCATGGGGGGCGGCGCTCTGGGGGGGGGGTTCCGGCGGCGCTCGGATGGGTGGGGCGTGGCGCTTGGTGGGGGGGCTGGGGGCGGCGCTTTTTTTTGCTGCTTGGGGCAGCAAAAAAGCTAGAGCCAGCCCTGTCTGTACAGCAAGAGCTGGTGTGGTTTCACTCAGAGCTTCCATGACACAGCAGTGTTGAAAGTCCAGACCCAACTCTGATTTCACTTACACCAGTTTTACACTGGAGATTTATCTAGACTATCGCTAATCTCACATGTTCCAAAACCAGGGGTCAGGTGCCCCCTCTCCCCAAAACAGATATGTTTTAAAACATAATTTTGGGGTCGTTTTTATTTACCTTCTAGTTTTTAAGCCTTTCAGGTGCACTCTGGTCACATTGTCAAGCGTTTTCCACAACCATGAGGGCTAGTAAGTTTTCATTCGCTACCTGGGGCTTAAGCTTTTTAGCAAAACACCAAATTGTGCAAGACTGCAATACAAATCTTGAGAGTGGATAACAATGGAATTGCCAATGAACCTGAAATAACTAACACACCTGTAAATGCCAGCCTAGACAGTCCAAAACATTCCAGTGGGGTTTAGCCTAGGGCGAGCCCTTACATTGCATTTCCACAGGCACTCTCCGCTACTGAGGACTATACTGCTGCTGGCCTTTTCACAGCTTATACTTCAGCCTTAGTACTGTTTCCTCTCTCTGCACTTGCCTGGGCATACAGCACCAAGGGCCCAGGTCTTTTAAAAGTGGCCACTTCCTTTCCCTCCTGTGTCCTCTTTTCAGGTCCATGAGGAAGAGAGATACCTGTATTCTCAGCCTTTGTGTCCCGGAACAAACATCTGGCGTGTCTACACTAGCAATTAAAATCTTGTTAGTTAATTTGAGTTAACTGGCAATCAAATAAGACCACAAACTCTAATCTAGACAAATTTCAATTATTTCAATGGAGTTACTCCTGATTTATTGTGAGAGCACAGGTTTCATTGACCTATGAGTCAATGAGGGCCTGCCCATATAGAATTAATAGACTAGGCATTTAAATATCTTTAAAAATCTGCTCCGGAAAGATTCAGAAAGGTGCCTAGTGAGATTTAAACACCGTTTGAAAATTCCATTAGGCACCTATCCGCATCTTTAGGTGTCTGAATGCCTTTACAAATCTGGCCCTAATACACTTTGTTACCAGAATGAGACTTCTTAGTTTTGTTTTATGAAAAATCCTGCACTGATCCTACCATGCCCTTCTGTTTTATGGTAGTATCTTTCACATGATCTCAACCAGGTGAAAGAAACCAGTGCTATTTTGAGTAGGCCAAATTCAGTTTTTTTATCAGTTGCTTTATGGTTCTCCATTCTTGCAACGCATACATTAGCAGGCAGCCTTCAAGCACTCCCTTTTTGGGGGGAAGGAGACACATCATATTGGTGATTTGCTTTTATCAAATCCAATCTATCTATTGTATTTGTAGCATGGCGGTTCCTGCTGTATCCAGGCCAAGTATATCTCAGTTGATTCAGATGTTCTATTCTATTCAGAAATCCCTGAATACAGGTGCTTAACCAAAGTTTGGAAATCTCACTAGAATCCAGCAGGCTTTCTTGTGAGATTCACAATTCTTCCTGATTTTGGCCAAGTCACAAATAGCACGACAGTCGTTTCTTTTTATGCTATTTCAGGAATTCCACTTCTGGTCAAGAACAGCCCAAACAGTTCACACAACTCCACTCTAGATAGCAGTGGCTGTGTGAGGGGCTCAAATGCTCTCTCAAAAAACAGTATCTTATACTTGCTGATGAACAACGTTACTTTGCTCCTGTTCAGAGATACAAAGTCACTGTAGCAATCTCACACAGGCCACTGCCAGACTCACTGTTCTAACCATGCTGAATTCAATATGGATCATTCAGTAAACTGCTACCTCAGATGGTTCCTTTGATTAGCTACACTATTTGTGGCATGAGGGACCATGTGGCTTAGTTCAACTCCCCTGCTGTGCTTATATTTAAGCTCAGTTAGCAAAGCAGTTTAGTAGTGCCTTCATCCCAGCAAGGGGAGTCATGGAGCAGCATACTGTAGATATTCTGTGGGGAAACAGTTTTGCATTGTGATCTGTGAACACTGTATAATCTGCAGAGAGTATGGGCGATGCATGGTGAAGCTGAGATTTGGTATATCCCCTCCCTCCCGAAACCTTTCCCAAACTCAACAATATGGGGTTGGGGGGATTTTTCACCTCTAAATAACCCTTCCACTTTTGTATCCTTGCTTATACAACAGCATCCTGAGATCAAAGTAGTGCAAGACAATCCTATATGCACCTAAGTTGTATGCTCAATACAGGAGCTATGCCTGCATATCCCTGACTCTACATGCATTAGTTTACAATATGTGGTAGTATTAATTGATAGTTGAATTTAGGGGTATCAGCCTTGTGCCACTTTCCTATTCTTTATTTTACAGGGGGAAATATATGCAAACATAATTGTATCGATTGAACGGGCTATTAGAAATCTAAGAGAGAAGTTTTGTTTTAATTTAACTTTTTGTCATTGTGCCATTTTTGACAGCTGAAAATTGCTGAAAATAAATGACTGGCAATTGTTTTAATACCATTCTTACAGCACATTACTTTATAAGATTATTCTAAATTGCTAAAAACAGATCAATTTATCTAAACAGAATTCTTTAACAACCAATATGGATTAGCATTGTACAGTACAGTATGCAGAAACTCAAAGAATACTGTCTATCTTCTCATTCTTTTCTCAGATTAAGAAAAAGAACTCTACTCAAAAACTGATCAAAATATTGAACTTTATTCCTGAGAATACCTCTAACAGTTTTATTTGGGCATAAGCTTTCATGGGCTAAAACCCACTTCATCAGATGCATGCAGTGGAAAATACAGTAGGAAGATACATATACATATACACAGAGAACATGAAAAAATGGGTGTTGCCATACCAACTATAACTAGCCTAATCAATTAGGGTGGGCTATTATCAGCAGGAGAAAAAAAAAACTTTTGTAGTGATAATCAGGATGGCCCATTTCCAACAGTTGACAAGAAGGTGTGAGTAACAGTAGGGGAAAAATTAGCATGGGGAAATAGTTTTACTTTGCGCAATGACACATCCACTCCCAGTCTTTATTCAAGCCTAACTTAATGGTGTCCAGTTTGCAAATGAATTCACCATTAAATGTTTATCTAAATCATTTAAATCACTATCTTCTTCATTGTAGACACATTTAGTATTAAGGGCTGCTCCCTGCATAACAACATAGATTAAAAGTTAATTAAGAGGAAGTTAAAGAAGAGAAAAGTAATTACTTTTGTTATCCTCCCCACACCTCCACCTGGAGATTTGTTTCTTTCTGGCAGGTTAAAAATGGAATAAAAATGTGAAAATAGGCATTTTTTAAAAATTGTTATTATACATTTCCTTGTATGTCATGAGGAACACCAAGCTAATTAGGAATAGTAGTCCATTTATTACTGATAAACACGGCTAATGAGTAATGTAAACCCGTTCATTTGGTTAGCTTGTTTTGTACTGTTGATCTTTTTAAAAGCTGTACATCTAAATCAAATAGCAGACAATGGTGATCTATAATCACAAAAGCAATCCAATTTGGATCAGTGCTACTTACTATTTTCAGTTTTTCTCATTATCCAGTGTCCAATGATAATGTCTCTATCACTATAGGACTAATGATAAACTAATATATTATTGCTAATCAATTATGTTCCAGAGGCAGAGTAAAATATACCCAGAAAAACTGTGCACATACGCATACCGTAGTTGATAAGAATATTTTCATTAACCATTCTTACTCATTTCTACCAAAAAAACAGTCTTGCATTGCTGGAAATTCTGAGTTCCAAAGGAAAAAAAACCTATACAAGAATATGCTTTTTTTTATCCTTTAGACTAACGGACCCCATGATTTCCAGATTCAAAAGAAAAGCCTGAAGGATAGAAATACAGTTGGTCTCTGAGGCATATTCATGTTGTACCATATAAAGCAGGACTATTGTTCTTGCATGATATAATCCTCAAGCTCTAAAGCTGTTTGTATGTAAGACATCAGGTCTTAAAACACCTGCATGAGAGAGGCATTTATGTGTGCCATTAAGATTGATCAACTGTAGGGGGTCCTCAGTCAGCCTCCGAAAGGCAGTGTTCTCCCTGAGTATGGCCAATTTAATCCATCTGTGAACTCCGTCAGTGTGGGTCATAACTAAGGCTGTATGTGGGCATGGGGAACCTGTGTTTGGAGGCTCAGCTTTCTTCAGGGAGGAATTGACAAAATGTTAATTTTTAATAGCAGGATTAAAAGGGAACTGAGCAGGGAATCCACTGCAAAATCCAATGGAAAACAAATCTGGAGAAGAACAAGGATCCCAGGAAGGGATCAAATTTTTTTTTTGGGGGGGGGGGGATATTCTTTATCACTTTTTCAGTGTAAAACAGCCTGGTGTGTTTCTCTCACAAGGTCTGATCCTTGCCATCCCTACCCTGACTTCAAATAACACTGATTACAAATTACATTACTGAAATTAATGAGCGTGTTAATGGCAACAATTGGATCATCAGGCCCTAAATCTAGTCATTTATTTAAGTCCAGGGGCCCAATTCTATCTTGCTCCATAGCCCCTTATACTATTCAGCATAACAAAGCCGTAATGTCTGTGGTTCTACTTACTGGGAAACATGCTTAATTAGGGTTTCCCCCGATGCTGCAGCAGAGCCCACTATGACAGCTCTAAGCTACTCCTGCTCTCACCCCTCAAAGGCAGGTCAGACTGGGGTGATGGCCACATAGAGAGAGATATGGTTGGAGCACCGTGGTGCCTCTTGTTCTTTGCCTGTTAAGTCTCCTGAGAGCTGTAATATTTTATATTCTAGTTAATTGGCTCAATACAGAGTAACTAAGTCGGGTTTAGTGGTGTGGAGGAAAAATGGACTAAGGCTTAAACTTTGGTCAAGTAAACTGTATGTAGGGTCAGGTGAACTGTATGTGTGACCTGAAGGGAAGGGGGGAGGTAAAAAGGAGAAGGGTAGACAAAATTTATAAAAGCAGAACTAACTGTAGAAATTATAAAAGTAAAATTAACCTTTGTAACAAACTATGATTAATAAATGTCAGGTGACAGAGTAAGAAACCGCAAAGGGCAAACTAAAAATAACAAAAAAGCTTGCTATGCTATATTTCCTTTTAAGGATATTGTATTTTATTTATGGCAATAATGCTGATAAGAAAGTATGTATTACTAATTGTGGTTTTGTTTTATATAAGCTTCTGTGTTTTATTTGTCGGGTGGGTGTTCGGCTGCCTTAGCTGACTTTTCCATGCATGCATGTTTGATTGATTAATAAAGGAGCCTCAGGTTGTCTGATTTAAAAATTAACCGTGTGGTCAATTTTTCACAACAATTTGGGGGCTCATCCGGGATCCACAGAAGACTTCCCCAGACCAAAGGACTGTGGGCAATCTCCTGCCAAACCCAGGGCCCATCTGAAAGGTAAAAGACCTTTTAAAATCTCTGGAGTAGGTTTTGGTGGAGGATCTGCCCATAGGCTCAGGGTTGGGTGAGTTGTACACTGCATCTGAACCTTTTGCTGACAGACACGCCTGACGCCCTTCTGTTTTGTCTTGTCCTGTTTGTTTTGTTTGTTTTCTGGTTTTGGTTCTGGTTCCCCAGAAAGAGCCACTGGGAGTGGCTAGGTAGGTCGTGGATAGACCTCGGTTTTTGTGTGCCAGTGTGAAAGTAAAGGTTGTTAAACCGGTGTAAGTAAGGGTCGCAGGAAGACGCCCCGAGACCCCTGCAAAGCAACCCTAAGGGGCTCGTAACCAGGAATATCTCAAATGCAAGCCCTGCAACTCCTTTAGTGGATCATAAGGACCCCGACCAGGCTAAAAACCTTCTCCATGGCATAACCGGTGAAGGGCCTATCCAGGCCTAGCAGTATGCATGTCCCCGTCCCACACCATCTGTAAACGGTCTGGTTTCTCACCCTCTTTCCCTCTGGTTCCCCTCCTCGTCTGCCGGTAAAGGCAGTCTAAAAGCCCACCAACTAGTCCAAACGCCCCACCAAAAGCAACAGAGTAAGCGGCGCTGTTCTCCTTAAAACTAGTCGACGCTCTTTGCTGAACGGGGGTGTAGGCAGTCGTAAACGCTCCTAAACAAACCTTTCCTGTGTAAAAGACCTGTGTAAATGTGTCAGGTCCTGGGTTAGGTGGGCTGAAGGGGAGCGCCATCCCACCAGAAAAGTCAAAATACTGAAGGGCCAAAGGATCCTAATTAATGTTCGTCTCACCAAAAAAGCTGTAAACAAGCGGGGCGGTGTTACATCACCATCCTGCCAATAGGGCACACCTGGTTCTGGTTTAGTTTGTTTCTGTCTGTCTGTTTGTGTATATATTGTTTGTAAAATATGGGGGCCGGTGGGTCAAAAGGAATTACCATCCCTCCAAAAGGCACACCAGCGTTTATATGTATACAAATTATAGTCTTTCTATTTGCAAGTTTTGGGGGAAAAAATGGAATTGGTATACCAGGAATAATTTAAAATTACGGTCATTCTCTCCCTTTCTATTCAATTTTCCACAACAGTGATCTGTGATGTGTAGGAGGTTAAACTAGAAGACCTGGTGGCCCTTCTGGCCTTTGATTCTCTGACAGTGCCAGGGCCTGATTAAGACACATACACTATAGGCCAGGACCTGCCCCACCCCTACCCCAAGGCCCCGCCCCTACTCTCTACATTCCCCCTCCCTCAGTGGCTCACTCTCCGCCATCCTCACTCACTTTCACTGGGCTGGGGCAGAGGGTTGGGGTGTGGGAAGGAGTGAAGGCTATAACTGGGGGGGAGGGGGGCTCCAGGGTGGGGCCAGAAATGAGGGGTTAAGGGTGTGGGAGGAGGCTCTGGGCTGGGACAGAGGGGTGCAGGAGGGGGTGAGAGATCCAGCTGGGGGTGCAGGCTCTGGGGTGGGGCTGGGGATTTGGGGTGCAGGAGGGGGCTCCAGGCTGGGGCCAAGGTTCCCAGCCAATGGGAGTGTGGAGCTGGTGCTCAGGGCGGGGACAGCGCGCAGAGCCCCATGGCCCCTATGCCTAGGATCCAGATCTGCTGGCTGGTTCCGGGGCACAGCACGGAGCCAGGACAGGTAGGGACTAGCCTGCCTTAGCTCTGCAGCACCACCAACGGACTTTTAACGACCCAGTCGGCGGTGCTGACTGGAGCCACCAGGGTCCCTTTTCGACTGGGTTTTTTGGTTGAAAACAGGACACTTGACAACCCTATCAGCTATTTTTTGTGGGGGGCGGGGGAGGGAGGCCCCATTGTACTGTCCCTGCCTCTCTAGGAGAGATGTGGGGTTCCTCTGCCATTCCAAGTATGTATGGATAGGGCCATGGCACTGGGAGTGGGATTACGGGGGGGAGAGGGGCTGAAAGGGGTGTGCTTAGGCCTACACACATTCCCTTATTCCAGTCCTGAACACTGTTTCCCCCTCTGAATATTCATGGATGCCAAAACAACACCTTGGAATCATTTCATCTAAGCCTAAATTAGAATAGCCTTACATTGCAGTATGCCCTGAGCCGGGCTAAGAGTACAGGGAGGGCCAAAGGTGTTATAAATCACCTCTACGTACACACCCTGAACACCCATTCCTGTGCTGAATGTAGCTTGGCCAGAACAGAGAATCAGGCCCCAGATATTTATTCTAGTCACCAAAAGTGGAAGATCACGTGCACAGGCTTTGTCAGATTGTTAAATTGTGCTCCTTGCATATCAGTTTTGTCCCAATGTTTCTAATCTGTGTGTGATAAATGTCTGTTCTCTTTGAAAGATTATTTCTTCTCTACAAAACATTTTCAGGGCAAAACAAAAAACCAAAACAGAACAATCAGCTGAGTGAGAGACTGGCATGTAAAGTACTATCATTAGCAAAACACTAGCCTAAAATGCCCTTGCAGGCAGAAATCCTGGGCTCAGGCCACAAGAGAGGGAAACAGAAATGAGATATATATCCATATATTTTTGGAGAAAATTAAATGCTAAATAAACCATCAATCTGAAACCAGTGTTTACCAGTAGATCCTTTCTGTATCTGAAAGCCGCTCTAAATGATGCAGGAACGGTCAGTTCTCAGTGGATTAACCAGTGGCACCTTTCTGGCAATGTCTCATTCCTTCTGTGTTTTGTGCCACTATACTTCAAGTTCTGACACAATTAATTTTAAGTAGTGCTGCAGCAAGCTACTGCCAGGGTTCTGAACTTGAGAGATCAAGCCCCATATTGCAATTCTCCTGTTAAAACTTATTCTTCCATCCTAAATCTGCAATCACCTGCTAGGCAATCATGAAGTGGGGCTCGGAGATTGCTGTGCTGAATTGAAACCACCAGGTTTCAAACTGATGGAGAGGTGAGAGATGACAATGCAGTTTCAAGTAGCAATCATGAAGGGATTAGTGCACTCACAATTGAATGCTACATTGGATTGTGTGTGCATGCACTTCTGGGAGAAAGGTGTGTTCAGGAAAGATAGAGATTGGCTTGGGGGTGGAGGGTGTGTGCGTGTGTGTGTGTGAAAGAGAGAGAGAGAGAGAGTGAGAGAGAGATGTCTGATTGTGCCATGAAAACTAAGGAGCTTATCATTGCCTCCCACAACAGGAAAAATATACACAGAAAATTCTGAAAGTGATTCTAATGCATCATCCCCACCTGAGGAAATGTTACAGACAAATGAAAGAGTCCTGGAGCAAGTGATGATGTTAGTTATCTAGGCAGTTAACTAGAGGGCACCAGAATATGTATGCGGTATATGTTAATATCACTATTTAGAGTACAATTCTATTGTTGGCTGGAAAGTCAAACTTGGAAAGATACTGCTACTCTCTCTTAATCACATCATGTACTTACAGTATATAATTGGTGTGGCCACTATTAGTTGCTCCAGGATCTTGGGACATCCAAGGATCTCAAGGCATCTGCACAGACAGCTCTCCCCCTTGCAACTTGCTCAGAAACCAAGTTACTGCTGGTGGCCCAACTACACACTACCTCCTCTATTAGGGAAGTTGCGGAGCAGGTGTCAGGTTTGCTCTGAGCACTATTGACTCCCAATAGGTTTTCTAATGGAACATCTGCTGGCCTCAAAGAGTATAATGCTGTATAGAACAGCTGCTCCCTGTTACTCCTCACACCTCTCCCGGAACCGGTAGCATGCCACTGCATGAAGCAGGAGTGATGCTACCTTGTATGCTTTGCCCTGCCCTTTCCATGCTTACCGCCTGTCCTGTTTGGCACTTGCACCAATTTCCCACTTTCCAGGCCTCAGAGTGGAGGAATGGAAGAAAGAGAGGGTGGGGAAGAAGTATGACTTCTAAAATAGAAGTTTACATGTATTAGGCCATCAGGGCCGTCCTTACCCATACGCAAAGTACGCAGCTGCGTAGAGCACCAGAAAATTTGGGGCAACAAATTTCCTGCTGCCCTACGCAGCTGCGTGCTGCTCCAGCCCCTACTCTGCCTCTTCCCCGTGGCCCCCGCCCCTGCTCCACCCCCGCACCGCCTCTTCTCACCCCTGCTCCGCCCCCACTCCACCCCTTCCCTGAGGACTGCAGCAGGCCTGTCTTGCACTCACCAGGTGGCAGGAAGTGGAGCAACCCGGCACCAACCCGCTCTGCTCCGCCGGCTTATGCTGTGGGACAGTTTCCCCACTCTCCCCCAAGCCTGCTCCTGCTCCCCACCCCGTGGAGGCCTGGGGCCGCCTCCTCCCACGGGGGGGCTACGTAGGGCACCAAAATGGCTAGAGA
The DNA here is from genome assembly GCF_011386835.1 of Chrysemys picta bellii. NCBI lineage: Eukaryota > Metazoa > Chordata > Testudines > Emydidae > Chrysemys > Chrysemys picta. The sequence continues at coordinate 67,488,929 of NC_088801.1, read as the reverse complement.
CGGCCCTGTAGACCATGTTGACACTAGCGAACTTACAGCAGCGGTACTGATACAGCCGTGCCACTCTCAGATCGCTTTTGTAGCCACTCTGTGCTGAGGGAGAGAGCTCTCCCATTGACATCATAAAACCACATCAGCGAGCTCTCCCGCCGACACAGCAGTGTGCACACAAGTGCTTATGCCAGCGCAACTTATGTCGCTCAGAGGGGTGCCATACGCAGCTGCGTACTTTGCGTATGGGGAAGGACGGCCGTGATGGCCTAACTAATATATGTAAACTTCTCTTTTAGAAGTCATACTTCTCCCCCACCCTCTTCTTCCATTCTCTGAGGCTTGGAGAGTGGGAAAGAGACACATGTTTTGCCAACCTGGCCTTAGTGTTCTAGGACTTGAGTCCTGTCAGAAAGAGCTGAAAAGCCTTTGGATATTTAGTACAACACACTATAAGACAGCAGGATACAACAGTGTGTTTAGAATGGGCTTTTGAGACCCGTATTGTTATTTGCATTAGGGGAGTGCCTGGAGACTTCAATGTGCTAGGTACAGTAAGAGACAATTCCTGCCTTGACAAGCTTACAGTCTAAATAGACAAGACAGACAAAGGACGAATGTGGAAACAGAGACAGAGGGAGGTGAAGTGACTTGCCTAAGGTCTGGAATAGAGTTGCCAGGCATCTGGTATTCGACCGGAACACCCGGTCGAAAAGGGACCATGGCGGCTCTGGTCAGCACTGCTGTTAAAAGTCTGGTCAGCGACGCAGCAGGGCTAAGGCAGGCTCTCTCCCTGCCCTGGCTCCACACGGCTCACGGAAGCAGCTGGCATGTCCCTGTGGCCCCTAGGTGCAGGGGCGGCCAAGCAGGCTCCATGTGCTGCCCCAACCCTGAGTGCTGGCTCCACAGCCAGGAACTGCAGGGGCAGTGCCTACAGGCAGAGGCAGCGCGCAGAGCCACCTGGCTGCCCCTGCACCTAGGAGCCAGAGAGAGATGCTGCCGTTTCTGGGAGCCACCTGAGGTAAGTGCCGCCCGGAGCCCGCACCCCCTCCCACACCCCAACCCCCTGCCCCAGCCTGGAGTTCCCTCCCACACTCCTGACCCCTCAGCCCGGGCCCCCTCCTACACCCCAAACCCCTCATCCCAGGCCCCACCCCCGAGCCCTCACCCCCTCCTGCAGCCCAACCCCCTGCTCCAGCCCGGTGAAAATGAGCAAGTGAGCAAGGGCGGGGGAGAGCGAGTGACGGAGGGAGGGGGGATGGAGTGAGTGGGGGGTGTAGCCTTGGATAAGGGGCGGGGCCTCAGGGAAGGGGCGAGGCAGGGGCGGGACAAGGGTGTTCAGTTTTCTGCAATTATAAAGTTGCCAACCTTAGTCCAGACACAAGCCAGTGGCAGAGCCAGGAATAGAAGCCAGGCCTCTCAAATCCCAATCCAGTGACCTATACACTAGGCCATGCTGCTTCTGAAAACAGTGTTCAGATTTAACAATGCTGCATCATACTGATTAAAATGGGATCTGTAGTTGTCTAATAACCAAGGTTGGGAGAAAATCTGTGTTTAAACCACAAAGTTTGATGAACTCTTCTCTATGCCCTGAGTCTGAGCGTGTCAGAGTGCAGTGCTGGCTCCGAGTCTCTACTACAATGACAATTCCGCGTGTACCACACTTGCATTTGCAAAATGCTGGTTTGGATCAAGGGCCAGAACTCAATAAATTTGGATTGCCACTGCAATTGCTCTCTGTTCACCAAAACCATGCATGGGACACTGTCCCTGAAGAAGATCCAAGAGGCCACAGCCCTCTCCTTCAAATCCCTCCTCAAGTCTAGGTTGTCTCATGAGACCTACACAAAATCAGCCAACAAACTGACTAGTTCCGGGGGTAATTTTTGCTTGTAGATTTAATCCTCTGCCTCACTCTTCAGATGTTTCTTGTTTTCTTAATTTCTGATCCTGCAATCGACTCCATGCACCTATGTGGAGCCCCAGGGATGGCAAGAGAGTTCCTCTGCATGGAAGGAATAAATTGCCGGAATGGAGCCTTAAATTATAAGCTCTCTGGGGAAGAGACTGTGTGTTTTCCTATCTGTGTGAATAATACCTAGTGTGGACAACACTGTGGGCACTGCTGTAGTACAAATAAGAAATAAATAATAGTGATTTAATCCTCTTTCAAACTCCTCTTTTCAGAAGGTCTTAATACTTAGTGCAATGGACTAGAGCTGCTCAGAAAATGGGTGTCTTCCATTGAACGTTTCAACTATAAAAAAAATGAAAACGTTCAGCCCCAAACTGCCAAACCCTGAAACATGTGCAGCTGAAAACAGAATTTTTCCTGGGTTATGGTTCAAAACTTTCAATTTTTCAAACAAAAAAATGAAAATTTTCAGCCAGCCCTAGTGTGATGCTGGCAGACCAGGTGCCAACCAGCTTACGCCAAATCCCCAAACGTCCCTCGATACTTACAAATGCATAGCTAAGGCGAAGATTTTGTCATGGTTATTTTTAGTAAAAGTCATGGACTGGTCATGGGCAGTAAACAAAAATTCATGGAAGCTGTGACCTGTATGTGACTTTTGCTGCTGCAGCTCCATGGTTTCCCCCGACACTGTGGTGGCTGGGATCTGTGTCGTTCGGTGGCTTGGAGCTGCAGAGTGACCATATTTTCCAAAGAGAAAACAGGACACTGCCAGCCGCTCACCTGGAGTGTCCCCCTCCCTCTTCTCCCCCTGTTTTCTCCCCCTCCCATGCAAGGCTGTTGCCCCTTGCTGGAACCCTGAGGAGGGCCCCCCCTCAGGAGTCTGTCACCTTTTGCTGGAACCTTGCCGGGGGGCCCCCTGTTGCTGATGTCGCCTGTTGCTGAAACCTTGCCAGGGCCCCGCTGGCTGCCAGCTCCAGGCAGCCCCTGGGACTAAAACAGAGAATGTCAGGGAGGTCCTGGGAGTCACGGATTCTGTGACTTCCAGGACCTCAGTGACATAAACATAGACTTCTGAATAGCTGGAAACCAGACTTGTTTATCTGTGGTTTGCATTATCAAAACAGATATTAGACGTTATGTTGATAAGAATGTGTTTAGTGTTTAGACTTTATAAAATGCTTGTAGGATGCTGCATATACTGATATCACTTATAACTCTATAGCACATGGCATAAAGTAATATTGAGAGTTTGCATTGTAAACCTCTGTAATTGTATAACTCACCAAACAGGAAAAAGAAGCATTAATTAAGATGCTCAAGATTTCCCATTGAAGGCAAATGAGGTAATGTGTAGCATCAAAGGAGAGAGGCCTAGTTGAGTGTATTCCTAACTCCCTCCAGGAAGGAGAAACTAACACTTGAACCCATCCTGTCAGTGTGGTCTCTGGTGTGGGGATATAAATGCCTGACAAGGAGAAACTGACTTTCTCTGAAACTGAAGTGCAAAGATTCCTAAACATAAGCATAGAGATCCCCATGCTGCTTGACATGGGTTAGTCTCAAAAGACACTTTGAATTGACAGACTACTATAACTCTGTCATCTTTTGCATCAAAGACAAATTCATTTATGTATATATGCTTGCTTGCTTTAACCTGTAAATAACTCTTATTTCTTTTTCCTAGTTAATATGCCTTTAGTTTATTACAGAATTGGCTACAGGCTTTGTCTTTGGTGCGAGATCAAAGGTACAAATTGACCTGGGGCAAATGACTGGTCTCTTGGGACTGGGAGCAATCTGAATATTTTGTAATTTTTTTTTTTGGTGTAAGTGACCACTTATCACTAAGTCCGCTTGCCTGGGGGGCAAGATATACTGGAGTGACCAGAGGAATGTCTGTAACTCCATTATAGGATTATTGTAGTACTTTGGGATTTCACATTTGTTACTGGGTTGGTGAAATCTAATTATAGGCCATACAATCAGTCTGGGCTGTTGGCTCGGAGGTAGGCACTCACAGTTGTGAACCTTTCCAGATAGCATGACTCCTACTATGAAACTTTTTCAGCTTGAGATAGAAAACATTTGCCTGTTTTGCAGCTCAAGTTGCTTCCAACAACACAGTGTTTCTAGTCCTATTCTGTCAATGATCTGTGAACAAAAAGTCTAAAAAGCCACATACTAAAGATATGAGAAATTGGAGTGGAAATAACTTTGTTACTTAAGCAATAATGGTTAGAAGTGAGTAATATTATATACGATGCAATAAATGGTTTCCAGGTTGGGTAAACACCAACATTTTGATTCAGCATTTACCCAACCTGAAAGCTGTTCCCTGAGAAAAGATTATTTACTTTTCAACATTATTGTTATTAGAAAGAAAAACTATTTGCAATGTTCCTTTTTTATGGTTCTCTTTGAGAATGCAGTCATGCTACAGTCATCACCTCCCTCAGACTTCCTGATGAAGTTCAGGGGTCTAGTTAAAATGACTAGTTAACTGAAAATTGAAGAGCTTGATAAAGGTGTGGCTGGGACGGGGGAAAATAGATGATTAATCGGATAATGGTCTAGGTTTTGAGTTAGGGTACAATGCAAACTTTGGATGTGCTAAAGACAAAACTTAATAGCTGTATTCACTGTGGGTGAGACTGTTATTGGGCCAACCTGGGGAAGCATGCAAGTTCCACTCACAATTGCTGTATGTGTGCTCAGTGGAGCCCAGGCATTGCCCCTTTGGAGCAGATCACGCTAAAAAGGAAGGGGAGGAGATAGGGCTCTTCTTTAGTCCTCTCCCTTCACATTATTTGGCAGAGGAGAGGAGGTGCACGGGTGTGAACCATCTATGGGGTAATCCACCACAAAAGTCTTTTGTGCATGGCTTCCTTCTGTAACCTGTTTTGTTCAATGGAGATATGAAGCCCCTGGGGAAGGTAGCGAGGTGGTCTGAGTTGCAGAGCCATCAGCATACAGAAGATATGTCGACCTACATATCTTTCTTCATACCTTAACAGTGAGGTTTCTCTTTTCTCAATGCCTTGTCAAGAATGAGATCTGGATACAAGCAAACTAGTTGAGGTTATCCAGATAAGACATGGGTGATGCCTGTTATCTAGGGAAAACATCAACAGAGTACAGTGGGGATGGTATCTACCCATTCTGAAGGGGTTTGACCACAATATGTCCATAAAGATCATACTGATGGGCCATGTCTGGATCCTCCATTACTCCTGGAATACCAGATGACTCTTTTTACATAATCTAAAACCAGCAAGTGCAACCATTTCTCCCTGAGGTGCATGGTCATCCATGCTTTTGTCACCACTAGACTGGATTACTGGAATACACTTCAGGATCTCCCAGAGTTACAGCTGATACAGAATATGGCAGCCTGCTTGCCAGAGTGTCCCAGATTGAGGAAACATTACACCAATGCTCTAAAATTTCACTGGCTTTCCTATTTGCTTACATGTGCCATCAAGATATCACTATTGACTTATAAGGGCATGTGTACACTGCATCTGGGAGCGAGTCTCCCAGCCCGGGTCCACAGCCCTATACTAGTGGGGCTCACACTAGCACTCTACAATAGCTGTGTAACCATAGCAGCTCGGGCTGGAACTTCAGCTCTGAAACATGTGGTGTGCGTAGAGTGTGTGTGAGGAGGTGGTCTTGAGAGTCCAAGCTCTAGCCTAAGCCACAACATCAGAATAACATCTACACAGCTATCTTTAGAGCGCTATCATGAGTCCTACTAGCACAAGTCTGTGGAACAGGCTGGGACAGTTGGTCTCAGATGCAGTGTAGACATGTCCTAAATGGTTAGAGTCCCAACTACTACAGCCTGCCCATGAATCACTACAAAAGTTGAGAAGAGCTGAGGTACATAAACTAGAAGTCTTTAGATTTAAAAGATCTGGGGGTACAGGTGTCCTTGGCTCAAATTCATTTCCCTTCTTGGCCGGACAGACTCTGACTGTGAAGAACTTCAGGGGACAGCGTACAGTCTGTGCCCATGATTCTCATTTGTACTAAGGCCCCTTTATCCTACCAAAGCAGTGTGAAGGGACTTTATGTAAATGACAATCAGGCCTCCTCTAATCAGACATTCGTTACTTTTTGGAGGGATGTTTTTTGGCTATCTGTTTTATTGCTGAATGCAGGGGAGTTTTTGTTTTGCCTGTTTATCCCTGCTCTACCTACTATCTCTTAAACAATGATGACGTGTCAGCTCCCACCTCCGCTCTGCAAGTAATGCCAACCTTGATTGCTGATTCGGAAAATTTTCCAGCAAGCACCTTCGTGCATTTTCCCATGCGGCCCCTCGTGTAGGAGGAGCTCCGTATAAACATCTGAAACGCCACCTCATCGTCCTCCTTCAAATCTCTCCTAAAAACTCTCCCTGAAATACTGTGTACAAATAAACTCTTCAATAGTTAGGCAGCGGGTGTGCTGTGAGGTCTGCTTATTAAGCTGTGCATAATCGTTTCATTATTACCTTGGGCTTCCCCTGCCTGTTTGTTGTGTCTACCTGTTGTCTTTTGTCTCATGCTTCGATGGTAAGTGGTTCGAGAGCAGGGACTGCCTTTTGGTTCTGTGTGTGTACGGTGCCTAACACAATGGGGCCCTGATCCCTGATTAGGGCTCCAAGATACTACCACAGTATAAATAATAAATGTTGTACTTTTTTCATTAACTGAAATACCTGCAGCCAGCGGCAATGTGATGGGTATATTTAAACTTACACACACACACACACACGTACGTAAATTACTAATTGATGACTAATTTATTTTTTTCTGGCTTCTTCCAATAAAGTGATTAAATTAAAAATGACCTTTCAGAGATTGCATTTGCAATTCCTTCCATCTTTAATTACTTACTTTGCTTTAATTGCTAAATTAAAAACTATTAAGAAAGCAGCCTACTTCATAATCAATAATTTAATTAGAATTTCAGGGCCAAGAAGACAATGAAAATGTTATTTTTCAGTCAGACCTTTTCCAAGGCCTTTGAAAGAACTCTGCTCCCATTTTGCTTGAAAGTGACATTGGTGACATAAAAATTAAACTCATGGGGGTTGCTATATATCATGTACACACATTACAGATATACACTACCAGTAGGTAAAAAGTTCAACTTCAGGTCAATCCATTTGCTGCCCAGACAGGAATACTGCTTGCTTTTCTCATTCTATTTCCAAATAATCAGTGACATATCAGCACAACTTGACATTACACATTTCAGTAATACCTACTATAGATACTGCATGTCAGAAGTCACAAGAGCATAAGAATTTACTGACATCTGCAACCAATCGTGTCTCCTGGCTGTAGCTTAACACACTTTAAATTATATCTTTTTTTAAGGCTCTGTAATTACCTTTAATATTTTCTGATGCCCTGCAGCAAATGTAAAATTAATACAATGGCTTTTTAATTGATAAGATCTGATTCTTTTGGTAACATATCAGTTTTCTCCCACATTTCCCTCTATGACTTCTTTTCCCCATGCAACCCTACAACATAACATCAGCATCTGTGCTACAACAAAGGGAGGCTTCACGGACGGGTATGAACTGTGATTTATGGTGCTGCATGCCTGAACTATGACCATCCGTCATCCATAATTATAGGTGAGTTGTCACAGCCATGATTTATAAGATTCAGACAGTCTCAATGGCTGAAACAGCTGGCCCCAAAGAAGCTACCAGACTTGCAGGGGAAATTGCTCTGTTATTAGTAATGTATGAAAAAGAGGAAGTGAAGTAGGAGCCGCTAGAATGGTAGGGAACAGTCAATGTGGTATGTAGCGATGAGGCGTGGCTTCCCTCAGAGGCTGACGTCACAAGCTGCCTGATGGGCAAAGCCAGGAGGACCACGCCCCGCACGCTGGAAGCAGAGGAGCAGGACAGGAAGAGGAAGTATAAAAGGCCAGCCCAGCAGCTCAGTTAAGGAGGAGCTGCTGAAGGAGACAGATGCATCTTCCCTGCCGCTGGAGCAGGATGCCAAGGAGAACCACAGCTTCCCTGAGGGCTTGCGCGAGCTTCCAGAGAGGCCTGCCACTCCCAACGCTGAGAAGCTGCTACCGCTACCCTTGGCAGTGTACCCCGGGGAGACTGAAAATGACCCCTGGACGCAAGTATGCCTGAGGGGAGAGTAGGAAGCAGCCCAGGGAAACCAGACAACAGTCTGGTTGAGAGCTGGCCTCATACAAGGTCAGCGTGTTGTGGGCGGATCCCCACTGACGGACCACTCCGCCACTGTTAGGGCCCTGGGCTGGGACAAGCTGGAGTAGGGTGGGCCCGCGTCCCCTGTGCACTCCACCCCTGGGGTAGCAGTACTTCCCCTCCTTGGACCAGAAGGCCTGCACTCCTCGGACACTCCTGCCAGAGCCCCACAGACCGCGCTTGGTGCTTGCCCCTGCCAGAGCCCCACAGACCGTGCTTGGTGCTACCACTCTGCTTGATTGCAGGCCAGAGTCTTGACTGTTTGCTGCCCTGCCCTGCTTAAATGCTGGGCAAATAAACTTCTTCCACTCTTCCTGGTTGCAGGCCAGAGCCCAGACTGTTTATGGCCCCACCCCACTTGAAGGCCAGAGCCCATTGAGAACAGCAAATTCTCCCCTTTTTTCTTCGCTTGGAAAATACTCTAGTAGACCATAATGCGAGGAGGCGTGGCCTCCTCACAGACGGATGTGGAGGGATGGCCATGGCAGTTTACAGGTATCAGGGAGGGAGACACAGCCTTTGTCTGGTGAACAGGTGAGAAGGAGGCAGCAGTAGGAACCTAGAGATAGAGGAGGAAGCAGCAAAAGCCATAGCACCTGCAGCAAGGGAGGTTCAGCAGTGAATTGCTTGCTAGATGGGAAATAGGACAGGGAATTATACTCCCAAGGAAATATGTGGGCAAGCATGGGGGTTAATGGGAAGTCACAGCCTAGGAAAGATTAAGGAGAGAGCAGAGAAGATGTTGGAAGGCACAAGTCTGATCCTGAGCAGGGCAAAGATGCAAGACTAAAATCCATAAATATAAAGTAACATACAGGGCCAGAGGAGCAGGTACAGGCAGCCTGGAAAATACCTTGTTAACTCATTAACAAACTTGATAACTAGTGAGAGACAATCCATAACTAATCCTCCTCCCTCCTCAGCTCTGTCCAAATCCATTCTTCCACCATGCCTTCTGCCCCTATCCCAGACCCACTCTCCTCCTTGCGTACATCAACACAAGGATAAAGAACCCACAGCTGGCCTGGGTCAGCTGACTCAGGCTTGTGGGACTCTCACTCTGGACTAAAAGATTGCTGTGTAGACGTTCAGGCTTGGGCCGCAGCCTGACCTCTGGGACTCTGCAGCGGAAGTGTGTGGGGGGGGGGACCACCACCCACTCTGCATTATACTTGGGGCTGGAAAGTTGGCAACACACTCCTCTAAACAACTACCAGGTTGGCGAGGCTTGGGTACTGAGGAGAGCCAAGAATCTGTGGCAGACAGCCAGATTCATATGGGTTGGAGCATGCTGCAAGAAGTCTGGCTTGAAGACAAGGTAGGTCCCTCTCCTTCTGTTATAATACTTCAGCTACAAGAGGGAGCCTGGACAAAGCTACTGCTGGAGCAACAAATTCTATGGAAATGGGTATCAGCCAGGAACAGTGTTGCACACTTTGCTTTAGCAACATCCTGAGCCACTGTGGTTTTGTTTTCACCATGAAAAATGTTTTTAACTCAAGTTAACTAACTCAAGGTAAAATCCTGCTGAGCACTAGGCATTTTGGAGTTTTCACACAAGTTAGCAAGTCGAGGTAAAATAGAATCTTTAAACTACAAAGTGCTTTGTCTTCCCTAGGATTTTACTTGGACTTGGTTAATTTCAGTTAAGCAGATACAACTTTTTGTAGTGAAAAGAAAGATCATGAGTATAGGACTGGGAAAAGATTTGCCCTCCATGAGAGGAACCAAATGCCTACTGGGCCAGTACAGGCATGGGAATGAACAGGAATATTTTGATTATCATTATTTAAGCAAAGCCATAGGTGTGCATAGGGCTTTACAAACAAACAGGAGTGATCCATCCCTGCCCTGAGATACTTACAATCTAAATGAGATGTAGCACAGCACAGGCATTTAAACAAAGAAAGAAGGTGGGGTACAATCGCAAAAGGTAATGAAACGCATTTATTGTTACATGTGCAGTTTGTTCATTTTTACAATGTCTCTGAAATGCAGACCAGGAAGCGGGAGGTCAGTGATGTCAGAGCTAACTAGAAGAATGACGCAGTTATAATTCTATTTTGGGGTTCATTTTTATGACTATACAAACATAAAGCTTTGCTTTTGTGGTTTATGACACTACCAGAACTTCTTCATGGAATTATAACCCAATAATTCACAGCAGCATGTTATCTATTCCGTATTTTAATGTGACTCACAAGTTCCCTTGCCCATCCAAGCCAGGGATTAAAAAACAGGACATATTATTTACAAGTGTAGAACAAAAAAACAAATAAAAGATATTTGTTTCTAGTTAACTCTTCATGCTAGGAACTGGACCCTATTTCTAGCAGAAAGGTTCAATGATATTAAGAGGCTAACCCTTTTTTGGAACTCTTGGTCTTCAAAACTGCAAACTTTAATCTTTGATGAGGTTTTAGAGAGGTCAGATTTGAATAATGTAACATAAACTGTCGCAGTTTTTTAAAATAACCTGTTTTCTAAGAAAATGTATATCCACTCAGATCTTGAATACAATCCTCATGAGTTCAGATGAGCCCAAATCAAACTGACAACTCCAAATATCCTCAATATTTTGAGGCATTATTATCTAGATCTTAATCTGTATTTTAATGTTCTGTCTCAGGCATATCTCATAATGTAATTCACACAGATACAGATCCACCAGTGCCATTTGATTTACCTTCTCTAATGGTTAGTCACCTTTTGGTTGCTCTAGGTTTAGCTGGCTCAGGCAGCTGTACTTTAAACTCTATGTGCCAGCTTTGCTGAACTTGGCCTATGAACATCAACTTCAACAAGTCAAATGAATGTAGAGGGTAGTAATAAATTTGCATCCCAGCACACAGGAAATAGTATCTTGAAGCTCCCAATACACAAAGGTAAACATGACCAGTAGGAGATTCTCAGTTAGTATTAAAACTATTGAAAATGTTTTATCAAAATCAGTATTTCAAAATGAGGAGTCTAAAAGGTACTCTCTGTGTCTCATTGGAAACAAGAGAAAGGGGGTGGATGGTTTAGGGATTATACTCCTGGGGGAATTCTGCGCCACTATGCATGCACAAAATTCATCTCCCATGCAGAATTTTTTTTCTCCGCAGAAAATACATTCTGCCAGAGAGATGTTGCAATTATGCTTTTCACCCACCAGAGGCTGCTGTGGCACCAGAACAGAGGGCAGCTGCTCCTGAGTGGGAGCAATCAGATGCAGATAGGAAAGAGATGAGTCTGCGTTCCTCACAGTGCCCTGCCCATGGGGCCATGTCAGGAGGCACGGGATATGGGGGGGAACAGGCAGTATGGGGCACATGAGGCTGCTGGTGGGTCACAGACTTGAGTTCAGAAGGGCTAGGGGGGACACACAGGGGCTGAATGGCAGTGGGGGTGCAGGGACACCTGGGGATGGGGGGAGGGGTTCAGAGCCACGTGGGGGAAGGAGTGGCTGAGTGGGGGATGCAGGGCCACATGGGGACAGAGGTGAGGGAGTGCAGGGCCACATGGGGGAAGGGAGTTGCAGGGCCACATGGGGACAGGGGAGAGCAGGGACAGATGGGGATGGGGGAAGAGGGGTGGCTGAGTGTGGGTGCAGGGACACATAGGGACAGGGCCAGATGTGCCTGACTGAATAAGAGAGGCTAGGGGTCAGCCAAGGTCTGCACTAAACAATCCTCCAAGTTCATACCCAGACTCCTTCCCAGCAGTTACTTCCCTCTCCCTCAGCTCCTCCCAGGGCCGCCCAGAGGATTCAGGGGGCCTGGGGCAAAGCACTTCCATAAAAAAAGTGGCAATATTATAGTAATATGTATTTGGAAATGTAAATATTAACCAGTGAAATACATTCAAAAATTAATTTTTAATAATTTGAAAATACACGAAATACATTATTTAAAAACATTGAATGCTTTAATGGTGTGTATACATTTGCATTTACATAATGGGCTGTTGCTGGGTGATGGTGATGGTTGGTGCCAATGGGTTATCACTACCTGGGGGTGGCACTACTGTTGCCCAGGGCAGGGTGGGGAGCTGGGCTATCACTACCTGGGGGTGGCACTACTGTTGCCCAGGGCAGGGTGGGGAGCTGGGCTCTGGGTCAGGGGGTGCCTGGCTCAGAGGGGCTGGGCTCAGAGCTGGGGGTCAGGGCTGGGGGGGAGGGGATGGGCTTGGGGGGGGTGTCCGGCTCTGAGGGGCTGGGCTCAAAGCTAGGGGTCAGGGCTGCGGGGGGGATTGGGTCAGGGGGGTCTCCAGCTCAGAGGGGCTGGGCTCGGAGCTGGGGGTCAGTGCTGCGGGGGGATGGGGCAAGGGAGGTGCCTGGCTCAGAGGGGCTGGGCTCAGACCTGGGGGTCAGGGCTGTGGGGGGCTGGGCTCAGGGGGTTCCTGGCTCAGAGGGGCTGGGCTTGGAGCTGGGGGTCAGGGCTGTGGGGGGATGGGGTCGGGGGGTGTCCGGCTCAGAGGGGCTGGGCTTGGAGCTGGGGGTCGGGGGGTGCCCGGCTCAGAGGGGCTGGGCTCGGAGCTGGCGGTCAGGACTGTGGGGGGATGGGGTTGGGGGGGATGTCCGGTTCAGAGGTGCTGGGCTCGGAGCTGGGGGACAGGGCTGTGGGGGGATAGGGTCGGGGGGGGTGTCTGGTTCAGAGGGGCTGGTCTCGGAGCTGGGGGTCAGGGCGATGGGGGATGGGGTTGGGGAGTGCCCGGCTCAGAGAGGCTGGGCTTGGAGCTGGGGGTCAGGGCTGGGGGGGTGCCCGGCTCAGAGGGGCTTACCATGCCGCTTACCCCCGCCTCCCAGAGCCTCAGTGAGCCGCATCCAGGAGCTCCTGCCGCTCAGCCCGCCAGTGCTTGCAGCCCCACCCCCTTACCATGCGGCTCTGAGCGGGAGGACTTCAGGCCCTGCCTGAGCCATGCCGCTGTAGTGCTATCCAGGGCCGCTCCTGGACGTGGCACTCTGAGGCGCTGGGGGATGGCGAAGGCGGAGGCGAGCCTCCGACATTCTCATGGGGGCCCCTGTGGAGCCCGGGGCCTGGGGCAAATTGCAATTGCCCCATTTGCCCCCCCCGGGAGGTGCTGGCTCCTCCATTACCCAACTCCCCCAAGCCTTTGCACTGCTTCTGAGGGGTGAGGGAAATACATTTCTGTATTGTAGTTTTAAATTAATTATTACTCAGAGTTCTGTATTAATATGCCCATAAGGAATCTATTTATCAAAAACTATTTCCTGAATCTTTCTTTTTTGTTGCCTGTATTGTTACAGACATACTTGCTGACAGGTATTTTGAAATAAATTGTCAAAATAACAAACTGGCGTGATTATATTGTGTTATATTGACAAATAAAATATGCAGAATTTTAGAATATTGTGCACAGAATTTTTAATTTTTTGGTGCAGAATTCCCCCAGGAGTAAATTAGACACAGTTCAACCCAATTTAACCAACCTTCAGTCAACGAAAATTATTTCAAACTCTTTTGTGCCTCTCATGATTTTTATAGCCGAATGACCAGCCTCCAACCCTTCTTCACTGTGTTCCAAAATACATTTGGAGTGTAGCTTTTTCAAAAATATATGGCTCTTCTGTTCAGCCAGAACCCTGTTTATCCCAGGGTTGCAGAAATCTCCCATAATTTTCAGAGTTGTGTTGTCAAGGCTTTCACGATTGGTACCTGCTGCAATCCAATGATTCAATCTTGCACTGAGAACCACATCACTGGACATCTTCACCCACATGAAGATGCACGGAGGTCAATGAGCTGTGGTGGGGGGTTGAAGGATTATGGCCCAATGCAGGTCCCCAGTGATTTGAATACATTACCATCTAGCACTTGTTATGTGGCTGTGTGAAATGCAAGGGTGGATCAGTCCAGTTCCAGTGTGACAGGACAGATGTCCATACCATAAAAATGCTACACCATCATAATTGGCACTAATTAGCAATCTCAGCAGACAGCTCAAAAGCTTATACACACAGACACACATCCCCTAATGTTTGAGGCACATTAGTGAGGCAGTACAGGGGAATCTTGTTTTGTTGCAACCCCTGCTGCATGTTCTGTATATAAATGAATTACTTCACTCCCCAGGGCTATGAATCCAGCACCTTTCCCAAGCACTAAAACTTTACCAAAAAGAAAGAGTTATAACACCATCCAGCATTCTATGTATTTATAATTGTTTTGTTGTACGACCCATGCCCTTTTGTATCTGTATTTTCTGTTGCACGTTTTTTTATATTCTCCGGAACAGAGTGTCGTTCCTGTTCACTGAATGTGGTAACTTGGAAAAACTATGAAGTAGCACTAATAAAACCAACAATCTGGCATATTTGATTTGCATGCATCCTCAATATTTTGAGGCAACTCTGATTTAGATTCTACACTGTATAAAACTTGTATGTTGCAAGGTTACTGCTATAAACATTTTGCAGACTATGTTTTCCAGGCAAGCTGTTTAATTTGCTAAGCAAAATGAAAACCTCTATCTGCCTGAATTAGAGCTCTGGCACGGGACTATTTTTTAATCCTGCTCCCGTCTTGTCCCACAATACCCATTCCCCCTGGCTCTAGCATTGTTTCTTGCATTTTTTTACCCTGCTCCCTACCTCAAAAACAGATCCCACAAATGAGACAGATTCCTCCATGCTATTAAAAAACAAAACAAAAAAGATTGGTTAATATATTATAAACAGAATTCAGACACACTTTTTACCACTAAAAGAATAAAACAAATCTTGCTTATGCCATGTAAAAATACTTTAACTCTATTCCTCACATAATTTAAGTATTTAAACCTTTATGTTTTTAAAAAAAAGAAAATCTTGCTTCACATTGCTGAAATTCTGTTTATGACAAACTGATGAGAAATGTTAGATTTTCCCTGCAAATTACTGCACTCTAGGTTTTTTTGCCCATCCAATCCCACCCACAGCTAAGGACATTTTATCCACACCTACTATTATGGCAGTGGGACCTGTGGGACCCACCGGATCTCAGTCTCGCTGCAGGCCTCTAGCCTGAATCATATTTTCTCCTCTTTTAGTCAAGCCATTCCTGATGAAAGGAAGGGCATAAATTGGCACATGCACACAGACTGAGCAGTGTTATTGGAACCAAGTCCAGTCTCAAGATATTCCAACCATTCTACAGAGATATGTCAATATACATCCAAGTCGATGTCCTCTTCGCCGCAAGGAAGCAGCCTCCCTTTGAAACTTGTAGTAGTGCTGTTGTCTGGGTTAGGTAACAGGAAACAACGTGTAGGCAAGTTTTCAGTAACGTGGTTAAATAACATCCATCCTTGCTAACCCATCTGGTCTGGAAACTGAGGGACTATGATCCTGGGTCCGCATGCTCAGAATGTATTTCTTTATTATAGATTTGGAGATCTTCTATCAGCAGGACAAAATACTGATTTTCCCAGACACTGGTTCAACCACAGAACTTGTCTGGGAGATAGTTTTAATTTTCAAATACAAAGATAGAGTTGTTTTATGTATGCTGGATATTAACAAATATTCAATAACCAGCTAAGTTCTATATTTTCAATTGGCTTTGTCCCTCTGTCTTTATCTATAAACCAAGTGGTGACTGGGCGAGAGCAGGCAGAGCAGGTTTCTGATTTTTTTCAGCTGCCTAACTAGAGGAAGAATGGGAAAAACCTAGCATAAATTTATAAGGGACAATCCACCCTACTCTGACAAAACACTATTCTTATAAAAGAGGGGCTGGGTTTCTTCTTTCCCCTAAATTCTCATGGATCATTTCTCTTCTTCCCTCTACTGCCATTGATGGGTCCTTTCAGCCAGCAGGAGCTAAAAGCCAGGAGGCCAGATCATGCAGAGCAGAGAATATAGGAGTAAGAAGATCTGACCCCCACGGCCACCCTAGTACTAATTTTTAAACACTAGAAGAGGGGGTTTAGACAACCCCTGTTCACCCTTCTTCCCCCCCCCCTTAGTTCTCATCACTTTCTGATTTCTTCCTTTTTCTTTGTCTCTGAAAGTGAATGAAACATGGCCCTTCAGCACATGCTTGTGGGCTCTCCCCCCTATTATGTATAGCATGGTACCATCAGCAGCACGAATCATCCTAACCAGTGAAGAGATGGGCAGGAAAGAGATATGCCCATAGGGTGACCAGATAGCAAATGTAAAAAATCAGGATGGGGGTGGGGGGTAATAGGTGCCTATATAAGAAAAAGCCCCCAAAATCAGGACTGTCCCTATAAAATCAGGACATCTGGTCACCCTATATGCCCATGGCCATTCCTCCTCTGTGCACAGAGAGGGAAGCATGTTGTCCCTGCATACCTTCCTCGTTCTGTGAGTCAGGATGCTGAGGGAGTGATTTTGCCCTACAATCTCATCCAGAGTTCCTCTTAGGGGTGCCTCCCTTTGGGGTGAGCAGCCAGATTCCTCTCATGCTTCTCCTGGTGATGAGTCAGCCAGTGTTGAGTTGGGTCGCGTTTTGGAGGTCAGCATATAGTTCTCAGTCAACATCACTGCTTTCTACAGTCACAGTGTCTCCAGTCAATATTGTACCACCCACTCCCATACTCCAGAGAAATTGCTGAAGGTGCAACAAGACCAGGAGAAGAATAACAACAAGGGGGCCTGTATCCTAGAGTTCCAACCAGGGAACTGAGTGCTATTTCTGCTACCTACCTATGAATCCAAGCTGTTGGCTCTTGGCAAGGGCCCTTTGAAATAGTGAGAATAGTCAGGACTGTATACTACAAAGTTTGCCAGCCTGGTAAGAGGAGAGCCACCCAAATATATCATGTCAACTTAGGGAAAGTGTGGAAAGAATGAGAGGGGGTCTTCATTACTCCATTCTCCCCTGAGACCAAACTCAACCCCTGTGCCATGGTTCCCCAGTCAGGGACCATATCAGTCGTGGAATGCTTATAACCTGATCAGGAACAACAGACACACAAACTCATCAACACGTTCCCCTCCGTGTTTTCGGCAACAGCAGGCAGGCCAGATGCACCGACTGTTCCATTGTATAGAGACTGAATCTGCCCAGAAAGTGTGAGAAAGTGTATGACCATTATCCAGAAAACTGTGGGCGACTGTGTGACAAGAGCTGCAGAACATGTAGGCCATGAAAGTTGTCAAGGAGTCACACAATGAGTGGCAAAGTCCAAGAGCTCTCACCCAAACAGGATGGCACAACAGGGTTCTGCACAAACTTTCAAAAAATGAATGCAATATTCTAGTTCGACACCTACCCCATGCCGTAGGTTAATAAATTGCTAGAGAGGCTGGGGGCTGCTGCCAGGTACATATCCACCCTTGACCTAACCAAGGGGTACTGGCAGATTCCTCCTTGTCCCCAAATTCAGGAAAAAGACAGCCTTCTATATGGTCCTGGTCAGTTTAGAATCATGCCCTTTCAGCTGCATGGGGCCATGGCTATATTCCAGAGGTTAATGGATCTTGTATTGCGCACACATAGTCAATACGTGGCCACTTATATCAACAATATTGTCATCTACAGCGGGACCTGCAACTATCCCATAAAACACCTCACAGAGCTCCTACAGGCACTCCAAGAGGCCGAACTGACAACTAACCTGGCTAAATATCGGTTAGCTAACTGGGAAGTGAGCTACCTGGGATACACTGTGGGCGGGGGAGGGCTATGCCCATTAGTAGGGAAGGTAAAAGCCTTGTCAGAATGCCCTATCCCCTCTATGAAGAAATAAGAATGCTTCTTCCTGGGGCTAGTGGGGTATTATAGGCAGTTCATACCTGACTTTGCCACAATAGCTGCACCCTTAACAGACCTACTAAAAGATACCTCATTCAGGAAGATCTGGCGGACCAAGGCCGGCGACAAAGCCTTCCACATGCTAAAAAAATAGCTGGTCTAGGAACCCTTTTTATTTCATCCAGACTTTTCAAAACCTTTTATTTTATACTAGAAGTAGGGGGAGAGGAGCATCCTGTCTTATATCTTAGAAGGTAGCTGTTTCCCTAAGAAGCCGCCAGTTCAGTGATAGAGAGGGAGGGGGGCTGAGGAGGCCTTGAATTACTACCTATGGGACCAACCACTCCAGCTAGTGTTGGATCACGTGTCCCTACAATGGCTACAATCCATGAAGGACCACGACAACCAAGTCATGTGGTGGTATATGTCCCTCAACCATACTGCTTTCAAGTACTACAGCCAAATGGTAAAGATCATAAAAATGCAGACTTCTTTTCCTGAGATCGGGGGTGGGGTTGGGGGCTGTCAACATAAGTAGACCAGTGACTCTGAAACGGAATGGCACAGTTTGTGATAGGCTATGCAGGGCCCACACTGAACCAAGGCAGGGAATAGAGCAATACTGATCTAGGGAATGTCCCACCCCTCAGCAGGTGCAGGGCACAATTTAAAAGGATGCTGGTACTCAGGAAAAGGGGGAAGGAGCTGCATGTGGCACCAGGATGCCAGGCTGATGCTGAGAGCTGTGTCAGGAGTGGCAACAGCTTTGTGAGGGCTACTCTAGGAGCAGGGACTTGGATTTCCCACCCTCTCTCCTTGGGAGTTGAAAGCCCTAAGAGAGATTGACTGAACAGGACACTAAGAGACTGAGGAGAGTCTGCTAAGCCTGTGATGGTGCCCCAACCTGAGGAGCTCCAGACTGGAAGAAAGTGACAAAGGGAAAACATAATTTGGGATAGCTCAATGACTGGGCTAGGAACTTTGATAAACCCCTAGTGTCATGGGTCAGGACCTGTTGGAGTGGGAGGGCCTGGGTCCCTCTACCTTGCCATCCTGCTTTTCTCTAGTGGCCGAACCTCAGGGGGAGCAACTGGAGTATGTAAGGGTGATGAAGCCACAGCCAGTGACCCCTCTGGGATGACTAGGTCAGCAGAAACTGTAAGGCCACAACCTGAGCGCTAGGCCAGCTGGTCATCAGGCCTTCCTGACATAGGCGCTAAGAAAATGAGTTAGCATTAATGGGAGTTATTTGCTGCTATCAAAGCAGAAGTGTCAGTATTTTGGACAAGCTCATCTAGTTTTCTTCCTCTTCTCCTATTGTTGATGTCTGCATTATTCATCAAAGACACCACACTACTTCAGAGCTTTTAGCTTTTGACTGTGCTCTTCAGTCCACAAATTAAGTCATTGATAAGGTTTGATGTATAGATTTTAAACACAAGCTTGGCCACTGTTGTGCTGAGCTATTTTACCAATGTTTAAGTCATTTTTAACCCAAACAGTAAAAACCTGACATGCTTGCTGCCTTTCTATTTGAATTGCAGGGACATTAGCTTCTCAGCAGGATAGGAATGGCATCACCTGTGTTATTATGTTAGCATTCTGCTGCAGAATAGTATGGACGAATAAAAAGCATGTTTGAAATTGGTAGACTACACTGCAAAATAAGTGACAAATCTGAAAGCAATCATGAATAATGACTTAAATTGTACTACTCACAACTGAATTAGAGTGGTTGCCACTGAAAAGTCAACATTTGCCAGCAATAACTAAAGAATGATATCTGAGTTACCTAGTATTTCCCTATAGTTAGAATACAAAATAAGCACAGTATGGCCCTAATTCTGCAAAGAGTTATGCATGTATTTGATTTTATACATGAGTGTCTCACTGAAGAGAATGGAATTATTCAGAGGTGTAATGCTAAGCACATCTGTAAGTCTTTGCAATATGAAATCTCTAGTTACAGAATTTGACATATTTTTTTGCCTCAGACAGTACTAAATCAAATATGACTTCACACATATAGACAAATACATGCTCTGATTTTTTTTTTTTTTTATCCAATTTTTCGAAAACTCAGCAGACATGCAGGCTGAGATGACTGAATATTTGGATTTGTTTTTATTTTCTTCACACAAATTTGACTAGCACTGGAAATTACTCATTAGAATGTGAGAAATACAGATGAATGGCAGCCATCTTATCTTAGACAGAACTAACCATGAAGGTGAACTGTGCTTTAGGGGCTTGTGATTCTCTCATGTTTCTTACATTTAACATTGGATACACATTGCGATTCCCACAAAGAGAAGATGTTTACTCTGATGTGACAGCATAAAAATATTCTGCTGAAAAGCCAGAATGCTTGTATTTCTATGAAACTGGCAAAAAGAAAGAAAAAAATTCAGCAGCTTTGCTTGGCATGAAAATCTTCAGCTTTACAGCCAAGAGATTCCACTACTGAATTGTGCCCTCTGTTACACACATGTAATCCAGTGGGAATTTGGCCCAGTGTTAGGATTCTTCCAATTCAAATTCAACAGGTTGTGTTTCTTTCCAAAACATTTGGAAAGTTCCATGATCATCTAAATATTATTTACCCTTTCATAATCTTATTTCCCTGAAAACAACATACTACCTATTTAATGAAAGCACATGGATATTTTTTCAACCTGCTGAAACAAACCATGCATGCTATCAGGAAAAAAAAAACATGCAAATTTCATTCATTTCCAAACTCTGCAAAATCAGCTTTGTGATTATAAAGATTTATGTTCCGTTCTCCTCCAAAATTCTCCTGATGTGTCCATTTGACTTAGACAGAATTGACGTGCTGTTCTCTGCATCCATTATGTTTAATAATAGAGAGTTGACTTAGGCTAATGATTTAAGAGCAGGATGTGATTAATAATGCGAATGGAAGCTTTAAACCCAACTTATAGGAAAATAAACCTGTGTATAACTTTCATGTTTCATTAGAGAACATCTTTAGATGTATGCCTTAATACTAATTGATCCCAGAGAGGTGGGAAAATGCATTGTTCCAGTCTGACTAATGTGTCTAAACTGCTTTTCGTGTTTCTGGAAGAGACCATTAGTATAACCTGATCATTCAGTATTTGTGAAAGAAATAAGGTGTTCATGATGAATTAGTCACTTAAGTGCTATCCAAATATGTGCAATTTATTTGAGATTTGCAAGATATCCCAAGGGACACAAGTAGAATAAACATGAAAACTACTTTAAACAGATACTATGTTTTGGACAAAGACCTTTTCTAAAGTAGAAAGCTATCCATTCTTGAAAACCAGTGCAGGTGAACGAATACTGAAAAGGGTTTAATTCCAAGTTTAGTAAAGGGCAAACCATAGTGAGCACTCTGTCAAAAACTGGCTAATTTTTATAGACTCACAGCACTGGAACAGACCTCAAGAGCTCTTCTAGTCCAGTCCCCTGCACTCAGGGAAGGACTAAGTATTATCTGGACCATTCCTGATAGGTGTTTGTCCAACCTACTCTTAAAATCTCCAATGACAGAGATTCCCCAACCTCCCTAGGCAATTTATTGCAGTGCTTAACCACTCTGACAGTTAGGAAGTTTTTCCTAATGTCCAAACTAAACTGCTCTTAGTGCAATTTAAGCCCACTGCTTCTTGTCCTATCCTCACAGGTAAATGAGAACAATTTCCCTCCCTCCTCCTTATAACAACCTTTTATGTACTTGAAAACTGTTATCATGTCCCCCCCACCCCCAGTCTTCTCTTCTCCAGACTAAACAAACCCAGTTTTTTCAATTTTCTGTCATAGGTCATGTTTTCTAGACCTTTAATAATTTTTGCTGCTCTTCTCAGGACATTCTCCAATTTGTCCATATATTTCCTGAAATGTGGTGCCTAGAACACAATACTCCAGTTGAGGCCTAATCAGTGCGGAGTAGAATGGAACAATTACTTCTTGTGTCTTGCTTACAACACTCCTGCTAATGCAGCCAAGAACATTTGCTTTTTTAGCAACAGTGTTACACTTTTACCTCATATTTAGCTTGTGATCCACTATGCCCCCAGATCTCTTTCTGCAGTACTCCATCCTAGGCAGTCATTTCCCATTTTGTATGTGTGCAACTGATTATTCCTTCCTAAGTGGAGTACTTTGCATTTGACCTTATTGGATTTCATCCTATTTACTTTAGACCAGAGGTTCCCAAAGTGGGCGATACCGCCCCCTGGGGGGCGCTGGAACAATCCAGGGGGGCAGTAGTAGCCTCGGGTGCAATTGGGGGGCGTTGAATAAAAATAAGGGGGCGGTGGAAGCATAAAGAAAGAATATAAGAAAATTTTGAAAAACCGTTCGTACATGTTTCATCTGTTGTGTAACAGAGTTAAAGTTGTAGTGATTACTTTATTTTCCAAATAAATTCACAAATTATAACCGATCAGGTGTCAAGTCCGCCAACAGCTCTTAACAAGCAAGTGTTGGCAGGCGAGCGTGTCGCGCATTGTCGGGAAGTCCAGCATGCATCGGCAGGAATATGTCCGTGTAATGACTTGTTTACAATACGATACTATAAATAGGCGACATGTATGAAATCTAATTTAGATTGTTTCTTAATTGTGTAAAAAGCAGTTAACAATAGTGCAATAAGTATTTAAAATTTTTTATTCATATTCAATACCTTCGATCTTTACGGATTACGGATCACATACAAAGCAAATTGTATTATTGTTGTTTCAATAAAACAGCAATTTACACGTGAGTATTTTTATACATTTTCTTACATATCTACCGTACGTTTCTGTGTCTCTAGTGCTTACTAATAATAAAATCGTAGCAGCTTGTGTCGGTACAGTACTATTTGAAGTGTACAGTCAATATATTTGTCATATTTTTTATTACAATATTAACGAAAATGGGAATGAAATCATAAAAAAACTTAACTATTAACATTTATTTATATCTATCGAATCATCTGTGTTAATTGGTAAATAAGGCGTGTGTTAATAAGGAACAATTATTTAAATAAGGGCAAACTAAATTAAAACTATTAACTGATTTTTAATTGCATATTGATTATTTTTTAATTAATTATTTCTTGATAAATTTAGTTTGATATTTCACAATTTAATATCAAATACATATATCTAATGCTGAGCAAAGAACAAAACCCAGTTTATTAGTTTCATTAGTATTTTAGTTTGGTTGTCTTTTGCCATCTTACGCAAAAACCACTGTATACCTGATGTCGTAGGCGATATTCTAATAACACATCTTTCTTTACTATATTGTAGGACGTAGGTAGAAATATAGATACATAAAAGAACACAAATTTGTCACTGCATCTTTCTGTTTGTCAGGGGGGCGCTGAGTAATTTTTTTTCTGAAAAGGGGGGCGCTGAGTAATTTTTTTTCTGAAAAGGGGGCGGTAGGCCAAATAAGTTTGGGAACCTCTGCTTTAGACCATTTATCCAGTTTGTCCAGATCATTTTTAATTTTAATCCTATCCTCCCACGCACTTGCAATGCCTCTCAGCTACATATTGTCAGCAAACTTTATATGTGTACTCTCTATGCCATTATCTAAATCTTGAAGATACTGAACAGAACTGGACACAGTACTGATCCCTGTGGGACCCCACTTGATATGCTCTTCCAGCTTGACTGTGAACTACTGATAACTACTCTTTGGGAATGGTTTTCCAATCAGTTATGCACCCATTTTATAGTAGCTCCATTTAGATTACATTTCTCTAGTTTGTTTATGAGATGGTCATGTGGGAAAGTATCAAAAGCCTTACTAAAGTCAAGATATACCACATCTACCACTTTCCCCCATCCACAAGGCTTGTTACCCTGTCAAATAAAGCTATTAGGTTGGTTTGATATGATTTATTCTTGACAAATCCATGTGACTGTTACTTATCACCTTCTTATCTTGTAGGTGTCTGTAAATTGATTACTTAATTATTTGCTCCATTAACTTTCTGGGCACTGAAGTTAAGCTGACTGGTCTGTAATTTCCTAGGTTGTCCTTATTCCCATTTTGTTCATGAACAAATAAAAGTCCTTATTCTCATTTTGTTAGTGAACAAAGCAATATTGGTGAGATTTCGGTGATAATGTGTTAGGCATTAAGTTATGGTAAAAAAAAAAGGTATTTTAATATAAACAAAGGTCTTTTTTCCAATGAAGTTTTAACTTTATTTTTATATTTCAATATTCACTCTTTTCTTGAATTATTCATACTTCTGTCAAACTTCCTCAGCAACTAACTTCCATATCTAAGAACAATGAGTCTTGATTGACTCATTTTAACTTGTTGTGCTTAATGTTAATGATTCTTATTAAATGACCTTCTATCCTGTCTGTTTCTATGATCCATAAATAGAAAGTGGCTAATTAACTTCAGAATATTCCACTGTCCCCTTCACGAGAACATCTCTCTCACATCTAACATTTGCGTAACTATTACAGCAATGACTTTTTCTCCCTCTTTCACATAGTTCTCCTCCACATAATTATTTTTCATACCAACATGATCTCCTATATTCTGTGTATATTCTATATTTTGCTGCTTTGTGCTGCTAGAGTAGTGCAAAGGGGACATAATACCAGTTCAACAGGCTACTTGAGAATTCCCACAGTGTAGGAGGAATACCATGGTTGTTCTCTCTGCTTTTTGGCCCAATCCTTTTGGTATTACCATGGGAGGTGGAAATCTGTCCCTCTTATTTTATTCCTAAGAGAACTTTTATTATTACATTCTTTATCAATGAGGATTAGACATTTAAATTGTGGTGTTGATTGAAAGCAACAGAGATCAAGAGGTTGCAATGTACCAAGCATCATTTTGTATTGTATATACTGTGTGAATGCCAATCACTCCAGGCGTTTATGCACATAGGAAAAAGTGAGGATAGGGAAGAATGAGAGGGAGAGATGTATATTTTCAGCCAGTACCCACAGTGATATATTCCCTTTCTTGAGAGAATGACCCATAACTCATAAGAGGTCAGCAGTGAGTTATGAAGGCCATTCCCTCAAAAAGAAAACATATTAGACCTACACACTATTGTGTCCTCTATTCCTTCCTCACCCCCAACCATTTTTCACTGCTAAATTTTCTTTATAAATAATTTAAAGTCAATTTTAATGCTTATGAAAGGTACCAGACAGAGCTCACTGTCAACTGTTCTATTTGCAGAATAAATACAGCGTCACTGTAGCAGGGCAGTCTTCCACACATAGTTTTACCAAATTCTCAACTCTATTCTGCAGGGGGCAGTTATAAGGCTGGGATTCAGCCCTTAGCCTTTTTGCTAAGAATGCCAATAAGGACAACAATTAATGCTAAGTGTGACTGTTGTTCCTGTGATGTTGATATCTGCGTATTAGCAAATGTACTTAGATGAACAACATATTTCAGAGGTCCCCCAAAGAGCAGTTACATGGTAATAACTTTTTGGTCAGTAGATAATACCTGAAGATGAACGGCTCTGTATACTACTACCAAGTCCCCTAACAAACATTGATTTTCTGCACCAGCTTTTACACTTCTTTTCATTAATCAACAATTGTATTTGCACAGTGCCACTAACTTCCATATATTCTGAAAGAGTCCAAAACCACAGATTACTCACTGTTCTGGCATCCCAGAGAGATAGGGTCTTGTCTGCAGAGCTGGTGAGAATGGTGTTGGAGAATGGAAGAAACTCTATACTATTGACCGAATCCTTATGTCCACGCATGGTGTATCTGCATCTCTCACTATAAAAGAAAACAATGACAGAAATATAACTTGTCATTAAAGAGAATCAGCAGTCTAGAAGACAATGGCAGTAAAACAGAATCAGATTTCAAATGGAGTTAATTGTCTCAGTTACTACTTTCAGAGAAGTTAGTACATAGGGGAAGGTTTATAGCACAGGCTAAAACAACCATCATCAAAAGGTTCCTTATGCTTTCTATGGAGTTATTTGAACTTTTGAAAGGTTGAGAGGTACCCACTGCATTGGAAAGAAAAAGATCAAAAGACAGCGAAATAAGTTACCACCTTACTAATATTCCAAAGAGCATTTATACAAACTATGGCTCTACAATGAAGAAAGGTTAAACAAACTGGGCATGTTGAGTCTTGAGAAAAGAAGACTGAGGGGAAACTGATAATCGTCTTCATATATGTTAAGGGATGTTGTAAAGAGGACTATGATCAATTGGTCTCCATGTCCACTAAAGGAAGTACAACAAATAATGAACTTAATCTGCAGCAAGAGAGATTTAGGTTAGATATTAGGAAAAACTTTCTGGCTATCAGGGTAGTGAAGCTCTGGAACAGGCTTCCAAGGGGGGTTGTAGAATCCCCATCACTGGAGGGTTTTAAGAACAGGTTGGACAAACACCTATCAGGGGTGGTGTAGATTTACTTAGTCCTGCCTCAGCAAAGGGGACAGGACTCAATGTTTTCTTGAGGTCCTTTCCACCCCTACATTTCTATGATTCTGTGAAATAAGCGTCTCAGTTCAGAAGTGTTCAAAATACTGGTTTTATTTTATTTTTATTATTTACTTTGCTTTACCAATGATTGACATTTGGATTGGTGATGGTCAGGAGAAGGGCATGGGAAGGGGTAAGCATAGATGAGTCCAAAACAGAAACATTTAACCAACTCTCCTCTGCTCTGGAATTTTGGGGTTTCCAGAATGCACTCCTGCTTCTGGAACAGTTTGGATGGCGAGGATAATGAGCTTATGAAAACCCCAAAGCACAATTCCTTTTTGCCCATATCAAGTTGTTGCATCCTTACTTGCTTGTCAAGCCATTTTAAGGTTTCAAAAGGATTAGTTTACCACACAACCCCCTCACCCCCCCACAAAATTTTACAATTAGTAATAAGATCAGTTCGGTCCTGTATGTCCTAGTGCCTCAAATAAAGAGCGGCAGATAAACTAGCAAACAAACAGAAAGCAGCCACACACCATGACCCACTGTAATTGGAACTGTCAGTTCAGTATTTTATTCATTGCACATTTGGTTTGATACCTAAAACACACCAGTTCTGAGCTGGCCACTGAATACATTGGGCTGGCAAATTAGATTACTGGAGGGAGGGGGGGTGTGTGGCAACTGCAAAAGGCCAAATTTCTTACAGTATTCTCTTTAGGAGGCTTTCAGCAGAGGGAATTAAAGATTTTGTGGTTTTTTTCCATTCCTGCATGATGCCATAGAGCTGTTGCAGGGGTTTTTTTTTGGTACTAAAAACATTGGAGATCAGATGCAGACCACTAGAGCTTAAAGAGGCTTGCCAGAGGCTCACACTGATCTGCCAGAGAAAAGCAAGTTCCCAGACTTACTTAAGACTCCTTTCCATTTTCCAGGCTCCCCATCTGAAGATCAATATTATCTCTGAAGAGGGTGTATAGGTGTGTGTGTGTGTGTGGCTGCTTCCAGAATGGAAATTTTACCCAGGAAATATATTTCAAATACACTGTATATTGTACATATTATTCTATTATAGATATTACATTATACTATTTTTTTTCAGTATTTATAGTATAGTATGTGTTATGTTGTAACAAGGATCCAAGTTAAAGAATCTGTTATTTATATCATACATGTAGCTTCCTGGCTTTTAGAGATTACTGCATAGTTTGTCTGATGTTCATGATTATTTGTTATACAGTGATAAAGTAACTTATTATGTTTTATATTCCCCATGGTCGCACTGCTTTAACCGTCAGGACAGATATACATGCATGTGGGCATATGTACACCTCCATTTTCAAAGGTGACTAGTGATTTTCGAGTACCCAAGCTGATATGCCTTAAGGGAAACTGATTTTCAGATGGTGGGTACTCAGCATTCTCTCTTAGAGCCATGTAAGAGAATGACTGGTGATGTTGAATGCCCACCTGGAACTTTTGAAAATTTAGGCCAGTTTTGTTCCATTAGAAGAAGAAAGAAAAGAGAAAGAGAAAGAGAGAGAGAGAGAGTGAGTGCACAAGCACGTTTTGGGGGACATACTTCTGTACAGTAATGTAATAAGAGGATTTATATCACACTCTTCCCAAAAAGGTAGCTGAAAACTACATCTTATCTGTTTGTGGAATGGGACAGAGGTGTGGAGAGGGGGAGGAAGAGTATTGTTCATGAGTTCATAAGGCCTAAAATAGGGGCATCCCAGGCAGACTGGCTGCAAGAACAGACTTGTGAGAGATTAATTAGGTGCCAGAGCAGGAAGGTCCCATTCAGAATCCCTGAGCAAGGTGAAAATGGACTAAAGTGACGGACAATAACAGCAATGGAAGGGAAGGAAATGAGTTGTACATTTCCATCAAGCACATAAACACTTAGGCTTGATACAGCTTTCTCTCTTTGCCGCCTCCATACCAATGTGTAGTGATGAGAGAGCTCTCTCACGCTCCAGATTTAATTTACCACTCTGGTAACTGACTGACTGATATTTCTGAGCACCTCTGACTGCTATATAAAACAAACTCATCTTCCCTTCCAGCCGAGAGAGAATTTAAATGAGAGTGCATTTCTTGCATACAATCTAGATGTTCTACTGTGGCAAAGGAAAACTTGGTTTGAAGCAACATACCAACTGACTCTAGCGCATTTTGTACACAATGGGCCAGATTCTACACTTTTGACATGGGAGGAAATCCAGAGAAACTCCGTTGTTTTAAAACTAGTTGGTCCAGAGATAGCCTGATGAAACAACGAACAGAATCCTTTCTTTGTAAAGCAAACACTCATTATAGATGGGTTTAGGTGGTTCAGAA
This sequence comes from Chrysemys picta bellii, assembly GCF_011386835.1. Classification (NCBI taxonomy): domain Eukaryota; kingdom Metazoa; phylum Chordata; order Testudines; family Emydidae; genus Chrysemys; species Chrysemys picta. Next base: position 67,460,300 of record NC_088801.1, on the reverse strand, counting down.
ATTTTTGGGTAGTTCAGAAAATAGAGGAAACCACCTATGCCTGGTAGGTTAGGTATTTGTACCAACCTGACAATTTCCTTAAAGCCCCAGCCACTGGAGTCATATGAACACGAGTATCTTAGCTTTCACTTTTTTAAAGTAAGTTTTTAGCCCTCATGTTAGCAGAAAACAGAATACAAATGTGACCCCGGTGTACCTTAAAAAAATAGAAGACAAATAGAAATAACCCAAAAATTTTTAATTAAAAAAAAATGTTGATGGGGGGGGGGGAGGGGCTGACTCATGATTATTGAATATTTGGCCTTGGCAATTGTGGTAGTGTTCAAATACCACTTGGTAAAAATTGCTAAGCAAGCAGCTGGATGCACTTTATTAGCACTTTGCCCACTTAAACTGAAGAGGATAAACCATCTCCAACACCTTGCCACTTTGTCAGCTATCACCTTACACACACACTGTTGTCAATTTAAAAGTCTAGCGAGCCATAGATTGTGCACCATGTAATTCCACCACACCTACTTGCAGCCACCGTTCTGGATTTGCTGCTCAGAGCAGCAAGTTCCCATGGTCTCTTTTTGAAAATAGCAAAACCCTAGCTGTAGGATATTAGGTGTAAAGGGATCCGCTGATGGTTGTGTTCACGCTAAGTAATCAACACAGGCTGGCAATTGAGGGTGTGTCCATTTTAAAAACAGAATCAACTGCACCAGATTTTTAAATGAAAGAAATGATAAAAAAAATGGAATAATTAATCTTAGAATGGGGCCTTGTATAGTAAATTACAATTGAAAAAAAGATAATAAAGCACAAACACACTTTAATTATGCAATAATACACATGCAACTTATCTTGTTCCAATGCCATATTAGGCCTTGATTCAAAAAAGGCACCTAAGTAATGTGCTAAACAGTATGCCTCAAAAAGCAGCATCTTTCCTAACAATTGTTTTCTCAAATCATAACATGGAAAATAACACTAAACTCCTTTTTCATATCTATCATATAACATCCTACCATCTGAACTGCCTTTGCTATCAACTAAAAACATGTGGGAAATTTGCACCACACCGTGATTAACAAATAATCTACACACAGTAGTTCTGTGAAAGTTTTGTAAGATCACACACCAATCTCAACCCTGTTAAACTGATAGAATTGGACCAGTTAAAAGGAGAATACCATCAACAGAAACACACCCTATTAATTACCCACTATGTGACTTTATCTCCTAAATGTGTTTAAATCAGGCACAGAACCTTTCTAGCCAAGATCAAAAAAGAAGTATAGCAAATGGGCTGGCTTGAGACATTAAAATGCCAGTTTGTTTTATGATGTTATAAATACATCCTATCACGTCTTTATATTTTATTACCTCTATTTTATTTCTAGGTAGCTTCACATATGACACATCCAATTATTCATGTCAAGAATATAAAACGACTAGTATTTCAGTAAAAAGTGCCTACCATCACTTATGACAATGATTTTTTTCTTGACCCATTATTTCACTAAACATAACCAGGGTTTCATAAGACATTGATGAGTGGGGACATATCCTCTATAAAGCATATTTGTCTTAGAAAAGGTACAGATGTGTATAATATTGCCAATATGACCCATTCAGATCAATACAAGATATTCTTTCATTACCTCCCTTCAATAAAATGAAGTTATCTTCTAATTCTGAATACTCAGTTTACAGTCACTGTGTAATTAATGTTTGTACAATGCTTTGAAGAAGGAAAAGTGCTGGAGTACATAGGTGCTTATTATTATTTTTGTAAACATACAGCAATTCTCTTCCCTAATGTAAATGTACATACACTTAGAAATAAAATGAAGATCAGATAATTGGTTGTATAAATAATTGATATTAATAATACTCAGAATTTAGAGTATTTTCATCTTCAAAATCCTGGACAAACATCAGTGGTGCTATATTCTGCAAATGGATCTGTGTGGGCAGTCCCCTGACTTCAGTGCTGATTCGGGGGGTCTACCTGCATGGATCAATTTGCAGAGTCTAGCCCGAAGTCATTAAGCCTCACAACTGCAATTATGTTGCCTTATTCAAAGGCTAGGTTTTCTCATTGTACATTTTTAAACCACACTGGTGGGTTAAATTAAGATTAAGTGCCAAATCTCTGATTATTCACATCAGCAATCTCATTGAGCTCAGTGTGACTACTCTTGGGAGTAAGGCAAGCAGTGGCTGGAGATTGTCTACATTAGAGTAGCAACCCAATCCTGCTCCCACTGAAGACAATGCAAGTTTTGACATTGCTTTCAGGGGGAACTGGACTGGGCCTTAGTTTATCACCATGGGAGGTTGGCAGTCCAAACCCTCGGTCCTGTACACAAGAAACTGAGCATGTAAAAAGAAACAGACCCCTGAAGCAATACAGACTTGACTGATAAGTTAAAAATTCTCCACTCTTCCCTCCATCCCTTCCTCTTTAGTCTGCTAATATCAAAGCCAAGGCTTAACTGCTAGAAACAACAAGGGGAAAAAACCCACAAGACAGTATCATGTTTTATTAATATTTTCTAGGTATATAAATAAACACATTTCCTCTGACTCATCAACTTCACAAGTCAGCAATAAACTATCATTATATTCTTCTGTTATACCTCCTTGAGAAAAATGAAAATTGATGAGTCTCATAATTTAACTGTGACATCTCCATTCTTAAAGTTCTGAGATGGTTCAAACTGCTTCTCCTTTCATTAAAAAGATACCAATCAATTTTAGCCACTTACATTTTGGTCTTGCTGCAGAATTTTAATTTACACTGATAGGCAGTGTAAATTAAACATACTTTTCCTGTATTTTGAATGGAGCTGAATTTAACATGGCAGCTATTCTTTGACATCAAGTTATAAAGTGTCTTGCCATGACAAAAAACGTAACTGGCCCTGCATTGGTTCACAGTGAAGTCAATGGCAAAACTCCCATTGATTTCAATGAAAGCAAGATCAGGCCATTTGTTTATGCAACAATGTAACCCGGTGCCAACATAACCAATGGAGCCATAGCAATTCTGGCGATATGTTTTGTTGGCTAACAGCTGCCCCAGTACTAGAAGAGGGAATGCAGAAGGCTATTTTGGCTCTGCCCTTGCAATGAACACTATGCAGGCAAATCCTTCTGCCCACATAGTATCCCATTCTCCATATGGGGTCCCATATCTACCTGTGGGGAGCAGCTCAGGGCATGAGCAACATTTGAGTTTAATGCACTGCTCAACAGAAACATTAAAAAAGAACAGGAAAATAATCTAGTTGTGATGCTGGAGGTTAGTTTTGGAAATTTACCGGACCTTCTGGGATCTTTGCTCCTGGTATGTTTTTCCTGGTCTAAAAATTATCTTGTTGCATTTCTGTAATTTGAAAAAAATGCCTCCATTGAACACTACTCAGAGAGGGAAAACATATGGGACTAAACAGCATAGAGAACACACAAAGAGTGGCCCAGGATAGATAGGGATGGCAGTGCCTTGTTTGTGTCCTTAGTGACATCTAATGGTTCAGAAAGGATTCAGATTGAAAACATATATCTGCAGAGAGGGGGCATTTGGTGAACATGTCTTCAGCTGATTGCATACTTACAATTCACTGGGAGAAAGCAACCCTCTAGTCAGAACAATATTCTGAAATGAGACTGGAGAACAGAAAAATATTCCCAGCTCTGGAAACAAGGGTTCTATAAGTGCTGGAGGAAAGAAGCACCAAAAGCCTATGCCTGACCTCCATGACTAAAAAGCTTAGGTTTCTCAGCTAATTACAAATTTAAGAACAGGAATTATATTATTGCAAGAAATAAAAGCAGAAGGCAACACAATATTTCTTAGTGTACCCAAGTACTGATGTGGGGAGAAAAGTATAGTAACAGACTTTTGGAGGGGTGCCCGTGCCATTAAATGTATATTAGTGGAAACTATATCACTGAATTGGTTCATGAAAGTTTCCAGCATTGGGTGGACACCCAGTAAGAAGACTGCTCAGTCTCCCAAGAGGCATCACTGAAGAAACACTGGTTGCTATGGTGTTGCAAATGCACTTGGCTCCCTGATGGTTCTTGCTATCCTAAGATGCAATGAGGACCCCTATCTTCCACTCTTCTGATTGCTGAGCTTGTTTCTGTCTCGACCGTACTATGGTAGTGGCTGTTGTGTTTTCTAGCACAAAAGACTTTTACAAGGACCTATTGGGGACACCTAGCAAAAGAAGATTGAAAAAAATATGAAACTTTTTATTTTCCTCCTGGTGTGTTTTAAATAGTCCTCAGAATCAGGACTTATTTTCGTAAATACTGAAAATAACTTCTGATAGATACTATTATTTGGCTTGTTTTATATGACTAAAGTATATATCCTGGCATTACTTAATTAGGCTTTAACAGGAGAGTGTAAAGAAGCCTAACAGTGTATGACTATAATCTTTGTCACCTGTTCTGTAATGACTTGAAACATTAATAATGAGGCTTTTGCTAATTATCCTAATGAAGGATTAGTCAGATAATGATTTTACACTGCTGTGAACATGTAGAGTGCTATGTAAAGTGGTAAGTATTATTATTTAGATTATTTTCGGTTTCAGATAACGGCTTTTAAAAGAAGAAAAGATAAAAGGTCTGTTAAAATAAAATAAAGTTAAAGCTTCAAACTTGCAGAGACTTAGGGCTCCTCTACACGTAGTTTCGATACTGATTTAACCCTTTTGATTCAGAGTGTGATTTTATTCTGCTATAATTGAATTGGTAGAATCCCTAGTTTGAATGCAGTAAAAGCAGCTTTGTATCGGTGTAATTGCATCCACGTTGGTGAGCTATGCCGATTTCTAAATCTATATAGCTGAAGCAGTGCAAAATCTGCTTATGGACAAGACCTTATGGAGGTGCTGAACTTCATGCATGCGGATTGGGGGACTAATCAAGGATTTAAAGTTAGATATGTGCTTAAGTGCTTTGTTGGATCCAGGCCAGAGTGCACAGCCCCTCACAGGAGCCAGACCTAAAACAACCACAGTAATTAGCACCTGTATTGGTTGCGTCAACAGAAAGCCAACAGAGTAAATGATCATAATGAAGGAAGACAACTAGTTTTTCACTCCTACCCCTGAGGCTGAGGCACATTGGCAAGGCAGACTGGGAAAGCCTGGGCTATTGTACAATAAGATGTATCTAGTCTGATGTAGAATAGATGATAGGACTTCCGTTTCCAGGATTGCCATTTATTTTTCGGGGGGAAGAAATACTGCAAAAATGCCTTAGCTTGTTCAATGACAATACCCTATGAGATAAAAAGGCTTAGAATATTCTACACGTTTTTCATACCAGATTTAGATGGATATTTCACTTTTAAAATATCGACTAAATTGGCCTGTGTATTTGCTCAGTTTGCTTTAAAATATCCATAGAGAAAGAGCTTGACTGTCAGAGGAGTTGAGCACTCCCACCTCCAGCTGAAGTCGTCAGCAACAGCCAGGACTCAGCACTTCTCACAATCAGGCCAAAAATATTTGCTAAAGTGGATACCTTATTTGTGTGTCGTGTATTATGAATGGAAACATATTATTAATAATAGGCAAAGATTTTCACAGTGACTAGTCATTTTTGGGGCCCATACCTGAAAGGGGTCTGATTTTCAGATAGTCAGGGTTGAACACTCTCTGAAAATCACACCTCTTCAATGGGTTTCAAATCGGGCACTTAAAAAATGAGGTACCTGAAATAACTAGCCACTTTTGAAAATCTTGGTTTTATTTTATGAAGCAATCCTCTCCTATCCCCATCAAGGAAACTGGGGTGCCACTTAAGTAGTTAAAAATAATCACAAATAGATGTAAAACATATAATTAAACCATCATGAAACATTGCAGTACTAGTATGACCATGTTTTCTGCCCAGCAGCTCTGTAGCAAAAGAATAAACTATATAACTCACTCCCTGAGGACAGTGGGCTTATCCTCAAATAATGTATCAGCTGAAATCAGCCCTGAATTGATGTCACATTTCAGTAAGTATTTCTTATGAGGCTTGTACAGAAGTTGCTTTTTGTTCTGGTCTCTCGCACTCTCTTCATATAGGTAAAACTTTTGCTTTTTCTGATTTGTCTTGGATGACTAAATCCAGGTTTTTCCCTTAATCCAGCCAAGTTTATATTGCTGCTGGTTGCTACAAAGCAACAACATAAAGGGAAAAGCTTCCTTGACTTGTACTTTGAGGGATCAAATGGCTTCCCAAGTGACTTTTTTTTTTTTTTTTTTGTAGTATCCTTAAGCTTACTTTAGGCCTGCCTTGTCCAGACACACTGCTGCAGCCATAGTTTTGTGTTCCAGTTTTTCAAATAAGATATCCAGGAAAGTTCACTTTCTAGATTTAATGTTCAGTCTTTCCTATACTTTATTTCAACCAGACTGAATTGTTATAAAAGCTGGTTGAATGGATGCTTCCGTTATAGCGCCTGTTCTCTTCCATGATTTGGTATTTGTTTTTAGATTTACAAAATGTATCCATCAGTTACTGGGATGCAAGAAGAAAATTGTAAAAACAGCATACATCTGTCAACCCAAACAGATTCTTAAACCAGAATAAATCTTAGCAAGTTTCCTATAATTTCATCCCTCTGGCTAAATGGCTGACAAGGTCCCTATTTCTCAGTTTCTCCGTGAATTTGCCTTTTATCCCAAAACAGGGCATTTCAGCAATTTCAGAACTTCTTCACCAAAAGTTTTTCAAGTTGGGCCTTGAACCCAACAGTGTTTTGCAAATATTTTCAGTTTTGACAAATCGGAAGTTTTCAGTCTAAAAATAAAAAGTGTTGTTGAAAAACTCCCAACGAGTTCTAGTTAGGGACCAGATTGTAAAAAGTATTTAGGAGACTAAACATGCAGGTAAACACTTAGCGGGATTTTCAATAGTTCATAGGTGCCTAACTCCCATTAGCTTTCAAGAACTCCCTTAGGAACTTTTGAAAATCCAACCCTTAGTCTATATTAAATAGTGGGAGACTGGCCCTGTTGAAAACTATATTTGCAACATCTTTCTTATAGGAATTTATAGTTGAAGAGGAAAAGGCTCTCCCCACTGATGAGTTGGAGGGGGCTCTCCTGAGGCCTCTGTTAAAGTTGACCTTGGGCTCCATGAAGGACAACCATGACACTTTTTTTAAATGCAAGATTCTAGCCTTCTCCCTTGTGAAATGTAAATAGTTGTATACCTATGGACAGGAACAAGCAGCTGGACTCCAGTTATATAGCCTGATGCTAGGGGAAGGAACAAAGACCTCCTCTTTCTCACACACAAAATGAGCTTGTTTATTTTGGGACGTATTCCAGAAAAATCAGCTCACTAACCTTCCCAACAATCCATAGGCTGGCCCTGCATGATAGTGACCAAGGGCAGGTATTGGGTATGTATGGGGGGAAGACAGACCTAATCTGCTATTTCATTCCACCTGATTCCTAGATTCTCGATACAACAGGATGGCATGAAAGTTTTCATATCACACCCCCCTCCCCCCCAGGCAAGAAGATTAGTGTGCAATCTGAGTCACTGAGATTTCTCAATATGCACATAAGAAACTGTACAGTAATTTGCATTCACCGAACTCCTCATCCAAATGCGCAACCCACCAAAAACCACGCAAAAGGTGTTAACATAATTCCATTGGCGATCATCCGATTATTCTTATTGATACATACAAGAAAATGACTGAATCAAAAGCACAGTCAGATAAAAATACTGCAGCACATCAAATCCAAGCTATGCAGTTGCAGCTGAGTGTTAGTGGCATGTCTCCTTTCTTTGGAAGAGATGCCCTTTTTATTCATATCACCATGGCACCTCCAAGCCAGGGTGTGGTCATCTTGGAGGGGAAGGTTATAGGCTAAAATGCCGAGTTCCAATCTGTGCCAATATTATGCAGTACTAACACACAGAGTTTGGAACCAATGCTGTGCTTCATGTAAGTTAACATTAAGATATATATATTATTGGGGTTCCACCAACAATATCTATACAGCTTATTAATGGTTGAGTTTGATCTACTTGGTATACAGCCATTACACACATCATTGGTACCCTGGTCCTCTTTTGACTTGATTTTCTTCCTCATTTTAAATGTGCCTGACATTGCTTTCAATCTATGAAATGAGCAAATACTTTTGAAAACAGTACAAAATGGCTGAAACACAATAAATATAAGCACATAAATATTAAAGTGAGTAAAATGAATTTCAGTATGTTTTCAAATTGGTTTTCTTCAGAGCGGGAGTTTCATTATTTGGCCAAATGAAATGGATTTTGAGTGGGTGGCGGTCTTAAGGAGGCATGCTGCACTGTTTCAATGGCTTTATGAGCTTGGGAAGATATGAATAATGGATTTGTTGTGCACTTAGACGCAGCATCACAACAAATACAATATCATTCTGGTTCTCTAATAAGCAGCTGCTGGAGTGAGGAATAAAAAACCTTGCCTCCTGGTCTAACCTACAGGTGATATCATTTTCAGTCAGTTTATTTTTCATAACCATTGAAACAAATTACTGCATTGGCTCGGTCTAGTTTTATAGGGAGAAACCACTGAAAACACAGCAAATAAGAGGCTAACTTCCAGAGGTTGTCTCTTATTCTGATCTGTGATTTAGCTCTTGAAGGGACCAACCTTTCAAAAGGCAGATGTGCCAGGGTGTAACTAAACAAAGGATACTACTGATTTTGAGGAGGCAGTTTCCAATGGGGAGGGATTGTGTAATTGTTGCCCTAGCTATTATGCACTCAGTTCCATAACCATGGAGTCACAAACTGCTAGAAAGGTTTGGGGAAACAATACTGGTGCATCTCCTGCTGTCTTAACTTGGGCACAAGCTCTCCCCTGCATTTATAGTTGAAGTGTTGCTGTAGCTGTGTGGTCCCAGGATACTAGAGACACAAGGTGGGTGAGGTAATATCTGTTATTGGACCAACTGCTGTTGGTGAAAGAGACAAGCTTTATAGAGCTCCATTGCCTTTTTCACCAACAGCAGTTGGCCCAATAAAAGATATTACCTCACCCACCTTGTCTCTCTAACCAACATTTAGTCAGGTGGGAGAGAATTACAATGGGGCAGCGTTGCCAGGAGACAGGAATTAAGCTATATGCAGTTTTGCTGTAACCATCTCGGTCTCTGGATATTAGAGAGACAAAGTGAGGTAAGGTTCCAAAGTCAAGCACTCAAAAGTTAGGAGATGCTTAAATTAAGGTGTCTGTGCAATTTTAATTAATTCCCTCCTTCCCTTGTGCATATGTTTATGGTACAGTCTTTAATTATGTGCTCACATACTTTTCTCCCACAGAACCTCTGCTTTTATCCTTCCCGCGTCTGTGGCTCACGTCTGCTCCCCACTGCAGCTTATGTCCTTCCCCCTGCTCCTGCCCCGCTTTCCCCTCTTGTTCCTGTCACCCATATGCCATCAACTTCCTTCTCTGCTCGTGCCTCTGTCCCCATCTCCTGCTCCTACCTCCCAAGCTCTTTTCCCTGAGCCCCAGCCCTGTGTCTCTTCCTCCCGCCTATTCCCAGTTCCTCATCCTTCTACATTCCAGTCAATCAGTTCCTCCTTCTCCATGCTACCAGTTTACAAGCAGGGGGAGCATTGAGAACACGGAAGAGAAAGTCTCCTTGCTCTCAGTTCTTGTGCCTAGCACCATGGTGGCTTCAAGAAGAGCTATTGTAGAGAAAGTCCTGCTTTGTCCCTGCAGCTCTTGGATGAACCATGCTCAGTCACTTGGTGGGAATGGTGCATTCTCAGTCAGGTCACACGGGGAAGCTGTGAGGGGATAGAGTATTCCCAGTGCAGACAAAATTTCAGAGAATTTAGCTGCCAAACTTTAACAAGTCTCTCCAGATCATGTGTGAAACAGTTACAAGATTTTTCTTTAAAAAGTTAAAAGAGTGTAATTTCCCCTAGCTACATTCTCAGAAATCGTGGACTGTTTTAGATGAAATTTTCCCAAAAAACTCTCTCTTGAGGCAATGATTTCAATTGATCCAAATGGTTTATATCTGCAGAATTATAAACCATGAAAAACAGCAATCTTGACTATGGGACTCTTAAATATAGCTGCCTATAACAAAGGTTAATACTGACCACAGACAATGACCAATGCTTTCTTTTTGTCTTTAAGAGCTGCCCTCTTCCATTTATTCTCTCTAAATGTCCTCAGGTTTACTTTTTACAAGCAAATGTCCAGAGGCACTGATTTTCTAGGAGACATTCCCCGTTACCATTGTTTTCAGTGTTATTTAATGGCTGCTATGAAATTTAAACAGGATTCTGGATTTTACCTTTGTACTTCTCTGAAAAATGGCATTGTGAGGTTCACCGTGTCTCAATAATCCCATTTAAAAATTGTTCTGTTTACAAAATAAGATTATTTTCTAACAAGTAGGCCTACAAACTCAACCACAGATCTGAAGTCAACATGGATTATTTCCTTTTCACACATGACTACAAATTGGAAAAATTCTTCATGTTAAATTATGCCCTTTTTTACACCTGGGCAAACCGCAACATTTTCAGCGGGATTATACGGGTGTTACTGAACCTGTAATTTGAAGACAAAATGGGTGGCACAAATATTATTCAGGGCAGCATGTGTTCTGCAAAATCTTAGTTACCAGTGTTAATGAATGAAATGAAAGAACAGAGCTTGACTTTCAGATCCCAGGTTGAATTTGCTGTTCAGGCAACTAGAAAAATCATTTTTACCTGTAAACTGAGCAAATTTAATACAGAATTAATTGAGACAAATATACAACCCCAGAGTGCTCTTTTTACAGTTACTGTTAAGAGTGGAACTGCACTTCCAATTGTGTCTGAGGCTGTACAAAGAGAATACATTAGACTATGAGAAAATTACCTAAGCTTTGAATCTTAATGACATAAGCAAGGCCCAAAGATTTTCAAAATAGTCAGACGACCAAAACAGATTGAGAATAGCATATCTGAATCTGCTTGAAAATCAGCTGGCCATTACCATACAGTAAATATCAACACCTTTATAGACATATGACCAGATCCTGTGAGAGCTGGGCACTTTCAACATCTATTGGCTTCAACCGGAATGGAGAGCAAACCTCAAATAATTGCCCCCTCTGTGATTATTGAGCACTGATCGTTGTACGGGCACTTTAGACCCAATTCTGTGCACACAAGTGCTTAACTGTACACATATTAATGGTTCCAAGGGTTTAACTGGGATTAGAGTTCAGTTAAATGTTTCAGACTAATAGTTTATTCACTGAAAAATACTGCGTTGGTTAACCTGAAACTATTGGCGAATTCACCAAATTGTTTTGACCATTTTTTGTTTCTTTGCAAATTAGATGCCATTCAGAAAACAACTGGAGGAGGAAGAGAATGAGGTGACAGTCGTGCGATGAGAGAGACAGAGTTCAATTGCCCCCTCTACTTGATGTGCAGAAGGGATTTGAACTGAGGTCTCCCACATTGCAAGAGAATGCCCTACCTGCTGGGCCAACGTTATAAGGCAGGCCCCATTACTAGTACTACCTCTTTCTCCTCCTCTAGCCATTTTGTGACTCCAGACCTTCATTTTTATTTATTTATGTTTTGTCTTTATTTTTCAGAATGGCTGAAAACTGAACAAAACATTTTTTAGACCAGAAACAATATTTTTGTTGAGATTTTTTGGTTTCAGTTTCCGTTGATTTTTTTTTTTTTTTTTTTTTTTTTACTTCCAGGAAACTGAAAACTCAGTTATTCCCTTGTCCCGCTCTAATTGAGAAAACTCACAGGTGTAAATTTATAAGCATGTGCATTAATGTTTCTGCAATCAGAGCCTCCACTATTGGCCCCAAAAGCCAGCATGGAGTACATGAAATCTAAAATTACAATAAGGTTAACAGATCAGCGGCTGCTAAGATTTTAAGGGCTGGCATTGTACATTCGGAAGATGTGTCACTGTTCTATACTCTCAGTAAAAATGTCATCTTCTTGTATAATATAAGTATAAGCTATTTCCATCAACAGATTGTGTAAATCCTAAATTGCAGAATGTAATCTTAGTTTATATCATTGTTGTAGGTGTTGAATATGTAATCAAAGTAATGTCAAAACATTGATTGATAACCTAATAAGAATTATGCAAAAAGTTCACACACTCAAGATTAGATTTTTGTCACCTGAGAGCACTAGCTGTTAATTTTATACACTGTATAACACACCGCATCCTCAAGCCATTATTTTCATCTAAACTTTCAAAATGCTGTTACTTCATATCTATGCTATTGCCATAAAAATGAAAGAAACAATTATATCTCTAAAAACCATCCTTCTAAGTAGAAAAACCTAATATATTAATTTAACTGCAAAACATCAAATATAGTATTTTATTATGCAGATGATAGGTATAACTTCACAGGTCAGGTACAGTACAACTTCAAATATATTCATATATTCATACTTTGCAGTTTAGTAGCCCCAGATCTGACTGACAATAGGGGCTTGATTGAGAGCCATTACACACACATGCACCAATGACTAAGGGAATGTACACCATGTTCTTGCCCCTTGCATGGTCTACCACCATTGCAGGGCACAGGGAATTTGTTTAAAAGCCATTACTCTCCCTTTTGCGTAAAAGGGTGGGCAAGGACAGGGAGTGAAAGGAACCAGGCATAGGGCTTTCACAGATTACTTTCCCCTTGCATTAATGCCCAATCTGGTTGTGCAGTGCCCATAGTCAAGGTTCGTGGCAAAGCCACAATCTAGCCCCAAATGTGAAAGTAAAACTAAAGGCTGTAGCCTATAGGCCTAGCCTGCTCGCTTGCCTATATGTCTTTTCTTACAGGTTTCTTAGTTTCTGATGGGTTTGATTATTTGTTTTATTAGAATAGATTATAATTGGTTTATAGGTTTATATTAGAGTATATGTTGGCTGTAATGCAAGGGATCTACAGGCCACATCCTGTATGTTGACCTAAGATAGAGTTAGCACATATATGTTTGGGACCTTTCACCTACATGGTGGTGATGAGCTAAAGCAGAAGGTCCATATCTTTAACATAGCTGGATAAAGGATATGTAGAAGCAGGTTGGCATATAGGGCTTCCTAAGTTCATACCCTCTGTAAACTTAACAGATATACCACAAGGAAAGAACCAAAATAACCATGTAGGACAAAAATAACAAATGTGAGAATGATCTAGTGTCATTAATATGTATCTATGTATGTATGTATATGTCATCAAAACGTACGAACATACCAGGCCATGGAGTAAGTGTACCCTAACATTTTGTGGGTGAGGAAACTAAATTTGGACAAAGAAGGAGGGCTCAAGTACTCAAGCTCTATAAGAGACCTCCATGCCAAGGAGGTTTCTGAGTTCCAAAGCTTCTAAGTTCATAGAATCATAGAATATCAGGGTTGGAAGGGACCTCAGGGGGTCATCTAGTCCAACCCCCTGCTCAAAACAGGACCAACACCAACTAAATCATCCCAGCCAGAGCTTTGTCAAGCCTGACCTTAAAAACCTCTAAGGAAGGAGATTCCACCACCTCCCGAGGTAACCCATTGCAGTGCTCCACCACCCTCCTAGTGAAAAAGTTTTTCCTAATATCCAACTTAAACCTCCCCCTCTGCAACTTGAGACCATTACTCCCCGTTCTCTCATCTGGTACTACTGAGAACAGTCTAGATACATCCTCTTTGGAACCCCCTTTCAGGTAGTTGAAAGCAGCTATCAAATCCCCCCTCATTCTTCTCTTCTGCAAACTAAATAATCCCAGTTCCCTCAGCCTCTCCTCATAAATCACGTGCTCCAGCCCCCTAATCTTTTGTTGCCCTCCGCTGGACTCTTTCCAATTTTTCCACATCCTTCTTGTCGTGTGGGGCCCCAAACTGGACACAGTACTCCAGATGAGGCCTCACCAATGCCAAATAGAGGGGAATGATCATATCCCTCCATCTGCTGGCAATGCTCCTACTTATAAAGCCCAAAATGCCATTAGCCTTCTTGGCAACAAGGGCACACTGTTGAATCATATCCAGCTTCTCCTCCACTGTAACTAGTTCTTAATTGTAAGTTTTAAGGCAGTTAGTTAAGTAAAATGCTAAGTTAGCTTGGATAGCTCTTAATCGTCTCCTAAGCTCTGCACCTCTCACTCAGTTGAGGAACCTGGACCTGAACTCTCTTGGCATGCCAGAGGCAAGGCTGGTCCTTTGTCTCTTACCACCAGATTATCAAGGAAGGGTGAGTATATTAATCAAAAGCTTTATAGTATATAATATCACATGAATCTCTACAACAATATTGTTGCATTTCTAACTCTGATTATTTGACCATTTGATTACTATTTGAGTACTATTCCATTTATCTCAATAAAAGTCTTTAAGGCTATATTTGTCTCAGTGTGAGCATCCTTATCATATCCCCAAGGGTCTTTGCAAACTCTGTGTAGCCTGATGCTGGGATAAGAACCTAATTACCTTCTGATCGGATTAATTGGTGAGCCTATAACCCATACAATCCAAATTAATAAGAGTAACCTCCTAAATCAGGCAAAAGGGCCTCATCCTGATACTCTCACTCTCTCCAAGTAGCACCTTACTCTGTGATTAATTCTACTAAAGCCAGTGGGACCACTCATGGGATAAGGTGCTATCTACCATGAGTAAGGGCATCAGAAATTGACCCTAAATGCTTAGTTCTAATTACTGTGGGCCAGATTGTGAAGCGCTTACTCCTAGCAGTGAGCAGCCACTCAGACTCATGTGACTGCTCATGACTATGCATAAGGGATTCACAATCTGGCCCTCTTATGTTCCACTACTTTCGCTATAGCTATGGCTGAGAAGGTATTTTTATTATAAGCCTTATTTTCAGGTGCTTAGATCTTTCCAAAGGCATTACCCTGTGAGTTGAAACTGTCAAGACTTCTCAGTTGGAAGATAGGTTTGGGGTTGATTTGGAAAAGATCATTTTAATTCCATTTCACCATTTTCAATTATCCTGGCATGAAGGGGAGGATGCGTATACACTGAGCGAACTCATCCTGAATTCTGCCAGCAGAATGGCAATTGGGCTTCTTTGATTATGTAGATTTAGGTTGTCAAAGACATGTGGTAAAGCTGGGAAGGAAATGGTATTTCTGTCCTGGGGGGAAAAATGAGATTTCAAAAACATTTCAAAAAGATTTGCAAACCAAAAATCCAAAACAACCATCCCCCTTTTTTTCCAATTTTGACTTTTAAAAAAAATAAAATTCATAAATCAACTTACATTTCAAAATAAAAAGAAATTTTGAACCCACAAAGGGAACTTTTTCATTTGTAAAATGTCAAAATGGGATGTTTCAACAATTTCAAAAACAATTTTCAAAATGGTTTTGAATGGGGAAATTTGTCAAAAACCAACCCTATCCTGTAAATAGTTTCTGTTTTGACAAATAGGCATTTTTCAACAGAAAAAAATTAATCCAAAAAGTCTCTATCAGCTGTAATGCAGAGGTCTGATGTGTGAATGCAAATACCATGGCTTCTCACAGAACCTTGACAACTTCCATACATAGGCATTCCCGATATTCCAAGTCTGAATTCATCATCATCTCCCTTTTCCAACACCAAGGCTGGAAAGAACTGATATTATGAGCCGATTCCATCCATATCTGTTGTGAGCCTCCATTTGAGCCCTTTGGGGAGTTACCTGGATATATCATTTATACCATGTTAGACCACTGTCTCCTTGGACATCCATGGCCTCTCTTACCATGTACTCTTCCAGAGAGAGCAAATTAGGCAGTCAATATAGGGTCATTCTAGCAACATGGCCAAACCATGGTAGTTGGCACCTTTTGATGATTATAATCACACATTGCCTTTTCAGTTACACCTAGGATACAGCACCTCCTTTCAAATGGTTGCAGCTTTTGCTCCAGAAGCTTTGTCAGTACCCGTGTTTTACAACCGTAGAGTGAACAATGAACATTGTATATAATCTGGTTTTAGCTGTCATGGACACTGATTTAAGGTTCCAAAACCTTTTTGTTCAGACACACAAACATTGTGCTGGCAGAAGCCATTCAGTTCTCAATGTCATTTTCAGAGCGGCCATCACACGTTGTGATGGAACCCAAGTAGTAGAAACTGTCTACTTGTCCAATGTCTACACTGCTAATGACTAGTTTAGCCTGTTTCTTGATTTTTGATGTTACCATTAATTTGGTCTTTTGTTCACTCAGTTTTAATCCCCATTCTCTGGCTGTTGTGTACAGGTTAATTGCTGCTTCTTGGTTGTAGTCCTTCATAGGCATTATCATTATGATATCGTCGGCAAAGTCAAGGCGATTGATAATTTGCCCCAATATCTTGCAGCCTCCATCAATGTTACTAAGGGAATTGGACATGATGCTTTTGAGGAATAGAGCACTGAATATGCATTGCCATTAGACTCAAGTTTTCACTTCAAACCACTTTGTCAGTTCTCCATTGACTCTTACTGCACACCAAGTTACGATATACAGACTCTGCAGTATTTGAATCAGCTTGCTACTAAAACTGTACCACTTGACTATTTTCCACAGAATTATACCAGTAACATAGTTTACACACCTCACACTGAAAATGGTAACATTGTGTTTGGTTATTAATAAATACAATGTTAAATAAAATGCACAGAGAAGATGGATAAAGGGGTTTTGTGCCACTTGGAAACAAGCTCATTCTTCCCTTTCAGATGGTGCATCTTCAAGTCTCTTTCACTCATGCTGGTCCCAATCTGATTTCTTCTGCACAGAGGCCTGCTACTCTAGATGGCACTTCTGCACTTTATTTTTCAGCACATCCATTTCCAGTCTGTGACACAGATAACTAAACTCTAATAAAACACTCAGCGCTAAGGCAAAAATAATAGAGAAGTGTCAGGTGTGATGCCTTCATTTTTGTATACCATGGAATATACAGGGTTAGATAGTTCCTTTAAGCTTAGCCATAAGTAGCGGTGCCCTAGGAGAAGCTCCAGAAGGATTTGTGCTTCAGAGACACCCCCACTGCGTATCAATTCCTTCCCCGCATTAGGCCAGCTATTCTCACTGCTGAGTAGGGCTCCCCTGTCACTCGTTGACAGTGGGAAGTACTGAGTGAGTAGCCTCTGCTCTCCCAACCTTGGCTGGAGTTACTCTCCTCTGCAGCCAAGAAAGGGCCATGACTATTTACCACACACTGAATAGCTCACTGTCAGTGACATTACGTTAGAACCTAATAGCTGGAATAGAGTCTCTGTCTCGATAGTATAGACATGAGTGAAAGAAACATTGAAAGGCAAAGGAAGTATGTTTCAGAATTACCGGGACATTCCAACTCATATACAATGGTGACACTTTAAAAGGTTTCTACCAGTCTGAATGCTTTGCTGTTGCGGTGTTTCATAAATGGATGTATCTGAAATGGGTCTCAGATTGGTAAATGCTTTCAAGCAGGTAGAAAAATGTGGCTGCCATGGGGCCAAATTCCTTTATGATATTGTGCCTAAGTACCCATGCCAAACCTGCTCACCGCAGGGGGAAGCAAAGAGAAGAAGCTGTCTGCCTAGTTCTAGCTACTCCCAAAACCTAATGGAGAAAGTAGAGGATGATGTTCTTATGACAGGTCTAAGGGTTGGCCCTGGAATGGGCAATGGGTGTATATACTTCAGCACATACATCCCCTGACCTGACAGTGGTTTCTTCATCCACTCTTCTGTGTAGATCATGCACATCTTTAGAAGGACAGATCTGTGAAGAAGGGCTGCTGCCGGTCAGAATGCAATGACACAGAAATAGCAGCGCTTGAGCGTACTCATTCGGGGTCATTTAAACTTTGGGATAGAATTCAGCCCAAAGGTTTTAGAAAACTGTGTTTGAGGAGAGAAAAAGTTGTTGTACTGAATTATATTTATTCACCTTTTAAGAAGGTACAAAGACAATTCAGTATCTGACAACTTCAATAAAGCACCCTGGAGACTTTTTTATACAGAAGAAATCATTGTTTAAGGGTTGCTATGTGACTCGTGTTCATATTGCAGTGACGCTAATCAAAGATGAACGTGGGCTGCTTTAATAGGATACTCATATGGTAAAAGACGAGACTTCCACCATTCGGGGTGGAAAAATCATTTGACAACACAAGATTTTATGGAAAGCCTACTCTTTCTGAACTCTTAAAAAAAAAAAAAAAAAGGATACATCTCTGAAGACTGCCTGAAGCCAAAAGAACTAGAATCCAAATGAGAGCAATTGATATGTATAAAGGCATTCATTGCAACAATCTTTCCCTTTCCTATCAAATGACCAGCTCGTCTAATTTCAAACTAGAATACATTAACAGTTAACAGCAATTTAGGATTCAGGTGGTTGTGCCTTTCCATGTACTACTGCTTATGAATAATAAGGAACGTACCAGTTCTTGTCATCTGACTAGAGCTATAAGCTATTTGCAATTTTGATGCAACGTATGTGCTTTTGGGTAACACACCTCTTTAAGATGTACCACATACGGTGCATATAAAATTTGCACTAACTGGAACTGAGAGAATATAGAGGTGATGATAGAAATACTTCATCTTAATGAACCCTTCCTTGTCTTTAGTGACTAGTAGAAAATTATTTGACAGCTCTCAGTACTGTTTGAATCTCTGACAATAGAATTAATTCTTGTTTTCTTTGGGATGCTGTGGGACAACGTTTCTACGAAACGGCGGCGGGGAAAGAAAAGGTTGCAAGTAAGGAGTTGGACGTGGAAAGAATGTGATTGCATAAGGAATCCAGGCGTTTGGTGAAAGACTGTGCTGTCAGCTAAAATGAACTGCCTGTCCAAAGTGCTGTTTATGGCATTATGCATATTTTATATATGGCTATGGAAGCATTCTGTGGAACTATGTACAATATTTTGCAAGACCCAGAGTTAAAATTTCTAAACATTGTAAATGAGACAAAATATTTTATTTGCAACAATGTTGTTTAGATAATAAACACGGTTGTTTTAAAACTCTTCTAAAAAGTGGGCTGGGTTCTCCGCACCAGCCAAAGTGTGTTTGGTGCAAATTGGAGGAAGGGTGGGGGCAGCTCTATTTAGTATTGGCTGCCAGTGATCCAAGGCTGAAATCCTCCTGGCAGCCAGTTAAGCCTAGTTTAGGATATTTTTTGCAGTCACCTTGGGATTGATGCAGAGCCGCTGGAACATACTTACTAAATGATTGTACAAAGCCATCTTAGAAGGTATGAGATGCTAATAATAAAAAGTTTAAAAGGAAACAAAAGAATATGAACCAAAAAAATATACATAGCAGGATAAGTGAAATTACCACTGACGGCTGGTTTCTAATTTTAGTGGAAATCCTATGTACCTAGCTGAGTGTACAGTTCAGATAACAGAATAATAACCAAATTTATAGAGAAGGGAACTAAGGACTTAAGGAAAACTATTCCTATTTAGCAGCATATTATTTTTAAATTACGCAGTAACGTGATCGAAATCACGATTATATTCCTTAATTAATGCTGTACATTTCAAGCCCACTACCAGAGTCCAACGGGGTGATACACCCTGATTTTTCTCATAGTTTTTAGCACTTTGAAAAGAAGACACCCAAAAAATACTCCCGCAAATGAACAAATCACACCTCTTTCTTCACTAAAATGCAGTATATACCACTCTAATACAAGCTACACCCACACAGGTAGCTCCAGCAAGAATACATTCCATATCAGGAGAGAACAATGAACCATCTAGACTTGCCTCTGACATGGGCCAATATGAATGTTTCAATGGAAGTTGTAAAACTCCCATTATGTGCTTTATAATGTAATACTGTGACACAAAGGGGCATTTCTTCTTGATCCCAGCTAGTGATTAGTTTATGCCTTGAAGCGTGAGGATTGATAGCCCTTATGATTCTAACTGTAGCTAATATAACTTCTGATGCTTCTTATTCCTATAAGTAACTGCTGTCTGATCATTGCTAGACCAAATAACAGAAAAGTTTAGCTAAAAACTATTTCTTTACATTGTAATATCTTAATGACAGTTGGCATAATATCCAGTGATTCTTTAAAATCACTATGATTATTGCAGCAGTAATTCTAAACTCATTCCTTCCCAAACTGTTTTCCCTTCTTTCTTTCAGAAATTAGAAGAGAATCCATTCGGACATCTTTTATGTTATCCAAGGGTAAAAAAGTAGTGTTTCTAACCACGCCTTTACCACTAACTCACTGTGTGACCTTGGGCAAATCATTTAACCTTTTTATGTCCCAGTTTCCCTATCTGTGACTGGAACTCCTAGGTACTACAATAACAAATAATAAACAATATCCATCTACCTCAGAGTTCTTGTGAGGATTCATGAAGTGCCGTTTGTACGTTGCTTTGAAACAGATGTGAAATATTATGCTATTTTTATTTATTATATTGAGATATTTCTTAGTAACTAAGTTCTGTTTTTAAAAATATTTTGTACTACTCCTCCAATTAGATGTAAATAAGTATAAACTATGGAGGTATTGCTCACAGCTCTGTAGTTAAGAATGAGTTGAGTTTTGCACTTAAAGTATAGTTTCATCTTATTCGTTATGTACATCTTCTCCCAAAATTACTACACTTACTCTTTGGGCATAGAATGCTTTTTCTTTTGTATTTACAATAAATCCATTAATGCATTTACCAGTTAAAATTAAATTTTTAAATGGGTTCTTTAAGAAATTTAACACTGAGTGTCCTGTTCTTTTATCCTGAAATATTTCAGTAACAGAACAATAAAAGAACAGGAGTACTTGTGGCACCTTAGAGACTAACAAACAATAAAGGCTCTGCAAACTTCCCATGGAGTTAAACCTCTGAAAACTTGTGCATAGATTTTAAGATTTTTTAAAGATTATTTTCCAGGATTAATGATAGCTTCTCTCATTATTCTTTATAACTGAAATTTTCTTCTTCAATGGAAGTCTATCTTGTCTATGTAGATGGTGAGCCCTTTGGGACAGGGACTGTCGTCCACTCTCTGTTTGTACATGCCACAGCACAACGGAATCCCATTCTTGGTTTGTCCCTTGACACTAGTATAATAAACATGAGTATTAATAATATATTATTTAGTGAATTCCACAAAGAATTGTCCTCTTTCAGAATGGCTGGTATCTCTTAATATTCTCAATGGGACTGAGACCACACACTATCCTTAAAAAAACCCTATCCTTAAAAAATCCTTCACCAGCCCCTCACAGCGCTCCTCTCTACATCCAGACTGCACAGGGGACCACCATCTTCCCGAGGGGAGCAGCGCTCACTCCTACAGAGAACAAGAAGAGGGGATATTTTATGGCCTCATTCTCACTGAGAACAATGGGAGGTGGCAGCCATTTTAAAAGAGGGCATGTTAACCTAGGGCAGACTATAGCAACAGTCCTGTTCAGAACACTTAGAGACGGCAGCCACTTTGAAAGTTGGCAATTCTTCACGAGTTTCTCTGAAGGAGAAGATTTTATCCATTAGCCTCTGATGACAGAAAACCTTTACATTAAGAAAAATAACATAAAAAACCCAACATTAATCCTAAATATTTCATTTAAAAATTACCCACTGCATCAGTTCTATTCACCAAGGAGGATAAGTGAGTAGAACCAGTGCAATACAGAAGGAAGAGAGTAGAGCAGAACATGAAGATAAAGGAGGTAGATTGTACACTGTCTGCTTTGTGGTGCTCTGGAGATGCAAAGCAGCTGCAATCCCAGTTTAACTAGCTAATTAGGTAATCAAAACAGCCTTAACTCTGTCCCATGAAGACACTATAGAAAAATTATAAAAACAATGTACTGTATCTTTTAAAATCACAGTTTAAGCTCCTGTGGCTCTACAAAAACTGTTATGATGAGTAAATCATAATCGTACAGCTGTCACCCAGTGTCATTACAGGGGCATATTACAATGATTAAGGGGGCACTAACTGTGCAATTCCATACCTTAACATATTTTTATTTCTTTTACATTTATTCTTACATCTGAATTCCCTGAATTCATAACACTTCTTTTGAGTAGAATTACAACTGCAGATCAGCAGTTAGGAAATGCAGACAGTACATAACAGAAGCTAAGGATATCAGTGAAAAAAACCTTAACTAGAGTTAAGGTCAATAAGAAGGAATTCTGAAAATATATTAGGAACAAATAAATTCTTAGCAATGGTATGGATCTGATATTAAATAAGGATGGTAACATTGCTAGTCATAATGTAGAAAAGGCATTCAATAAATATTCTGTTCTGTATTTAGAAAGATGCATTGTATTCATATATTACAGTTATAATGAGATACTTTATATTCTATCAGTGACTAGAGAGGACTATACTTTATCTTCTATCTGTGACTAAACAGCAATTATTAAAGTTAAATGTTTTTAAATTAGCAGGCCTGGAAAACTTGCACCCAAGAGTAATAAAAGAATTGCCACTTTGAATCAATAATGTTGATTTTTAATAAATCTAAGCACACTTGAGAAGGTCCAAAGGATTGGAAAAATAGCTAGTATTATATAAAGGCAGGGGGATACTGAATTACAAAATGACAAATAATGACTAGGGAATAGTCAATAGTAAGTAACTATGGTGCTGATTCTGATACTTTTATTCCCATGGAAGACTGCAAGGGGGCACTATAGAGCTGTTCTTCTCTGAGGGCTGGTACCACTATTCTTATGGCACTGGAGTAGTGTAAAAATGCCCTGCAAGAATGAAGAATTGGCTCAATTGAATTTCAGTGTAAATTAGAGCAGAAATTGGCCCTTTTACTTTAAATATTCCTAGTCAGTGCAAATAATTTCTCAAATTAGAGGTATAACGTAGTTTTTACATTTTATATACTGTATACAGCATATGCATGGCTGCGCTAAATAACTGTCAGTCTGCGTTTACAGTAGGTACTTTAAGCTAAACTTGATTTGCATTTCAGAGATAAGGCCCTGAATCTCTGAAGAGATTTATAGTCAGATAATCACAAATTAATCTTGCCATAATGACTTTGACAGCCCTGGATTTATGGTCAGGGAAAACAATCCTGAATTGTTTGCTGAGCTATTAACATGGGCAGCTATATATTTTCAATCTTAGTTACACTAGTGAATAATAAGAGGGTTAAACAAAAGAATGATAAGCATCTCCTCTACCCCTCCTCCCTACAAGCTACTTTCTATAGTTACTACAGAGTATGGCCTGGGAAGGTTGGATATATCTAAATACATCAGTACTTCCATCTGAGCAGAAAGGTTAGGGATCTCTATTTACCTATAGATACTACACCATTACATACCTTATTGTCATTTCCTTCAATACATAGCTAGACCTCAAAGCTCTTCAAAACCACCAATAACATTTTTGCAGAACAGTTCATACTGGTAGTCAACGGTGGGTAATATCAATAGCGGTTCTTTTATAGCACTTGCATGTCTCTTGGGGGAAAAAAAGATGCTGCATTTTTTACTCAAAACAGATCTTTAAATCAAGGGCAAATAGGCACTCAAAGAGAAGAACATTGTTGACCACAAAGCTACCTTACAGTATCCTGATTGTAGAAATGCCATTTATGGCTTGATATATGGCAGACACATACAAGCTATAGAAAAGAAAAGTGCTTGTGAATAATTTCCATTGCAAAGACCAGACATTTCAGAACCAGTTTCCCATCCTAACAGTAATAATAAAAAACAAGCATGTAGTAGTTCCCAGCTTTCCTATTACTGACAATTATATATCTTCTCTGCTTGCAAAATTCTGTACATGATACTCTACCTAAGCTTTGTGTGTTTTAATGTCTTATCATAAATGCATTATATTTTTGGAACTGCTTTAGGTTTCAAATTCTGAGTTAACTCCCACCAGTGATGGAGATCCCAATACTGATCTCATTTCAAATCCTTATGGAAGTAACATTTGTGGGTTAACTTATAGAAAAGATGCAAAAGAGACTCCTGATACCAAATTAACCACACAGGAAAGAAATTGCCATATGCATTTGCAGAAATTATATAGTTATTGTGAAGGAGTTCAGGGAATTGCTTTATGAAATCTGAGTTTATTTCTAGAGAGGAACAAAGATTATCTTTCATTACTACGAAGTGTGGCCTAGCAGATCAAGCGCTGGACTGGGACTCAGGAGCTCTGAGTACTCTGCCTTGCTGTGCCACTAGCCACCCAGGTGACCTTGGGCAAGCTATTTTTCCTCACTGTGCCTCAGTTTTCCTATCAGTAAAATGGGGATAATGCTGCTTACATCTTTTGTAAAGTGCTTTGAGATCTACTGATGAAAATGCTATATAGTAGAATCATCATCAAGGAGAGATTTTCTGCATGTTGCTTATTTATCTTATGCATCTTGTAGGGATATTAAAGAAGGTACTAACAGTGATTCCCCCAAGTGACAGTGACCAGAAAAACCCCGGAGGGTAAACTGGGATCCACCCCATCACCTGGAAGGATAAGAAACACAAACTTTGGACAGTGTGGAGCCACCAGGAATGTGCCACTTTGGACAGGAATGTGCCATCTGCTGATTGAGTCAGCAACAGCAGGATGAAACAGCTCCCATAGACTAACATAGGAATTAATTCCTATAAGAGTGGACTCTAAAGACTGATGACTTTGAGTCTCTGGTTCTTCTGCCAGCCTCCAGGAGCATCAGGTGCACCTGACACAGACTCGGCTCCATCCTCATGACCAAAATACCTGGCCAGTAACTTGGCATGAGCAACTTCTAGGCTGGTAACTATAACACCTATACAGAACTTGAATAAATGATTGTGGGAATGAATCTCTCTCTCTCTCTCTCTCTCTCTCTCTATATATATATATATGTGTGTGTGTGTGTATGAGAAATAAGTAGTCAAACTACGTTGTTTACTTTTATCTTTTGCTTTATCAGTATATTTGCAATAAATGTGGCATCTTTGCCTTATCCCTCTTAATAAGATCCTGCTGGTTTTTATTCTATTGGTATAACAATCTTCTTTGGAAAGGTGACAGTTCGCAGCAGAGGTGACTGTAGCTTTAGCTGGGGCACAAATGAAAGGTTCTGGGGGGGTCATGCCCCCCCCATTTCTCATGGATGCCCAGCGGTGAGGAGGCAGCACTTGCTCTGGCAGCGGCACTCTCAGGCTAGGTCTATACTACCCGCCTGAATCGGCGGGTAGAAATCGACCTCTCGGGGATCGACAATTGATCCCCGAATCGGCGCTCTTACTCCACCAGCGGAGGTGGGAGTAAGCGCCGCCGACAGAAAGCCGCAGAAGTCGATTTTGCCGACGTCCTCACAGCGGGGTAATACGTCGAATTCATCTACGCTATTCACGTAGCTGAATTTGCGTATCTTAAATCGACTCCCCCCTGTAGTGTAGATGTACCCTCAGTGTGTCCATGCAGCGCAGGGAGGGAGGAAGCAGCAGGATGGCTGGCTGACAGCTGAACTCCTCCCCCCACGACATGGGGCTGCTTCGCCTTCCCTGCTACTGGAGTCCCACAAGTTGCCTCTGCCTCCAGCAGCAGGGAAGGTGAATCAGCCCCATGTAATGGGGAGAGGAGCTCAGCTGGCAGCCAGCCGCCCTGGTGCTTCCTCCCTCCCAGCGCTGCAGGGACACAGAGAATGCCACTGCCAGGGGGAGCGCGGTCTCCTTGCTACTGGGCCTCAACACCAGAGGCGCCCCAAGAAATGGGGGGTAGCTTGTGATCCCACATACTCCCCCCCATGCGTCGTCTCTGGTTAACAGCCTTGATATTGGTCTTACACCTGTAGTATTTTTCAAAGTGATGTTTTCCCAGAGTGTTATAATTTATCTAGGACACCCATCTAAGTATGTTAGCAGTGAAAAAAACTCATTTATAAAAATATGAGTTTATCAATACTAGAAATAACTTAGCAGTGGATTAAATTGAATAATTTACCATTGATTACTACAGTAATCATAATAATCCCTCCCCCATCGGATCTTTTTGTTGCATACACCTGTTTTCTCATCATATTCCTAGATTGTAAATTCTTTTGGATTTTCATTCCATGTGTAATGGGCTCCTGACCCCTGATTGGTGCCTTTAGGCATAACCACAATACTAATATTATAGGCAGAGCTCTTTGCAACGTCTATTGTTACGGTTGCCTAACTGTCCATTATGAGACCCCTTTTCACTTTTTTTTTTAATAACTATGCAGAATTTTAACAATTCAGGCTGAAATTTCCCATGCTGGGTGTTAGCATCAGGTTGAATTTTTCTGGCATGTTTCAGTAAAAATAGTTCAGCTGTTTCTGAGAATAAGGCCAGGGGAGGGGGAATGCATTGTTTTACAAATGTTTAAAAACGTTCACTCTTTAAATTGAGAAGTAGAGCTGGTAGAGTATCGTTTGCCTAAATTAAAAAAATAAACGTAGGAAATTACGTTTTAAAAACCTAAGTGAAAAGAATGCCAAGATTGTAAAGTCAAGCACTCCAAAAACAAAACAAAAAACAAAAAAACATCCTTGTCCTTTTGAATTATAGTTCTAAATATATGACCACCTCCCCCCCCGTCATAGTTCCCCTATGTCATTCAGTGCACAGAGTAGACAGTGCTTTGAGAATAAATCAGGGCTGTGTAGTGAATGAGGCTTTTATCTGAAGGACTTCTGACTTGTTTGTTGCAGAAGTTGAAAGGTGTTGAATGAAGCAAGGGACTGCAGGTAGAGAAAGGATGGCCTTGTGGCTAAGACAGCTGAATTCCCTCTGAGTGAATAGACTGACTATTACATATACATGCAGTACAGTACAGCTGTTATATTTCTACAAAAAAGGCACTGTAATATATTTTATTCTCTTTTTAGACATAACTTTTGCTATGGAAAATGGTTCATAATAAAGAAAAGAGGAAAATACATATCAATTTAGCAACAACAGATGCTTTTAATTACAGGGACCACTGTATTTTTAAAAAGTTAATATGGTTTAATATCTAACTTTTCTTTTTCCCTTCCTTTAGGCCCCTAGCTTACAACACCTTCTGTAAGAACTTATAAATGGCTATACTAGGTCAGATCAATGGTCCATCCAATCTTGTACCCTGTCTTCCAACAGTAGCCGGTGCCTGATGCTTTGGAGGCAATGAACACAACAAGGTAATTATCGAATGATCCATCCCATTATCCCATCCCAGATTTTGGCAGACAGAGTCTTAGGGGGATGCATCCCTGACCACCTTGGCTAATAGCCCTTGATGGACCCATTGTCCATGAACATATCTAATGAATTTTGAACCCAGTTATACTTTTGGCCTTCACAACATCACCTAGCAATGAGTTCCAGAGGTTGTGTGTTTTGTGAAGAAGTACTTCCTTTGTTTTAAACCTGCTGCCTATTCATTTCATTGAGTGACTCCTGATTCTTATGTTACGTGAAGGCGTGAAAATAACACTTCCTTATTTCACTTTCAACACACCATTCATGATTTTATAGATGTTTATTGTAGACCCCCTCAGTTGTATCTCCTCCAAGATGAACAGTGCTGTCTTTTTAATCACTCTTCATATAGAAGCTATTCCATACCCCTAATCAGTTTTGTTGCCTTTCTCTATACTCCTTCAAATTCTAATATGTCTGTTTTGAAATGGGATGACCAGAACTGCGTGCAGTATGCAAGGAGTGGGAGTATCATGGATTTATAAAGTACCATTATGTAGAGAATGACCCTTCACCTGTGAGCAGTCAATGTGGAATTAGGGTCAACTCCATCTGATTGTCTTGCAGGATTGGAGCCGTAGGTTGGATCTCCTATATTATATCTCATCATGCCTTGCTGTCATCGGATCCCCTTTTCCTCAGTGGTGGCTGGCCTACTTTTCACATTCTGTAAAAGGGTACATGTGGAGCTTACTATGCTCTGGATTCAGCCTGTCCAATAGTAAAACAAAATCTTTACATCAGTCTGCTGACGAGAAGCAGCTGAAGAAGCAGCAGTTCAGTTGTGGGGACGTGAAAATGGCTGACTGCTGGGAGTAACACAAGCTGTACTTTCTTTTAGGAAGGTTGAATTGGGAGCTGTAAACAGCATGCAATATAGATTTTTTAAAATAAAGGGAAAATGGGAAGTGGCCACACTGTCAGATTAGTGGAGTTGGAGGCTCTGGTAATGGGAAGCAGCAGTCAGGAACAGACAGCAGACTTCTCTTTGATGTCTGCTGAACTCAGCACCACCTGGCTCAGTACTTGGGCAATTTTCACTAGGGGAGCACATCAGAAAAGGTTTTATTTTGAGCCATTTGTTGGCTCACAACTGAAATTTTTCTAATACAGCCAAACCCACTTACAGGGTAAAATCTGACAGGTGTCACAGGGTTCACACCAAGCTATCAGCACCATGGGATTCCCTCCATTTGTTGGTTTCAGCTCTGACTATACCAGCATAGAGTGGAGACAGGAGAGGGGCTACCGGATCCGTGTTTACTCTATGGCAGTACTCATTTGGAACCTGTGTTCAGATAAATCTGTTCTATTTCAAATACGAAGCATTGAAATGTATGAAAATGTAAGAGGAAAGAACCCGAGCAACCATACAGCTGTGTCTCTGTTGCTACAGGCAGGGCTGGTATCTTTCTGCCGTTAGGATGAAATTTTTCAGGGCAGGTGTCTGCTTCAGGCTCTATTTTGGGAGGGAAATTTCTGCCAGAACTGTTCAATGGGATTATCCTGTGGAGATGGCACCATGTCAATAGCTTGATGGCTTCCTGGCAAAGGGATGATTGTTTATGTAATGCATTGCAGATGCATGGTCTGTCAATATCCACACTGTGGAGTTCCACAGAACAGATAGGAATGCCATGCAAGCCAGTGTTACGGGCTCCCTATGCTGTTCCTGATGGCATGTGATGAGCGTCACTGTCAGGGAGGGGGCAGAGAATGCACCCCTCCCTTTCATACCATCTGGAGTCTCGCCCCAGCTCATCTCCCTCAGCAGTAGGACTGTGACCCTCTTTTTCATGTGGTACTTAAATGGGGAGTACATCAGCCAGAGTTGTAGGGGCAATAGGTGAAGCTTGGCAAATGGCATCACCTTTACTTTCCCCTGATTGTAGCTAGGGGTTTGGTTTATCCCCAACAGCAGCCTCCAGACAAGGGGACTCTCCAGCTGCCAGTAAGTCAGTTTTCCCCCTTTGGTACAAAGGGCCCATTAAGTTTGCATAGGGAATAGCTTCTTTGCACCTACAGCCACAGTTGAAGCAATGTAAGTTTTAAAAAGCACTTCATGTGATCTGTAAGTTCTTTTTGGAAGGGAGGGTGTTTTCATTACGTCTGTGCGCTCTGCCTAGCATAGTAGGGGTCCAAGTGCTGACTGGGGCCGATGAGTGCTTCCGCAATAGAAATACATTCATAATGAAATGATTATTAATATGTTGTCTTTTGTGACATAATAGATGAACAGTGCTGTCTTTTTTAACACTTTTCATATAGAAACTATTCCGTACCCCTAATCATTTCTCTATACTCTTTCAAATTCTAATATGTCTCTTTTGAAATGGGATGATCAGAACTGCGTGCAGTATTCAAGGAGTGGGAGTATCACGGATAAAATATGCACAGAGAATCCTGACTCATGTGGCATGGACCAGTGTGCAAAATTTTAAGGTCAACATTTTCAAACACAATCTAATTTTCAGTGCCTTCCCGTTTTTTTATAGCCAGCTTGAGGCATTTTATGAGACAAGCAAAATATTCTCTTTTTATGTCTTTAGTAGGGAATAGTAAATACTTGTCTATTTGTGGGGATCAGGATTTCCAAAGGTCTTCTATACCCAATTTGTACATACTGTATATACAGAAAATCTTTTCTACAGTACATCGTGCAAAGAGATCTAACTTCAGTAGAGTAGCTGGGCATGTTCTATTATTGCCTTTTGGACTCAATATGATCAAATTAAAGTAAATAAGTAAGAATGCAGGCTACTGTGACAACACAGAAAAATCAACCAATGAAGTTTCCACGTAAGCATTCTAATTTAATAACCATTGAGTCTCCTAAGTCTGACTTCGTATATTGTGCCACATTCTTGTACCACCTCCGACTCGAGATAAGCATTTTGACCATTATGTCTTTCACATTGTCCCTGTGCTGCTTACTTGTGGTTGTAGGAGCAGCTGAGCCTCCCCCACTGCTGAATCCAAAATGTACATCAGACTGTACAGAGAAGGTAGAAAGGCCAGCTGCAAATTTGTGAGAGTGGGAGGCTAGGGTTGGTGGTGAAGCTTTGCGTTAATTTCTCTGACAACAAAAGCTTCCTTGGTGGAGATATTTTAAGATGACTAAACCGTAACCACCCCTAAGCAAATTTAAAACCATTCAGACATACAATTAGAGCTATTCTTAGCACTATTCATTAGAGGTCACGAATATGTTTTAAATTATGCTGAAAGATAATCCAGTTACAAGAAGTTAAGAAGAGAGGCAACTACACAAGCGATCAATACATGAAGACATGAGAAGTTTCAACCTAATGCCAACCATTACTTCTTTTCAGAAAGACGACTGTTATAGTTAGGCTGGTAGAACTGCCTCTTATTAAGGTTGCCCGACACTTCCCATTATAAAAAACCTGTTTTCGGTTGCCTATAACTTCGCTAAACTTTCATTGTTTGGGCTTAAATTTCACAAGCTGGATGCGTGCTGCACATTTATTTATTTATTTATTTATTTATTTATTTCAGTTATAATGATTCATCGATTCCCAAGGACAAGGCTAGTGAAAAATACAGTGTTTTGTTCATGATAAAAAAAGCTGGCAAACTTTCTTTGAAGTGATCTAGTGCCCCCATGCTTCGGAGCAGAGACTTGTAATTTTGCAGGAGAGGTGCCTCTGTGCTGGGGATGTGCTTTTTGCCCTCCCTGTGAAAATCTGCCCAAATTTGGACAAACTTTAAGGCTTTGAAAAATTGCAGTTCACAGATGCTCTAAAAGAGTTGCTAGACTTTTGCAGGCAAGGTACAAAACTCTGAAGACTTCATCAGCACTGAGCATGCTCCAGCCCAAGACTGAATAGGATTTTCCCTGCAATTGCACCTCTGGACTGCTGTCGGCCAGGCCTGGTTTAGGAACGGAAAACGAAAGCAGAAGACTGTCTCTCCTGTGCTCTCAATGACACCCGGCTGGGGCCAGAAAGCATGGAAGAGAAAACGGCCTGGTTCAAATGCAGAAGGGACACAAGCCGGAACTGTGGGTTGAGGGAGATTAGATTGGGACAAGGAGTCATATATGCAAATTAAGAAATATATAATGTCATCTCATTAAAGTGGAACAATTATTAGCTGAGCTGTAGGTAGAAACACACAAGTATTTCTAGAAGTGTCTTCTATAAAGTGGGCTCTAATTTGACCAAAGAAGGAAATTAAGGATATAGGCACAGTTGCCAATTTTCACACGGTAAATAAGCACCCCGACTTTAACAATAAACCAAAAACCAAGCTAATCCTATTTCAAAACAAGCCAATCCCTAAGAACCCCAACACTCTGTGTGACTAGATCTCCCCGGTGTGCAGTCTGGGACTGTAGTGGGCCTGCTGTGCACCCCGACTCTCTCTCTCCCCTTACCCCTGCTTGCCCCCCCGTTGCCCCTGCTTGCCAGGAGCCGATCAAAAAAATAAGAAGCAACAAGCTACAAGCCAAAAACTAGCCAACAAGCAACTCACAAGCCGATTAAGCCAAAAGCAAGTCAAAATTCTGCGTTTTTTCCTTCGGTATGGCATGTCTAGATATAGGGCATGTGTCCTTTAGTCAGTCAGGAATCACACTTACAATACAACTAAAATAAGTGAAATATTGTTTTACTGGTCTAGTCTTAATTTTAAAAGTGTTGTGTAGTCATGCGCCAAAACAAAGCCTAGAAAACACATATTTAAGTTTCTGGCTCACAAAGCATTGATCACCAAGGAAATTCAGATGCAGAATAAAACAATCTTGTTCTGAAATACTCTAAATTACCTGCTTCCCACCGCTCAGCTTACTAAAGCCCTGATCTAGCAAAGCACATATATTCTTAATTTAATGTTGACATCACCGGGACTACTCATTCTGAAAGCCAACCACGTGCTTTACTGGAAAGGGGCCTAAATCTATAGCTCTACAAGTGACCTAAAACATACCACATTTTGCTGTTAATTATAGTTATCAATCAGTTACATAATGATTTTCAATAAGTACACACCTGTTAATGTCCCATATTTTGCTGGTGTTGTCCATGGAAGCAGAAGCCACAAAATCTCCACAGGAGTGCAATGAGCAGTCCCAGACTGCACGGCTGTGTCCTTCTAAAGTCAGAATACATTCACCCTTTGTGAAGTCCCATATCCGTACTGTTGTATCTCCACTTGAAGTGACCAGTTTGGTGCCACTGTTACCAGGAAAAAAGAAGAGAGAGGGGTCATTAGGAAAGATGGAGGGGAAGATTACTTTGAGGCCTTCTGCAAACCATCTTTTTTTCTCTATAGAAGTACAGGATGGGCACCTAGAGTTACATTTTGAATAAAGTATAGAAAAAATGTGCTAAAAAATCTCAAAGTCCTGTCTTTACACTGCTTTCTGATACAGATGCAGATGAAAATGGCATTTTAGTGTGTATTAATGAAGTCATATTGAGAGAAAAGAAAAAAATACTTAAAATAGCTTTATTTCAAGGGAAAGTAAACATGGATTTCAAAAATAACTCACTTTTTCTAATTTTTAAGGTGATCAGCAATAAAGTAACTTAAGCTCAAATAATTGCTTTCATAAAAGGGTAAAAGAGGTTAAGGGAAAAATCTTTTTTTTTGAAAATCCATTCTAGTTTTTAACCAAAAAATTATTATTTAAACATTATAATTCTGTCTCGTCTCTCTCAGTAAGATCTCATTACATTAGTTAACATACAGCAGCTTCATTATATATTATATAAATGTGTGAAAATAGAACTCCACTCAGATTTTTTGTCAGATCTTGAGCTGATGTAAATAGGCATAGGTCTACTGAAGATAACAGAGCTTCCCCAATTTACACCAGCCAAGGATCTGGCCTTCTATTTTATTTATAAATGCATCAAAGAAAAGAATGCTGTGAGATCACATACAAAATCTAATACACCTCTACCCCGATATAACACGACCCGATATAACATGAATTTGGATATAACATGGTAAAGCAGCGCTTGGGGGGTGGGTGGGAGGGGCAGGGCTGCGCACTCCGGAGGATCAAAGCAAGTTTGATATAACGCGGTTTCACCTATAACGTGGTAAGATTTTTTTGGCTCCCGAGGACAACGTTATATCAGGGTAGAGGTGTACTACAAATGACTTCAAGTCATATGTCTGAACTACTACACCTGATATCTCCCCCACTGAGGCTGGGTCTACACTACCCGCCTGAATCGGCGGGTAGAAATCGACCTCTCGGGGATCGATTTATCGCGTCCCAACGGGACGCGACAATCGATCCCCGAATCGACGCTCTTACTCCACCAGCGGAGGTAGGAGTAAGTGCCATCGACGGGACGCCGTGGAGGTCGATTTTGCCGCCGTCCTCACAGCGGGGTAAGTCGGCTGTGATACGTCGAATTCAGCTACGCTATTCACGTAGCTGAATTTGCGTATCTTAAATCGACTCCCCCCTGTAGTGTAGATGTAGCCTGAGAAAATAGCTGTGGAAACACAGAGACAGAGTTTAAGGCCAGAAGGGACCATCAGATTATCTGAGCCAGGGGTAGGCAACCTATGGCATGCGTGCCAAAGGCGGCACACGAGCTGATTTGCAGTGGCACTCACACTGCTGAGGTCCTGGCCACTGGTCCGGGGGGCTCTGCATTTTAATTTAATTTTAAATGAAGCTTCTTAAACATTTTAAAAACCTTATTTACTTTACATACAACAATAGTTTAGTTACATATTATAGACTTATAGAAAGAGACCTTCTAAAAACGTTAATGTATTACTGGCACGCGGAACCTTAAATCAGAGTGAATAAATGAAGACTCGGCACACCACTTCTGAAAGGTTTTCAACCCCTGATAAGCTGACCTCCTGTGTATCACTTAGCACCCTCCAGTCACCCCTCCCTGCCACACTAACCCCAACAACTGGAATTAGACCAAAGTCTTAGGGCTCTCAGGAAACTAAACTACTGTGTGGGTGGATCTTGCCTTAAAATCCAGCAAACACTGGGTTTGTTAGACTGGTGGAGAATGTATTGTCCAGAGGTGATGACTCTCTGTTGAGAACATCCTTCCATCAGCCCCTCTGACATGAAAATGTGAGGACTGTGAACAGCTGCAGTACTGACCTCAAGGATCACAGCAGGACATCACTCCTAAGAGTATATTCAGATTGATGACAAACTGAGATATTCAGTCTTCTGTGCCTTGTAACAGAATGGCCTTTCTTACATCTATTACTTCCTCCCCCTCTTTCTTTTCCGATAGATGTCTGACAGATTGTTGCGTAAACATGCGTACTGAGACAGCTTGAAAAATGTGTCTCATTTATTGGATAGATCTTAAAGGCTCACTTGGCATTATGAAATATTGTCAAAGGGCATGGCTGCACTGCAAAACAAACAAAAAACAAACCCAAACACAGCGAGTTTCAGAGCCCAGGTCAATTGACTCAGGTTCATGCTACGGGGCTAAAAATAACAGTGTAGATGTTTGGGCTCAGGCTGGTGGTAGGGTTCCGGGACTTGGCCCCTCACTAGATTTCAGAGCCTGGGTTCCAGCCTGAGCCCGAATGTTTATACTGTTATTTTTACCTCCATAGCGTGAGCTCTGCAAGCCCAAATCAGTTGACCTGGGCTCTCAGACTCATTACCGCAGGTCTCTTTTTGCTGTGCAGATGTACCCTAAGTATAGTTTTAGGCCATTTTTAACACGTGGTTTTGACCTGCTATTTCTATCAAAAATCATTGTAAAACCAATTACACCTCACGTCAAGGAGAAACTTTTCAAAGTTACATCTCCCTGCAGTTTTAAAACCATTGGGCCCAATTCTGCTACCCATTCTCAAATATTTCCAAGCATAAAAGCATCTAGTATGAGTAAGGTTTGCAGGATGAGACCCTAATTTGGCCAAATTGCTACGAGCAAATGTGTTATTATTAATGAATCATTTGCCCTTTTAATAATTCGAGCCAACTCTAAGTTCAAAGCAACAGAGGGTCCTGTGTCACCTTTGAGACTAACAGAAGTATTGGGAGCATAAGCTTTCGTGGGTAAGAACCTCACTTCTTCAGATGCAAAGTGAGGTTCTTACCCACGAAAGCTTATGCTCCCAATACTTCTGTTAGTCTCAAAGGTGCCACAGGACCCTCTGTTGCTTTTTACAGATTCAGACTAACACGGCTACCCCTCTGATTCTCTAAGTTCAAGGGACATATAAAAGTAACATAGTGATGAGCTATTCCTTTTATTCATTTATACAGACCACATTTTGGATGATGGGAGGGAAATTTACTAAAATTCTTGGGCTAAGAACATTCAAATTTTTTTATTCAAAAATAATTTTGAAAACTGGAAACAGCCATAAAATGGATGTGATGGAAAATATGACTGATTCAAAATGACTGCCACATTTATGGTCATTGTGATTCATAATGAGGCTTTATTTACTTACAAACTTTTAAATACACAGTCCCAAAAAAGCTCCATGAAACACAAGTTCATTGGCCCAAATTCTGTCTCTCTTGGGGATGTAAGTTAGACATCTGATGTAAGCTGCCCAGAAAACATGTATACATAGGAAAGTAGTCTCAATGAATCCCCATTGGCATTCTGTGGTAGTGCAAATGGAGTCTGGTTTTTCTTCTGTAATGAGTGGGAGGGCAGAGTGTGCATCAGTCAAAAATACTGCACGTGAAAGGAAGAGTCCCATGAAGGATAGCTTCTGGTAGTGGTAAGTAAGTGCAAGGAAGGTGTAAAATAAAGGTACCCAATACCACACCTCCTGCAACATTAAGGGTCAGATCCTCACCTGGTGTAAATCAAGTGTAGCTTCATTAACGTCAATGGGGTTACACCAACTGAGGATCCATATGGGGATATGGCTCCCCATATCCATGCAATCCCCATGGCAGCATACACAAAAGCCCACAGTTGACACACATGCAGTGTTGTTGGGAATGTCTGTTGTCGGGCCCAACAGCATTTCATTACTGAAAATACATTTTGAAGTCATGACACTGGCAAACTTGGACAGAACTTAAATAAGTGATCATGAAAATACACATGCCAAATTTAAAAAAACCTATAGTTAGGCTCCTAAATCAAAATGTCCTGATTACAAACATATTATACATGCGGTTAACATTTGTCAGGCTTAACATATTTCCAAATTTGTCTTATCAAACTGCAGCATTCATTATATTTACAGATACTAAGATAACATTTTGTTCTCTAGAGCTAGTGACAAGTTTTTAAAAGTGTGACCACTCTACATCTGTTTGATATAATATTTATCTTTATACTTGCCTAATTTTATTATCTTAATAAGTTGACATTATATTATACCTATAGCAAATGTTTATCTGTCTATAATATATACACAGGCATACAGATCTATGATGTATTATTTATATTTTTACTGGAATATATAGTAACTATTCAATGCAAAAATATATTAGAAATGCCACATTAATGCTAAGCTAACGCTGCCCCAATTATCAGCAGTAATTCCCATTAGGGACTCTACAAGTGTAAGATTTATTCACAAGAGAAAAAGAGTTTTGGTTAATTAGATGGAGGGCTTTCTCTCCCTCTACCCCTTTCATGGGGTAAACAATATTTACAGTTCATGGATTACTAGCAGAACCTCACTAAGCCTGACGAAGAAATGCACGTGGACATAAAAAGGTAATTTAGGTTATACATGAAGATAGATGCTTAATATAGGATTCGTTCTTATGGGCCTGACCCAAACCACTCTGAAGTCAATGGAAAGTCTCCCATTGAAGCCAGTGAACTTTGTGTAAAACCCTATATGCACAGGGATTTACTGATCCTCAGATTTGGGAATGAGAAGGAATCTTCACCTGGGCATTTGGTCAGTGAACTTGGAGTTTTTCATATCCGCCTGAAGCACTGACTCAGGGGAAGGTAGGTGTGTTCCACCTGGCTAATTTCCCACAACTGCACAATAGGCAGGCAGATGTTGGTGGCCTTATTGTCTAATTCTATGTTTCCAGGTGTTAATAAATTATCATCCATGCATAGACATAAGGGACCACAATATAGTTACAGGACACAATCCTAATTTTTGCTTTCAGCTCAAACACATGGAAATGTGTGTGCACAATTCTGCATGCCAACTATTACAAATTAGGCCATATTTTTTTCTCGATCTTTGAAACAGAATGACTCTCAGCTATAACAGTCCTACACTGATCTAAGAGGGTTTTCTTTTTTCCTCTTCAGGATTTTTAGAAGGACCAAAGTTTTATTAGGAATAAAATACACTTTATCAAGAGTAGTGCTTCACATTTTATCTCCAGTACAGATTCCATTAAAGCTGTAATTCCCTGCATTGTTTCAAAGACTACATTTACTTCCTAAAACTACATTTTTAAAAAATTATTAGAGCACAGAGAGTTTTGGAACTATCAGTTTCAGCTTCCACTGATAGAAATAGAGCATTAAATCTTGCTAAATCTTCATGAACCTTTCCCCCGCATTCTGCTCTAAATTAAAAGATACAAGATACAAATGCTTTCAGATTTGTGATCAAAGACCAGAACTCCCACTCCACATAGAAGGGACGCAGCTATTGCCTCTTGGAATGATCTAAATAGAGCCCCCAAGACCCTATGAATTGATTGCCATATCATTATCAGCTGCATGTACTTACCTTTGACTGCTGGTCTCCACACTTGATTCGCAAAAAGAACAGGAGTACTTGTGGCATCTTAGAGACTAACAAATTTATTACAGCATAAGCTTTCGTGGACTACAGCCCACTTCTTCGGATGTATCCGAAGAAGTGGGCTGTATGTAGTCCACGAAAGCTTATGCTCTAATAAATTTGTTAGTCTCTAAGGTGCCACAAGTACTCCTGTTCTTTTTGCGGATACAGACTAACACGGCTGCTACTCTGACACTTGATTCCTTTCCCCTACCATTCTATTCTTCCCACCAATTCCCAAGTCTGGTTCAACCCTAACATCTACTTCTCCCATTCCTGCATTCCAAAAAGTTCTATAGATGCATACCACGGACAAAACAGACTCCCTAATTACAAATCCATTATCCCTTCAGCTCCAGCATATTTCCTAGAAAACAGCACTACTAATACTCACTGACTGATTCTTACACACCTACGATTAGGGCCATAGGCATTTTGTGATTCTGCAGCCAGGAATTTACCCTTGATATTATGGGTGTGTGTGTGTAATTTCTAGCATTTATTGTTGCAAAAAATTTATTTGGTTCACATTTTCAAAGCTAACTGATGCAGTGTTACCTTCCTGAGTCTGCAGTCAGCCCACACCAATGGTTCAGAAAAAGAACTGCCTATTCATCTCCAGGAGGTGTTAACTCTCAACTGTAAACAAGGCAACATAAATGCCAGCATTTCACTGCTGATCATTTCTGAGCAGAAACAACAATTTAACAGGATTATCCCAAGATCTCAAACTGTGTATCATGACCCCCCGCAACTATTAAAAGTCCCAATCCAGCTGTCAAAACCTTCAGCTGCCAACCTGCATCTTGTATGATGCAGTTAAACATTGTCCATATAAAAATCTGAGGCTCAGTGAAA
The DNA here is from genome assembly GCF_011386835.1 of Chrysemys picta bellii. Taxonomy (NCBI): domain Eukaryota; kingdom Metazoa; phylum Chordata; order Testudines; family Emydidae; genus Chrysemys; species Chrysemys picta. The sequence continues at coordinate 67,421,502 of NC_088801.1, read as the reverse complement.
ACTCAATATGGGATAACATTAAATGAATGAAATTTAAAATCAAAGTTTTAAAAAATCATATGGGCCACTGTATTGATTGTATAATTGGTTTTCATATTCAGTTTAGTAAAGAATATCCATTTCTAATTCTAAATAGAGATGCTACAGAATTTTTAATCAGCTGTAAGAATGATGTTATAAAATCTAGGGATGTTACTTTAGCTTTAACTCCAGTTTGCCCAGAAGTACACATTCACTGATAATTTTGTCAATCGTGAATTTCATCGGCCACTATAGTAGCAATTCATCTAGTTTTGTTAGCTCCTTGTGAAGTTTCTCACAGTATTCTGTAACCTAGACTAATCAGAATAATGTTCTTATCTCCAAATTTCAAACAAAGAACTCTAGTACATTAAAGAGGCATGATTTATTACAGATAAGAAATATTCTTCCTTTAACCAAACCAAATTATAAGTAAATCCAGGAATTAGTAATTTACCATCTTTATATCAAGAAGGCAAGTTCTAATATATTACCTCAAAAAAATGTAACATTAAATAAATGTAGGTAAAATGGAAAAATCAAAATAATAAAAAGTATAGGCTTTAATCTGTTTCATATTTCTAACATAACATAACAGGCCAGACCCCCAGGTGGTGTAAATTGGGGTAGCTCTGTTGACTTAAACCTGCTGAGGAACCATTTAAACATTATACTTTTCCATTAGTGCTACAGCGGCAAGGTCCCAGACCAAGACAGATTAGGACGCTGCAGCGACAACATTTTATTTAACATTAACAGTCTTCTTTTTTTATGCATTTCTCTCACCACTACCTTTAGCTGTTTAAAATAGATATAAGAATTATACAATCTAGTCAATTCTCTTTTTATATATAAATATTTATTTTTCTCATTTAGTCCTGGGGACGGGAGGCGGGGGGGATTAGTGATGTGCCTTATTGGTGGATAGTGCAGCTGCAGTGCGGAAAATTTCAATATGTTTTTACATTTTTAACATTAACGCAGTTTAAATATACCTTTTTAGCTTATTCCAGCGCCATCCCTGTGCCAGCTGATAGGCCCACAGCCAGCCAGGTGGTCTGCCACCACCAGTGCCCTGTCCCTACTTATGCAGGGCTGACATCTTCACAAGTGGGGAATACACACAGTTTCTCTCAGCTGCCTTTAGGCCTCTGCTTATGAATCCACCTCTTGATGCTGGTGATTCTGCCAGTTGTTGGCTTGCCTCTTAAACTTTCTTTTTAGCTAAAGTTTTTGAGAAAGTTTGGGAGAAGTGAATTATGTCATCTGAGTTACACAGGTTTCCCTGATCCCTTTCAGCCTCCATGCATAGCAGTCTCCTTGCTGGATGGAAAAGGGTCAGTATGAATAGATCTCTGAGCTGCCTTTCATACTATTGGCCACGAGGTCTTGTTCATGAAGCAAGGGCTGAGGGGAGGGATCCCTCACAGTGACACTGGGCAATTGAGTTTCTGTCCCAAACGTTCTTGTGTAGGGTTTTGCAAGCTTCATTCCTATCACCACTCCTTATTCCACATAACATTGAAGGCCCCTTTGTGGGAGAATAGGACTATTGTGCTTGCATGGCCATTAGCTCAGTCTCATTTTCATCATACCAAGATGGTAGTGTTCCTAAGATGTTGAAAGGTGAATAAAAGCAACTTGGTTGACGCTCTCACTCCTGAGGAGATGCTAGTAAAATGCAGGAAGTAGCTAAATCCTAGAGCACAGATTGTCCCCATATTAATGAAGGGGTGTGCCCATCCTAAGATATACAGGTTCAGATTTTATGACATACATAAACTTAATGACATCTATGCTACTTGCATGTGCCATGGGTATGCATAGTGCTCTGCAGACATAAGACAAGGTTCCTATCCTGAGAACCTTACGGTCTAATATATAATAGATGAGCAGATATTCATAGGTCAGGGTGATAATTATGGGGTCTGCAAACAAGGACAGACAGGGCCAGGGGAAGAGCTTGGGTGACTCTTCCTTAAAGTTTTGTTTCATAACTCTAAGAGGGACAATGGCAACAGGTGGAGGGGGCAACACCTGACTAGAGTTGAACAGTAGCATGCCAGCTGGAGGCATGGAGTTTTCAGGAAGAGAGTGAGGTAAATTTCAGTTAAGCTCATTTTGTAAAATAAAGACAACCACCAATATAAACCATTTTGAAATACAGTCTAAGAAATTTTAAACTATCTATTTTTATTATCATACTTGAGAAATAATAGCACAAATAAAAAAGCAATAAAATCAATCCTAAAGTGCAAAAATAACATTTCTGTTAATTATTATTACTTTACAAGTATGTAATTATTCTAAATCTGGATTTACAGAATAGCTGTACTACTCCCTGTGACAGAGCAGGCTACCACTGAGTAGGAGAAAAACATTTAATAGCTTTATCCCTTAGGTTAATACCAAAAAACCTATTTTAGTTGCATTAAAATCCTTCACTGAAACTGTATGGAAAGCCCCAGGGGAAAGGTAGGGAAGAAAAACAAACAACAGCAGGGTGCATACTGCACAGTTGATTTCTTCCTTCTTTCAGACCTCATTACAAAAGCCAGAGACCAGGACACAACGCAGGAGAGTGGGTATTTGCTGATGGACTCTGTTTTAGCTCATGTGATGGGGCTTGTGGGTGCTGCTGTTTATCCCTCATACTGCGCCATCTGGTGCTGAGAATGTGGCACTGCAGCTTCCCTCTGAGGATGGCCAATCCTTAGTTTAGCTGTTTCTTGGTTCTTATTTTGATTTGTTGTGCTTATTTGAATATGTTGTTGTTGGTGGGTCCTTATTACCTCCTACTTAGAGGAAAAAGGTGGAATAATGTTTTAAATTAAAGGAAAAACATTCCACAGCATGGAATGGTGGAGGAGGCTGATTGGTTGCAATACAAAAGGGGTGGAGTCAAGGGCCTATTTAACTTGTCTGCAGCTCCTAAGAACTCAGTCTAGATTAGACTCATAGCCTCTAAATTCAGAAAGATCTAGTCTGACCTCCTGAACATTGCAGGCCACAGAACATCACCCACCCACTCTTGTAATAGAACTCTAACCTCTGGCGAGTAACTGAAACCCACAAATCATCATTTAAAGACTACAAGTTATAAAGAATCCACCATTTACACTATCTTAAACTGCAAGTGCCCCATGCTGAAGAGGAAGGCAAAACCCCTACAGGGTCTCTGCCAATCTGACTTGGGGGAAAATTCCTTCCTGACCCCAAATATGACAATCAGGGTATGTCTACACTACGAGAGTAGTTCGATTTTACTTAAATCGAATTTTTGGAATCGATATTGCAAATTCGAACGCGTGTGTCCACACTAAGGACAGTAATTCGACTTTGTGAGTCCACACTAACGGGGAAAGCGTCGACATTGGAAGCGGTGCACTGTGGGCAGCTATCCCACAGTTCCCGCAGTCCTCGCTGCCCATTGGAATTGTGGGTGGAGCCGCCAATGCCTTCTGGGTAAAAAAATGTGTCGAGGGTGCTTTTGGGTAACTGTCGTCATCTGTCCATCACTCCCGCCCTCCCTCCCTGAAAGCGCCGGCGGGAAATCAGTTCGCGCACTTTTGTAGTCAGTGACAGCGCGGACGCCACAGCACTGCGAGCATGGAGCCCGCTGCGACCATCGCTGCAGTTGTGGCCGTTCTCAACGCCTCGCAGCTTATCATCCACCTTTCCCAGAGGCAGATGCAGATAAGTCAGGCGAGGAAGCTACGGCACCGTGGTGAGGGCCTGAAGTCTGAGAGTAGCACAGACCTGTCAGAAAGCACGGGACCCAGCGCCGAGGACATCACGGTGGCAATGGGTCATGTGGATGTTGTGGAACGGCGATTCTGGGCCCGGGAAACAAGCACTGACTGGTGGGACCGCATAGTGCTGCAGGTCTGGGATGAATCCCAGTGGCTGCGAAACTTTCGCATGCGGAAGGGAACTTTCCTTGAACTTTGTGAGTTGCTGTCCCCTGCCCTGAAGCGCAATGACACCCGGATACGAGCAGCCCTGACTGTCCAGAAGCGAGTGGCCATAGCCCTCTGGAAGCTTGCAACGCCAGACAGCTACCGGTCAGTCGCGAACCAGTTTGGGGTGGGCAAATCTACCGTGGGGGTTGTTGTGATGCAAGTAGCCAAGGCAATCGTTGATGTACTGCTGTCAAAGGTAGTGACCCTGGGAAACGTGGAGGTGATCATAGATGGCTTCGCAGCGATGGGATTCCCAAACTGCAGTGGGGCCATAGATGGAACTCACATCCCTATCCTGGCACCGGACCACCAGGCCAGCCAGTACATTAACAGAAAGGGCTACTTTTCCATGGTGCTGCAAGCACTGGTGGACCACAGGGGACGTTTTACGAACATCTACGTCGGATGGCCGGGCAAGGTTCATGACACTCGTGTTTTCAGGAACTCTGGTGTGTTTAGGTGGCTGCAGGAAGGTACTTACTTCCCGGACCACAAAATAACTGTTGGGGATGTGGAGATGCCTATAGTCATCCTCGGGGACCCAGCCTACCCGCTAATGCCCTGGCTCATGAAGCCCTATACTGGCGCCCTGGACAGTGAAAAAGAACTCTTCAACTACCGGCTGAGCAAGTGCAGAATTGTGGTGGAGTGTGCTTTTGGCCGTCTCAAGGGGAGATGGAGAAGCTTACTGACTCGCTGTGATCTCAGCGAAACCAATATCCCCATTGTTATAGCAGCTTGCTGTGTGCTCCACAATCTCTGTGAGAGCAAGGGGGAGACCTTTATGGCGGGGTGGGAGGTTGAGGCAAATAGCCTGGCTTCTGATTACGCCCAGCCAGACAGCCGGGCGATTAGAAGAGCCCAGCGGGACGCGCTGTGCATCCGGGAGGCTTTGAAAGCTAGGTTCCTGAGTGAGCAGGGTAACCTGTGACTTTTAAGTTTGTGTACAGAGAAGTTTATTTACCCAGTTAAGTTTGTTTCTTTACCCAGTTAATGTTGACTATCCTCTCCAGTTACATACCCCCTTCACCCCCTTCCAACACACGTATAGAAATAAAATCACTTCTACTTCGTTAATGAACACCGTTTTTTTATCACTGTTTTCGCGGGAATGTTTTAAACCTGGGACGCAGACTGTGGTGGGGAGCAGGTGTAGTGTAGTGACGCAAATGACACTTCTAAACTCCAGGATTGACAGGCTCCGCTGTGGTGGACTGGTTGTTTCAACGGAGCCTGTCACCCCTCCTGATCGGGACTGTGTGTATGGGGGGGCTATGTGACTTTGTCCTCCCTCCTTTCACATTGAAAGCAATGCCAGTCCCTGCTGCCAGCAATCCGGCAAGCAGGAACTCTGCCCCTGTCCCACCCCCTCGCGGCTGTCCCCGGGAAAGATCCCTGTATGCTGCCCCTCTCCCGCCTCCACCGCGTGGCTGCAAACCGGCGGTTACAGTTCTGTAAAGGAACGGGCAAGCAGTCCCAACACTAATATTCCCCTACCTAATTCAAAGCAGGTCACCATGAGCGACATCACCCTGATGAGGATCTCAGACAGTGAGAAAGAAAGAATGCTTCGGGAAAGCCTCCAAAGACCAGGGCCGTATGCCGCCCTGCTCTGCAGGGCAATGATCCCTGAGTACTTGATTGTCTCGTGGCGCGGAAACGTGTCATACTACGGAGGACCCAATAAGGCCGCTCGCCCCAGGAACCTGATGCAACGGCTTTCCAATTACCTCCAGGAGAGCTTCCTCGAGATGTCCCAGGAGGATTTCTGCTTTATCCCCGGGCATATAGACTGCATTTTACTGTAGCTGCACTGGCAGGGACTAAACAGTAGAGCGGCTTGGGCAGAACAATCATGCTAAACTGGACATTGTTAGATTTTTTTTCAATAGTTGCACTGCCCAGGACTGAAACGTTAAGCGCCTAGGGCAAACTAATCATGAGAAACCCATTGTTGTTATTCTTAATATTCCTGTTCTGTTAAAAATAAATGTTTAGATGTTTAAAACACTTACTGGCTGATCCTTCCCCAGATTCTGTGTCCGGGTTAACGGCTGGGGACGGTTGGTAGGGGATCTCTGTAAGGGTGATGATCCTGGCTGTCGGGGAAATCAGCGTTGTAAGCGCTGTCGACTGCCTCGTCCTCCTCATCTCCTTCCTCATCTTCCCCGTCCGCTAACATGTCCGAGGAACCGGCCGTGGACAATATCCCATCCTCAGAGTCCACGGTCAGTGGTGGGGTAGTGGTGGCGGCCGCACCTAGGATGGAATGCAGTGCCTCGTAGAAACGGGATGTCTGGGGATGGGATCCGGAGCGTCCGTTTGCCTCTTTGGTCTTCTGGTAGCCTTGTCTCAGCTCCTTGATTTTCACGCGGCACTGCATTGCATCCCGGCTGTATCCTCTCTCTGACATGTCTTTAGAGATCTTCTCGTAGATCTTTGCATTCCGTCTTTTGGATCGCTGCTCGGAAAGCACAGACTCATCGCCCCACATAGCGATCAGATCCAAGACTTCCCGATCAGTCCATGCTGGGGCCCTCTTTCTATTCTGAGATTGCACGGTCATCACTGCTGGAGAGCTCTGCATCGTTGCCAGTGCTGCTGAGCTCGCCACGATGTCCAGACAGGAAATGAGATTCAAACTGCCCAGACAGGAAAAGGAATTCAAATTTTCCCGGGGCTTTTCCTGTGTGGCTGGTCAGAGCATCCGAGCTCGGACTGCTGTCCAGAGCGTCAACAGAGTGGTGCACTCTGGGATAGCTCCCGGAGCTATTAGCGTCGATTTCCATCCACACCTAGCCTAATTCGACATGGCCATGTAGAATTTAGCTCTACTCCCCTTGTCGGGGAGGAGTACAGAAGTCGAATTTAAGAGACCTCTATGTCAAACTAAATAGCTTCGCGGTGTGGACGGGTGCAGGGTTAATTCGATGTAACGGCGCTAACTTCGACATAAACGCCTAGTGTAGACCAGGCCTCAGTTAGATGCTGAGCACATGGGTAAGACCCACCAGCCAGACACCTGGGAAAGAATTCTCTGTAGTAACTCAGAGCCCTCCCCATTTAATGTCCCATCACCAGCTATTGGAGATATTTGCTGCTAGCAGTCCCAGATGAGCTACCAGTGTTAGATATCAATACCAGTTAAATATCATGTATGACTTAGTTTCTAGCAGAAATTCTTTTATACTTAAGACTGAGGCTGAAAACGTGGTGATGTATTTACTAAATTTTGCTGCTCTGTAAATCAGGTTACACTGGTCTACAATTTTTGAGAAGTCGTCTGCTTCAGAGATAAAATGTGCTATTTATTATGTATTTTGATGTGCTGAATTCAAATATGACAATTAAAACAACTGATTAGCTACTGTTTCTAAGCTATTTAAGTTTTTACATTTTATGTCTATGTATATTGTGTAGATAGTAGAGTTTTAATCATAAATTGTAAACCTAGGCCTTTTCATGTGTTTATGGTTGCTTTACATGATAATATTTCACCTGTCCTGTTTATGTAACACTTTAAAAATCAGCAAAAGGGTTATATAAATAAAATTGATTATGAAACAAAAGGCAAAAAACTATTCTGTACATAGTTTAGTCCTATTCAGTGTCTACTTGGCGCTTCTTGGCTTGTCTCTTGTATTCATTAAATGGAGCATCTCTTGTCACTGTCCAGCAATAGTCTGCAAGCATTGATGGGCTCCATTTGCCCTGATAGCGTTTCTCCATTGTTGCAATGTCCTGGTGAAATCGCTCGCCGTGCTCGTCGCTCACTGCTCCGCAGTTCGGTGGAAAAAAATCTAGATGAGAGTGCAAAAAATGTATCTTTAGTGACATGTTGCAACCAAGGCTTTTGTATGCCTTGAGGAGGTTTTTCCACCAACAACCTTGTTGTTTCCGAGAAAATTTATTGCCACTAACTGGAAGGCTTTCCATGCCGTCTTTTCCTTGCCACGCAGTGCACGGTCAAATGCATCATCTCGAAGAAGTTCACGAATCTGAGGACCAACAAAGACACCTTCCTTTATCTTAGCTTCACTTAACCTTGGAAATTTTCCACGGAGGTACTTGAAAGCTGCTTGTGTTTTGTCAATGGCCTTGACAAAGTTCTTCATCAGACCCAGCTTGATGTGTAAGGGTGGTAACAAAATCTTCCATGATTCAACAAGTGGTGGATGCTGAACACTTTTCCTCCCAGGCTCCAATGATTGTCAGAGTGGCCAATCTTTCTTGATGTAGTGGGAATCTCTTGCACGACTATCCCATTCGCAGAGAAAACAGCAGTACTTTGTGTATCCAGTCTGCAGACCAAGCAAGAGAGCAAGAACCTTCAAATCGCCACAAAGCTGCCACTGATGTTGGTCATCGTTTATGCACCTCAAAAGTTGTTTCATGTTGTCATAGGTTTCCTTCATATGGACTGCATGACCAACTGGAATTGATGGCAAAACAATGCCATTATGCAGTAAATCAGCTTTAAGACTCGTCTTCGATGAATCAATGAACAGTCTCCACTCATCTGGATCGTGAACGATGTTGAGGGCTGCCATCACACCATCGATGTTGTTGCAGGCTACAAGATCACCTTCCATGAAGAAGAATGGGACAAGATCCTTTTGACGGTCACGGAACATGGAAACCCTAACATCACCTGCCAGGAGATTCCACTGCTGTAGTCTGGAGCCCAACAGCTCTGCCTTACTCTTGGGTAGTTCCAAATACCTGACAAGGTCATTCAGTTCACCTTGTGTTATGAGGTGTGGTTCAGAGGAGGAGGATGAGAGAAAATGTGGGTCCTGTGACATTGATGGTTCAGGACCAGAAGTTTCATCCTCTTCCTCTTCCTCGTATGACTCAAGTGAGAATGATTCTGGTGCATCAGGAACCGGCAGTCCTTCTCTGTGGGGTACTGGGCGTATAGCTGATGGAATGTTTGGATAATGCACAGTCCACTTTTTCTTCTTTGACACACCTTTCCCAACTGCAGGCACCATGCAGAAGTAACAATTGCTGGTATGATCTGTTGGCTCTCTCCAAATCATTGGCACTGCAAAAGGCATAGATTTCCTTTTCCTGTTCAACCACTGGTGAAGATTTGTTGCACAAGTGTTGCAGCATATGTGTGGGGCCCACCTCTTGTCCTGATCTCCAATTTTGCAGCCAAAATAAAGGTGATAGGCTTTCTTAACCATAGTGGTTATACTGCGCTTTTGTGATGCAAAAGTCACTTCACCACAAACATAGCAGAAGTTATCTGCACTGTTCACACAAGTACGAGGCATCTCTGCTCACTTTGGCTAAACAGAAATGTGGCCCTTTGCAAAATCAAACACTGACAAATAAAAGAGCACGACACTGTATGATTTCTAGAACTGATATAGGGCAATTTGTTCAGCAGAGTGATGTAAGCTTTGTTATGATTGCATCATCCATGACTTCTAGGAATAACATGATGCAATTCATATAATGTATGACACAATTCCAGCTTCAGATTGCATCATTCATTGTTTTGCCTAAAAAGCAAGTACTGTCCAAACCCAGTCATAGATTTATTCATAGATCCAGTCAAAGATGTATTTTAGTCATTTCTGGTTTAAATTGAGATCCCTTCCTTTTATAACTCACTTATCCTCCACCATTCCCAAGTCAAGGGTCGTATATAGTGACCCAATAGCATATCTTGAAAAACGAGAGCCAATCAACAATTTTAAGCATCATTTTCGTTCTCAGTGACCCAGAATTAGTAAAGTTTGACTACATTTATTTCCAGAAGCATTTTGGCTGTAGAGCAGTGTTATTTATAATAGATTTTTTAAATTAAAATCCCCTATTTTGTTGCATATAATGCACACCCAATTTCTTTCTGCCTTCCCTCTCCCTCACTTCTTCTATGAATCTACAACACACATCTCTCATGCTATAACTGTAGAATGACACTCCCTTAAAAACAAACATGAGCCTAGGAAAGAACCTGTTTTATTAACCTACACAGTGTGTCATTTATCCAGGTGGCTGATGCCACAGAAGGAGTCAGAAATCACAAACATATGAAAAGGTCTTTCTTTTCCTCATTTATCATCAAAACTGGGACAAGAATGAATTAAATTAAAAAGGTTCAAACTCAATCCTAAACTGGCATTTTATAAAACAATTAAGAAATTTCAGGTCCAGCAAACACAGTAGCAAGCACTTGCTGGTCGATGGCAGGCACACTCCTCCACCTCACAGGAACATAACATAACAATGGCCGTACTGGGTCACACTAAAGGTCCATCCAGCCCAGTATCCTGTCTACTGACAGTGGCCAATGCCAGGTGCCCCAGAGGGAGTGAACCTAACAGGTAATGATCAAGTGATCTCTCTCCTGCCATCCATCACCACCCTCTGACGAACAGAGGCTAGGGACACCATTCCTTACCCATCTTGGTTAATAGCCATTAATGGACTTAACCTCCATGAATTTATCCACTCCAAAATGCAGGGCCCTGGCCCAACCTGAGGAATCCACTCCTAGCCAGCAGGAAACCTGTGCTCAAAGCACACTAGTCTGTTTCCCTGCTCTCCAATGCTGTGCTGGGCTTGGCCCCTATTGAGTGTACTCTGACTTTGCTAAATACCCTTAAAAATCAGTTACAAAAGGAAAAAAAGAAAAGAAAAATATGTATCTCTGTCTTTCAGAAAGCTGAGTTCACTGCATTGGGCTAAAAATATCATGCTGGACAGTGATATATTGCTTACACTAACCTATTGATGTCGCTTCTCAGTTACTTCCAAACACTTAGTTGCCCATGTTAGAATCATAGAATATCAGAGTTGGAAGGGACCTCAAGAGGTCATCTAGTCCAACCCCCTGCTCAAAGCAGGACCAATTCCCAGCTAAATCATCCCAGCCAGGGCTTTGTCAAGCCGGGCCTTAAAAACCTCCAAGGAAGGAGACTCCACCACCTCCCTAGGTAACGCATTCCAGTGTTTCACCACCCTCCTAGTGAAATAGTTTTTCCTGATATCCAACCTGGACTTCCCCCACCGCAACTTGAGACCATTGCTCCTTGTTCTGTCATCTGCCACCACTGAGAACAGCCGAGCTCCATCCTCTTTGGAACCCCCCTTCAGGTAGTTGAAGGCTGCTATCAAATCCCCCCTCATTCTTCTCTTCTGGAGACTAAACAATCCCAGTTCTCTCAGCCTCTCCTCATAAGTCATATACTCCAGACCCCTAATCATTTTTGTTGCCCTCCGCTGGACTCTTTCCAATTTTTCCACATCCTTCTTGTAGTGTGGGGCCCAAAACTGGACACAATATTCCAGATGAGGCCTCACCAATGTCGAATAAAGGGGAACGATCACGTTCCTCGATCTGCTGGCAATGCCCCTACTTATACAGCCCAAAATGCCGTTAGCCTTCTTGGCAACAAGAGCACACTGTTGACTCATATCCAGCTTCTCGTCCACTGTGACCCCTAGGTCCTTTTCAGCAGAACTGCTACCTAGCCATTCGGTCCCTAGTCTGTAGCAGTGCATGGGATTCTTCCGTCCTAAGTGCAGGACTCTGCACTTGTCCTTGTTGAACCTCATCAGGTTTTTTTCTGCCCAATCCTCTAATTTGTCTAGGTCCCTCTGTATCCGATCCCTACCCTCTAGTGTATCTACCACGCCTCCTAGTTTAGTGTCATCTGCAAACTTGCTGAGAGTGCAGTCCACACCATCCTCCAGATCATTAATAAAGATATTAAACAAAACCGGCCCCAGGACTGACCCTTGGGGCACTCCACTTGAAACCGGCTGCCAACTAGACATGGAGCCATTGATCACTACCCGTTGAGCCCGACGATCTAGCCAGCTTTCTATCCACCTTACAGTCCATTCATCCAGCCCATACTTCTTTAACTTGGTGGCAAGAATACTGTGGGAGACAGTATCAAAAGCTTTGCTAAAGTCAAGAAATAACACATCCACTGCTTTCCCCTCATCCACAGAGCCAGTTATCTCATCATAGAAGGCAATTAGGTTAGTCAGGCACGACTTCCCCTTCGTGAATCCATGCTGACTGTTCCTGATCACTTTCCTTTCCTCTAAATGTTTCATAATTGATTCCTTGAGGACCTGCTCCATAATTTTTCCAGGGACTGAGGTGAGGCTGACTGGCCTGTAGTTCCCTGGATCCTCCTTCTTCCCTTTTTTAAAGATGGGCACTACATTAGCCTTTTTCCAGTCATCTGGGACATCCCCCGATCGCCATGAGTTTTCAAAAATAATGGCTAATGGCTCTGCAATCTCACCCGCCAACTCCTTTAGCACCCTCGGATGCAGCGCATCCGGCCCCATGGACTTGTGCACGTCCAGTTTTTCTAAATAGTCCCGAACCACTTCTTTCTCCACAGAGGGCTGGTCACCTTCTCCCCATGCTGTACTGCCCAGTGCAGCAATCTGGGAGCTGACCTTGTGCGTGAAGACAGAGGCAAAAAAAAAATCATTGAGTACATTAGCTTTTTCCACATCCTCGGTCACTAGGTTGCCTCCCTCATTCAGTAAGGGGCCCACACTTTCCTTGATTTTCTTCTTGTTGCTAACATACCTGAAGAAACCCTTCTTGTTACTCTTAACATCTCTTGCTAACTGCAACTCCAAGTGTGATTTGGCCTTCCTGATTTCACTCCTGCACGCCTGAGCAATATTTTTATACTCCTCCCTGGTCATTTGTCCAATCTTCCACTTCTTATAAGCCTCTTTTTTGCATTTAAGATCAGCAAGGATTTCACTGTTTAGCCATGTTGTATTGAAAAGCCCAAAAGAATGTTGAACACATTCAGATGAAAAACAAATAAGCTTTTTTGTTTGTTTATTGAGGGAAGGAGGAAGGATGGAAGAGTTCAGTTATCTATTTTTGTTAATATAGGCTTTGCACCAAAATACCACTAAAAAACTGTTCTCATCGTATTTCTGGCTCAACCAAGTCAGCAATTACTGTTACTTTTAACAAGGAGGTGACACACAAACTGCCTTCTGGAAGCCTTTAGAAATTCTCTCTAAAACTAGTAATGCATAATAAGCCTACTGCAAATTATAGGTATCTTTTCATCCCACTCTTCATAGTAGTTAGAGTCTTTCATAATATGTTTGTGTTTGTCTGTTGTTCAATGACATTGTAATTGGTTTCCTTTCCTCCACTATTTGGTTGACAAGTGGGTGTGGTGTCATAGGAAAGCTGTGGAAATGGAAACAGAATGTTCTCTTTGAGAGCCACCTCTCACCTGTTCTATGGGAGACAAGCGCTCTGTGAAAGGAGCTTTGGCTACATTAAAGGGCAGTTGTATTTTAAGACAATGTAGCATCTGCTCATTCAGTCAGACCCAGTCATGATACAATGTGCTTCAGAAAAGAAAACTAGTTGGATATAGTTACATGGCCACTATAATTTAAAAAGAACATACTCCTACTGCCAGTAAGGTTCTCCAAGTACACTCAGAGAGCCAATTAGAACATGCTTGATGTCCTCAAATCTCTCTGGGTAGCAATGCAAAGATCACCTATATAAATGAATCTTCACATGCCAGGGAATTCTGGTTGGTCATTTGTGCAGACATTAAACAGCAAAGATGATAGCACGGAACTTTAGAGCAATCCATTCCATTGAGTATGCCATTGACTCTTCTGACCATCCATCTTGACAAACAAATATTGATTCTTGAGCGGGGAGGAGATGACCTGAACCATCTTGCTATTTCTAAAAATTCTTGTCAGTTTCACCAGAAGTACACAATGGTTCACAGAGGCGTAAACAGCTGACAGATCAACAAATATAGCCCCTGTAATTTTGCAGGTTTCAAAGTCATCTTCTATGTATTGAGTTAGGTTTGCAACTTCACCACAGCATGACAGTCCTGGGCAGAATATGGTTTGGTCATCAGTCAGCTGCCCTTCCATTATTGGGGCTATTCTACTTATTATTATCCACTCATATAGATTGCAGGTCAAGTAGAGTAACGATATTGGTCAGTAACTCTTTGCAGAGTTAAGATCTTTAGGTGTTTTGAGTACTGCAACCACTTTATCCTGTTTCCACCTCCTTGGGTATCTGCATTGTCTCTGTGCAAGAATTAAAGAAGCAGCCACTTCTGTGCTCTTGTTCTGAAGTGTAATAATAGATCATTAGATATGCATTTGAGACCAGCTGTCTTTCCACAATTCAGGGTTTTCATGGCTATTGGGAGCTTTTCAATGCTCATTGTGGACTTGGATGTTTATGAGAAGTGAGCAAAGTTACTGTTTAACATGTTTCATTCTATGCTTTGCTTTGTGGACTGGTTTACCATTGAGGATGAGTTGGTGTGCAACTTGGTTGGGAAAGAGTGCAGGAATCCACTTTTCACTGTTGTCCATCAGGGTTAAGATTGCAAATGGTGGTCCTATTACAAACATAGCACAGGTTTGTTGGTTCAATCAGGTCCCTCCAGCATTTGCACTCCTCTTTTCTGATCTCTCTCATAAGCATTTCCCTGAGCCCAATGGTTTCTTCACCAAAGGGATCCAGGACAAACAGTTCTGAATATCAATTATGTTCTTGGCTTGTTGGTTCCGAAACCCCAAGTACAGGGAGTTATGTCAGATATGTTCAAGTTGTGACCCTTGTTAATCTCCCATTGCAACTAACCATGGAAAAGACCAAATTTGACACTATGCACCGAGACCACAATAGAAGGCAGACAGACAGACTGTAGGCTGTGGCCTGGGCTAGAGTCAGACAAGTCAGTTGGCAATGAGCAGCTCTGAGTCCCAGTGATATATTCTTTCCAGCCTAGTGTTCCTAGAAATATAAGTAGCTTCCTTCCAAATTCACGCAATTAAAGAATAATTAAATGAGAATTTTAAATAATTTAGGCACCCAGTAGAGGGATGCGTACTTAATACACTCTAACTTGCCCTTTAAGAGGTTTTGGAGGCATCCCGGGTAAGGAATAAAAATGGAAGAGCCAAAAAAATTTTTTTTGAAAAATTGAAAACCTGCCATAGTGGTTGCAAGTAAACTATCTTCATTTGCCATCTGCAGCTGAGTAGCTGGGAATAGAAACATCTCTTCATGTCAGATTAAATTTTGGGATGGTTTAGTTTATCTGTGCCTATTACAAACATTTGGGGAAAATCAACAAACGATGCAAAACACCAGTTTTGATTGAAAGTTTCTTAACACAAAGGGCAGTAAATTGAGGATTACATTTGGAAATTCTCTAATCTGACACATTGTGATGATGTGGAAATGCAGTTAGACGTAATGAATGCTATTTTGTTTGAACAGACAACTTTAGCAACTATGTATGTGCTCACAGGCTCAATTCTTCCATTATGCTGAGTAACACTCAAGCAAGTTTTCCCCCATT
The DNA here is from genome assembly GCF_011386835.1 of Chrysemys picta bellii. Taxonomy (NCBI): domain Eukaryota; kingdom Metazoa; phylum Chordata; order Testudines; family Emydidae; genus Chrysemys; species Chrysemys picta. The sequence continues at coordinate 67,406,144 of NC_088801.1, read as the reverse complement.
GACTTCATTGGGAGTAATCAGATAGATTCATAGATTATAAAAATAGAAGGGATCACTGTGATCATCTAGTCTAATCTCCTGTATAACACAGGCCATAAAACTTCCCTGAATTAACTCCTGTTTGAATTAGAGCAGATCTTTTAGAAAAACATCCAATCTTAATTTAAAATTTGTCAGGGATAGAGAACCTACCACAACCCTTGGTAAATTGTTCCAATGGCTAATTACCCTCACTGTTAAAAATGTATGCTTTATTTCAAGTCTGAATTTTGTCTAGCTTCAACTTCCAGCCATTATAACTTATTATACCTTCGTCTGCTAGATAGAAGAGCCCTCTATTATCAAATGTCTGTTCCCCATTGTCACGGAGTGTGGGGGAGTCAGGGCCCTGCATCCCCCACTTCCTGCGACTCACCGTGACTCTCAGCCAGACAGTAGAACAGAAGGTTTATTAGACGACAGGAACACTGTCCAAAACAGAGCTTGTAGGTACAGACAACAGGACCACCTCAGTCAGGTCCATCTTGGGGGGCAGGGAGCTTAGACCCCAGTCCTGGGGCTCCCTCCATTTCCCCAGCCAGCTCTAAACTGAAAGCCCCTCCAGTGCTTCCGCTGGCCTTTGTCTCTTTCCTGGGCCAGGAGGCCACCTGATCTCTTTGTTCTCCAACACCTTCAGTTGGCACCTTTGCGGGGAGGGGCCTAGGCCATCAGTTGCCAGGAGACAGGGTGTCGGAAATTCTCTGTGCAGACAGCATCACACTGGCCCTTTAAGGCTCTGCAACAATCACACACCCTTATCCCACCACCTAGATACTTAAGAAATGCATAGGGGAAACTGAGGCAGTATTCAGAGAAAACATTAAGAACATTCCCACTTTGTCACACCCATGCAGGTACTTATAGACTGTAATCAAGTCACCCCTTAACAATCTCTTTATTAAGCTAGTCATTGTAAGAGTGGCAGAATTGGTTCTCTTGTATTCAGAAGTAATACACTTTTTTCCATTTCAATAATATTTTTCCAAATAATTTCAATCAAAGCTACATCCCTTCCTATGCCCTATCGTATTTCTACATAAATTAATACATTTAATCACATAAAGCCATGCGTACTAACAATCAAAGTTCATAATGCAGTTTGCTTTATGGTGGGGTTAATACACAAAGCCATTGAAGGGAGTTGCATTGACTAGGGAACACAGCACTGGACTGGGACTGCAAAGACCTAGGTTCTTTTCTCAGTTCTGCCACTGGCCTGCTGGGTGGCCTTGGGCAAGTCACTTCACCTTGTTGTGCCTCAGATTCCTTTTTTGTTAAATAGGGATAGTAATATTAACCTCCTTTGTAAAGAACTTTAAGATCTGCTGATGAAAAGTGTTATGTAACAGCTGGGTAATTTTAATGTCAACATAAATCCCCTCTAGTATATATTCTTTTCTGCCCTCCAAATGACTCCATGATCTCAAACTCTGTTGAGGAGTTGCTGGATTAGAAGAAAAAGGGTGTTAAGAAAGATGTCCAGATATGTGAACTGGAAAACTGCATTGTGTACAGAACACAACCCTGATCCTATTGTTATCTGGGCTAATCCTCCTGACAAGGTGTGGGCATTCCCCCCCGGGCCCGAACTTCTTTATAATATAATAATATGAGAGAGTTGTGGGCATCTTTTTCCTGCCCTTTCTAACATTTCTTTTGTGCCATGCATCATCAGTATGACACCTACAGTCCTGCGGTATTAAAATCCAATGCACATAACTTTAACTCTTTCCCCTTAGCATAGGTATTAGGATATAGTATTTAATTACATTATTACATACTATTACTTAATGCATGACAACATCATACACGTTCACCTATAAACTAGACACACGAAGAATTTTCTAGTACTGTGTATACTATTCTGTATATGCTGTACAAACTAGTTTATGAAAGTAATTTATGGGACTATACCCACTCTCTGCCACTGGGGGATCCCCCCAGCCACGCAGTTAAGGAAGTTTCTGGCACTTTGCAGCATCAGGGTTAAGGATCTGGACCAATGAGACTACTCAGATGTATTGAGCTATGGTTTGGGAGCCTAAATAAGAAATTAACTGTACTGCATATGTACAGAGGACAATTTTCAATAAGTCAGGCTAAACTACTTCTTACCAGAACACTCAATGGGACTTCTACGCAGTGAGACCTCTTTTCATTCCAAAAGTGTTCTAGCGTGTACCTTTCCACCCATCCCCATCACGCTGAAAAATAACTGCACTGGTTTTGATCAAACTTTTCATAAAAGGCATCTTCTTTTCAGGCAGAGGCTACATTTGCAATATTTTAGCCTAAAAAGAGAACATTTCTGAAATGTATAAACACTTGAAAGCAAGGGGTCAGAATAGAAACTTTTATTATAGCAGTCACTTACTGTAATAACTTAAGCCCCAATCCTGCAACTATATTCACATGGGTAGATCCCTGAGTCCATGAGGAACCAGCTGCAGGATCGGGGCCTCAGAGTATATTTTCCACATGGCTTATCTAGAAAACATGTATGAGACAAAGAAGTGGAATCAGGGATCTGTTCTGTACACAATGGCGTTTTTCGGTCCACATATCTGGACGTCTTCCTAATTCAGCATATGATGGATTTATAGAATGAAATGGAACAAAATATAGGACTGGAGAAATTTGTTTGAAGACAAAAGGATCCATTGTATAGGTTCAGTCTAAAATATATTAAAAGAAGAAAAAATATTATGGGAGCTATCCCCATATGATTAAAAAGTGGCACAGTAGATAGCTTCCCTTTTGTGTTCATTTATGTTTAGAAAATTTTAAATGAAAACTACATTCCACATTATCACTTCATCTAAAAATCTTCTAATCTTGCACAGATGAACTAAACAATCCCACATCTTAATCTGGTGAAAAGAGATGTTGCTTTTCACGGCTAAACAGCTGCGGGTGGCAAATTAAAATTGTTCACTTGCTTCTACTGGTAGCAGGCTTTCAAATTAATCTGCTGATTGTTCCTTTTTTATTCCTTACCTTTATATAGTTCCAACCCCCCTTAAAAGACATATGGAGAAGCACCAAGACTTCATTTGTTTCTTTTTAGGCCTAAAATGTCCTCTGAATAATGGTTCTACCTGAAGTCAACCATTTAATATTCACAGAATGCTAAACAAAAATAACCAAGAAACGAGCAAACTATTCAGTAAGAAAAAAAACAAAAATACTACATCCTGACCTTTAGAGGTTCATCACCATTTTTTTTAATGGTAAAAGAACATGAGGTGGTCACAAATTAGTTGTGTGTATGCTCGAGGTGGCATCTCTATTGACAAAGTAAACAAGTGTTTGAAATTTTGTGTAGCCCACACACCTACCATTTGGGATTTTCTAAAACTACTCAGAATTGGCCTAAATCCCCACTTAGTGAAGCAGAATTGGATCAACGCTGTACACTTCTAAGAATTCCCCACTCTATGGGCTAAATCTTACAAGGTGCTGAGCTCTTTGGTCCCAATTCAGCAAAGAAATTAAGCACTGTTGCGATAATTGGGCCGACAAATTTACCCTGTTACCTCAATTGTAAAAAGTATATAAACGTTTATAAAATATTACAATAACCTATACTAATACATGCTAATAGAAAGTAAGTTGAGTTGCTTTCAATAATGAATGTTACAAACAGGAGCAAAAGAACCAGACAGAGATTAAATTAGTCCAAACAAAAAAGGCCATGTTAATATAATTCACGGACTATGTTGAAATCATGCTTGTTAAAAACAGAAGATGTTGTACTGGAAGTTAATGAGCCAAAACTGGTGTGTTGGCTATTAGACCTAACTGGTGGACAAAATAATGAAGGGATGGGCTATTCCACTCGACATTCCCATTGTGGGTACTTTAAGAAAGACTTTGTGGGGAGAAGCAAGAGCAAGCTTCACCATTATGGCTGCCATCCCCACCATTTCATGTGACCCCAGGCCTTACTCATCCTGATCCTGAGAAATGTCCTGACCAGACCGAGCTAAACAGAGAGGGACCCAGATGACATCGGCACCCCTACCAGCTCCAGCTGAATCCCAACCACCACCTGAAATGAAACAGGATCAGACTTTAAAGCAGCGGCAACAAAAACAGCTCCTGCTCATCTCAACTAAGTTTGTTGCTTTTACCCAAAAGAACAATTATCGCCACATCCAATACTAGCGAAGAGACTGTCAAAAAAGGGTTTTTGTCCTTTTAAGACTCTGACCAGTTAAAGGGAAAGGGAAGAAGGGAGGTTGTTACAATGAAAGCCTTATTTAATACTTTACATTTCAAATGCTTTAACTGTTTTCCTTCTTTTCTGTAATTTTATAAAGGACTTTTAAATGGTGTGTGCTGTGGTGCTAAACAGGCCATGGTCTCTGTTTATCAAACCTCAGAACTTGTTTAACACTGTGTTGGACAGTGACCAGGTTATGTTAACACCTTTGGCCCATTTATTTCCTGTAACATAATACAACATAGTATAATCCCACTGAAGTCAATAGGAAAACTCAGGTACTTAAACATTAAGTACACGATTCAGTGATTTGATAGGATCAGAGTGCTCAGCTTCTTGCAGGGGCGAATTAGGGTTTTGTGGGGTCTCTGGGCCAAAACAAGTTTTTCTGGGGGACTCCCAATTGGCTGAGGCCTCTGGGCCCGAGCCCCATTTGCTACTCTGCCACTGGCTCCTTGCAGGAACAAGCCCTGAGATCCGTTTTCCCAGCTCCCCTTAAGTGGTGGGCTGTTTTTTGTGGGGTTACAGCCCCTTTCTGCCCTTGGAGCATGGAGAGGGTCTGTAACATACCAAAAAGCTGGCCAAAATTTATTTTGGGGGCCTTGGAGCTTTACAGATGGCAATACTATGATTTATAAATCCAAAATGGAACAGTTCTAGAAGTATATATTCAAAAAAGGAAAGAAACCCATTTTACACAGTGTTATTGATTTCATTACACTACACCTCTACCCTGATATAACGCTGTCTTCGGGAGCCAAAAAATCTTACCGCGTTATAGGTGAAACTGCGTTATATCGAACTTGCTTTGATCCGCCGGAGGGCGCAGCCCCGCCCCCCGCCCCAAGCACTGCTTTACCGCATTATATCCGAATTAGTGTTATATCGGGTCGCGTTATATCGGGGTAGAGGTGTATTATATTTACAATTTGATTCTTGATTGTGAGATCTCACTCACTAAGTTTACCACAAAAACATTTTGGTTCATTCTTTGTGATACATAAAGTATAAAACGTTCCAGTTTCTTGAAAAGACTAGTAGTTCTACTGCTTCAGCATTTTTCTTACCAGGATGCGTTTCATATTACTGATTTTGGTTGCATTTTGTGAAGTATAACACAGGTTAATGTGTGATATGCAAATATAAAATATGTGGACAGATTTATAAATCTATTCCATATATTAGGGTACGTCTACACTTACTGGAGGGTCCAGCGGCAGGCAATCGATGTTCTGGGATCGATTTATCGCGTCTGGTTTAGACGCAATAAATCGATCCCGGATCGATCCCGGAAGTGCTCGCCGTCGCCGGTACTCCAGCTCGGCGAGAGGAGTACGCGGCATCGACGGGGGAGCCTCCCTGCCGCGTCTGGACCCGCAGTAAGTTCGGACTAAGGTACTTCGAATTCAGCTACGCTATTAACGTAGCTGAATTTGCGTACCTTAGTCCAAAGTGGGGGCTTAGTGGGGACCAGGCCTTAATAAAGGATACCATTTTGATATCTGTCACAGTTCTGAGCAACTACACTTGTATTGCCCCTCAGTGGACCAGCTAAAGGGCCCACTCTCAAGCTTCTAGCTCTGCAGCCGTTGCCTTTCTTTGGGTGGAAACTCGTGTCTCACTCCTTCTGCCTGGTGTATCCTCAGGCTGCACAGAACCCGGACTTCACTGGGATATTCCCAGCAGAGACAGGCTGCCAAGCAGACCTGCTTGCTTTGTTTTCAGAGACTGATGAGAGAGTGATAAGTTACCACACAGCTCTTTCTATGCAAGCCTATTTTATTCTTAAAGTAAAAGCACTACAGAGAAAACCTATTCAAAACAATAAGAGAAACTTGCATGCTAATAAGCTTACCAGACATCATCCCAACTTTAATATGGGCTCTAGCAGGACGCAGTCCTTCAGAACCCACCCACGTGGTCGCAAGTTCATCACAGCTTCAGCTCAGAACAAGCACACTTATAACATGTTTAGTTCACCCTTTATACAGTTCAGAGGTCTTCTGGAGTTTCCAGAAACAGGTAATTAGATGAATAATAAATCCAGAATAATATACAAGCCCTGGCCTGTTATGAAGAAGGTTAATTCATTTCTGAGAGGAATGCATCTTAAAGAAGGGTTTTGCTCCCCAGGGTGTAGCTTCAAAAGAGTAGATTTGAAGTCGGTCATTTTCATTCCCTGTATCCCCAGGTATTTCCTAGGAAATCCACTTCACATGTATTGTTCCAAAAAGCCCTTTGAAGTTCCTAATACCTTCCAGACATTGGATTAGTCAGTCTCCTAGAGAGGGTACATATATACAAGTCCACAATAACACATACACAATCGTATTTTACTACAATAGACCCAAACAATATTTAAAGTAATTCCATAAGGCTTAACTTAATTGAATAAAGTTCATTCAGCATATTGCAGGAAATTGTTAGTCCGGTTTGCACTATGGTGTGTCCATGTTCAGAGATACCCACCTCTTTCTAAAGGTAGTTTTAGTAGCTCTAATTGGAACAAACTTTCTTTAAAAAATGAGTTTCTACTTTTTATATAAAATTGGTTTTAGGTTCTTTGAAAATTTCTCACTTTCTGGTATCTGTTTTCGATCCTGTGTAAAGTATGCAATTTATCCTTCTGGTATAGTCTGGAATTGCTACTTTGAATCCACTTTTACCCTAATATGAAACCTACCTGGTTAATGACGCAGATTAAGAAAGTGCTCTGAAAAAGTGGTATCCTAATCATATGTACGAACCCTGTTCCAGGAAGTGATTCTTCTCTAATCCAGAAGCACCTTATAGGGCTTTAGTGATGCTTCGTTAAACAATGTGGTATCAAAGGGTTTTGCTAAAAAGTGCCTTGAATGTGGAAGACCCCAGTTCAAGCCCCTGCTCTGCCTGAGTCAGAGCAGAGATTTTCATCCTAGATCACTCTGGATCAGGCAGAGCAGGAACTTGAACTTGAATCTCCCACATCCCAGGGCAGTGGTGTGGCCTAGTCTCAGGCCACACATACTCCTCGTTGAACTGCAAAGCTAAAGTTTCACCTGAAACTTGACATTTTAGCAATTCCATTTTCCAGAAAATGTTGGAAAGGTTTTGGTTTTGTTCCATTTCAAACCCTGAAAAGTTGCTGTCCTCTGGTCAGCATTAATACTAAATCATATCATCTTAATAGCTCCATTTTAGGATATGCATATTTCAACCATTTCATATAACATGCATACATCACCAGTTCCCCCATGGGAAATCCTAAAAGCCATCCTCAGGAACAAAATAATTGCCTTTGATTCATAAAAGAAAACAGTAATGGACGGAGAAAATTTAATGCCTCAAGATAATTGCGCACACAGAAATACCCCACAAAAAGATTAAATTAAAAGAGATGCTCAAATCTCGAGAACAAAAACCGATCAGAATGGAACATATTAAATGATAAGATGAGAACAGAGAAAATACACTGCTAGCAACCTAAATGAGGAAGCAGCAACCCTTCAACATTCTCCATAATTTCCACCCAATGTAGAATGAAATAATGATCAAGCCAGACAAAAATAACTGCAGCCTTTATATTGAATAAGAGGAACGTCCTTATTTCATCTCCAAAACAGATGTGACATATGCAAATCTGACTTATTTTATTGAGCACCATGCAGCAGCTGTCATACAGCCAGTGGAAACTGAGGAATTAGATGACATTAAGTCACTTAGAACACAGAACACCCAAGGACTCCATGAGCAGAGCGCAGACATCTACAATCCCTTCCTGGGACAAATATGTAACCCTTACAGACAGCACTCAAACAAATTCCAAAAAGACAATTCTCCGCATGCTAGCAGCCATCACAGAAGCACCAAAGGAGGCAAGGATTTAAGACAGGGTCTCTCTTAGAGCCCTTTCTCCCTTTTGGATTCAGCCAAGAGCTATGTCAGCCCCTGTTAGTGTAACCCCAGATGGTTCCGAAAGCAGAACGTCTTCTAGGGTGGGGAATGTTACAGGAGATCAAATTGTCTGTTCAGTGCTTGGATATGAAGCCAAATCATGATTAGAGTTTAAGTTTGATTCCCTCGCAAGATGAAAATGTAAGCCTCACAAGATCAGGTGATTTTGCAAGACTTCCATCATCTTCCATCATCTTCATCCACAGTGGCATGCACTGCTGTACGCGTGTTACACACTGTGCACACCACTGGCAGGGGCACCATGTCATCAGCATTGGGCCCTCCCACCCTGAGGGAGCCCCGCTGCAGGAACTGGCCCTATGGCAGCAGTGAGGAGGATCAGTGCTGGGCACCCTACTGCCTATGCAGGTTTGGTCCCGCGGCCCTTGATCATGACAGTGGGATCAAACCTGAGCAGCGCTGCGACCCCCCTGCATCAGGTCACAATGCCACTCATAGTTCTGGTACTGCTGTCAGAATGGAGGGGCCGCTAGGGCTAAAGCTGAGTGGGCAGTGGGGATGCCATCACTGCATCTTCTTGATACTACCATGGTGCCAGCTCCTGCACCAAGACTCCCCCCAGGGCCCTGCCCAGCCTCACCATGCTTCCAGCAGCCCATGTCCCCTCTGCTCTGTCCTTAGGACTCGCTCAGTGACAGCCTCAAGACCTGCTACAAGTACAGGGAACTGCAGTGAGAGCCCACGTTGGGGAAGAGGGGCAGTGGGGAGCCCTGGGATGTACCATGTGTAAAACTTCTGGGGATGCCCCAGATTATACAACACTATCAGTCACATGACATTTATAAGAATGACATATAGCATGGACACTTCTTCTGCCCCAAAACCCTATCAGCCACATAAAAAGAGGAAATTAATAAAATAAAGGAAAAAGCAGAAAGAAGACAATGGGTGAGGGGGAACCAAGCAGAGTTTTGTCCCTGAAAAGGAAGATTTGCCAAAGACTCCACAGAGTCCACTAGGGATTTCACTGTTGCTATTAATATGATGTGAAGGCACCCAATACTATGGTAAGGCACACCAATAATAGAACCCTAAGGTAAGATAGATTGGAACCAGAAAGGGAGGATTGCAGGGATGGATGCAGATCTGCAATTCTAATCTGGACCCGTATGATATTTGAATGGGTTCAGATTCAAGTTCTGTTTCTGCCTAATCTCTAGTAAAAGGACATGCTTACTTGGGACCAGGCTGTCTTCTATGGCAGCGTTTCTCAAACTTCATTGCACCGCAATCCCCTTCTCACAACAAAAATTACTACACGACCCCAGGAAGGGGGACCAAAGCCCGAGCCCCACCGCCCCAGGCAGGAGGGCCAAAGCCGAAGCCCTGCCATCCTGGGGTGGGGGAGGGGGTGGGGGGGAGGGTTAAACTGAAGCCTGAGGGCTTAAGCCCTGGGCAGGGGGGCTGTAACCTGAGCCCTGCCACCCGGGGCTGAAGCTCTTGGGCTTTGGCTTCAGCCCTGGCCAGTGGGGCTCAGACTTTCGCTTCAGCCTTGGGCCCCAGCAAGTGTAACACCAGCCCTGGCAACCCCATTAAAACAGGGCCACGACCCACTTTGGGGTCCCGACCCACAGTTTGAAAACCGCTGCTATGGTTAAGAAGCATCCAGCACACTGAGGCTTGGTCTACACTTACGTGGGTATAACTGTCATTCAGGGATGTGGAAAATCCACATCTTTGAGCAACACAGCTATACCGACCAAACTGCTGGTGTAGACATCACTGCAGCTCCCGTTGACATAGCTACCGCCTCTTGAGGAGGTGGGTTAACTAAATCGACGGGAGAGCATAGACAGCATCTTCACTAAGCACTACAGCTGCTCTGCTGTATGCGTACACAAGCCCCAAGAGTGCGTCTGAAAATAAATAATAATATCTGAGGGTATGAAAATATAGCTCTTTTGTCTGTTAGCTGGATGAATGGATGTCAGCATTCTGAAACTTTCCATATTACACAGAAATGTATCATCTGCTTTTTTCTACTATACTGTTATTGTGTATAGATTGTTACCCCTTTAGATATTTTCTTAAGTAAATTCTGTTCAGGTTCTACACAGGATCTCATTACTCACAAATTTGATCAAATACACTACTCTTAATTTCCAAGAGTTTAAAAGTTCAGATCATATTTCTCAAGTGAATTTGATTAACTTAAAAAACTTTAATAGGCCATATTAAACCTGACACCTACTACTTACAGCATATGGAGGTAATCACAGTGCCTGCACACTGCTATGGTTAAACGTGACTGGGCAGTCCCAATATGACTAAAGTCTATTTTCAGGTCACATATCCACACACAGACAGAAGATGGTACACAAGTTACAAGCTTTTAAGAATATTTCTCATTATGAAAAGTAACAATGGAACAGTTATATATATTTACATTTAAAGAAAGGCTTAAAATAGAATTTAAGATCACAATCCTGCAATGAGTAGGGCTAGCTCATTGGATGGATCACAAATGCCTTCAGAGGGACTCTCTGTGGGAGCAGGAGTCTACACTAGCAGATCTAATAGAAGGATAAAGGCCTTAAAGTCTTTTTTTCATGTTAGTGCTATTGAAGCAGACAAATCCATGAGTTAGTATGTCAATAGTCTACCAGAAAGAAAAATGTTCAAGAGTACTGGAGTATGTGGTAGTCAAAGTATAGCTCAAAGTATACCTGTGATGTAGCCCATGAGAAACTCCCACTGAAGTCAATGGGAGTTTTCAGTGAGATTCTAACGACTGAGTCAGGCCCCAAAACGTTTCTTATATCATTAAAAAGATTGTAAAAAGACAAAACCAGAGTGGTGGGAACAGATCAGTTTTTCAGCACCTTCTAGGACTTTCCCAAGGAGCAATTTATTTCATCATGGGATCTATTCACTTTCCCTCAACTGAAGAAAATGCCAGAAATATTAAAATTTGGAAAAAAATACCAAGCAATTTATTTTATAAGACTTACACAGGTGTTGCTCGAGCGATCATACTGTCATTTAAAATCTACTGGGTAAAAAGAAAGGTTTCAGAGTAGCAGCCGTGTTAGTCTGTATCCGCAAAAAGAAGAACAGGAGGACTTGTGGCACCTTAGAGACTAACAAATTTATTAGAGCATAAGCTTTTTTTTATTAGAGCATATGCATCCGAAGAAGTGGGCTATAGTCCACGAAAGCTTATGCTCTAATAAATTTGTTAGTCTCTAAGGTGCCACAAGTCCTCCTGTTCTTCTTTTTGTGGGTAAAAAGAAGGCATTTTAACTAATGTGTATTTCCTAAATGGAATAGAACTAAGTTAATATGCTGACAAATCAGAAATAGACTTTTTTTAAAAATTGGTAAATACATAGTGATGATCACGTAAATATTCAGTGCTTTGCAAGGGAAACGCTAGCTGCAAAATTTGATAGCTATTTTCCACTAGTGAGTAAAATATACTAGAGTTTCATTCTACCATACTATCCTCCTTTTAAATGTATACATTTCCAGGGGCTAAGTCATATCTCTTGATAGCTCATAGGACTGAAGGATATTTTGAAAGTGGTTGTGGTGTATCTAAAATCTCTGTTGGAACTGTAAGCTGTCACTTTAAATTGTAAGGGGTTTCCTGGTGCTGTTTGCAGGCTAAGGGGTTCTAAGGAAAAGAGTCCAATAGAATCAGTCTGGAAAGAAGCTAGAACAAGGTGGGGTGAGTGATACCTCAGGGAGCAGCCAGTTTTGTCTTTTTCTGCTTTTGCTTACTATGTTATCATCTTGGATTCTAAGTATGAAAGTGGTGTTACATCGCAAACTTCCAGGAAGTGCATCTGATGTTTTTGTCTAACTTCTCTGTGTGGATGCTGTGAACGGAACAGTAGTCCCCTCGGACTCTATCCCCTCCTCCTTTTGTATATTACGACTTTTAGATTAAATAAAACAGTCTCCTCTAGATTAGACTTTACTTCCATCACATCTCAACTGCAGGAAAAGCTCTTCTCCTCCTTGAGGTAAGCGTCAAAAATATGTATCTTGGGAGTTTCATTGGCAATTGGCATGTGCTTAGTGTACCATTCTCTGGCATGTGTGAATTAAATTTCAGAGGGTGTCTTTTCTGCAGGAATTGATGGGATCTCCAGTTAACTCCCACTACAGACACACAAAAGGGAAGTAACACATTCAGTAAACTGCAAATATACTAATGTCTAAAGAAACCTACCATATATTTCACAGTTACTAGAATTCCAGTTGCTTAGAAGCATACAGAAAAAAGCGGCAAAGATATAGGACATTCAAATTAAGGCCAACACCTCATCCCAAATTAAGAACATTCTTCTCCTCCTGAAACCCAAATGTATTGATTTTTTTCAGTTTCTACCTCAGCTTAAACACTATTGGAAGCCATTTTTTCTTACTTAAATCCACACCTGTATATCCAGATACCAAATAACTCTTTTATCCAGCTCCAAACGAACCAAAATTTCCTCTTATCTCAACCATAAGTATGTTGCCCAATGCAATGCACTTAACAAGCCAATCCACAAAATGTTTCTGACACATTTCAGATAAAGACAAACTGCAGTACAATCCTTTTAATATGGAAAGGGCACTTACCAAGTATCAGAATTTATTAGTGTCCATACAAAAATTTCAATAGGTTTCAATTATGACTTTCGGAAAATAAATATGCAAAGTCACCGAAGTAGCTAACTTCACAGCAGTCACAAAGGGCAGCATTTTATTTTAATACAATTCCTTCTTGGAATTGACATGTCCATTTGAATTGTTCAAAGGAGTGATTGTTTATTCCCGGTCAGCTAGTTTACTGCCTTTGACTTTCCTGAACAGTCATCAGCATTCATCTCTCCTGCTGTTTGCTGAATTATTGCAATGGAGATAATATTAGTGAATCACTCTAATTTAGGATGGTCAATAATTTCACCAACTGGGGCATAGAAACCAAAGATCATTTTTGCATTAAAGAATGGTCATTCCCAGGACCGGCTCTAGGCACCAGCAAAACAAGTTGGTGCTTGGGGTGGCACATTTTTAGGGGCGGCATTGCTGGCGCCAGAATGCCACTCCTAAAAATGTGCCCCGGCCGCCCTAGCTCACCTCTGCTGCTGCTGCCGCTCACGCACCACTGCTCGCCCTCCCTCCCAGGCTCTCAAGCCTGGGAGAGGGGGGAGATCTGTGAGTGGCCACGGCGCGCGCGCCGCTTCTCCCCCTCCCTCCTAGGCTTGAGAGCCTTGGGGGAGGAGGCAGGGCTGGGGATTTGGGGAAGGGGCAGAGTTGAGGTGGGGCTGGGGGATGGGGTAAGGAAAAAACGGGGGGGGGGGGGGACGGCCAAAATTGATTTTGCTTGGGGCGGCAAAAATCCTAGAGCCGGCCCTGGTCATTCCTGATGAAAAGTGAAGCCTATTCAGGAACCACAGTATGGAACGGCTGATTGTTTGCTTTTAAAATCAATATAATGATAGACTTTTAAGTTTCCTAATCTAAGAAAAAGCTATTGCATTTTGTGTTTTGTCCTGCAAAGTATTTCTAGTTTAAGCAGTTTTCCAAAGACAATTCTATAACTAAGGAATTTGTTTAAAAGATAAAAATAAAGTTGTATGGTGCTTTTGGTTTTCAGTGCCAGGTCTGTCTTTCTCGTGTTACTCATGGCTCTGGGTGAGGGTGTATACTTAGGACAGCGGTTCCCTTTTGGTTGGCACAACCCCATTTTAATGAAATATTTCCTCCCAGGTCCCTGGAAAGCCTGGAGGACGCCATTTTGAAGAGCAAAATGGCGTCCTCCTCACAGCATGACCTTCCACATGCAGAGCAAAATAACATCCTTTGAACACTAGAGATCACTGTCACCACCCCTGCTGATGGTGCAACCCCATTTGGGGTCACGGCCCACAGTTTCAGAACCGCTGATTTAGGGCATGTTCACCAACAAAGGTAGTGAGTGTTGATTCAGAGGAATCTGCTTTCGATAAAGCAGACCATTGATAATAAGCTGCTCCCTAGGCTCTAACTCAACAAATGGGGCCTGTGTTAACATATGAGCTGTCTTGTTTACACCGGACATTTTGAACACCACAGTCGGAGGTTTGACTGCAGCATGTGTAGACATACCCTGGCTAGCTTTGATCTAGCTAGTGCAGAGGTTCTCAAAATTCATTGCACTGCGACCCTGTTCTGACAACAAAAATTACTTCACAACCCCAGGAGGGAGACCGAAGCCTGAGCCCGCCCATGCCCCATTGATCCAGGTGGAGGGGGAGGGAAGCAAAGCCTGAGCCTCAGCTCTCTGGGCAGGGGGGGGCCAAAGCTGAAGCTCAAGGGCTTCAGCCCCAGGCAGGGGGCCTGCAACCTGAGCCGTGTCACCCAGGACAGAAGCCCTTGGGCTTTGGCTTCAGCCCTGTGCAGTGGGGCTCGGGCTTCAGCCATGGGCCCCAGCAAGTCTAAGCCAGCCATGGCGACCCCATTCAAAGGGGGTCACAACCCACTTTGGGGTCCCAAACCACAACTTGAGAACTGCTGAGCTAATGCAATACCAAACAGCAGTGAAGCTGCAGCAACACAGGCTTCAGTGCAGGCTATTTAGGCTGGTACTTACTCATGCGGCTAGCCCCTGCTAAAGTCTGTGCTGCCATGGATTCACTGCTATTGGTACGTATGCTCACTAGATTAAAACTAATTCAGTATGTCTATATGAGCTGCAAATCACACTTCCAAAGTCAATGAAGACATACCCTTAATTAGCACGTTAGCGAACCCTTTCTAACAATTCATCTTTATATGCTAATCAGGGCCAGCTCCAGGCACCAGTTTAACAAGCAGGTGCTTGGGGCGGCCAAGGGAAAGGAGCGGCACCTGCGGCAATTCAGGGGCGGCAGGTCCCTCACTCCCTCTAGGAGCGAAGGACCTGCCGCTGAACTGCCGCCGCCGATCGTGGCTTTTTTTTTTTATTCCAATTGCCGCCGCCGATCGTGATCGCGGCTTTTGGGGGGGGGGGGGGGGGGTCAGAAATGCTGGAGCTGGCCCTGATGCTAATTTAAACAAAGCCTCAGTGTCCTTGGACAACTAATTATCCCTGTGCCTCAATGTACCTATTTTAAAAATGGGCACAATAAGACGCCGTGTACAGGAGAGGTGTTTCCCTTAATTAATGTGTGTAACACACATTAAGCTCCTCTGAGGAAAGGTGCAACATCCACAAAGAACATTAGCATGATTATAAGTAGCTGAAAGTCCATGCTGTCACATGGGTGTAATTCCTTCAGACTTTGTTAAAAAAAAAGCAAGCCAAAAACAGGGCCAGGCTCCAGGGTTTTGGCCGCCCCAAGCAACCCAAAAAAAAAAAGCCGTGATCGCGATCTGCGGCGGCAATTCGGCGGAAGGTCCTTCGCTCCGAGCGGGAGTGAGGGACCGTCCGCCAAATTGCCGCCAAATAGCTGGACGTGCTGCGCCCCTCCGGCATGGCCACCCCAAGCACCTGCTTGCCAGGCTGGTGCCTGGAGCTGGCCCTGGCCAAAAATGGCTGAGAACTTAAAAATTGAATGGTAGCAGACTGCACATCCCAGTGATGATTGAACCTGAGGATATTCTAAACACAAAGAGCTCTCAAAAATGCTCCATTGCTTCACACTGACTCAAGAGACATTCTAGGCTTCAGAATAATATTTAGGTTTATTGTGCCTGGTGGTTGTGTTGTTTTGTGGATAGTTGTGAAGAATTGTTGGGCCACCTCTCAACCATCTGTGCAGTCTCCCTCATACAACCAATGAAACTGTTGCATGCAAATTAGATTTAGAGTAAGGTTGATGATTGGTTGCGTTATCCCTGGTATTAAAATGGCCTTGGACACTTGTCATGCATACATGCCTTAGCCCTGGTCTATACTTAAAATTTAAAGTGACCTATCTTCGTTGCCCAGGGATGTGAAAAATTCACACCCCGGAGCAATGTAGTTACGCGAACCTAACTCCTGATGTAGATGCAGCGAGATCGATGGAAGAATACTTCCTTCAGCTTAGCTACTGCTGCTCAGCATTACCTACATAGACGGAAAAACCCCTTTCATTGACATAGGAAGTTCTATGCCTATGCTTGCAGTGTAGACGTGCCTTTATTGTAGCTGTACACCACACAGGCATAATTTGTAAAGTCAAAATGGCTGAAAACTGAATAACAGACTGCAAAAATCCAGTGATGATTCAACCTGTGATATTCTAAACAATAGAACTCTCTCCCATGCTTGTAGCTGTTTCAATCACCTCACACTCACTCAACAGACGTTCTAGTGACAATCCTGGAAACTTATTATATAGATATTAACCTACTTTTTAGGAGGCCAGCACTAACTGGAGGTCAAGTTCCCTTCCAGCCATACATTTCCATGATTTTTTGACTCTGAGGTCATTCACTATGTATATCGTGCTATAGTAAAAACAACCACTGACATACTGTAGTCTGCAATGGTGCATTTTAGGGTGAATCAATCTAAAGAAAAATGATATTTAGCTGTACATATGCCATTTTTAAAAATGGACTCAGATACTTTAATTGATATCTGAGCTGTGTCAGAGAGCACACACATGTGAAATATACATATGTATATGAGCACACGCACACGCAGGAAAAGCAGAGTGGCTAACCAACAAATACATATATCAGCAGCAGATTAGTATGGGTAGGAACATGTGGCTTGTGGGGGCGGGTGGAAAGAGAAAAAAATAAACATTTTAATCAAATCCATTACCTGGTTATTGATTTCTCTTTGCCAGGCTGATCCTGCAGAATACTTATAAAGCTTTTGACATTGAGACATTTGGCCAAAGATATTGGATTAGTCTAAGCAAAAGCTCAGCTTCTGGTGTAATCTCTCATATTTCATTTATATGTGATTTATTCCTTTGTCCAGGAAAAGGCCGCATTATTGATAAAAATGAATGAGATTGAGAATCCCAAAGGGAATTTAGTGTCCACCCACTCAAGACAGGTTTGTGAAGTAAAAGGAGTGGGGTTTCTTGGTCTGAAGAAGGATTCTGTTACGTGAAGTTTGTTTCTTTCTATATGTTGTTGAACAATAAGCACTGGTTAGATTTTCTGCCCACTGTGTATTTACCAATTATTTATCTGTGAAGTTTGAAAATGGATAAAATAAACAATGCTACATTCCAAATACAGGTTTTGTTATATCCAGAATGCAGTGTCAATGGGTGAGTAGCTTACACCTCTCTGCAGCTAAAAAATCATTCAGTCTGAATGGTTTTTGAAAACAATTTTTTCTTGGAGAAAAATAGCTTTTTTTCCCGTATGTTCTGTGCTATGACCATTTTCGAAAGCCTCTTGACATGTATCTAGTTTGCCAAGTCTAATGTGTTTTGCAAAGCTTGTTATGTGGCTCAAAAGTAATCTTGCCATCTCCCAAAAAAGGTTCAAGTTACTGTTATATTTAATATCTAGTCTGATAAAAGAAGGCTTTGTTGAGTTCTGTGTCTATCAAAGTCTTCCATAAATGAATCAAATCACTTTGGCTTTACAGTAAAAATACAACTTAAGAGTCTTAATGAATATATTAGACCTATTGTGTTTCCATATCAATAACAGTTTTACCCAGGATAAATAAGGTACGTGTTTCTGCAGTGAAATCGGAATCAGGTTTTAATGCCTTCATCTTACCTAAAGCCACAAAACAGAATGATTCAATCCCACTGCTATTTAACAGGCCCTGCCGTGAATATGAGCCATACATCTCTCTTACGATAATACTTCAGAATGAGGTTGTAGTTTTTTCCCTGTGTGGGCAGGGGTGTGGAGCTTCACTACTTAGCATGGAAGCTCCAGCCAGAAACTCTCCCCACACTGTGAGCGGTTATGTAGGGACCATTCACAGCAGCTCCCTGCATTCCGAGGACTGCAGAGATTGGCCACTTCTGCCATTGCCAGCAGGACCAACCTTAGGAAAATGGTGCCCTGGGTGAACTTGTATTTTGGTGCCCCGGGTCCCTGTGGACACTAGCACTCATGGGTGCAGCCCATTGCTCCTGGGCCGCTTGGGCTCCCCAGGCTCACCCCGTTTGCCCCCTAACTCCTGAACCCCCTCCCTATCTGCTGGTAGGGTTGCCAGTTGTCTGGTTTTTGACTGGAATGCCTGGTCGAAAAGGGAGCCTGGCAGCTCCAGTCAGCACTGCTGACTGGGCCATTAAAAGTTCGATTGGCTCCCTGCCTGTCTTGACTCCGCATGGCTCATGGAAGTGGTGGCATGTCCCTCCTCCAGCACCTATGTGTAGGAGCAGCCAGGGGGTTCCACACAATGCTCCTGCCCCAAGCGCCGGCTCTACAGCTTCCGGCCAATGGGAGCTGCGTGGGAGGTGCCTGCGGACGGGGCAGCATGAAGAGCTGCCTGGCTGCGCCTCCACATAGGAGCCGGAGGAGGGGCATGCTGCTGCTTCCGGGAGCTGCCTGAGATAAGAGCCACCTGGAGCCTGCACACCTCCCTCCCCCATGCCTTAACCCCCTGCTCCAGCCCTGATCCCTCTCCCGGCCTCTGAACCGCTTGGTCCCAGCCCGAAGCACCCTCCTACACCCCTAACCCCCCATCCCCAGCCCCACCCCAGAGCCTGCAGTCCCAGCCAACACCCTCACAGACATCCCGCACCCCACCCCCCAGCCCCACCTCAGAGTCCACACTGCCAGCCAGAGCCCTCACTCCCTCCCTCACACCAACCCTATGAGCCAGCCCGGTAGAAATAAGCAAGTGAGTGAGGGCTGGGAGAGCGAGCGATAGAGGAAGGTGTGTGTGTGGAGTGAGCAGGGAGTGGGGCCTCGGATAAGGGGCAGGGCAAGAGTGTTCGGTTTTGTGCGAGTATAAAGTTGGCAACCCTATCTGCTGGGAGGAAGCAGGGAGAAATCTGGGTGCCTCCTCTTCCCCCACGCAGCGCTCCCATCAGCTGGGAGCAGTTTCTGACTCTACAGCGGCAGTATGCACCTCTGCGCTGCAGCATGACACCACCTTGACTATGGCGCCCCTGGGCGGTCCCCTGGGTGGCCCACCCCTAAGGCTGGCCCGGATTGCCTGAGAGGAGGGAACAGAGCCAACAGGGCCATTCCTCCCTGCCACTGTTCTGTTCCTTAAGAGGAGCAAGGAATGAGTCTCAGTCCTCCCTGGGCACAGGAATTGCTATTATGAATGGGCCCCCTGGCAGTAGGAAATGAGGAACGGTGAGGGTTCTTGCTGACCCCTAGCTAGATGTGCATTGGCCACACAAAATCTGGCCCTTACTTGTTATCATAATTCTTTTCTTTCAGCCCCTTGCTCTCTGACCCCGGTGTCCCTAGCAGCACTTTGCACTTTCAGCAGTGGTTGGCAGCGAGAGGCTTTTCCATAGCGAAACCTGAGAGTGTCTATGATAGAATTACTGAGACTACGTCAGGGGGCTACTTAAATCCTCAGCCTCTTCCATCCTCCACAGGGATAAACATTCTGAAGAGTCACCTTTTGACCTGAGTAGGTTGACATTAAAAAAAAATATGGCACTACTTTAGGCATGATTTTTGACCTGGTCGATGCTAAATGGAGCCTCTCAAAGCAGCATGTTCTATTGTCTAGACAGAACCCAATAATATTCTCTAAGACACATTTTTAAACGCCTCTGCTTGTCTCCATATCAACAGAATTTCCCAAGACCTCTAAAACAGCATGCCAAGGTCTCCTCTGAAATTAACAAGACCATCAAATACAGATGAATGCTGTTTTGTTTAACCAGAGCTAAGAAACATTATTTTATAATGGCATTTAGCAGATTTTGACAATGTCTGCTTGACCTGCAAACCTTCCTAGCTTCAGAGAATACTCTCAGTGCAAATGATACTCTACACTTAAAGAGACGAGGTGAGTGAGGTAATATTTTATTGGCCCAACAAAAGATATTACCTCCCCTGCCTTGTCTCTCCAGTATCCTGGGACTAATACAGCCTCAACAACTCTAAGCTTAAGTCCACCTATGAAACAAGATAAAAGATACAATAGCAGGATAATTCATCAGTTGCTTGCTGTATTTGCCAATGAAACATGCCATATAAGACTGATATTAGAAATTATTGAAATGTTAGGGAGGAACATATTTGCTGTCAGCATAGCTTTTCAAATAAATATTGACACTATGACTAAAGAACCCTAGTCACTGTCAATTTGTCATCAAATCACTTTCCTTTGTTTTTGTTTCTCTACCCATTGTAGTTATGCTCATTATTAAGGAAAAATAGTTACTACATGCAACCAAATAGAAAACAGCCTGCATATTTTTGGAATCAGATTGACAGAATGTTTGACTCTCTGTGTGCCCAGTAGCTGTTTCTCACCAAACACTGATGTATGAGGACATTATCGCTGCCCAGAAGATTGATTTAGATTGATGTGGTTGCATATACCAGTATTAGAACCCTGCTAGCTGGTACAATCTATAGGGAGTCTACAGTTTGAGACATGGGGAATGGAGGGGTCAGCACTGATCTCTGTTTTTAATCTGCCTTGATAATCAAACCAGTAGAATCCTTTGTCCTCAAAAATTTGACAATGGTTAAGCCACACCCTATCATGCTGACCAATATTGTTTCGTTGTTTTCTTATAATCCCCATCGGTCTGTCTGTATCCATCTGTTTGCTCTTGCCTTATATTTAGATTGTAAGCTCTTTGGTGCAGGACTGTCTTTTTTGTTCTCTATTTGTACAGCACCTAGCACAATGCACTCCTGGCCCATGATTAGGACTGGAAGGCACTATGTTGACACAAATAATAAAAAATAATAATTTCCAGGTGGTATTGATAATCCTTGGCCCTTCTTCCACCAACTCAGCTTTCCTTTTCAATTTTTCTGTGGCTGAATATGGTAAATGATCTTACAATTTTAAATATAAAATTGCTCTAAGTTGCAATAAATTAATGTCTGCCTTCACATGTCCTCCACTCTTTGCTACTGATTTTATGCTTCCTCTTTTCTTTTCATTTTCTCTCATTCTTCTTCCCTTCTAATATCTCTAATATTATTCTGTGCTTTAAGAAGAAAACCCACTTTTACTATATTGTTTAATCACTTCTTTCCACCCTTGATCCTGACATCACAACAATGGCCAACAACTCCTTTGCCACTTTTACCTTCCCTAACACTTGTGGCCACTCATTTCTTCTTAGGGTGACCAGATGTCCTGATTTTATAGGGACAGTCGTGATTTTTGGGTCTTTTTCTTATCATAGAATATCAGGGTTGGAAGGGACCTCAAAAGGTCATCTAGTCCAACCTGCTGCTCAAAGCAGGACCAATCCCCAACTAAATCCCCAAATGGCCTCCTCAAGGATTGAACTCACAACCCTAGGGTTAGCAAGCCAATGCTCAAACCACTGAGCTATCCCTCCCTCCTTATACAAGTTCCTATTACTCCCCCTCCCCTGTCCCGATTTTTCACATTTCCTGTCTGGTCACCCTATTTCTTCTTAACAACCGTCTCTCTCTTTCAGCTTTCCTTGTACATTCCCAGGGTAGTTATCAATAGAGTTAGCTAAAATGTAGTAGATTTAGACCATGAGGAAAGCATATATTTAAAACACAGGTTCTAAGATTAATGAGGGTGACTCCACACATCAGAGTAGGCTCAGTTTTAAATCTTTTCACTCTTGGCTAATTCTCATTACTGACCATGGTTACACAGCCTCAGCAAAGTTCTTTGTCTCCTTTATACAAACTTTTAGCCCTTCTTGTGCTGGGCATGTCTCCCAAATGTCCTCTTTCAACTTTCTGCTTTCCTACCACTTCTCCAAAGATAGTATCAATGCCTCCAATTCATCTTGGGGGAACCATTTAGACCAGATTACACATGAACATAGAACTTTGGGCCATTCACTCATCTTTTAAAGAGAAAGGCTATACAGCTTCTCACAGCTGACATTAAAGCTATGCACTCCATCAACTACCCAGGGGGAAGATGATCACCCCTTCCTTTGACAGGAAGATATCTGCAATTTTTTTCACCAACACTTATTAAAAAAAAGAAGTAGAATTCCCTTGTGAAGCTCAAACTGAAGAACTCAGAGGTAGCCTCAGAAAAAAGTTAGTGGTAAATCTTGCCAAATGAGCTCTCACAAAATAAAATTGTTTGTCTTCCCAGAAAATATGATTTTGCACAAGTGTAGATAGAGATTTTTTGTTTTATTTTAATCTGTTAGACACATTCCTATTTAAGTGATATCAGGGTTTCCTATTGCCTTTCCTTATTTTGCTCTTTTGTCTCATGTCCTAAAGAAAAAAAGGAAAGAAATTGCCCATATCATCTTAAAAGCCCCAGTTTGGACATGTCACATACAGAACTCTGATTTTGAATTTAACAAACCAGCCATTCATGAATTACCATTTTCTTCAGACTTCAGGCTCAGTAGGAAGCTCAGTTTTTACACTCAAACATACAGTCGCTTCATCTAGCAGGCTACCTATTTGGCCCATAGTTAGTGAGAAACTTGGATGTTCTGAGGTGCTAAAAAGAAAAAAAATTCAGTCCTAAAATGATTGTTAAACATTTATAACACGGTAGTGCCTACTGAGTCTACCAGGTTAGGTGCTGTACAAACAAACAGAAAATGACAGTTCCTGATTCAAAAAGCTTACGAAGCCTTTCACCTGGTAGCGCTTCAGAAGGCATACTGGAAGGAGACCCAGGAAGTTGATTATGAAATACTTGTGGTGTGTTCTTGCCATAATAAATGTGCAATATAGTAATTTTGATATTTAGCTTATCTCAATAATTGTTAGTGACGTACATTTTTATGAACACCAAATGGCTTGACAAATACATATGTGAATTATTCAAGTTCAGGGAGAAAATAGGCCGTTTTTATATATAAAATGTCTCTCTTCAAATGCTATTGTCTATACTGCCGAATTGTTAGTGCTCATCATATTGATATTATTTGTTTAGAATTCATAAATGAGATGCTGAGAGAGTAGAAATAATAACTAAGATGATATTGGCAATTCTTCTGTCCTAGATCAACAGAATACTGCCAGTTCATGAGCCCACAATTTGAAGCACTAGGGTTTGAGAATGAATCAAAATTACTACTCACAGATGCTTTTAGATTCAGAGGCTCTGAAGTAAAAAGTTCATGTTGTTTCACAGGCTCAATCCCTGTTTTACATGAGAAAGTCTACAAAAAATGTTCCAAAAAGAAGGTACTCTATTAATGTTCAATACTATATTAATGTCATTGAACATTATGCTAGCATATGTGGAGAGCGAATAATATAGCATTAAGACACTCCACGGTGAGTTTTATTGGTCCATTAACATACACCTCAGGTACATTGTGTGGTTTGGCGTTTTAACCACCCAAGACTAGTATTAATAGACCAATAAAATATAATACATGCCCTGAAGTATTTTAGTGCTATTATAATATGGCTCTTTAGGCTGTTTTTTAAAACAGTTTTTAAAGCCAAAGGGTAAGTTAAACTAGTACAGTGATATTCCTCTACTATTTTTGCATACAATTATTTGTAAATGATTTTTGCCAAACCTTAAAGTTTCCTTCCTCCTCCTCCTAGTCTACATGTTTTGGGAACACTGGAGCCTCTTCCTGAGCAGTTTATGACCCATCAGTCCCTTTCCCCTTTCACTTCATACTGCTGAAGCTCAGTTGAGAGATGTTCAATGCTTTAGGTTGGGGAAAGTCCAACTCCTCATAGGGCTTTATCACATAACATTTATATCTTGCAATAGAATGTGAGAAAGCAAATTGGTTTTAGAACTGTAAAGTGCTGTTAAAAGTGTAGGAGGGCACTGGGGAGAATTTTAAAACAGCCCCTTTCCCCACCATGAACCCCATGCTGCTCATAAACACTGCCGACTGTCAAACCACTTTCAGTTTTAAGTACAGTGACTGATGGATGTCTGCACTGCAATCACGGGGTGTAACGGCAGCTTCTGGACACATCTCTGAGCTAGCTTTCATCTAGCTAACTTGGGTATTGGAGCAGCAAAGCCATGTCAGCACAGGCTTCATCGTGGGCTAGCCGCCTGAATAATTACCCAGGGCTCCAGGCAGTCTTGCACAGCCATGCTGAAGCCCATACTGCAGAAGCTTCACTGATCTGTTACCCAAGCTAGCTCAATTAAAGCTAGCTTGTGTGTGTCTACATGAGTGGCAATCACACTCCTAACTGCAGTGTAAACATACATGAGATACTCCAAAGGGGCTGTAGGTAGATGGAAATTATGCCTCCCTGCACAAGTCTGGACTTCTGTGCCACAGGAAGAATTCCACCCTTAGGGAGAGCAGACACTGATGGAATGACTCATGCTCTCTTTTGGTTTCCACCAGGGATAAAAGGAGAGCAGCTCTAAGTTGTAAGGAGCCTCCCTTGTTGAAGCTAAAGTGATAGATTGAATCAGCACATTCTCTCGTCACCCTGATTGTGCCCTGTGGAAGCTGTGCTGACTCCCCAGGATCTCACAGGTAGAGAAGAGGCTGCAGATTCCCCGCCCCCCATCATCAGGGGTCTCTACCAGAGTAGATCCTGTGGTGAATCTGGGTCAGTTTCTAAACAGCTAAATCTAGAGCTGAATGCACACTAGCACCCATTCCTCACTGGAGCAGTGTAGGTGAGGAGCATGGAGCTGAAGAGAGGTGTCCTGGGGAGGATTTAGCAGAGTGCTTCAGAGAGTGCTCGAGGACTATATGGCCCTCCTTGCATGTGCTGGTTAAAGGTTCAGCATGAATTCCCTCAGCTCATTCTGGAGGGGACATCCAAAGTCATTGGGACATCCAGAGTCATCAGATGTGATTTCTAATGTCAGCATTCTGCACAAGACTTCTGTGGACGGCTGTGGAAGGAAGTGCTCCTTCTCTCATCACCCCTTGCATACTCATACAGGATGAGCCAGCATTTAGCCCTAAGTGATTTAAATAAAAAACGAATCCTGAAAGAAGCTCTTTCACCTTCAAAGCGCTGCTTAGCCAGAAGAAGCCAGAGTGATTCCCTTTGAAGTTTGACCACTTGTCACCTGAACTTCAAAAACAAAGCACCTC
Source organism: Chrysemys picta bellii (assembly GCF_011386835.1). Classification (NCBI taxonomy): domain Eukaryota; kingdom Metazoa; phylum Chordata; order Testudines; family Emydidae; genus Chrysemys; species Chrysemys picta. Next base: position 67,380,893 of record NC_088801.1, on the reverse strand, counting down.
CTCCCCTCCAGCTGCAGTGTTCTGCAGATGATTGGACATGTGTGAAGTTTTCCTTTCATTTTTTTTAAAAAGCTCAAGGCCAAATTCTACTCTCAGATTCGCACAGGGGATCACAACACAGACACTCTGTTCTCCCTATATGTATTGTCCTAAGAGTTCCATGTACACAGTGAGATCATAGTCAGGATCAAGATCCTCGGAGCAGATCCAGAAGCAGAACTGGGCACTACGTCTGTAGTAGTATGAGATCCAGCCACAGTGCCCTCCTACTTAGCACCTATGTTCAAGAGCACTTCCCGGTGTGGGGAGGGAAAGGCTGGGTCTATGCAAATGTTTATCTTGTCAAGGTACACATCACCCTTGTAGTGATCCAGAGTATCTGAATCTGCTACAGCCCCCCCATGAAGTCTGGCTATTTAGCTCAAGCTATAGTAATTCATGGTTTTAGTTCTGGAAGCCCCTGGTTCAATCCCTGGTTTGTCAGTCAGTATAGCTGTTGTCATGTATGGATATCTACGGTGAAATAATGTGGTGATCAAAATAGGTTTGTCATTATATCTCTCTTTCCAGGGGAATTATTTTAAATATGATATTATCAGTGAAATTATTACCCAATTAATAAGAATGCAGCTTCAGTCAAGCTGGCTTCAAAGTCATATGGTAGTTTGATTTAGATTAGTGCTGGAAAGAAAATTCAGTTTGATCTTGCATCCAAGTTTTGGTCAATAAGTACAGCTGGGTGAAAATTTTTGGCCAAAACATTTTTTTCACCAAAACTTGCAGATTCAGGTCAACGAAACCATTTTCCAAATTCGCTGAATTTTGCCAGCTGAAAAAAAATTATGAAAAAATTGAAACATTTCATTCAATCCAAAACAATGTTTCTTCTTCTTCTTCTTCTTCTTTCTTTGTTGTTGTTGTTTGTTTGTTGGATCAGTGAAAAAAATGTATTTTTTTTGTTTCTGGTCAACCTGGAATGATTTTTTTCCACACCGCTCTACCAATAAGCTATGTTCTTTTCTTTCACTTGTGTAGAGATTGTTCCATTTCTTTCCCTTTCCAGATATTTAAGACTGGTGAAAAGCTGTACCAGAGGACTGTGCCACTTCGCTTTGTGAAAGACAGTTTAAAGGTCAGAACAGATTCTGTTCAAGGTTACATTGGCTGTAAGTTGAAAGGCAGCAATTTCCAAGATTTCTGTAGGGAATAATACAAAGCAAGCATTCTCTGTGTCTGCCATAAAATATAAAATTGCCATAGGAACTCAGCAATATGGTTATTAAATATTTTTAAGCCCCACAATTTTTTCCCATAGTATTCTGGTACTGATAGTATTCTGGGATTTTAGGTGAATACAAAGGAAAGTGTTCTATTAATTTCAATTACAGTTCAGAGCTTGCATGGCCTTGCTGAGACACCAGATGAAGCTTTTATTGAATCTGGCCCTTGGGGCGAATTCTCTACAACTCCTAAATTTCATACTGGATTTTTAGGCTTTGTTCTGAAGGGCTTTTGTTAAAGACAATCTCTACTATACTGTACCAGGCAACTAATGGCCAACAATAAATTGCAGTCAGTAGAAAAATCCTTATGCTCAGCCCTAAAATGAAATTTTGTAGAAAAAATACAAAACTTCAGAAAAGAATTAAACAAGCCGATGACATGTTGACATACAGAAATAATACAATAGCAATAGACCAAAGGCTTTTAAAAAAATGTTTGTAGTTTTCCTAGTACAACTGTGTAAAGATCTAGAGGAAGAGGTTATTCATCTTGTACAATAACTGTGGTTCTTTAAGATGCATATCCCTATGAGTATTCCCCTTCAGGTATGCATGCGCCTCTAGAGCCCTTGACTGGAGATTTTCCATTACCAGTGTCCTTTTGCTGGAAACCGATGTTATATAGGGATGCACGGGCAAACCACCCTTAGTTTCTTCTCCACCTGAACATCCCATAGAAAACAGTCTAAAGCAGAGGGGAAGGAGAGTGGGTAGTGGAGCACCTGTAGGGGGCCATATCTCTAAGAACAGCAGTTACTACACAAGGTGAGTAACCTCTTTTTCTTCAGGTAGCATCCCCATTGGTTCTGCTCTTCAGGTGACTTCCAAGCAGAATCCCCAGAGGGAGGAGGGGGCTTCAGAGCCGAGTCTAGAACTGAAGATAGTACCGCAGAATCAAGTACTGCTTCAGATCTGGTGGCATGGAGCAAAGCGTAATGTTTAGAAAATGTATATACTGAAGCCTATGTGGTGGCCCTACATATCTCACATATTGGCAAGTTCTTAAGTAATGCTGTGGATGTGGTTAGGATCTGGTAGAACATGCTATCACCCTTTGGGGAAGGGGGAGGATGAATGCCTGCTGCATTGTAACACATGATAATACACCCAGATATCCACCTCAGTAGTCTCTGAGAAGAGACTGTGGACCCCATGGATCTACCTGTGATGGAAATGAACATTCTTGGTGACTTCTGAAATTCTGTCTGGTTCTACCTGTTTGACCAATGCCCTTCTAACATCTAAGGCATGGAAACAGGTCTCTTGCAGAGAGCGATGCAGTTTTGGGAAGAAAAACACTAATAGATGAATGGACTGGTTAAGATGAAATTCTGATAGTACCTTAGGTAAGAATTTGAGGTGTCAGCACAAAGAAACCTTATTCTTGAGGAACCCAATAAAGGAGGGATCTGCCATCAAGCCCCCCAATTTCCCAAAGCCTGTGGGCCAATATGATAGCTACTTAAAAAAAAAAAAGCAGACTTTGCAGATAAGTGGAGCAGAGAGCAGGTTTCCATTGGTATGAATGGAGGTCTCATGAGGTATTTAAGTACCAAATTGAAGTTCCAAGTGGGAGTGGGGTCCCTAACCTGGGAGCAGAGATACCGCAAACCATTAATGAACCTTGATGACACAGGGTGAGGAAATATGGAGGACGCTTCTGCTGGAGGATGAAAGGCTGATATTGTAGCCATGTGGATTTTAATCGAACTAACTGATAACCCTGATTTATTTTGATCTAACAGGTAATGCAGGATGACCGAGAGTGACACAGATGCCAGTACCAGACAGTGGCAATGACACCAATGGAAGAATCTCTTCTATTTCTGCAGGTAAGTAATTTGTGTTGACTCATTTCTACTGTTCAGTAACACCTGTTGCACTTTCTCAGAGCAGGAAGATTTTAACTCTGAGAACCACTGAGGATCCATGCCCCAAGGAGAACACCTAGATTGGGGTGAAACACCTGACCTGAGGGAGGGGATGAGGAAAGGTCAGAAGCTTGAATGGCTGTTTGACACAAAGGTGGAGCATGCAAGTGTCTCCACCATGTTGGTACTATTAGAATAACTCTGGCTTTGTTCATCAACCTTAGTATTAGCGGTGTTGGAGGAAAGCATAGAGTGGACACTTCATCCAAGATAGGAGAAAGGCATCTCCCAAAGAGTGGTGTCCTAGATCTCCTTCTGAGTAGAACAGAGGACATTATTTGCTCTTGGTGGTAGCAAAGAGATCCACCTCTGGAAGTCCCCACCTTTGGAATATACTGTGGAGAATTTGTGAGTTTAGCTTTCATTCCTAGTCCCGGGTAATGCATCTGCTGAGAATATTGGTTGTGATGTTCTGAATACCTGGGAGGTAGAGTGCTGAAATTTGGCTCTGATAAGCTATGCATCAGTTCCACAGTTTCGTGGCTTTGGTGCACAGGGTGGGGGATCTTGCTCCCCCCTGTTTGTTGATATAGAACATGCAGAATACTTTGTATGGCATGATCCTGATTGATTTGCCCCAATGAGGGGTAGGAAATGGAAGCAGGAATTCCTGACAGCTCTGAGTTCAACAGATTGATGTGGAGACTGGTTTCTTGAGCTGTCTGTCTTCCTGAGTTATGGGGGCACTGAAGTGAGATTCCCCTCCCAAAAGTGATGGATCTGTTGATAAAGTTAATGGTGGATCTGGGCAACAGAAAGGCACATCTTCACAGATGTTGAATTGATCTTTCTACCGATCTATGGAGTTTGTCATTTGTAAAGGAACAGTCACCTGTCTGTCCAAGGTGCGTCTGGCTAGAGAATAGGTCATTCGGAGGCAACCCTGGAAGAAGAGGAGGCATGATCAATCACAAAGGTGCAAGCTGCCATGTGTCCCAAGAGCTGAAGACAGTTCCTTATTGTAGTTCAAGATCTCCCCTGAATTGCTCATAGAAGAATTACAAAGTTATGAATCTGTCTAAGGGAAGGTAGGCCCAGACTGTCAATGAATGCAAAGATGACCCTATAAACTGTACTTGCTGTACATGGGTTAACATGGATTTTTCTACATTCAGCTGAAGACCCAACTCCTGGGACAGAGCCAGAGCCTTCTGGGTGGAAGATATCACTGCTTCATAAGACTGGCTCTTGAGTAGCCAGTCATCGAAGTATGGGAAGATTAGGATCACTTCTCATTGCAGGTAAGTAGCCACCACCACCATGACCTTTAAGAACACTGTTGGAGGCCAAACAAAGGCTGAAGGGAAGCACTCCCTGTTGAAAATGATCTTGGCTTATAATGAATCATAGGTATTGCCTGTGCAATGGGTGTACTATTATATGGAAATAGGCATCTTGTAGGTAAAAGGCCGAAAATCAATCCTCTTTCTCCAGTGAGGGAATTATAGCTGACAGAGTCACCATCCAGAACTTTTGAGACTTTACATACTAGTTTAGAAGTCTTAGCTCCAAGATCAGTCTCCATCCTCCACCATTCCTCAGCACAAGCAAATACTGTGAATCCCTTTGCCCTTGTAAAGAGATGGGTCTGACTTTTCAAAGGAGAGAATTCACTTTTAGTCTCAATAAAAGCTCATGAGAGGGGTCTCTGAAGAGAGATGGGGAAAAGGGGTGGAAGGGAGGGAGGGACATAAAATGGATGTTATAGCCCGAAGTTACGGCCTTTATGACCCACTTGTCTGTAGCGGCCTGCCTCCAACCACGTTGGAAATGGGAAAGGTAGTCTCCAGAGGTGGAGGAGGTGGGCAAATGGATGCAGCTGTAAAACCAGCTGTGCAGGGGGATTCAAACTCTTGACTCATCAGAACTGCTGCTTTGAAGATGACTAGGTGATTATGGAGGGCGGCTGAACAGCCCTATTTCTCTGGAATGTATGTCTTTCCTGGGAGTTTGGTGTATCAATGGAATCCAGAGAACTAAGCAGGACTTAATCTCTGGGCAGCCTGTGACCTACTAAATCTTTTCCTATTTGTAGATGTATATGTGCCCAGGAATTGTAAAGTAGCCCTAGAGTCTGTCCTTCAGTATGTGCAAGGACTCATCAAGGGTCTAAGAGAAAAGCTTACGACTGTCAAAGGGGAGGCCCTCAACAGTGTTCTGGACTTTTATTGGAAACCCAGAGGGTTGGAGCCATGATGCTGTTTCCATAACTACTGCTGTGGAGATGGACCTGGCAGCAGTGTCTGCAGTACCCAACAATGCTTAAAGAGTGGCCCTGGCCAATGATTGGCCCTCTGAGATGATGGACTGCAATTGCCCCCAATGTTCCTGCAGCAGATGTTCAATAAAGGCCATACATCTATTATAGTTTGTAAAATTATATTGGGATATGACTGCCTGATAGTGCATGGTCCTGAATTGTAGGGTTGCTGAGGAGTAGGACTTCTGTCCAAAAAGATCTGTTGTCTTTTGGTGTGACTCTGGTAGACAGGTGCCAACTCATGCCAAGGCCCCTGAGCCTCATTCAACACTGACACATGCATAACTGGAAACCATCTGGCTCATCTATGTGCTAGTATTGTTAAAATAGATTTTAGAGTTATAAGACTGTGGTTAGTCTTTATGAAATACTTATAGGGTGCTGCACGTATTAATCTTACTTGTAACATCTGTGTCCCATTTTATAAGGTAATATTTAAGTGTTTTCTCTGTAACTATAAAAATGTTTGCTAAGACTGTAAACCTCCACAGTCAGGAGAGAAGTATTACCAGGTGTGAAATACTAGTTTACCACAAGAAGTGTCATCTCCTCCCAACAAAAGAAGGCCTATAGAAACCAGACAAAGCCCTGTGGAACATCAGTGAACAAAAGACTTTGTTGATTGTTTCCCCCACACCAATGAAGAGGGTACATACACAAGCCCTCATCCCATCACTGCTTGAATGCTGAGGGAAGGGAATAAAAATCCCTGATAAAGAGAAATTATCATTACTATGCTGCTTGGAATTCAGAGAGGGCAATATTAATAAGCATAAGCAAGGGATCCCCGAACTGCTTAGTTTGGATTAGCCCTAAAGGACATGTAGAGCTTGCATACATAGCAGCTACTATCACCCTTTGGAACCTAAGACTGTAACTCATATGTGTGTGTGTGTAAATTTATCTGTTTTAACCTTGTAAATAACTCTAATTTCTTTTTCCTAGTTAATATACCTTTAGTTGGTTTAATATAGGATTGGCTACAAGCGTTGTCTTTGGTGAGAGATTTAAGGTACAATTGACCTGGGGTAAGTGACTGGTCCTTTGGGACTGGCAGCAACCTGATTTTTTGGTGAAAGGGACCATCTATCACATAGGCAGGCTTGCCTGGGTGGCAGGATAGACCAGAGTACCCAAGGGGACTGACTGTGACTCCATGTTAAAGTTGCTGCAGTGCTTGAGGAGTTCACACCTGATACTTGGTTGGTGAAATATAATTATACACCACACAACCAGTTTGGGGTTTGTGCCCTGGTTTGTAATAGTCTGCCTGAGGTTGGCATTCATGTTCGTGAGCCACTCCAGACAACTTGACATGGGTAAACTTGGTGAAGTGTTGCTTACCCTGCTCATTTACTACATTCACCACCAGGGAGTTAGGTGGAGGATGGGAGAACAAAAAGTCAGAGTCTTTAGAGGGAACATAATACTTCTTATCTGTCTGTTTACATGATAGTAGAATAGTAACAGGTGCTTGCCACACAGTGTTAGCTGGATCCAGGAGCATTTCATTAATGGGTGAAACCACCATGGGTGGTGTTCCTGACTGCAGGATATCCAACAGTTTGTGCTCTGAATCCTTAACCTATTTGAGTGCAATTTGAAGAGCATCAGCTACCATCTTTATGAGGTCTTGAAATTTCAAAAAAAAATTGGTAATGAAAGATGGCAGAGGCATAATAGCCTTGTCTGGAGTAGAGGATGAAACAGGTGTTTGAGGGGTGGCCTCTTAATCCACCTTGGCCTCCTGCTCCTCAAATGTCTCCTCCTGTCGTGGGGCCTGGTTGGGAAGGAGAGTACTGTATGACTCTAGCCTCCCTATGACACACTACCAGTGGTCTGGCAAATTGCTGCTGATAAGCAGCCCCGTGATCCCATTCGGGGGCCCATGTTGGGGTGGCATGCAGTGTTGGTTCTGCCACCCTTGCTGACAAGCACCATCTTCCCTGTGATTTTCACAGAATGGGTTCCTGAAATGTGAGGTTGGAAAACCCTGCACAGAAATAGAAGAGACTGACCATACGTTTTCTTTATCCTATATCATCCAATGGAATATCGTCCAATGGAAGAGCAACTGCAGAAAAGGGTGAAGAGTCCTGAAGTACCAGAGGACAGTGGCTGTCTGGAGATCAAGGTCTCGGTACCAAGAGCCAGTCATTACCCACGAGGAGTGGGGACTCCGGGTTTGTCTATTGCAGATAGATCCTTAGTGTATCTGAACTCTTCTGGTTCCAAGTACAGGACTGTACTGATGCAGTAGCCAAGGATGCAGTAGCTGAAGCCGATGGTACCATGGGGGGGGGAGGGGAGGGAGGTGCACTGATGGTATCTGGTGCCATTGCTTGCTCGGTACTGAGGGTGCCAAATGAGTAGGCACCAATGGCAGGGCTGAGCCCAATAGTTCCAATCCATCATGTTTATACTTGCCCTCCTTGTCCTTGGCAGAGATTTCTGCTGCCCTGTTGGAGCCATGTCTCTCCTTTGAGTTCTGGGACTTTCTGGTCCTGCTGGTACGGGATGAGGAGTCCCATGACTCAATAGTACCAAGCTCAGAGGTCAAGGCTTCAAAGACCATTGATCTGGCAGTTGACTTGGGTTTGTTCAGAGCCGGCTCCATAGAGGAGAGTCTGCACCCCTCTTTTTGGAAGTCTTCCCTGAAGCCTCCAAGGTCTTTCCTTTCTTAGGGAAAGCCTCCACTGAGGTTGAAGGGGAGCTGGATCTATCTGGAGACAGAGGTACAGGAGGGGGTCTCCTGACCTGACTCAGAAGTTGGTTGAAGGGAGCATTCCATCATGAAGAATCAGAGTTTAATCTCCCTATTCTTCCTTGCTCGGGATTTGAGGGCCAGGCAGAAGTTGCACTTCTGGGAGATGTGAGACTCCCCCCAGCAATGGACACACTTAGGGCTGGTTTACACTAAAGCTGTAAATCGACCTAAGTTACGCTACTTCAGTTACGTAACTGAAGTCGACATAACTTAGATCAATTTACAGAGGTGTCTACACTGTGCTACTTGACAGGAGACACTCTCCCTCTAACTTACCTTCCGCCTCTTGGGAAGGTGGAGTACAGACATCAAGGGGAGAGCACTCTGCCATCGACTTAGCTTGTCTTAACCAGACCCACTAAATCAACACCACTGCATGAATCACAGCAGTGCCAATTTAGCCAAAAGTATAGACAAGCCCCAAGAGTGGCTGTTGTTCATAGGTGTAGCCCCTCAACAAGAGAGGCAGCGTTTAAAACGTGGTGAGCCAGGCACTCCCTGCCAGGAGAATAAGTCTTCCCAATGGGAAGGAGCGGAACAAAACAATCCTCTCACTATTTATCTTTAATTGACTATAACTATCACTAGCAACTACATATATTAACTAATCCTAAACAAACTACTACTACTCTAATCATCAGAGGAGTGAAGTTCTGGAACAGCCTTCCAAGGGGAGCAGTGGGGGCAAAAGACATATCTGGCTTCAAGACTTGATAAGTTTATGGAGGGGATGGTATGATGGGATAGCCTAATTTTGGCAACTAATTGGTCTTTGACTATTAGCGGTAAATATGCCCAATGGCCTGGGATGGGATGTTAGATGGGGTGGGATCTGAGTTACTACAGAGAATTCTTTCCTGGATGTCTGGCTGGTGAGTCTTGCCCACATGCTCAGGGTTTAGCTGATCGCCATATTTTGGGTTCGGGAAGGAATTTTCCTCCAGGGCAGATTGGCAGAGGCCCTGGGGGTTTTTCGCCTTCCTCTGCAGCATGGGGCACGGGTCTCTTGCTGGAAGATTCTTTGCACCTTGAAGTCTTTAAACCATAATTTGAGGACTCTAATGGCTCAGACACAGGTTTGATACAGGAGTGGGAGGGTGAGATTCTGTGGCCTGCGTTGTGCAGGAGGTCAGACTAGATGATCATTAATGGTCCCTTCTGACCTTAAAGTCTATGATTCTAAAAACTGAATACAAGATAGTCGAGGCACGCTCAAAGCAAACACACTAAGACTCTGCCTCAGGCTAAGGCAGATGAGAAGGAACTGAGGGCAGTTTGCCCCCTCATCCTTATATAGTCTATTGTTGTGTAGCACAAGGAAGCATTGGGAACATGTGCGGCTGAAGGAACACTGCTAATGGAAAATCTCAGCTCAAGGGCTCAAGAGGCACATATGCACCTGAAATGGACACCCACAGAGACACTACTTGAAGGAGAATGTTTATTCCTTCTATTTGTAGCAAAACTCTTGTCTTATGAAAAGGAAACCCAAGTTCTAACAGAATTGAGCCTTTAACAATGTACAAGAGCTTTGTTTTTAATATCTTATAAAGATAGATTATTATTCATTGGTATTATGGAACCAGCCAGGTTAGGCCACATTGTGCTAGGCATTGTATAATATTATTATAAGAGACAGTGTAGTTGGCTAGCCAACTACAAAAGCAGTTTCTCCTCCCTTGGTGTTTACACCTCAACTACTAGAAGAGGGCCTCAACCTCCCGGATTGAACTAACCTCATTATCTCCAGACTGATTCTTGCCTGCATATTTATACCTGCCTCTGGAAATTTCCATTACATGCATCTGGCAAAGTGGGTATTCACCCACAAAAGCTTATGCTCCAATACATCTGTTAGTCTATAAGGTGCCACAGGACTCTTTAGAGCCTTTACTGAAGACTTTAAAATCTTAATAGGCAAGACAGACAAAGGGTGGGAGAAAGTAAGCATTATCCCCATGTTACAGGTGGGGAACCAAAGCACAGAGCAATTAAATTACATGCCTAAAGTCACACAGGAAGTTAGTGGATGAATAAGGAATTGAACCCTGGTCTTTGAATCTCCGCTGAGTAGCCTTCCTACAGGAATACCCTTCCTCTCAACCCTCTCTGTGAATAAACCATTTATTCATGCAAATAAAAATTAAACTAATGAATGTCTACATTTTAATCATGACACCCTGTACAAGAACTTTCCACTTGCATCTTGTTAATTTCACATCTAGAACATCTGATGTGTAGAAGCCCTAAACTGAAAAAAATCCTGATTAAATGTGTTCTGTCCCATTATATTTATTTCATCCACTAACAGCAGGCGCATACTGTAGCAGCATTTCTTTTACTCTTTATATAGCATTCAGCCAGAGTAAATTCATATTGCAAGTGAATAATGATGTACCTCGCTCATTTTAAATTTCAATAATTGAATGAGAAACAGGGAGGCCTATTGAAAGGACTGTCTGCTGGTCAAAGACTAATGAGATTTTTTTTTTTTTTTTAAATCTGAGTCATCGGTGTCATGGTAACAATGCATTATCAAAATCTGATTAGTATGCCCAGCAGCCTTATAAGTGATAGCATGCTCTTCTAATTGTATTTTCTGTTCTCAGAGAGGAGTTTTATGGTCATAAGAGGTGAGAGGATGGCAGTGTTTTGCTGTTTATCTGTAAGTTTGATATGGAATGTACTGCAGGCTCCTATGTTCAATACAACCTGAGCTGCCATTGATTGAAGAAAAAAAAATGTCTTCTGTGCTATTTAGGGAAATGGAAGACCCAACTTCCCATTCTTCCTCCCTTCCCTTGCCGTCCCCCACTCATTTTATTATTTTTGCCTCCTATTTTTGAATTCACTCAAATATCAGAGTGATGCCCCTTTGATACATAGTACTGCTTCTAAGTATTAGGAGCAACAGAGGGTCCTGTGGCACCTTTGAGACAGAAGTATTGGGAGCATAAGCTTTCGTGGGTAAGAACCTCACTTCTTCAGATGCAAGTAATCTACATACTACATACATATCTACATACTGCACAGACCACAGTGAGAGATTATGCCATACATTATCAAAGAAACTGAGGAACCACCTGATCAGCATCCTATACAGCAAACAGAAAAACATCAAGAAAGAGCTCTCCAACCTGGAGACTTTCATAAATAACCAACCCTCCACACAAATGGACTTTACTAAAATAAGACAAGAGATCTACATTACACACTTCACCTCTCTACAAAGGAAAAAGGACCGTAAGCTGTCTAAAATCCTACCTGCCACATGGGGCCACAACAGGGGTACCCCTAACTCACCCAGCAATATCGTCAATTTATCCAGCTACACACTCAACCCAGCAGAAGAGTCTGTCCTATCTCGGGGACTCTCCTTTTGCCCCAGCACCCCCACGAACATGATACAGTTCTGTGGTGATCTGGAAGCCTACTTTCGCCACCTCCGACTCAAAGAATACTTTCAAGATAACACTGAACAGCGCACTGATACACAGATACCCTCCCACCAACAACACAGGAAGAAGAACTCCACATGGACTCCTCCTGAGGATCTAAATGACAGTCTGGACCTATACATAGAATGCTTCCGCCGACGTGCACAGACAGAAATTGTGGAAAAACAACATCGCTTGCCTCATAACCTAAGTCGTGCAGAACGCAATGCCATCCACAGCCTCAGAAACCACCCTGACATTATCATCAAAGAGGCTGATAAAGGAGGTGCTGTTGTCATCATGAACAGGTCTGACTACCAGAAGGAGGCTGCCAGACAACTCTCCAATACCAAATTCTACAGGCCACTTTCCTCAGATCCCACTGAGGAATACACTAAGAAACTGCACCATCTACTCAGGACACTCCCTACACTAACACAGGAACAAATCAACATACCCTTAGAGCCCCGACCGGGGTTATTCTATCTACTACCTAAGATCCACAAACCTGGAAATCCTGGACGCCCCATCATCTCGGGCATTGGCACTCTCACTGAAGGACTGTCTGGATATGTGGACTCCCTACTCAGACCCTACGCCACCAGCACTCCCAGCTATCTCCGTGACACCACAGATTTCCTGAGAAAACTACAATGCATTGGTGACCTCCCAGAAAACACCATCCTAGCCACCATGGATGTAGAGGCTCTCTACACAAACATCCCACATACAGATGGAATACAAGCTGTCAGGAACAGTATCCCTGATGATGACACAGCACAACTTATTGCTGAGCTCTGTGACTTTATTCTCATGCACAATTATTTCAAATTTGGTGACAATATATACCGCCAGACCAGTGGCACCGCTATGGGCACCCGCATGGCCCCACAATATGCCAACATTTTTATGGCTGACCTGGAACAACGCTTCCTCAGCTCTCGTCCACTCATGCCCCTTCTCTACCTACGCTATATTGATGACATCTTCATCATCTGGACCCATGGGAAGGAGACCCTGGAAGAATTCCACCATGATTTCAACAGCTTCCACCCCACCATCAACCTCAGCCTGGACCAATCTACATGGGAGGTCCACTTCCTAGACACCACCGTACAAATAAGCGATGGCCACATTAACACCACCCTATACCGAAAACCCACCGACCGCTACGCCTACCTTCATGCCTCCAGCTTCCACCCCGGTCACACCACACGATCCATCGTCTACAGCCAAGCACTGAGGTACAATCGCATCTGCTCCAACCCCTCAGACAGAGACCAACACCTACAAGATCTCCACCAAGCATTCTCAAAACTACAATACCCACACAAGGAAATAAAGAAACAAATCAACAGAGCCAGACGTGTACCCAGAAGCCTCCTGCTACAAGACAGGCCCAGAAGAGAAACCAACAGAACTCCACTGGCCATCACCTACAGTCCTCAGCTTAAACCTCTCCAACGCACCATCAGTGATCTACAACCCATCCTGGACAATGATCCCTCACTTTCACAGACCTTGGGAGGCAGGCCAGTCCTCGCCCACAGACAACCTGCCAACCTTAAGCATATTCTCACCAGCAACCACGCACCGCACCATAACAATTCTAACTCAGGAACCAACCCATGCAACAAACCTCGATGCCAACTCTGCCCACATATCTACACCTGCAACACCATCACAGGACCTAACCAGATCAGCTACAACATCACCGGCTCATTCACCTGCACGTCCACCAATGTTATATATGCCATCATATGCCAGCAATGCCCCTCTGCTATGTACATTGGCCAAACTGGACAGTCACTACGCAAGAGGATAAATGGACACAAGTCAGATATCAGGAATGGCAATATACAAAAACCTGTAGGAGAACACTTCAACCTCCCTGGCCACACAATAGCAGATGTAAAGGTAGCCATCTTACAGCAAAAAAACTTCAGGACCAGACTCCAAAGAGAAACTGCTGAGCTCCAGTTCATTTGCAAATTTGACACCATCAGATCAGGATTAAACAAAGACTGTGAATGGCTATCCAACTACAGAAGCAGTTTCTCCTCCCTCAAAACTGCTAGCAGAGCACCTCACCCTCCCTGATTGAACTAACCTCGTTATCTCCACACTGATTTATACCTGCCTCTGGAGATTTCCATTACTTGCATCTGAAGAAGTGAGGTTCTTACCCACAAAAGCTTATGCTCCCAATACTTCTGTTAGTCTCAAAGGTGCCACAGGACCCTCTGTTGCTTTTTACAGATTCAGACTAACACGGCTACCCCTCTGATACTTAAGTATTAGGAGGGTATTCTGAAGCAAAGGCACCATCTTTAGGGTCTGAACCTACATTACTTGTGCACCTGAAACTCCCAGTTAAGGCAAGGGGAATTTTGGGTACATAAGGAAATGCAGGATCAAGTCTGCAACTTTCCATCTTACTCAATAATATCCCATTTCAGGAAAGCACATAAGCACACATGTAAGTCCCACTGAAGAAAATGGTGCAAGCTGAAAATTAAGCACATACTTAAGTTCTCTCGCAAATGAACATATGAGAAGCCAACAGAAGCTTTGAAATTGAAAAGATTTTTTTTTAATTACTTCTGAAGAACAGCATAGATAGTTCCTCACCGTGAAAAGAAATGCAGACTTGGAGACTTAATAATGCTTTAAGTTAAAATTTGGGCTGCGGAGTCAAGCAGATATCCACTATGTTAAAATACAAAGAGCTCTAACTACAACTGCAAGCCATGGTTTACAACATAAATCTGATGCAAAATCATTTTACTATATACATCTCCAATCTCAGGGGATGAAAAGCTAAGTTTTCGAGTGAATAATTAAATTACATTTTTCTACAGAATAACCATTAACTCTAAATTATTTTTGGACTATTTCAGTAGCTTATGACTGTTTCCTGTTCTGAACATTACTTTTTGTCTGCAAAATCATTTGACCTTCTATAAAGGGGTTGGGGGGAAGCCCACACACCTATTCCTTAGGGAAATTTAAATATTTTAAATAAGATCCACAAAAATGATGAATACAAGGAAGTCAACTGTCCTATACAACTAAAGAACACGCAATGTTTGTCACGGTGCAGGGACACACAGAGAATGAACACAGCTAGACTTAAAAAGCTCAGTACTATTTGTTTGATGCAATGACATGTGCACCAAGTTTGGGACGTACAAAATATCCAAAGCAATCAATCTTAAGTCAACACAGTGAAAGCCAAAAGAACCTTTATCTACATGTTTGGAAATTCAGCAGAGAGCACAGGGTTACACTGAGAATAGAAAGTCATCAAAGCAGGCCACCGAGGGACGAAAAGGCAAACAAGCACTTCCCCAGAAGGGATTAGCGCTGGTTGAAGGTACTGTTTGTACTAACCTTGGATGGAAGCAGCAGCCAGAAAGCCAATCAGTGTGGCCTTCGCCTGTCATAATGATGTTCCCATTAGGAAAGGCCCACATCTTCCAGAGGCGGTCATCACTTGCAGTTACCACAATGTCTTTCCGAGGATGCAAAGCCAAACTACAGAAGAAAAGAAAGACATATAAGACTCTGACTCAATTTAATCTTATTATATGAAATCTAAAGCAACATGATTTGATTTTAGCAATAACAAGGTCTACATTATTATGCTTTTGGATGGTGTGTGTAATATTTATGCTCCCACGGGATACAAATCCTTTACCTATTACAGGCCTAATCCTGTTTCTATTGAAGTAAATAGCAAAACTCCCATTGACTTCAGTGGAACCAATACCGGGCTCAAACTCTTAAGGCCCCTATTCAGTAAGGCACCTAAACACATGTTTAAGTGCTTTCCTGAATTGAACCCCTAAATGAGTGCAATAAATAATTTAAAAATATAAATTATGAACCAACAAAAGCAATGTGAACCACTAACACTGCTCCAGAAATAATATCCTCCTGAAACATTAGCCTGTTGGCCCTTCTCAAGAAAGACGGGCTATAGGAGATCAGACTCTGTGCTAGTCTATTGTGTCCATGAGCTTAAGATCTCCTCAGCACACGGACATTACTGAAATCTGAATTGCATCACAGTAGCTCTGGTTTATTGTTAATACTTCAGCCACTACTAGGCTAAGTTCAGTAAATCCATTTCAGTTCTACTCTCTGGCTGTTCCACAGATTTTCCTTTTGTGTAATGAAGTAATGAGAACACACTGGCTAAGACAAGCATCTATTATAACCCTTAACTGAAAAGTCATACCAACACTGTCTATTTTTGGTTTGGCCATTGTGAACCTACAAAAGAAAATGTGAACCTGTGACAATGAACATTACCAAATTATTTTTATTTTGGCTTAACTATTTGACTTAAATCGGTATAGTGATTTATTATTTACTGAGCATCAACACTATGCTTGGTCCTATGTCCAAGAAGGACATAGACTCATGGAGCAAATGGCTTAAATAGACCAACAATACAGTTCAAAATCAAAATGCAATGAGGGATGAGGAACTATTTTTTTAGACAGATGAGAGAGATAACATAAGCACCTCAACATTAGAGTTGATCTAATGGTAGGTTGCACAGAAGAAGTGTTTTAAGGTGGGATCAGAATGGAGAGAATGGATACCTAGCAGCCAAGTAGAAGAGAATTCGACTCATAAGAAGTACCTGAATGTCACGCCAGAAAAATCTCTTGTTTCTATAGCCTGTTTCTTCTACACATAAATAATCTATCAATAATTATTCCACAGACCAGCATTCCTTCCTCTGGTAGGCTAAGGATCTAACACTTCTTCAAATCTATCCTAAAAACTCACTTATTCCAGTTAGCTTTCCGTCAAGAAATACCCACATATGCTCTCCTATCTCAAAGCACCAACTCATAGTACAGAAATATCTTCAGTTTCTAGGGATTTAACAATTAGACACTCATTTGGACAAGGATTTTGAATCAAAGAAGGAAGAGATCTTGGCGCTCTTGGGCAAAGAGGAGGATTTTGCCCTCCCATTTACTGGGGGAGGAGAAAGAGGAAATGGTATTATTCACATCCTTACAGTGATGAATACAGAATAATTACATAAGTTAGACTGGTCAGAATTTAGTCTGCAGCTGAGGAGGGAGTAGAAGGAAATGTCACAAGAAAAGAAAGATCCCAGCCTATTACAAGGCAAAGGAGAGGCGTAATTGGTATGGGTCAACTTGCCTCAACCCAGAATTATCATTGATATAGGACTCCCCCAGAACACAGGAAAATCGGTGTCTGAGGCCTTGCTAGGGAAGTAGTATTATTGCCAAGGTGGGGGTGAGGCAACCAGGAAGGAGGCCCAGGGCTACAAAGGAGGGTTCAGAATAACACCAGCCATAAAGGGGAGTCCATGGAGGTCAAAAGCAGAGGAGCCCAGCAGGGCTTACAGACAGACTTCACCTCACCCTCAGAAGATATCATGGCAGCCTGGGTTAAATTGGAGCTTCCCAACTGGCAAACACATGTGGGCAAAGCCAGTGGCAGCAAGGCAGGCAGGAGCAGAGCCAGTGCACATGTGGTGATGGAGCAGACCTAGGAACAGTTTTCACCAGGCTGCCACTGAGATTCCTCTGGTGTAAGATGGAGGAGAATGGTAGGAAAGAGGAAGAAACAGAAGTAGGTTCCCAGTAAGGCCTGTAGAAATGAGGTCTGCTCAGAGGCAGGGAGGTCCTGCAGTGAAGCAGCTGTAGAGCTATAGTGCACGAAGCATTTTTTTAGGCAGCACTAGTACCTGCCTACAATGGGAAAACTGAAAGCCTGAGGTTTTCTGCTTGGTTAATCTCACTGTTGGGAATAGCTGGATTTCTCTGCTGTTTACAAATTTCAAAAATATCATTGAATACCTCTTGAAATCTTGAGGTCAACCTAAACCCAATACTTTATCTTCTGACTGCCTCTCTCATCTCTAAATTTGTCTGTTCTGCCTTTCACGGTACTTTCATAAGTACTTAACTGGGTGTCTACAGTGATCAACAGGTTCTGTCCTCAGCTATCAATCCCTTTTGTAAGTCTTCCTACATTCTGAGACCTGCTAAACAATCTCATTCACATCACCTTCACTTCTTATGTTCAATTCAAGATTGCTCTGATGGTTTACTCTGGATTCATATCCACCTCCTCATTCCACTCTTCCAACCTGGCTGCTGCTTCATGGCTTCCTTACAACTGTCCACAGCTGGAAGTTGCTCATTTGCTCATCCAGCCCCATCTGTTTGGAACATTTTCTTCCCTCCAAGACACCACAACACTTCCCTCTCTTCAAAGCCAGCCTTTAAACCTTCTTTTCCTCTTAGCAGTTCTAAAGTGTTTTGTGATGCTGTTTGTTAAAAATGCTCTGTAAAAATAAAGTGTATTATATATCAGAGGAAATAAACTCTTGCAATGGGAATGGAACTCACACTGTACATTTTATAGACTTTTCTTTTTAATTGCAGAGCTCCTGTAAAATGATGCTGCAACCCAAGTGTGTATTTTTTTTCCTTTCCCCCAATGGAATTGTACAGGCATAAAGCTAACACCATTTAATTAACAGCAGGCTGGGTGACATCACCACCACTGAGCTGCTTCTCAAAATGGGAAGCACATTCATCCAAAAAACGAGTGCCATACACCACATTAATTAGGTGCCCTTGTCTTCATTTTTGGCAACCTGGCATTGAATTGATTCTTGCTTCATCTTTGTACACAGGGTCTAATTATTTCCAGCACAGAAGACTCTGGGTAGATTGGGGTGAAAAATCAATAACAGGACGTGTGTTATATGAACATTCGTTTCCTCCTCCTCCTCTTTTTGTGTGTAAGTGTGTGTGGTGGGAGGAAGGGACTTAGCCAGCAGTAGGAGAACTCTCAGACATTTGCTGCTGTCAAGTTGTGGAAACAGGTATATTTATATACCCATTTCAACAGCAGAAATCATTTAAATTTCTTCATCACTTGCAGTGGCAGATATGTAGTGCTTGCAGTAATTTGCTTTAAAAACATTAATGTATTATATTAATGTACCTTGACTGAACAGTAAACAAACATACAGCATCTTAAGGTGCAGGCAAAAGGTAATTTCAATGTAAAATACATACTACATAAAAGCTTAAAATAACATTTTTAAGGTTGTGATGTCAAGCACTCAACAGTTAGGAAATGCCAGAATTAAGGTTGCCTGTGCAACCTTAATTTGGCCCCCTTTGTGCATATTCTGGTAACAAACTATTATGTCCACAGAACCCTGGCCTCATTCAGTGCACAGGATGGACGGAGGAGAGTGAACAGAGAGTTAATGTTGCAAAAATATGAATTTATCTTCACAATATCTCTCTGAAGCATATTTTGTCTCCATTACACAGAAGAAACTGAGGCACAGAAGGATTAAAGACAAAAGTTGCGTATTAATTTTTTGTGGCTTTATTGAGACACCTACGGCTGATTTTTCAGAGGACTTACATTTTTATAGGACTTTATGTGTTCAAAGCACAGCTCCCACTGACTTCAACAGGAGCAGAGAGCGTTCAGCACTTCTTCAAATCTGGGCCCAGGTGCCTCAAGTTGGGCACTCAGAAAACAAGGAATACAAAATTAGTGGCCAATTATGAAAAGTTTGGTTTAAGTGACTTGCCCAGCACCACATAAGAACCCTGTTGCAAAGTTAGGAATAAAATCCAATTCTCCAGGATGACATTCAACTGCATTAGCTATGAGACCATCCTCTGTCTTCCTAAAATCCCCTGCCTCACTCACTATGCACCACCAATTTCTGCAACAAATGAGGCAGGAATCCCTACAGAGAACAGCCTCATTTACGACACAAAACTGATTCATCCCCAGATTCAATCCAGCCTGTGTACTGAACGAGGCAGAGTTTCTGTGGGAAAATAGTTTGTGATCATGTAATTTAAGAATGTATCACAATGCACACACAAAGGGGCTGAATTAAGGTTGCATGGGCAAGCTTAATACTGGCATTTCCTAACATTTGAGTGTTTGGCTAAATTTTTAATGTAGGTTTCTTGGGATGCTGTTTCTTAAGATTTTTACAAATAAACTGAAGTCAGAAAGTCCATCATGTGGGGCCACATTGTGTTCCCATATGGGACATCAGTAGGCAATGTTATTAGGCAACATTAGCTTCACCTAACACCTCCACCTATGATAATAAGATTATACTAGGAAATTAGTACTTCAGATTGGCAACTGGATTCTGGAAAGTTTGTGCTACCAAATGAAGAAATATGTTAACTATATTTTCCTGAAAAATATTTGCCACATATTAGTCAAACTATAGTAAGTCCTTTAATTATAAGCCCTTCTAAACATCTCGCTCAGCAAAACAAATCACCCTGTTTATTTGTGATGGTAACTAAGCCCTCTTTCAAATTATCTGATTAAACCCGTGGAATTTGTTGGGGGCCTTTATGGCTACATTTTATACTTGTTATGAATTTCTAGAGGATGGGCAGAAGACAAAGTCAGTAAGGACCAAAACCAGTAAAAAGATGAAGTACAGTGTATTCTTACGTACTAGGAACACTGGGACTATTCATATTTTTGTGTGTGTGTGTGTGTGTGTGTGTGTGTGTGTGTGTGTGTGTGTGTGTGTGTGTGTGTGTGTGTAAAAGAGCTTTGCTGAGCTGAGTTTTTAAAAAAATGATTTTAGTGTTGCATAGAGGAAGTTTTGGTCTATTCCCAAGTCTCTCAGTCATTAGTAACAAGCAGTGAGCTCTAACAAATCTAACTCATTACTATAGTTTCTAGTAGATAGAATAGCTTTGTTTGGATTGCACGTTTCCCTCCTTTGACGGAAGTAGCTTTTTGCACCCCAGTGGCAACATTAGACATGGTCCAACTAGGCAGATGCCCACATATATAAGCAGGGCCGGTGGAAGGATGTTTCGTGCCCTAGGCGAAACTTCCACCTTTCGCCCCCCCGTCCCCGAGCCCCCCCCATAGCCCGCCCCGCCGCAGCAGCTCCCCACCCCCCACCCTGAGCCAATCAGCTTAGGTGCCGTAAGCCTGGGAGGCGGGAGAAGTGAAGCAGCCACGGCGTGCTCGGGGAGGAGGCGGGGCAGGGGTGAGGCGGGGCGCGGAGTTCCAATGCGTGCCACCCCCCCATTGCTGCAGGCGGCCCACCCCGCGCTCCACTGCCCCAGCTCCCTCCGCCTAAATGCCGGCAGCGACTGGGACGGCTGAAGATCCAGCCGCTGCGGTCGCTGCCGAAGAAAAGGGCACCCCCCAAATCCTAGTGCTCTAGGCGACCGCCTAAGTTACCTAAATGGTTGCACCGGCCCTGTATATAAGATCACCCCCAGGAACTTCTGTATGTGCATTTACTACTCAAAGTACAAACAGGGACAGTCAGAAGCTGAAACAAGCAAACAGAGGGAGCAGACTGATGTGCACTCATTGGAAAAGCTATTGAGAAGAACCATGACACATAACGGTCTGACGCTGTTGAAAATGCAAAGGCTGAACCATGAGCGCCATTTACTTTCACTCTGGGAGCACAAGACTGGGTGAGGTGAAGGTGAAACAGGAGCCCATGGGGAAAATGGAGCCCTCAGACAATGAAAATCCCTCTGCTTGCTTCTTCAGCAATTGGGATGGAAGAGAAGCAAAACAGAAAGTCCTTACCCTCACCCACTACTAGGAGAAGTTATTGTCCAAATTCACCCCATCTGAGATTAGTCTTATTGATAAAAAACAAACCAGCAAAAAAAACCCTCACCCTTAACAACCCCCTAGACCAGGGGTCTCAAACTCAAATGACCACAAGGGCCACATGAGGACTAGTGCATTGGCCCGAGGGCCGCATCACTGACACCCCCCGTCGCTGGCCTCAGCTCCACCCCCACTCCACCCCTTCCATGAGGTCCCACCCCTGCCCCGTCTCTTCTCCCCCTCCCCCAAGCGTGCTCCTCCCCCCTCCTTCCTGGAAAGTGCTAAGCATTATACAGAGCATACAGATCACTGCTGCTCCTACAACAAGTCATTTCCAAGCGGTTTTAATAAAATATATACACTCAGTAATGCACCTCACTCAAAGGACAAAACATGTACTTAGTTAGATTTACTTCTGTTAAAGCCCCCCCACTGCACTGGGCTGCACCACCACTCCACCACTGTTCTGCCTCTTCCAGGGGTGGCAGGTTTGTAGAAATTTTGGTGATGCCCAGAACCTGCCCCCCAAGCTCCACCCCACCTGCCTAAGGCTCTGGGAGGGAGTTTGGGTGGGGGTGGAGGTCTGGGGTGCAGGGTCTGGGATGGAGTTTGGGTGCTGGGTGAAGGCTCCGGGCTGGGGCAGGGGGTGGGGGTGCAGGCTCTGGGATGGAGTTTGGGGTTAGGAGGGGGTGCAGAGGTGAGGACGGGGGACACTCGGGGGAGGTGCGTGGGGGCGGCAGGTGGGGCCGGGGGAGAGACCCGGCCCCAAACATTGGGGAGCAGCGAGCAGGGAGCTTAGCTGTCACATAAAATAACTCGGGGGAGCGGGGGGAATGAGGGGAGTTTGGCTGTGACCGGAAGTAACTGGGGGTGGGGCACGGGGAGCTTGGCAGGCTGCAGGGAAGAGCTCTGCGGGCTGCATGCGGCCCCCGGGCTGCATGTTTGAGACCCCTGCCCTAGACTTTGCAGTTCCTCTCCTAAACTACTTCCTTCTACTAGAGGCAGCTCATTCCACCTCCTTTAGGTCTTGGTTGGAACTAATTGGTCCCACCTGCCAACTTACCTCTGCAATAATTATTACCCTGACTTCTAATGCAGGGGTTTATAACCTGAGCCTAGGATTATCTAGCCAAAAAATCCCTGCATTCCTACTCAGGGCCTCAACGTCTGCTTTCTTATTACAAAATGAGGGGATGGGGGGGGGGGAGGAGGGGAAAAGAAAATATGGAGTGGAAGCAAAATAAAAGTAAAACAAAAAGTAAAGCAAAACCCATCAACCAGAAAATAAACAATGGAATAGGGCATGGGCAAACCCCACAACATTCAGAAAAACAAATCAAATGATTTCATATTCCTATATGCTGGCCTATGTTTCAGGGTGGATCTCAATTATGGGTTTTTAAAAATAAATATATTCTGTTGATTTTGTTGGCCCTCCTTGTGAGTGAGAAGTGGGGAAGAAGAAAAGGTGCAAAACAGTGGCCCTCTGTAGGGCACCTACAGCCCTCTCTGCAGACCATCCAGCAATCCTTTGTAGACCACAATTCATCAACTCCTAATCCTCCAAAGGCTTTCAATCCACTTCTCCAGAAATGAAAGGCTGAGCAATTAGCCTATGGAGCTATCCAACCCAGCCCTCACCTATATCCTGCATGCAAAATGTCTAGTCAGCTGCCTGCTGCTCATGGATTCACAATTGATATGCACACTCATGAAGCTGCACTTCACTGATCTGCACTTTCTTAATCCATCTACTTTATAACTCACCCAAATATGGCCCCCCACTCAACAAAATGTAATAGCAGAGTGCTACATTGCAATGCAGTTTTGTTATCAACACTACATGGTTATACAAAATATCATTAATTAAAAATAAGCTAAAATTATATGAACAAAACTTTTATAGGTTTTTTTGTTTGTTCACTTTCCTGAAAATTAGCAAAATTCAGTAAGTTGCAATGAAGTAGCTAGGTTTTCCTGTATTTGATTTGAGTATGAACAGAAATCTAGATTTCTTTAAATATTTTTCTCCTTAATAGCAAAAACTGGTCCAATATATAATCAAACCTGAGTAAATGGCCTATTCAAAGGTCTGATGCTGATGTTAAATATGCTGTAGCCCCGATTCTGCAAAGATTTATGCATGTGGTTAACTTTATGCACTGAGAGTAGTTCCATTGACTCCACAGTGCAGAAAGTTAAGTGACTGCATAAGTCTTTGCAGGACTGGGTTCTTGCTTGATTTGGTGGGAGCAGGAAGACTCCCCACAGATCCCATAGGTAATATGCAAATTATTTCCATTGTTGCATTCTAATGTATTGTGAACCTCAGCAACATAACTCTTGTCCGAATACTTATAAATAATACGTGGCATTATTTTACAGACTTTTTAGAAAGTCTTCACTGAAACATTCTTCGCTTTTGCTTATTATTGCTTGCCAAATTTTTCTTTGCTTTTAATTCAGATATTATGCATGTTCCAATATAGCTGGGTAAGTGTGCTCAGTAGAGGGTGGTTTTTTTTTCAGATCTGCCTTCAGTCGAGATGTCAGGAAGTTGACAGATTACCAGTTTACTTTAGAGAAAATGGTTATATTTCCTTTGTGCTTGCAGCACCTGTGGACACTTAATTTTTTATTTAAGCTACATAGTTTAGACTGTGACAAAGCTGTGACTGACATTATTTAAGTAGATATATATTTTTAAACTATACCAAATTTAATCCAAATTTAGGTTAGCAGTTATTCGAGCAAGCCCAGAAAAGTCTGTGTGAGAGTAATGCAAGGCAAGTATTTTGTTATTACCCAAGGATCATATATATATTCCTGATAGCCCTAGTAGAGAATAGAGAGTAGGCAGTGTCACTATTGAAAACTGTTTCTCTTACTTCACAAGGCTATGCGTCAAATTCACAGGTGACATTAATGATGATGTAAATTACAAATCAGCAGGTTGGTGTGCTGTAAGCAGGGCTGATTTGTACATCCAATGGAGAACAGGGCAGGAGAAACCAACAGGAAGCAACTTATATCCTCTTGTTACTTCTGTTTTCTGAGACACCTTGCCCTTTGCCCTTGGTGTGAAGGCTATACCTGCTCACATGGATTTACCAACATGTAATTTATATTCCCCATGTAAATAAGCTCTGAATGTGGTCTAACATCTGGCACACGATTTTCCTGTAGCCCTTTAGTTCTACTGATAGTTATCTGAGTAATTACAGTCACATTTCCTTTGTATCTCCACCACCCTGGACTAAACTGACAGTGCAGGAGACATGGGTCCCTCACAGAAAGTAAAGAAGCTCCTTTGGAGGGCTCCCATGTAAGGGTTAGATTGCGCCCATTGGACACAACCCTGAGCAGAGGGCCAAGCAGAGTTGCACCTTCCCTGGGGAAACTCAGGTAGCGATTGCCTCACAAGATCAGAATTCTCTGGTGCAGAAGTGATGTAGGCAGGTGAGCAGGCTGCATCAATCCCCAGCCCTTGCAAAAGTACAGCCTGTTCTCCTCAGTGCCCCATGCACCAATATGCAAGGGAGAGTGGACCCATGGACCTGTCTCCTCTCCACCGTTTTGGGGCAATGTACACTTTGGGGGGCCCCTTAGAAGTAGTGGTCCCTATGCTTCATTTAGCACAGGAACAGTGAATATTCTTGGTCTTGGTACAATCTGACCCTGTGCGGACTGCATGGATGTCCCTATGAGTCTCTAAGATTTACTAGTGCTACCTCCTTATTGTAAGATCTTCACTTACACTGAAAGCTCTTTGAGGCAGGGATCATCTTTCTCATATGTTTGTACAGAGCCTAGCACAATGGTGTGGTGACCTCCAGGCAAAACCACAACACAATTAATAAATGATCACAACAAACTATACCTGTAGGCACATCAATTCCAGGCCATTTCTCATTTAGCATTGCTGCATTTAAAGGAGACAATGAAAAGAAAGGGATTATTCGATACTGGATAAGCAGATTTAAAAAACACTGAGAGAAAAGAAACTCTATTAGTAAATTTCCACATGCTGAAAACTACTGTCAAAGATATTCCACCTAACTTACAATTGCATAGAAGCAGTGCAGATTTTCCTGATGGTCTCTGTTTAAGAGAAACTATCTTAAAATGGAGATGAGCCCAAGTACAGCTAAATACACAAAGATGGATTGTGGTGGCCCCACAGGCAGGTACACAAGGGAGGAGAATGGTACAAGAAGCCTTTCCCCATTGCATTCACCTCCCCTGCAGAGCTTGCTGGTCTCTGATAGTGCCACCTAAGGGTATGTCTACACTGGACACTAGGCCTGGGCTCTGACTCAGGTTTGAGCCCAAGCCCCCTTCCATCCACACACAAATCAATCTGAGTTGAGTCAACAACTGCTCAGGAGCTGGCTCCTAGGGCCCTGGTATGGGGGTGGGTCACAGCCCGAGTCCTGTCATTTTACAGTGTAGACACAACTCAAGCTACAGACCTGAGTCAGAAGGCCTGTGTAGTATGGATGCATTAGCATGCTTGTGAATCCCAAGGCCAGAACTGTAAACCCAGCTTTACAATGCAGTGTGGATGCTCAAATGTGGGCTTGGAAACACTGGGTCCACAAACCAGGGTCCCAGAGACCTAGTATAGTGTACAGTGTAGGCTTACCCTAAGTTAGTTATGCCTCCCTCCTCTCTGGAGCTGGTCAGTCTTAGGACAGAACATATGCTGGATCTTCTTATGGGGTGTGGGGCAGCAGCTGTGCTCCCCTCTCATCCCAGGACAATGCCTCATGTTACACCCACTGCAGCAACATGGCTCACACCTACTTCTGGCACAGAGCTTGCAATAAACTCCCAGGTAAGAGCCTCTTTTGATGTATTAGGTATTTTGCAGAGAATGCATGAGAAAAAAACATCCCCTGCTCAATCTGTAATAGAGGCCTATTTTCTGCCCTTTGCCTTATTGCAGTATGTACTTGTGGGGTACTGAGATAATAGATTGTCTTCCTTTGTAATGAAAGACAAACTGCCTTTTCTAAAATGCAATTTTAGCTTGATCAACTTGAAATGATGCAGATCGCTACAGCAAAACTTTCTATCTGTAGCCTGTTTTAAATAAGTTTTAGTCATTATGTTAGCAATTCCCAGTCTTCTGTGGAATGGCAGCTTTTCACAGATGGTTAGAAGTAGTGACGTGTTTTATACAAGTTTGGGAAACTTTCCACTTGGTAAATTCTGTTACATTATTAGAGTTGATAAGGGAAAGTATTTAAAATTTTGTTTTATAATTACAGTATGTAACTGTCAATTCAAATTTCTAATTTAATAAGAAACTTTAATGCATTAACTTTTCAAGGCCACCTTCTTTCCTTACTAGTTTTCTGTCTCTTTCAGAGGAGGGCTCTCTTTTATTTGGGTATAAAATACCAGAGAATGTCCTACCTTAGGGTTTGATGGAAATACTTGTGAGGAAAGCTATGTGTGTGCATGAGTGTTTCCAGGACAGGGGCTTTAAACCATACCTTCTATTAGGAGTGAGATTCAATTTCTACAAACCTCGGTGCTCACATAAACTTCTTCTTATCCTACACTATAATTAAGTGAGACTCATGGGTTTTTAAGGCCAGAAAGGACCATTATGATCATCTAGTTTGACCTCATGCAGAGCACAGGCTAGAGAATGTCACCGGGTGGTTTCTGCATCAAACCTGCTAACTGTTGATCCACCTCACTCTTCAGGGAAGGGGATCTAACACCAGAAAGGGGACAGAAAGTTGGCTTGTTGGCATACAGCTGTGTACTCCAGGGTGCTCAATAGGGCTATGACTGATAAGCATATGGATATTGGACTGGTGAACACAGAGCAGGATACCAGGGTCCCTGTTCCATGTGAGACCCATGCCATCTCCTGCTCAGAGTGGCCTTTGAACTCCCTCCCTGACTCCCAGTGTGGTCCCTATGAAGGGGAAGGGAGATGAATGTGATAAGAGTCTCTACTAGGTCCCAATGGAGAACATAGAAAGGAATACACCTTAGGTGCTCAGGCAACTCTTCCTGGTGAGCTCCTACCCCCCTTCTCCCTGGGTTGGGGAAGTAGAAAGTACCAATGTCTCCACAGCTTTGTGAAGTACTGTGATTTTGGTGACTGAAAGCCTTGTTAGCACTGCTGATATTGTATGAACCAGCAACTGGGACTGTGGCACCAAGCCCACAGACAGGTCACTCAGTGCTGAATATAGCACAGGCACTGAGATGGATGGTACTGAGGTGCTGGGTACCAATAACTGTGCTGAAGTGTCTGTGTTAGAGGAATCTGTGGTCTGCAGATTTACTGCAAATACTCTTCATAGCCCAAACTGAGGCACCAAAGGGACCCACCTTAGGCCATTGGTTGCCTTTCAGCTGCGGGGCTTGAGACTCACCCTTCGCCTAAATAAAAAGGGCCTTTCACCTAAATAAAAGGCGCTATCACTGAGGGTCATAGAAATATCACAGAAGGGGCATATCTTAAAATCTGGAGATTTAACTTTCATGCAGACAACTCAAACCCTGGTACCACAGAGTGGTGTGGAGCTCCAACTTTCTATGACTAAATTTTCTCTCTTTTTAAAGCCAATGGGCAAAATAAAAAGTTAACAACTATGCTAACTAATCATTAACACTAACTGCAATAGGGTCACAGAGAAGAAGGCAGAGAAGAAGGAGTACCATCTGACTGCCACATGCAGTAGGAAGAAACTGAGGGATGATTAGGCTCCCTCCATCCTTTATGCCCTCGGGTAGGGGGCAGGAGGACATCAAGGACACAGGTGCAGTCCCAATAGACACTGCTGGACAAAGGAAACCAATCTCTCATATATGGAGTGCATGCACACCAAGAGTGGAATTCATTTGGACAATCACACTGATTAGCCAAGATTTGGGGAAACTCCTTCAGGTCTTGTGATTTTATTGCATTTGTTTTACAGTATTTGGAAAGTGAGTTTTTAACAGACATTTATTTTTGCTGTTTGTAGCCATCACAAAGGGAGAAAGAGAAAAGAAACAAAAAGCCTTCAAAGTACTCAAAAACACCCAGAATACTAAAAAACCCAGATTCACAGTTGTTTAGAGAAATCAGAAATGGTCCTCAGGATCCCTTTTAGTCTGTAACATACACAGCAAGAGAGGACAAAGGAATATGAATAAATAAGAGATTTGTCCATTTGAGGACATAATTGAAGCTGGGAATAATGAAATATTAAATACCACTAGTATTTCCCTAAGTATGAGAGATGCATTTTGTGAATATTGATAAAGGATAATCGTCCTCCCCAAAACAAATAAACAAAAACTCATCTACCCACAAAAGCCCTGCCGTTTATCAAACATGGTAAAGCACTATGGGACATTCAGACAACCAGGGTCACTAAGTTCACTGACTATTCCTAAGTCCTTTAATGAAAAATATATCTTGTTCTAGTTGTACGAGAGGGTCCCCATGAATACTTGAGTTATCAGAGTAAAACACAGAGTAAAGATGAACCATTCGGTTCTGATACCTGAATTGTTGGTAAGGTTATCTCTATCTAATTCAGAATTAATCCAAGGAGCATACTTCACAACTATATTGCCTTACAAAGGATTGCACCTTTCTTTTCAACATCAATTTATCTCCCTTCCATTTGTTGCTGGTTGTATGAAAAATGGTAAGTCGGGATTCTAAGGATGTGGGAAATTTTATTTCTCAGAGTTAATTACACTTTAATTCAAGATCCCACTTCCACTCTATTGGCGTTTTGTTCCACATAAGGATTTTGCCAAGTTAAGAACTGTGCTATGTAATATTATGTCTATATACCTTACTATAAAGCACTCCTGAAATACAATTTGAAAAAAAAAAGATAATTCAACACAAAAATGTCAGAAACCATCCATATATACTCTTCTTCAAATAGCCCCCTTTTCCACACAGTCACAATGGAATAGACCAATGTTACCGAAGCTACTCATGCCAGAGAGACCCACTCTGTTCAGAATTATCCATCAGTCTCCTTGTCTGAAGATCTCTGAGCATTTTACAGTTGAGATTGTAAATCATTCATTAGTCCCTGGCTGATCACTCAACGTCTTAGGGAAAGGTGATCTGTGCTGTTGAATTACCTACATCTAAAGGATACATCTTAAAGTTATACCAAAATGGAAAATAATCATATATGTGATTCTGTTTTCATATTTTAATGATTTATAATAATGTTATAAATTCCCAAGTACTCCCATTAATGTCTCACTCTACATATGGTCAATTGGATTTTGAGGGCCCAATTCAGTCATGAGCTTAAGAAAATCTGAACTACTGTAACATAGGTTTTGTCTACACTAACATTTAGTTCATGGCAACCTGGGGTATAAATCTACCCCACACTAGTCTGCCATGGACTAACTGTCAGTATGATCCCTACTAATGAGCATTAATGGTTCATCAGCAGGGTCTACCCAGACAGTCCATGACCCCATTGTGCCTATCCGTTATGATAAGGTCTTTAATTCCTTGACCACATACCACTTTTTTTCCCACAGGACTCCTGCCTCATTCCGTCCCATAGTCTCTTGGGTATATAGGTGTGTGGGTCCCTGCATTCACAGGATCCTCATGCAGTGAACCAAGTTCCTCACAACTACAGATGGATTTATATTTTAAACTTCAAATGAGACGGTTACTCAACCTGTGCAGTTACTGAGGTTCTTCAAGATGGTTGTCTCTGTGAGTGCTCCACTTTAGATGACTGTAGAGTAGTACCCCTTGGTGGAAAGGAGCGGCTTTGGAGTTGCAGACATTGCAGATGATAAAACCATAAGTCTAAAGCCTCTGAGATTGGGTGTAGGGCACAGAACTTGCTCTTTGCGCCAAGTAATATTTCCCCTGGCTTTTTGTGTATAGGTCTGTATATGCCTAAGGCTCTCAGAGTCACCTTGGAGTCTTTCAACTTGTCAATGAACCCATCTGTTTTGGTTGCGAACAGCTTGGGGCCTTCAAACAGGAGATCCTTCACACTAGATTGTACCTCTTTGGGAAACCCCGAGAGGTGGAGCCAGGATGCTTGTAGCATGATTGTGGCCATAGCAATGGAACATGCCGCCGTATCTGCAGAGTCCTATAAGGCTTGTAAAGCTGTGAGAGCTAGGAGTTGGCCCTTGGATATAATTGATTTAAATTGTTCCTTTTTGTCCTCAGCTTTTTGAGTAATAGGAGTGAGTTTTATGTCCCAAAAGATCCAATCTCTTCCAGTCCCTGTCGTGTAGGGTGGATCTGGAGTGCTGTTGTCTGCCCAGCTCTTCATGGCCTCTGCCACTAGAGAGTTTGGCGTAGGGTGTGAAAATAAAATTCCATTCCCTTGGAAGGCACATAGTATTTTTTATCCGCTCTTTTGCAGTAGGGTGGAATTGTTGCCGGGGTCTGCCAGATGGTCTTGGCTGAGTCCAGGACAGCCTCATTTATTGGGAGGAAAATCTTGGAAGGGATTGAAGTCTGGAGGATATCAAACAACTTATGTTGGCATACCGCTACGTCTTCCAGCGGCATCTCCAATGAGTCTGCAATCCTCTTAAATGGTTCTGGAATTGTTTAAAGTCATCCCGTCATGGCTCGTGGTGAAATGATGGCTTCATCTGAACAGGAGGATGAAAAATTGGTAGCTAGGGTGACTTCCTGGTCTGAAGTCTCTTCCAGTTCCTCGATTGCCTCTTCCTGGGGCTCAGAGGGTCCAGGTACTGAAGGTGATGGAGAATGCCTCGATCTCTCCCTATGTGAACTGGGAGGCTTAGGGTAGTGTTGACAGTACACTGCCCATGGGTCCCAGTAGGGCCACTGTGGTGCGAATGGCATTGGTGGTGACATCAATAGTTTCTGTACCATCCATGAGTTTCAGGTCTGGGGCGGTACTCATGTTGGTCTAATGAACCCGGTATGGTGGCTGTCTGAATAGGCAAGGAATGACAGGAGGAGTAGATTTCCCCTTCATCATCATCATCCTCTGCGCTGGATAAAGGAGGAGCTGATCAGGCTGGGGTTGCGAGTTGACATGGTACCGAGCATGCAGGAGTAATGGTACCGAGGAGTGAAGATTCCAGTGCTGATGAGACTACCGGTGAAATTGCTGTGGTACTAGGAGCATTGGTACACAGGAGGATGTTGTCAGCAGTACCGATGGCTTTACTGCAGTTGTCGGTGTCAAGGGTCATGTGCTATGCACGGTGGAGGCAGGAGATGGTGCCACAGACTGTAGTGCTGTCGAGTTGCTCGATGCTGCATGTTTGAGTAGTTCTGGCGGTACCAAGGCAGGTTTTCCATTTTATGCTTTTGTCTGAGCCTGCCTGCTTAGGGTTTTTGGCTCGCATGGTACCCACAGTACCAGATGATTCCACTGCCTCAGAGGTGGATGGTCTCTGTGCCATCTGTACTGATGGGATCTGATGGGTTGGGGAATGCTTCTTCTTGACAATTCCTGAGGAGAGGAAATTGAAGCCCATTTTTTGCTGCCTCTGTGGAAGAGTGTTCCTTCCTCTGAGAGGGTGGAGGGGAACCTCTGTCAGATGTCACCGTTGGAGACCAGTGCCCAGGAGGGGTCTGTCACCCCGGATCAGATGCCAGACACAGAGACTTCATCATGAGGAGTTTTAGCTGTAGGTCCCTCGCTTTCCTGGAGCGGGCCTTCAGATTATGGCAACGGGAGCTCTTTTATGGGATGTGTGTCTTGCCAAGGCATTGGACACAATGTAAATGTCTCTCAGAAACTGGGATTGACAACTAGTAAGTAAGGCAACATTTAAAACCCAGGGAGCCAGGCATGCCTCTTAGAATAGGGTTTCTCCCATGAGGGATGGTAACTATACTACACTAAAGGGTATACTGATAACTGATACTTAAATTCCTAATGGAAGAAAACAAAGTTATTTTATTTTAAAAAATGGGGAAGAGATAGGGTAGTTAAATATTAACTAACTAAGTAACTGGATTCTAAAACCAGTACTCTAAAGATGGACTAAAGATAAAACGCAGAAGTGCTGCCAATTGCTTTGTCTCAAGCCAAGGGTGGTAAAGAAGAAACTGGGGGTGGGTGGGCGTTGACTGGGGGTGGGTGGGCTTTGGTTGCACTATGTAAATGCCAGAGGGGGCCTGAGATGGGGACAGTGCATGTGCAAGCCAACCAGGCACTGCTACTAAAATTCTCCGATCACTGGTGCAGAGACACAGATTCACCTAAAGTGGAGCAACCACAGGGACACTCCTTGAAGACAAACATATATTTTTAAATATAAAAAAAAAAAAAATAGCATAAATGCAATCTTAAGGATTAAATATAAAACAGTCAAAAGTTTGGACACTCCAAAAGTTGAAGCTGCTTTCACTACTTTAACTCAGTCAACTTTCATATCCTATTTTTGGAGGTATGTGTTAACAGCAAACAATTATATCTTAACATTTACATTTGACAGGGACATCAGGAACTGAAAATACTCCACACATGCAATATGGACACTATATGGAGAAACTTTAATGTCTGAATTTCCTGACTTTCGTGTGCTTGACAATTCAACTTTAACATTTCAGTACGTAATTTTGCTTATTGGTTTGGTTCTTTGCATTTTTGTTTGGGGATTGGTTTGAGACTGTTTTGTTTATTTGTTTTTTTTTTGTTTTGTTTTGTTTTGTTATTAACAGGGAAGTTAAATGCAAAAATCCCCAAACATCCAGCGCTCTGTTTGTAGAGTTTACTATCAACCCTTCTGACACTGCCAAGAGAGCTTGTTAGTTCCTTCATCCTAGCTCTACACTAAAGGATTCCCAGATCAATGGCTATATCTCTTGCTGAGCTCAATCTCTACATGCTCCTGGACCCGGCATCTCTAACAGTAGCCTTAACTGACTTTATAAAATCCTTAGAGAAATTCCTTTTCTCTGTAGAGTCTACAAATCCCTATAATGCATGGAAATTTTACTATGGACTTCACTGGGGCCAGAATTTTAGCCTCTAACTTTAAAACTACTGAAACAATTTTCTTAACACTTTTTTTTAAGGGTCATTAAAATCTACAGATTCCAACAAACTGAGTCTGAAGTTTCTAGTTCAGCTATTACAAAATTTCTAATCAGAACATATGGGGAAAGTAGTGATTTATTATTACACTCCAATACAGTAACTCCTCACTTAACGTTGTAGTTATGTAACTGAAAAATGCGACTTTAAGTGAAACGATGTTAAGTGAATCCAATTTCCCCATAAGGATTAATGTAAATGAGGGGATTAGGTTTCAGGGAATTTTTTTTCACCAGACAAAAGACTATATTATATATATATACACACACACACACACAGTATAAGTTTTAAACAAATAATTTAATACTGGTACACAGTTATGATGATTGTGAAGCTTGGTTGAGGTGGAGGAGTCAGAGCGTGGGATATTGCCCAGGGAATGCCTTACTGCTAAATGATGAACTAGCAATTGGCTGAGCCCTCACGGGTTAACTCTCTCAGTCTACATGGCAGCATGAATGGAGGGAGGGGAAAGAGCATTTCAGACAGAGACAGACACACAGTGTGTGTGTGTGTGTGTGTGAGAGAGAGAGAGAGATGCGCATTTCCCCTTTAAGTACACTGTCTTGTTAATTAGATCAGCTTGCTGAGACCACAGCTGCTGCTGCCAGCAAGCTCCCTCTGTCCTGAGCCCTGTCGTGTGTCCCCCCTGCTCTATGGAAGATGGGGTAAGTGGGGTGCAGGAGTAGGGGGGAGGGGGACACCCTGACATTAGCCCCCCTTTTCCTCCCCTCCCCCCTGCACAGCAAGCAAGAGTCTCGGGGAGCAGCTCCAAGGCAGAGGGCAGGAGCAGCACATGGCAGTGGGGGGAGGGACAGCTGCCATTGCTAGCCTGCTGGGAAGCTGCTGAACAGGGAACTTAGGGGAGCGGGGAGCTGATGCGGGGCTGCCGGTCCACCCTGGTTCCAAGCCCCCACCAGCTAGCTGCAACGGGCTGCTCTTCCTGCAAGCAGTGGACAAAGCAGGCAGCTGCCAAACGATGTTAGAAGGGAGCATTGCACAACTTTAAACAAGCATGTTCCCTAATTGATCAGCAATGTAACAATGAAACAACGTTAACTGGGATGACTTTTAGTGAGGAGTTACTGTAATTTTAAAACAGCTGAACTGCTTTTGGTCAAATATTCACCATCAGGCTATGACTGAATATGGAAAACATCAGCCTAAAAGGAGTTTGTCTGAGTAAGTTCTGAGCAACTGAAAAGGATAGGGAATTAGAATGGAAGTTGGATTTCAACTGTAGCTAAAACGCAATGCAGTTAGAGTTGCCAGTCATCCATTTTTTGACCGGAACACCTGGTCAAAAAGGGACCCTGGCCACTCCTGTCAGCACCGCTGACCTGGCTGTTAAAAGTCTGGCTGGCGGCCCAGCAGGTCTAAGGCAGGCTCCCTGCCTGCCCTGGCTCCACATGGCTCCCAGAAATGGCCAGCATATCCGGCTCCTAGGTACAGGGGCGACCAGCCAGGAGGCGCCGCACATTGGCCCCACCCCGAATGCCAGCTCCGCAGCTCCCATTGGCCAGGAGCCGTGGCAAATGGGAGCTGCGTAGGCGGTGCCTGCGAGCACTGGTAGTGCAGAGAGCCCCGTGGCCCCTGTGCCTAAGAACCAGATATGCTGGCCGCTCCTGGGATCTGCACAGAGCTGGGGCAGGCAGGGAGCCTGCCTTAGCCCCACTGTACCGCCAACTGGGAACCACCTGAGGTAAGCGCTGCCTGGCTGGAGCCCATACCCCGAACCCCCTCCCACACCTCAACCCCCTGTCCCAGGTCAGAACCCCTTCCTGCATCCAAACTCCATCCTGGAGCCCACACCTCACACCCCTTTCTGCACCCCAACTCTCTGCCCCTGCTCTGAGCCCCCCCCTCGCACCCCAACCTCCTACCCCAGCCCGGATCTGCCTCCTGCACCCTGAACTCCTCATTTATGGCACCATCCTGAAACCCATACCCCTAGCTGGAGCCCTCACCCCCACTGCACCGCAACCTCTTGCCTCAGCCTTATGAAAGTGAATGAGGGTTCGGGAGTGTCATAAATATAAACAGAAGGGTAACAACCTTTATGTATGCACTAATATAAAATCCCTCTTGGCCAGAGGTACAGAATCACTTACCTGTAAAGGGTTAATCAGTTCAATTAACCTAGTTGGCACCTGACCAGAAGGACCAATGGGGAAGGAAGATACTTTCAAATCTGGAGTGGGGGAGAAAGTTATATTTGTGTTCTCTTTGTTGTGCTCTCTCGGGACAGAGAGAGGGACCAGTCAGGAAAAAAACCTCTCCTAAAACCCTACTTAAAATAAGTATCTAAAATTACAAAAATTGTAAGTAAAGCAAGGAAATGCATTAAATTATCTTTTGTTTTAGCTTGTGAATTTTCCCTATGATAAGAGGGAGGCTTATTCCTGAATTTGGTAACTTTAAAGTTTTGCCTAGAGGGGAATCCTCTGTGTTTTAAATCTTATTACCCTGTAAAACTACCTTCCATCCTGATTTTACAGAGGTTCTTTTTACTTTTTTCTTTATAATAAAGTTCTGCTTTTAAGAACCTGATTGGTTTTTAGTGTCCTAAAACCCCAAGGGTCTGGTCTGTGCTCACCTTGTTTACCTATTTGGTTGGTATATTATTCTCAAGCCTCTCTAGGAAAGGGAATATTTTGGGGAAACAGGAACTCCAAGTAGTCCTTTTCCTGAATCTTTGTCTAACTCACTTGGTGGTGGCAGCAATACCATCCAAGGACAAGGAAGAATTTGTGCCTTGGGGAAGTTTTTAACCTAATCTGGTAGAACTAAGCTTAGGGGGTCTTTCATGCGGGTACCCACATCTGTATCCCAGAGTCCAGAGTGTGGAGGGAACCCTGACAGAGAGAGAGTGAGCAATGGAGGGAGGGAGAGTGAGCAGGACCTCAGAGAAGAGGGGCAGGGTCGGGGCCTCAGAGAAGGGGCAGGGGTGTTCGATTTCATGTGATTATAAAGTTGGCAATCCTAAATACAGGCTATGATCCTGGTGCCTGATGTAATTTAAAGCGCTTGATTATACACACATTTTCTTTGAGTTCAAATCTCATACCCTTACAACTTGATGGAAAGCAAGTTTTTGTGATTAACATGCTCTTTGAGATAAAAGAACATGTCACTTTTTCACTTAAGATTTGATGGGAAAATAAAAAACCCTGACATTTTACTGGTCACACTGGCATAGCTCCATCAAAGATATCTCATCTTAGGTCAAAGACTTCCTGGTGTTTACTGTGATTATAAATCTCACCACAGTACTAACCATTGAATCACAAGTTTTCTCCTGTACCTCAGCCTATTAACTAACTTGGTTTCAAAATACCACACAATTTCAACAACACTTCCTAAGCCTTCGGGTACCATTCTACTTGATGCTGCGGTAAACATCTGAAAGTAACATTCCTGCCAGACAGTGTTTCTGTATACTGTGCTGGAAGGGTAATATCCTACACATGACTAAAAGAGATTACTTATTTTCAACAACTGCAATTTTATACAATATTTACCTGAAGGGCTGACATTTATCTTGCTTCCAAACTGCTTTCTATTCACTTCAAACTGAGCTATAATGAAGGATAAGCATCAGCCTGAAAGGCCACCGCTGCTTTCCTCAGTGCCCACTAATGAACATGTTAGGAATATATACTTTTACAATATATTTTAGCAACTGAGAAGCCTCTTTCTTGAGCAGAAAAGAAGGAAAAATACGTTGTCTTTCATACTGTTATAAGACTCTAGGTCACCATGGTGATTGAAATAATCTCAAAATCAGTCTATACCTTGTCTGAGGAAGGTCTATGGTTTGATATAAATGTGTTTGTTATTGTATATTCAATTCTTAAAATAAAGTAATAGAAAAGTCTCAAATTTCACCTCAGCTTCACCACTTTCTATCTCAAATCCCACACAAATGCCATAACTAAACTAGTAAGGACAGATTCAAGAACATCTTCCTAAATTTTGCTCTGTAGACCACTGGTGGTCTGTAGAGAGCTAGAGGGTCATCAGTGGCATAATCTAATGGTAACTGAAGTCAGCCAAAAGACTCCTGTTTAGTTCAATGGGCACTGGATGAGGCCCATCACACTGGCTCTCATCTTGTTCCTAGGAGCTAAACTGCATTAAAAGATAGCTAAGAATACGCTAAATACTTCCCTAATGTATGTTACTTTTCCTATACAGCCAACTGCTTAGAAGTCACAGAGATGCTATAGGATTATGAATGAGGGGAGAAGTTGTCTGCAGGATCCTAAGATCAGTACCCAGGTTCAATAAAGAAAGTAGCTGGCCACCAATTACTCAGGGAGAGGATGTCAGAGAGGAGGCCTGGCTGTTCATAACCATCAGAGAGGCGGTCATGGCAGCATCCTACAAGGCTGGAAATAGATGAGGATGGGCAGAAGTTACCAGTTGATATCTGGTCCTCAGGTGGAAACTAAGGAAGATATCTCTCAAGATCAAGCTGGTCCAAGGGTATGGAGAGATGTATGGGTCGTACCTGTGGATGGCAGGTTGGCCCAACCATAAGAAAATCAAGTTTGTCTACAAAAAATTCTCCAGTGGTCTAAGGAAGACAGATGATCTTTGCTTGCGATTCAATACTCAGAAGAATCAAAAGAACATTCTGCAAGGGACAGGTAGACAAAAGGATGGTGTACTGCTTTTCCAGAGCCAAGATACGAGATGTCATTAAGATTAGATCAGAATTGAAGTCAACAGGAAAGGATCCATTGGTGATGGTTCATATAGACACTAATGACACTGCGTTGGGGGATCTCTCACAGATAACAGATGACTTCAGGGAACTTGGAAGAGTGCTGAAGAAGAATATCCAAGTGATGTTCTCTGAGATCCTTCCTGTCCCATGAGCAAAGGAAGATAGAAGGCAGAAGATTCTGGAAGTGAACTGGTGGCTAGGTAAGTGGTTCAGGGTTATGATTTTGTGGAACATTGGTCCACCTTCTTTGGTAAGAGGGAGCTGTATAGTTTAGATGGCCTCCACATCAGTAGAAGGGGGACCAATCTTCGTGGGGACAGGCTGGCTAACGTAGTCAGGTAGGCACTAAACTAATAAAAAGAGGGGAGAGTGAAAGGAGGGGCGATAAGAGCACTCAGCACAAAATTGAGATGTTGAGAAGGAAACAAAGGACACGAAGAGAAGAAATTCTTTAGCTGTCTATACACCAATGCGAGGAGCCTGGTTAACAAAGAAGAGTATTTTGAATTGGTCATGTATGAGCATAATTTGATCCAGTTGGTAGTACTGAAACCTGGTGGGATGATTTCTATGTTTGGAATGTTAAAACCAGTGCTTATAACCTATTTAGGAAAGACTGAGTAAGCAAAAGGAAAGGGGGAGTGGCGGTCTATGTCAAAAATGGCATTTCCAGTTTGAGTCACTGATAAGTGAAAAGAAAATGGTCTTGAATGCTTATGGATCAATGTCCTAACAGATAAAGCACTAAATGTGCTATTAATTATTGTCTGCTCTAGACCACCAAATCACTCTAGGGGAGTGGTTCTCAAACTTTTGTACTGGTGACCCCTATCACATAGCAAGCCTCTGATTGCGACCCCCCCTTATAAATTAAAAAAAGACGGTTACTCACCGTTGTAACTGTTGTTCTTCGAGATGTGTTGCTCATATCCATTCCATTAGGTGTGCGCGCGCCGCGTGCACGATCGTCGGAGAATTTTCTACCCTAGCAACACCGGCGGGTCGGCTGTGGAGCCCCCTAGAGTGGCGCCTTCATGGTGCTGAATATATACCCCAGCCGACCCGGCGCCCCCTCAGTTCCTTCTTGCCGGCTACTCCGACAGTGGGGAAGGGGGGCGGGTTTGGAATGGATATGAGCAACACATCTCGAAGAACAACAGTTACAACGGTGAGTAACCGTCTTTTCTTCTTCGAGTGCTTGCTCATATCCATTCCATTAGGTGACTCCCAAGCCCAACTTAGGTGGTGGGGTCGGAGTGAGACATTGCTGTGTGCAAAACCGCTGATCCGAAAGCAGCATCGTCCCTGGACTGCTGCACTAGTGCATAGTGAGCTGTAAATGTGTGGACTGATGACCAAACCGCAGCTCTACAAATGTCCTGGATCGGAACTTGCGCCAGGAAAGCCGTCGAGGAAGCTTGGGCCCTCGTGGAGTGAGCGGTGAGGTGCGGTGCTGAGA
Source organism: Chrysemys picta bellii (assembly GCF_011386835.1). Classification (NCBI taxonomy): domain Eukaryota; kingdom Metazoa; phylum Chordata; order Testudines; family Emydidae; genus Chrysemys; species Chrysemys picta. The sequence goes on along the minus strand of NC_088801.1, from coordinate 67,341,308 downwards.
CACCTGCCAGGTCATAGCAAGTCCGGATGCAAGACGTAATCCAGGAGGATAGGCGTTGTGAGGAGATCGGTGAGCCTTTCATTCGGTCGGCCACTGCAACGAAGAGTTGCGTCGTCTTTCTAAAGTGCCTTGTGCAGTCAATATAGAAAGCCAGGGCCCTGCGTACGTCCAGAGAATGCAAACGTTGATCCTGGCGAGTAGCATGTGGTTTAGGATGAAAGACCGGGAGAAATATATCCTGGTTGATATGAAATGGAGAAACCACCTTAGGGAGAAAGGCAGGATGTGGACGAAGCTGCACTTTATCCTTATGGAAAACTGTGTAAGGGGGCTCGGATGTAAGCGCCCTGAGTTCAGAAACGCGCCTTGCTGAGGTGATGGCTACGAGGAAGGCTGTCTTCCAGGATAGGTACAAAAGTGAACAGGTGGCCAGTGGCTCGAATGGAGGACCTGTGAGCTTGGAGAGAACCAGGTTGAGGTCCCACGTCGGAACTGGCTGACGTTGTTGTGGGTACATCCGGTCTAAGCCCTTGAGGAATCTAACGACCATCGGGTTAGAGAATACCGAGGATGCGAGTTCTCCTGGGTGGAAGGCTGATATAGCGGCCAGGTGAACTCTAATTGAAGATATCGCCAACCCTTGCTGTTTTAGGGAGAGGAGATATTCCAATATGAGAGGAATAGGTGCCTGTAACGGGGACGTGGCTCGTTGTTCGCACCAACAGGAGAACCGATTCCACTTGGCCGAGTACGTGGCTCGTGTTGAGGGCTTCCTACTGCTCAACAGAATCTGTTGGACCGAGAGAGAGCATTGTTGCTCTGCCTGGGTGAACCATGAAGCAGCCACGCCGTGAGGTGAAGAGATTGCAGGTCGGGGTGACGCAGCCGGCCGTGGTCCTGAGAGATGAGATCTGGACATAATGGAAGCGGGATCGGTGTCTGAACCGAGAGTTCCAACAGTGTGGTGTACCAATGTTGTCTCGGCCATGCTGGAGCGACCAGAATTACCTGTGCCTGGTCTCTGCGCAATTTGAGCAGTACCTTGTGGACCAGAGGAAACGGAGGGAAGGCATAAAACAGGTGGTCTTTCCAGGGAAGGAGAAACGCATCCGAGAGGGACCCCGGAGCTCGACCTTGCAGGGAGCAGAACACGTGGCACTTCCTGTTGTCTCGAGATGCAAACAGGTCTATCTGGGGAAACCCCCACTTCTGGAAAACGGAATGTATGATGTCCGGACGGATAGACCACTCGTGCGTCTGAAAGGACCTGCTGAGTCAGTCCGCTAAAGTGTTCTGGACTCCAGGGAGGAACGATGCCGTGAGATGGATTGAGTGGGCGATGCAGAAGTCCCACAGGCGAATGGCCTCTTGGCATAGAATTGACGAACGTGCTCCTCCTTGCTTGTTGATGTAAAACATGGCCGTGGTGTTGTCGATGAGAACTAACACACAGCGGCCACGTAGGAGATTGAGAAATGCCTGGCACGCCAGGCGCACCGCCATCAGTTCCCGAACATTGATGTGCAGGGCTAGCTGGGATGCAGTCCACAGGCCCTGGGTATGGTGTTCGTTGAGATGGGCGCCCCAACCCAGAGATGAAGCGTCTGTGACCAGGTGCAGAGGGGGTTGTGGGGCGTGAAATGGCATCCCCTCGCAAACCACATTGTGATCTAGCCACCAGGTGAGGGAGGTCAGGACCGAGTTTGGGACCGTGACCACCATGTTCAGGCTGTCCCGATGTGGGCGGTATATCGATGACACCCAGGTCTGGAGTGGGCGAAGCCGAAGTCTGGCATGCCTGGTTACGTACGTGCAGGAAGCCATGTGACCCAGCAGGGTGAGGCACGACCTCACCGTGGTAGTTGGGAAGGCCTTGAGCCCTTGAATGAGGCTCGTGATGGTACAAAAGCGGTTGTCTGGCAGGATGGCTTGTGCACGTCTGGAGTCTAGGACTGCGCCGATGAATTCTATTCGCTGGGTAGGTTCTAGAGTGGATTTGTCCTTGTTGAGTAGGATGCCCAACTCGTTGAATGTGTGCACTATTATGTGGACGTGAGCTCGAACTTGCTCTTTGGTGCGACCGCGTACCAGCCAGTCGTCTAGGTACGGGAACACCTGTATCCCTTGCCGACGAAGGTACGCTGCCACGACAGCCATACATTTCGTGAACACTCTTGGGGCCGAGGATAGGCCGAAGGGAAGGACTGCAAATTGATAGTGCACTTTGCTTACCACGAATCGCAGGAAGCGTCTGTGAGGCGGGTAAATTGCGATATGAAAGTATGCGTCTTTCATGTCGAGGGCGGCGAACCAGTCTCCAGGATCGAGGGAAGGGATAATGGCCCCCAAAGAGACCATGCGGAACTTCAACTTTACTACGAATTTGTTGAGTCCGCGCAAGTCCAAGATGGGTCGCAGACCTCCTTTGGACTTGGGGATCAGGAAGTAACGGGAATAAAATCCCCTGCCCCTTAACTCTACTGGAACCTCCTCTATGGCCCCCATAGCAAGGAGCGTGGAAACCTCCTGTATAAGAAGTTGCTCGTGAGAAGGGTCCCTGAAGAGGGACGGGGAAGGGGGGTGGGAGGGGGGAATTGAAGAAAACTGGATAGCGTATCCCCTCTCCACCGTGCGAAGGACCCAACGGTCCGAAGTTATAAGGGACCAAACACGGTGGAAGTGGGAGAGGCGATCCCGAAAGGAGGGGGCTGGATCCTGGGGGATGACTGGGGCGCCGTCCTCGACCGCACCTTCAAAAGTTCTGCCTGGGGCCTGCGGGTGGCCTTGGTGGCCGTTGGTTCTGACCGGGTTGAGGGCCGGTCCACCTTCATCTACCACCTCGCCCTCGCCTCCGGGCAGAGTCCTGTCTCTGACGAGGTGTGGGGGGGGTAGAAGCGCTGAGGCTGAGGCCTAAATGGCCTGCGCTGAGGACCCGCAACATGCATCCCCAGGGAGCGCATGATTGTCCTGGAGTCCTTGAGGCTCTGCAGGCAAGAGTCCGTCTTCTCCGAGAACAACCCCTGCCCTTCAAAGGGCAAATCCTGCAGGGTTTGTTGCAATTCAGGGGGCAAACCCGAAACTTGGAGCCAGGAGGTCCTTCGCATAGCGATACCCGAAGCCAGGGTTCTCGCAGCCGAGTCCGCTATGTCCAAGGAGGCCTGTAAGGAGGTCCGAGCCACCTTCTTACCCTCCTCTACCAAGGCCCCAAACTCCTCCCTGGACTCTTGGGGAACCAATTCCTTGAACTTCCCCATAGAGTTCCAGGAATTAAAGTTGTAGCGGCTCAGGAGCGCCTGTTGGTTAGCCGCTCTAAGTTGCAGCCCTCCGGCTGAATAAACTTTACGGCCAAACAAATCGAGGCGCTTAGCCTCCTTCGATTTGGGCGCTGCGGCCTGTTGACTGTGGCGCTCCCTTGCATTCACTGATGACACCACCAGTGAACACGGCTGGGGATGGGTATACAAGTACTCGTAGTCTTTGGAGGGGACAAAGTACTTTCTTTCCACCCCTCTCGCTGTGGGTGGGATGGAGGCAGGAGTTTGCCATATCGTAGTGGCATTAGCCTGGATTGTGCGGATCAGGGGTAACGCCACTCTTGATGGGGCATCCGCCGCGAGGATATTTACAATGGGGTCCTGCACCTCCACTATCTCCTCCGCCTGTAGGTCCATATTACGGGCCACCCTACGTAAGAGGTCCTGATGAGCCCGAAGATCTATTGGGGGTGGACCTGTGCACGACGTGCCCGCCACTGCCTCATCCGGAGAGGAAGAGGAAGATGCCTCCGGTGGTAAGGGATCCAAGGGAGGGTCCTGGTCTCCCTGCTCCTGGGCCGGAGCATCACCTGCCCTTGGGTCCAGGACGTCAGGTGGTGCGGACACGGAAGCCTCCATGCCCCCTGGCGGAGGGCGAGAGATGGTGGACTCTGGGGCCCTTCTATCGGAGTGACCCGAGCGAGAGGTTGAAGTTATTGGAGCCCCTTGCGCCTGATGGTACGCCCACGGGGTCCAGAACGACCAGTGAGATGGGCCATGAGCAGGGTCCTCTGCTACCTCCTGCCAATGGCCTATGTCTTGCTCCTCGGCTTGCCCCTGAGGGGGGTATGCCGATTTCGATATGTCCTCAGAGGAGCGAGACACCGATCTCGATGGCCATGGCGGTGCCGAGTGCGCCGAGACGAATCCCGTGGGATACGGTGCCGCACGGTGCCGGTCTGGAGATGTTCTATCTCTACGCGGTGCCGGTGATCGGTGCCGAGATCGCGATCGGTGCCGATGACCTCGCCGGTGCCGGGAGTCGGATCTGGACCTGGACGATGACCTGGAGTAGGCCCGGTGCCGGGAGCGGCCTCTCGACGTCGAGCGTCGATCGCATCGGTGCCGAGAACTACGTCTCGATGTCGATCGGTGCCGACGATCATAGCGGTGCCGAGACGTAGAGCGGTGCCGCGACGATGATCTTGGCCGCGAGTACGACCGGTGCCGAGGTGATATCCGGCGCAAGGACTGCGAGCGGCGTGTGGACCTGCTTCGGGACCTGGACCGGTGCCGTGGTTCCAGCCCTTGCGATGGAGGGCGCATCAAGGCAGGTTTCCCCCTAGATTGGACCGGACGAGTCAACGGTGCCGACGGTGCCGGTGGTTGGGGCGGTGCCGGCTCCGTGAGAGCGATCAAGTCTCTCGCCGTCGCGAAGGTCTCTGGGGTCGACGGGAGGCACTGTATCACCGCCGGTCGCGGTGGTGACCCTGTCTGCACCGGACTCAACGGCCTCGGAGCCGGAGTCGACGGTGCTGGAGGCACCTGTTTCCGGTGCTCCACAGGCGGACGCGTCTCTACCCCCGGCACTGGGGGAGCCGGCGTCTTCGGCACTGAGGTCCCCGTCTTATGGGATTTTTTATGTCCCGGGGATAATGAACGGCGCCGAGGCACTTGCTGTGAGTGCGGTGCCGACGAGGTCCGGTGCCGTGGAGGCTTGTCCGACGCCACTCGCGTGGTCGGAATGGTCGGTGCCGCCGGGGCACTGCGCACCGAGGTGCTAGGTGCCGGGGCCTGACGCGCTGATGGAGCGTCCGGGCTAAGTGCCGCCTCCATAAGGAGTTGCCGGAGCCGAAAGTCCCGCTCCTTCTTGGTCCTCGGTCTGAAGGCCTTACAGATCTTGCACTTATCTGTTTGATGGGACTCTCCCAGGCACTTCAGACACGAGTCGTGCGGGTCACTCGTTGGCATAGGCTTAGCGCAGGAGGCGCACTGCTTGAAGCCGGGAGCCTTGGGCATGAGCCCGGCCACGTGGCCGGGGGAAAAAGGGGGAGACAACCCCCTTAATCCCCTTTGACTATATAACAACTATTAACAAGTGAATAACCAACTATTTAACTGTAAACAACTAGAACTACTATAACTGTGAATAACTGAATAAGCTAGGGAGAGTGGAGAACAGCTACGCCGCGCTCCACAGTTCCAACGACCGTCAGGGGCGGTAAGAAGGAACTGAGGGGGCGCCGGGTCGGCTGGGGTATATATTCAGCGCCATGAAGGCGCCACTCTAGGGGGCTCCACAGCCGACCCGCCGGTGTTGCTAGGGTAGAAAATTCTCCGACGATCGTGCACGCGGCGCGCGCACACCTAATGGAATGGATATGAGCAAGCACTCGAAGAAGAACACTATTTTATATATTTAACACCATTATAAATGCTGGAGGCAAAGCAGGGTTTGGGGTGGAGGCTGACAGCTCGCGACCCCCCATGTAATATCCTTGAGACCCCCTGAGGGGTCCTGACCCCCAGTTTGAGAACCACTGCTCTAGGGAACAGGATGACCAGCTCCTTATGCATCTATCTAGAATGTGTCTAAAAAAAAGCTGCATGATCATGGGGGATTTCAACTGATAGGTTTCAAAATGTAACTGGAAAAAGGGAACCATCATTGAATGGGTGTGTTTCTAGTGGTGTCCTGCGGGGATTGGTTCTTGGCCCTACACTGTTTAACAATTTTATTAATGACCTGGAAGAAAACGAAAACAAAATTACCACTGATAAAGTTTGCAGATGACACAAAAATTGGGGGAATGGTAAATAATAAAGAGGACAGGTCACTTATACAGATGATCTGGATCACTTAGTAAGCTGGAGACAGGCAAATATGCACTTTAATACAGCTAAAGGTAGATTCCACAGTATTCTTGCCAGCAAGTTAAAAAAGTATGGATTTGATGAATGGACTATAAGATGGATAGAAAGCTGGCTAGATAGTTGGGCTCAATGGGTAGTGATCAATGGTTCGATGTCTAGTTGGCAGCCAGTATCAAGCGGAGTGCCCCAGGGATCTGTCCTGGGGCAGTTTTGTTCAACATTTTCATTAATGATCTGGATGATGGGATGGATTGCACCCTCAGCAAGTTTGCGGATGACACTAAGTTGCGGGGAGGGGTAGATAGACTGGAAGGTAGGGATAGGGTCCAGAGTGACCTAGACAAGTTGGAGGATTGGGCTAAAAGAAATCTGATGAGGCTCAACAAGGACAAGTGCAGAGTCGTGCACTTAGGACGGAAGAATCCCATGCACTGCTACAGGCTGGGGACTGACTGACTAAGCACCAGTTCTGTAGAAAATGACCTGGGGAAGAGAAGCTGGATATGTGCCAACTATGTTTCCTTGTTGCCAAGAAGGCTAACGGCATATTGGGCTGCATGAGTAGAAGCATTGCCAGCAGATTGAGGGAAGTGATTACTCCCCTTTATTCGGCACTGGTGAGGCCACATCTGGAGTATTGCATCCAGTTTTGCCCCCTCTCCCACCAAAAGGTTGTGGACAAATTGGAAAGAGTCCAGCGGAGGGCAATGAAAATGATTAGGAGCTGGGGCACATGACTTATGAAGAGAGGCTGAGGGAACTGGGATTATTTAGTCTGCAGAAGAGATGAGTGAGGGGGGACTTGATAGCAGCTTTCAACTACCTGAAGGGGGGTTCCAAAGAGGATGGAGCTCGGCTGTTCTCAGCGGTGGCAGATGACAGAACAAGGAGCAATGGTCTCAAGTTGCAGTGGGGGAGGTTTAGGTTGGATATTAGGAAAAACTATTTCACTAGGAGAGTGGTGAAGCACTAGAATGGGTTACCTAGGGAGGTGGTGGAATCTCCATCCTTAGAGGTTTTTAAGGCCCGGTTTGACAAAGCCCTGGCTAGGATGATTTAGTTGGGGATTGGTCCTGCTTTGAGCGGGGGGTTGGACTAGATGACCTCCCGAGGTCTCTTCCAACCCTAATCTTCTATGATTCTATGTATACATCTAGAATGTTACAGGGTGGGGGACTCTATCATGGGAATCAGTGACTCTGGAAAAGATTTGGGGGTCTGAACATGAGCTCCCAGTGCAACGCTGTGGCTAAAAGGGCGAATGTGATCCTTGGATGCATAAACACGGAAATCTCAAGAAGCAATAATAAGAGGTTATTTTCTCTTTGTATTTGGCACTGATGTGACCACTGCTGGAATATTGTGTTCAGTTCTGTTGCCCACAATTGATAAATTGGAGAAGGTTCAGAGAAGAGCTATGAGAATGACTAAAGCATTAGAAAACATGCCTTATGATGATACACTAAAGGAGCTCAATCTATTTAGCTAAACAAAGAGAAGGTTACGAGGTGACTTGATTACAGTCTATAAGAACCTACATGGGGAACAAATATTTGATATTGGTCTCTTCAGTCTAACAGAGGAAGGTATAACATGATCCAATGGCTAGAAGTTGAAGCTAGGCAAATTCAGACTGCAAACAGTGAGAGTAATTAACCATTGAAACAACTCACCAAAGGTCTTGGTGGATTCTCTAAGACTGACCATTTTTAAATCAAGATTGGATTTTTTCCTAAAAGATCTGCTTTAGGGATTATTTTGGGGGAGTTCTAAACCTGTGTTGTACAGGAGGTCAGACAAGGTGATAACTGTTGCAATAAGATGCCCGTATACTCTAGAGAATGCTTGGGTGATATAATGGCTAGGCATTAGCATATAACCGGTGACTAGCTTGTGGACTCTGCAGCAGAATGTACTGTAGTGCCACAGTTTTATATTTTCCAGCTGGAGCTATCATACGTTTTGCAGGGTGAGCCCAGGCTACTCTAAATCCAACATACAGCGATCTTTTCTAGCACTACTAATGACCCCTGTACATTTATGTAAAAACAATTCTCGCCTAAGTATGCTATCATATGAGCCTGGATTGTAATGACAGTATGTTTACATTTTCTCTGACCAATACTTTTTTATACAATTAATATCTGTGTAATATCATCTTCATTGATCAGATACCCAATGGACTAAGAGAAAAAATGCTAGTTCCCATAAGTAAACAACAAAAATGATATTAAAGTAACTTATGAATGCTTCACAATATACACACCATTATGTCATAAACACAGGAATATAAGAATTTACTTTGTCACTAGATATCCGGGAATGTACAAAGGTTAGTTAACGTCATGTAAAATATTAATATTACCATTCATCTCTTTCAGTTGGAAGAATTTTCAGGCTCCCTTTACTTCAATTTAAATACAATTATTGTTTTATTCCTGTAATTAAGGAAGAGCTCTCTTCCAAGAAAAAAAAAGGAACTGGAACAGGAACATCCACCAGCCAAATAAATGGACTAGCAATTAAGAAGAATAAGGGTCTAAAATGAATTTTACTACTGGTGCCACTATTTGTAAAACTAAACTAATATAAGATGTGCCCCATTAGTCTTCCCATCATGTGGAGTAAAAATTTCCCCAACATTAGTCTTTAAACTCTGCCTTGCACACTTCTACAATTACCATGCTAATGATATATTTTTTCTATGACAAATAGACTATGTAGCTCTGTTCTCAGTCTTATAAAGGGCAACTGTCCAAGAACAGCTTCCTCTACATCGCAGGAAGCAATAGGGATATGAAAATCTGAGACGAGAATTAACTCCTTCTCTTTCTTTAAATAGCAATCGTGCATATGAAATCACCTACAGTAGCTGGTGAGAGCTGTAAAGTGGAGTTACAGTTAGTGAATGAGCTGCACAGATGTCAAGGCTCAGCCTATTGTGTGAAGGGGACACACATAATACTTTTCTTTCCTATAGCCATTTAGTTAGGGTGACCAGATGTCCCGATTTTATAGGGACAGTCCCGATTTTTGGGTCTTTTTCTTACATAGGCTCCTATTACCCCCCATCCCCTGTCCCGATTTTTCACACTTGCTGTCTGGTCACCCTACATTTAGTTCAGTATTTTGTACATGATGTCAGTTTATTAAATATATCGGGATGTAACAAATAATGTGCAAACAATGTGTTTGCAGGCTCCTCCAAAACCATGTAGCCAGCAAGGCAGAAACAAAAATATTGCAGTAAAGAATTACTGACAGTGGACTCAGGTTTCAGAGTGGTAGCCGTGTTAGTCTGTATCAGCAAAAACAGTAAGGTATTCACCCCTTCTTGTCAACTGTTGAGAATAGGCCACTTCCACCTTAATTGAATTGGCTCGTTAGCACTGACCCCCCCACTTGGTAAGGGAACTCCCATCTTTTCATGTGCTGTGGATTTATACCTCTCTACTGTATTTTCCACTCCATGCATCTGATGAACTGGGTTTTAGGCCACAAAAGCTTATGCCCAAATACATTTGTTAGTCTCTTAGGTGCCAATAGGATTCCTCGTTGTTTTTGACAGTGCAGTGTAGTTTTGCAACATTATTGTATGACTTGAGAAAATAAGTCAGTGTGTTAACAATACCACAGAGCACCAAACCACGCCTATATAGAAATCAGACATCTGCCACCCTCAGTCTCCTTAATATGCAGCAGCCATTCCCATACAAAAGTTTTTTCCGGAATGGTTCCAATAAATTCATTGATACTCAGTCTCATTGCGGTCCATAACTGGACAGTGAGGGGTACAATTTCAAACTGGTGCATGGGGCTTTAGGCACAGGAATCTCATTAATATAAGTAGGAATCACAGCACCAACTCTTTGTTCATGGCTCCTAAGTCGTTCCAACTGACAAATCCTTTATGTACTAAAATGTTATTTTACAGTGCATCTAGTGTATATATATCCTCTTCCATGTGTTTGCCCTTAAGTCCTTACAGCCAGATCCAAAGCCTAGTGAAGTCAATGGGAGTATTTTCATGTATTTCAATGGGCTTTGTGGAGACTATTATTTAGGGGAAAAAATTGCCAGTAAAGTTCATGGGAATTTGGCCTGAATCAGTAGTTCAGGATTTGGCTCTATATGCGCACACACACTGTATTTTCTCTCCCTACAAATGACGTTGCTCAGAGGTGCATGACAGGCAATATTGCAATGGGAAAATGCAAAGGTTGCACTAGCCTGTGAAATATCTGCACTTATAGTTGCAACATTATGATTTATAGAAAATCTATTTTAAGTAATTTTTAAAGCTTTCTACATTGGATTTGTCAGTTTTTTCACCCTTGTAAGTCTGACAGTCGGACACATGTTTCTATGGCAGCCTAGCTTTACAGGAAGGGAAATACAAAAAGCAGCAGAAATAACATTTTAAAATCTTTAAAACATTTCTAAAAAAAGTCTTGTAAAAATGTGTTACAAATTAACCACAGTAATGGTGCAGTAAGATCTAAAAGTTTCTTTAGTTCTCATTTGTATGTAAGTTATATATAATATATACTGAATACCTACTACTGGACATACACAGAGACAAGAAGGGGAACTTGTACCATTTCAAAGAGCATCAATATGAGGGCAACTTTTGAATGACAGGGATGAATAAATGGGAAATGAGAATGGAGGACTGTCAGTGTCCATATGAAATGTTCAATTAGAGTTTGATCCCACATGGCAAAGCACTTGAGCATGTGTTTTATATTAAAAATGAGTAGTCCTATGAAGACCAGGTCACTAGCAAACCAAGAGGGAGGGATAGCTCAGTGGTTTGAACATTGGCCTGCTAAACCCAGCGTTGTGCATTCAATCCTTGAGGGGGCCATTTGGGACAAAAATCTGTCTGGGGATTGGTCCTGCTTTGAGCTGGGGGTTGGACTAGTTGACCTCATGCGGTCCCTTCCAACCCTGATATTCTAAGATAACCTATTTTGATGTCACTGGGATCACGCACGAGGTTATAGGCTTTGATGGATTGTGGCTTGAGTGCTCAGTGCCTTACACCGTGAATGAATACGTAAGAATAAATATTATTGTACAGCTGATCCAACAACTGCACATGTGCCTGCATCATCTGCACAACAGAGCAGTTCAAACCAGTACGACAGTACTTCTTAAACTGCCCCCTATTGCCCAGCTCCTTCACATCCATTTACTGCCCAATCCACCCCTTTCTGTGAATCATGCACAGAAAAAATGGAAACCCATAAACCTGAAAAGCAATGTCTATTTTGCCCGTGTAAATATATTACCTTGGTTTGCTATTGCTGCTGGTCTTTATATTTTTGCATAATAAAGGAGAATATTGAAAACAAGTATCCGTGTAATTAGAACATCAATCATGTTGTTCTTTAATATAAATGAAATATTAATTCACTCCTCCATAAACTCCCTGGCCATAACTAATACAAATCATTAATTAATTAACCACAAGAAAAAGAAACATAGAAAGCTATCAGAAGCACATGAATCCCATCAGCAATGTATCGTTCACTCTCCTCTTTAAAAAAAAAATTAAAAGGAAATATCCATTTTGGTGATTCATCCCAACTCCCCACCCTCAGTCTCAAAAAGTGGACACTACCACCTTGGGCAGTATGCCAACTGCAGGCTGTGCTCATATAAAGCAGCAACCTTAGGTTCAACAGCTTCTCTAGCCGGCTGTGCATATGGTGCTGCATGTTCTGCTGCATCTTTGCTACACAGTTCATTAAAGACCTCACTTCTGCATTCACGTATCATATACAAAATGCAGCTTGTAGCTGCCATAATTACCTCATTTGTCACTGAAATGTCATTGCAGGGGATCAGCTGTCTCCATCTTGCTTTCAGTTTCCCCAAATCACCTTTCCAGCAGATACTAATTCATCTACGCATTTGGCAGGTTCAGAATGCAGGGGAAGCCTGGCCCCCCCACTGCCTCACCACAGCTTTTTAAAATATTCCTTGTCCAGCAAGAGAGAGGAACACTCATCCCGGCCATTACTGAGGGAGAACCAGGGACCAGGAAATAGCTGTGAGGATATACCCGGGGAATTATAGGAGCTTCCTAGCTGGCTATAGCAGTTTGATCTCCTTTTCCTCACACTTCTCCTTGGTTCCTATAAGGCTTTTAGAAATTTCCCAGAAGCTCCTACTTCCGGGAGTTGTGCAGGGAATGGTAGGTACCCAGAGGGCAATGGAATTGCAGTTGTGTAGTATGGTGGTGCAGGCAAAACTGCAATGGAAAGAGCATGGCTAGCATCCAGGCTCCAGTACCACACCACCAGTTCAATGCTCTGGGGCATAGACAGCCTCGAGGCGCTGACATTGGTTTGCCTGACCCAGTGTGAAGTCCCACAAAGCAAATTCCCTAAAGCAGTACTGCAGTCAAATTGATATTTGACTCAAGATGGCCACCTGGGCTTTGCATTCCAGAAAACAAACAAAAACAGTGTTCCACTGACTCAGTCAAAAAAGTGCAGCCAGACTTAGACCCCTGACCAGACCAGCTTTCAGGTTAAGACAGGAGAGGTCCTTCCTCCCGCAACTCAGCTTCATCCAGAACTGCCCTTTGGAAGACACCAGCAGCCCTTTTTATCTTGCCTATTGGGTCTTGATTGGTTTCTGTCTGCCCCCAGGCCTTCTAACCAATGGAGGGCCAATTCTCATTTGTTCCACTCACAGCTAATCCTGGGTGGCCTTGCTAGGTAGCTCTTGGAAGTTTAAATGCGCTTGTGTTTTTTCCCCAAAGGACATTTTCTTTGGGTGGGGTGCGCAAGGTGGCAGGGCCTCCAGCCGGAGACAACAAATGCCAGGTATAACCCATCACAGGTGCTAATTTCTAATAGTCCATTTATTCATGTGTAGAGAGTGAAGTGTATTAATACTCCCTTTAAATTCAATTAATTTATATTTGGTTGCAGTCTATAGCTCTGTTTTTGTTTTCTGTTTTTAACTTGTTACTCAAATTAGAATTGTCAGATTTTTTAAAATTAATTAAGCAAGAGCGGTGTTCTACCTGTTTTCTACCTACGTCTACCTGACAAGCCCTGCTTGTTTGAACCTAGTAAAACAGTAGTCCATCTGCTTAAACGGAGAGTGGATTTGAATCTCCATTCATCACTGATGGCCTTCTAATACTCCATGAATCCAAACCTCTCTCCTGTATCATGGCCAAAATTTAGCAAAGCATATCAGCAAGGGCTTCACGTTAAGCCCCTGCCTAAGCCTCATTGAAATCAAGTCTCTTTGAAGACAGTGGGGCTTTATTGTTGAATGGTTTACTGAATCAGGGCCTGTAATTCTGGTGCATATATTTGCTGATCTCCAATAGCAGCTTTTTCTTATTTCCCTTATAAAACAAGAAGAACAGTACAACTCCCACCTTTTCATGCTCTCTGTATGTGTATATATATCTCCTCAATATATGTTCCATTATATGCATCCGAAGAAGTGGGCTGTAGCCCATGAAAGCTTATGCTCAAATAAATTTGTTAGTCTCTAAGGTGCCACAAGTACTCCTGTTCTTTTTGCGGATACAGACTAACACGGCTGCTACTCTGAAACCTATAAAACAAGACTATCACTAAATATTTCCAAGAATATCACCTCTATTGAGCCCCATCTTCCAGTCTCTTAAGTCCCAAGTTTCACTTTATTCATATAATTGATTCTCATGTTGTTGGCCATAAGTACAATTTTGGCAGGCATCCTTCAAGATAACTCATGTCCCTTTTGTCACAATAGCCTACCTGAGAACGAATCTCTCTCTTATACATACACATACTATTATATATATTTTCCCCAAGTCTATAATCAGAGACAGCTAAAGACTAGACTTTTCCCCGCGTCTAAGTAGTGATCTAGTTTGGAAGCTCCTGAGAACCTGAAGAGAGTTGTTATATTATTGTAAAACTGCATACCATGCTAAGACATATCCCACTTCACAGATAACTTTCCCCTTAGGGACAGTACAATTTTAAATGTCATTTTCTTACTTTTGTTTGCAAGGAAGAGACTGTTCTTCCTTTCTACAGCTGTTAGCAGTGAATCAAGAATTTAATTTCAACAGAGATGTTTTGAAAAGCTAGCGCATAAGAAAAAAATGCAATTTTCCCCAAAGGATTAGAGTATAATCATTCATTGAAATTTCATTGATATCTGACATTGTGGGTTGCATGTCACATGCCATATTCTTAAAACAACTGCTAGGCAAGGAAAATGTTTTACTCCACATTTTTTAAATATCTTTTTTCTTTTAAAACAAATTTTGACTAAAAAAACTTACTTTAGTTCCGTCTGTTTCATGGCTTGTTACAGTTTTTAGAATTTGCAAAATTTTACATCTGCATTTGCTTCTACAGATAGACTGAACAGTTCTCGCCCTCTTTTTTGAATCAGCAACATGCAAAGCTAGCACTTTATTAGTCATTGCTTATTGAAAAAATCAGCAGTTTTCCAGATACTAGGTAAAGGAAGAATCATTTCCCTTCAAAAACAAACAATCAAACAAACAAAAAACAGCAGAGGATGTTGGGGTGGGCTATTCAGAGCTAATGCAAATGTGTTTAATCACTAATTTGGCTAATGACAAAGATGGGATTGTTGGGCTCATTCATTCATTCTGAACATAGTTTGTGTTTATTTCAAAAATAAAATAGTCTGATCATCCTGATAGTTATTTATGCACGACTCTCATTGAAGTCAATGTACCTGCAGAATGGCTGGAATGAGAAAGGCCCCAGAAATATATAATCAGATGTGAAGGGGCATCTTTGCTCAGCAGAGATCTAGGACTTTAGTTTAGAATGGAAGGTAGTGATAGAATTATTACATTTCGAATAATGAGGCCCCTGGAACCAGATGAAATCCCAGCAACGATGATTCAGCCAATTATCCTTCCAAAATTGATAAGTAGACTACATCAAGTTTAATAATAGGGAGGAGTGTTGGAGAAGAGATTTGAAAAATCCAAGGAATTCTCTCCCTCACACAGGTAGTAGATTCTGTGGCACTGTTTGTAAGCACAGAGGGCTGTCCAGGAGTCCTTACCTAAAACTTCCCTTTCCTAAATGATCTGCCGCCCAGCACCCCAGAGATGGCTGCATTTCAGTGGTTTGTATGTAACGGGGTATGCTTTGTAATGGGACTGCAAATATCTGGTCTGGTGCAGTTAGCATAAGAAAAGAGTGAACATTTTGGCCATTTTGTTTGACGCATAGGCTAAGTTGGAGTTGCTCCCATAGACTGCTGTCAGATCAAAGGCTTGCACCTGCAAACATTTGTTTGCACAGCAGATTGGAAGGGTGGTGTTTGTAATTTGCTTAGCCTTTTCCCCCTTAAATCCTCCCCAAGGGAAAGTAAATCTTCAGAAGCAGCAGATAAACCAGCCTGATCTATACCAGGCTTCCATCAACATCACTGATTCTTACAATCTGCACTGCACACAGACAGCCACTAAAGGGAGGATAAAGGTCCATAAGGGATGTAATGAACACAGGCAGGAGAAGCAGAAGCAGCAGTTAAACAAACCTCTCAGTGTGGTAAATAAATAGGTTCCTTGCCCTTTGGAGCCAAAGCACTACTCATTTTGAGCTGCAAATTCACCAGTAGCCATGTGCTGCAGTGTACAGACATTCCAAATACATGTTGGGTGTAGAGCAAGGTTGTGGTTTTTAATAAGAGGGCAATGTTTGTCAGAAAAATCTCATTCTGTTAGGAGGTGTTGATTCTACTGGGAAAGGGTTAAGTGGGTTCTGCTGTGTCAGTGATCTCCAGTCAAGATCAAATCACTTCCCACAATGCAAGGTGTAAGGACGATATTATCAGGGAAAAGAGTGTTGGGACCTGAAGAGGTCTTGTGAAGGCATCACTCCAGTGCATACAAAGGGCCGAATTCCATCAATGAAGTTACTCCACATTTACACTAGTTTAGATCACTGGACAGCAAAATTTGGTCCTTAAAAAGAACTGAAAAGAATCCCAAATACCTATCAAAAATCAGCAAGGGAGCCAGGTGACTGCATGTTTTGCTTACCTACCACAGTTCACAGCTGCTCCCTCTGTAACACTATATCTTCGCCAGGAGAAGGAAGGTTAAAATGGAACTAATTAAAGATGCAACATGATATTCAATTTTACATACATACAATTCCATGCATTCCTGATAAATTATGGTCCTTAATGTCTATAGTTCAGGTAACTCTTCTCCACTGATTTTAACGTTTTTTCCCCCTGCAGGATTCCTGAATCTGTCTCCAAGGAGAGAGAGAAAGCTATAACTCCCACTGAGTTCCAAACTCATTTTGCTTGCCTCTCAGACATGCAAAGGAAGAAATTAAAAGTAAAATATCTTGGGTTCCTACTTCTATGGCTTGGTTCCAAGAGATAACAAAAGCACCACTAATCCATTTTTGCCGCTCAAGCTTCTGATGTTGTCTGTTTCCAGATTACCAAGGGATAATCTTAGCTTTTTTATATCCCTTTTTGAGTGAAGAGGTTCAGCACAAAGAAATCTATTTATCAGAATAAACAGATGCTGTTGTTTTCACCTGTCACTGTGTTTTACAGGCTGTCCATCTTTCCCAAGTTTTCCCATCCTTACTCGTTGAGCATGGAATAAATACTGAAAACACATGCAGACAACCTTTGAACCTCCAAACATACAAATACATGAGAGTGGCTACCATACGAGAAAGGGTGACAAATGACCAAAGTATAGTAGAACCTCAAAGTTACAAACACCAGAGTTATCAACTGACCAGTCAACCACATACCTCATTTGGAACCAGAAGTACACAAACAGGCAGCAGCAGAGACCAAAAAAAGGGGGGGAGGGGCACAAATATAGTAGAGTAAGGTGTGTTAAACATAAACTACTACAAAAGTCAAGGGAAAGTTAAAAAAAAAGATGTGACAAGGTAAGGAAACTGTTTCTGTGCTTGTTTCATTTAAATTAAGATGGTTAAAAGCAGCATTTTTCTTCTGCATAGTAAAGTTTCAAAGCTGTATTAAGTCAATGTTCAGCTGTAAACTTTTGAAAGAACCACCATAACATTTTGTTCTGAGTCGTCAACATTTCAGAGTAACAAACAACCTCCATCCCAGAGGTGTTCATAACTCTGAGGTTCTACTGTATAGAACACTCATTTCATTTCCCCTGCCACTCACACAAGCTACAGAAGAAGTAACTCTATACTACAGGTAGAGAAACAAAGCACATTTCAAAACCAGAGAGAAGTGTATGTGCAACTAACATAACAGAGAAGAGACGGAGAGAGAAACACTTTCTAGTCCAAAATCTGAAATACACAGGAGCACAACAAGGACATTCTTCAAGTAGTCAGATATTGCCAAAGATATTTCATCAGAAAGAAATTATGATAAAACGTTTCCTAAGCCTTGGCTTCACACTGCTGAGTAACCTGATCAGAAATAGACACACGCAGTAGGACAAAAGAATAAAAACCTCATACAGTGCAGACCCCATCCCAAATGGTATTGGCCTGTGACAGATGCCTCAGAGTTCAATCTCTTTTACACTTGGGCAACACTTGTACAGCTGGTCATGCCAATAAAGCATTGTTATTTTTGTATTTAAATTGATATGCACATTAAAAATACCGAACCTCTAAGCACTCTTGATGCAATTTAAATATACAAGAAAATCAAAATCCAACCATAACTGAAGTGCAGCAGTACAACTTAATATGCCACTAGCAGATAAGGCAACCCAAAAGCTCAAATCCACCTCTTCTATTAGCCCCACCCCAGTTTATAGATGCCTTAGGGGGAAAGATGAACTTTGTAGGTGACTCTGTGGGTCATCAGAGCCCCACAATTTTGAACCAAGGGATACTACTAATTTTGAAATGTGTGTGTATTGGCATAATTGTTCAAAATCCAGCAAAAAACAGAATTTAGGACTATATGGATATTTGTGTGGGATACACATTCATTTTTTACCATTTGATAACGTTATCCACACCTTTACACTCTCTCTCTGGGTATGCAAGACTGGAAGTCACTCTGCATAGAGACTTTGCTTTTTGAGGAATAGCTAGAGCCAAACGAGACCAACACCTTAGTGATATAAAAATTAAAAGGGAGGAATGCATTTTGTGTTGCTCTCTGGCCAATCCAAATAGGATGGATAAGATCTAGAAAGAGCCATATCCTCTCCTGGCTGGAAGAAAGGGGTTGAGAAAATGGTTTGGAAAAATTTACCACCACTAATCACTACTATCATCTCTTTCTCTCTCTCTCTCTCATACACACAGAATTTATTTTTCTTCCCAACCATCCACCTCTTTCCTCCTCCCCTTTCTCTTGAACCATTTTCCCTCAACAGTCCCCAGTCCATTTTATATCTTCTACATTTATGATCAGCCAGTCATTGTGGTATCTTCATATCTCTTCCCCCACCTGTTGGCCCCACCTCTGCAGCCCATTATCAGAGATGCAAGTGGTGATTTTTCCCTTGAGTGATATTACTGCAAAATTCATCTGTCCCATTAAAAGGAGCATTTGGGCCTCTCTCTTGATATAGCAATGCTTGACAAGAGGTGCTGCAAGGAGATCCTGATGCACATGCTTCCTATACTGGTTAGATGGAATCAATATGCCTGTGTAGGACTTGCAGAGATGAAGGCTGAAGATGAGGAAGATGGCTGCCTGACTCTTGTGAAATGAGAAAGACACTGTAGCCATGCAGAACAGAGGCAGAGGAGTCCTAGAGGGCAAGAAAACTGATATGTCACACTAAATCTGGTATCCTAGAGAGGTCTGAATAAAGAACATCCTCATATTTCACACAAATTAGAACAGGTGTCTTCTGGCCAGTGTTCAGGGAATTCTGTTGTCAGACTGAATGCAGATATCTCTAGAGAGGGAGACCAGCTAGACAGCACTATCAGTTACCTGTTAATTTGAGAACTAGAATTTTTCAGAGATACAAATAGGCCATAGGATGTTTAACTTACAGCAATTTGTATTCTGTAACTGTTCAATGCTGCCTGGAGTCGTGGATAGGTGCCCCATACACTGAATAAATAAATAAATAACTGAAACACTCTATTTAATGAAAGCATATTTCAGACCTTAATATGTTAAATTTTCATTAATTTCTTCCTCTAGGTCAGTAGCAAACAAGTTACATTTCAAAGTATGTTAATGGAAATTCCCTATAATTTGTCTCTTAGTTATTACCTGTAAAAAAAAGATATCTGAAAAGTATTTAAGCAATAAGACATGACAGATAGCATGTTCCTGCGCTAGTATAGTAATTATTGGGTAGAAGTAAGGCACAAGGACAAACTAAATGAATTTACCCATCAGAGCAATGCAATAAGCTTGCTAAATTGCCTGTTCTGTCTTTGGTGCTCATAAAGGAAACATACAAAAACACGGAACACAATTGGAACTGATCACTTACTATGCATTAGACATTGTTATTTATTAATAAACTAAGTGTTGAACTGTGCTTGGTGCTGTACAAGTCACAAATGAAGACCGTCCCTATCCAGAGCAGCTTCCAATTTGAAAGACACTGATCAGAGATGTATGGAAAAGCCCAAAAGAAGGGGCTAGCTTTTATTTTTTTTTCCTTCTTCACTTTTCATCCTTCTAAAGAAATGTTGGGATAGTGAAAACATTTGACTGACATAAGTCAGTGTTTGTTAGTGTTGTGGAAGAAATGGGTACAGGGCTTAGTACACTGGGATCGGAAAGTCCACGCAGAATGGCAACAATAATAGAAGACCCAGAGACAGGATCAGGAAGAGGATAGAAATAGGATTTTGAGGGAGGCATCAATGGCACAGCAAGGAGAGGAATGGTAACTAACAACACTGGGGTCATACTAATCACTGACAGCAATTGAGAAAGCCCAAATTTATTTGAATGCAATAATTAACCATGCTAGGACATGACTTAGTGGTGCATTAACACATCCCAGGTATAGTTTTATATTTTCAACCACCCAAGGTATGCATTAATGGATGAATGAATCATATTTTTAAATGACTTCCATATTGTGATATGATATGGTTATGTATTTTTGTACATTTAACATTTATATTTAACTTTGTATTTCTATTTTGACATCTTCCCCTTCTATAGGAATACTTCCTACTAGTTGGTTAAAATAAAATAGTGGAACACAGGTATTCTAAAACTATACTGTATTTTTTGTTGTTCTTTTTCAAATCTTTTTACTTTATTTTTTGAACACAAGTGACTAACTTGGAGGAATTACTTCAAATTGTGCTTCCAATTCTTTCTCTGTGTGGAAAATTGCAGACACAGTTTTGCTGGCCCAAAGTATAATACTCACACTTACAAAAGTTTGGGTTTTTTTTAATTACTGGTTCCAGCAGTATTTCCCACTGCATGTGCAGAGAATCTCCCACAAACCAGTAGACTCTTGGAAAAACATAAGGAAGTTTTAAAATGCAGCCATTGTGTATGCTCATCCCCTCTGCTCTCTGGAGATCTGGTAGACAGAATTCCTCCCAGAGATCCCCAAATGGCAGTATGGTTCCACCAAGCTACAACCCCACCCAATATTTTACATAGATATTGTGCCTTTCATAGATTCATAGATTCTAGGACTGGAAGGGACCTCGAGAGGACATCGAGTCCAGTCCCCTGCCCACATGGCAGGACCAAATACTGTCTAGACCATCCCTGATAGACATTTATCTAACCTACTCTTAAATATCTCCAGAGATGGAGATTCCACAACCTCCCTAGGCAATTTATTCCAGTGTTTAACCACCCTGACAGTTAGGAACTTTTTCCTAATGTCCAACCTAGACCTCCCTTGCTGCAGTTTAAACCCATTGCTTCTTGTTCTATCCTTAGAGGCTAAGATGAACAAGTTTTCTCCCTCCTCCTTATGACACCCTTTTAAATACCTGAAAACTGCTATCATGTCCCCCTCAGTCTTCTCTTTTCCAAACTAAACAAACCCAGTTCTTTCAGCCTTCCTTCATAGGTCATGTTCTCAAGACCTTTAATCATTCTTGTTGCTCTTCTCTGCACCCTTTCCAATTTCTCCACATCTTTTTTGAAATGCGGTGCCCAGAATTGGACACAATACTCCAGCTGAGGCCTAACCAGAGCAGAGTAAAGCGGAAGAATGACTTCTCGTGTCTTGCTCACAACACACCTGTTAATACATCCCAGAATCATGTTTGCTTTTTTTGCAACAGCTTCACACTGTTGACTCATATTTAGCTTGTGGTCCACTATAACCCCTAGATCCCTTTCTGCCGTACTCCTTCCTAGACAGTCTCTTCCCATTTTGTATGTGTGAAACTGATTTTTTCTTCCTAAGTGGAGCACTTTGCATTTGTCTTTGTTAAACTTCATCCTGTTTAACTCAGACCATTCTTTCTGATTGATTCCAAAGTGTTTTGTAGACTCATGGTGAGATTCTTTACTGTGCCTCTAAGAAGCCCTGGCACTGCCCAAACTCTTCACAGCACACAGCACACTTCATTGCCACTCCGATCCCCAGCACTTCCCCTACTCCAGGACTTCTAAGGAGGTCCTTGAGACACAGCTGTGTAACACAATATCTGAAGGAGAGAGATCTTCCCTCAGATGGAACTGGGACTTTCAGGAGCTCATTATTCCACTCCAGCACTTTTATGTGGTATAAAGAAGCCAGAGTGGAGGTGAGGCTCTCACCCTCTATGCATTTAGCTTGCAAAGCAGCACCTCCGTGGCAGAGAACGCAACCAGCCAACTGAGCATAGTCCCATGCACGACGTTTCAGAAAAATGGAAATTTAAGCCAGGATACTGGGGAAAATCTTTCTGCTAGTGAGAGTCCTGTGGCACCTTTAAGACTAACAGATGTATTGGAGCATAAGCTTAGGGTGACCAGATCACAGGGATGAAATATCGGGACGCGGGGAGGGGCGGAGGGGGGGGCGGAGCAAAAAAAAAAAAAAAAGCATTTTCGCAGGGGCGGGGGGCATTAGCAGGCCCCAGCCGCGCCGGGCGCACGTGCTGCCCACCCCAGGGCAAAAGCTGGCCCCGATGCAGAAGGGGCTGGGGATAAAGAGGGCATGGGGGGGGGACACCGATAAGAAGCACTGTGAAGCAAAGTCCGGGGCTGGCCGCGGGGCAGCGGCAGTGCATGTGAGCCGGGGACCCCGGGGGCAGCGCGGCGCGGGCGTGCAAGGGGCCAGGGCTGGCACAGCCGAGCCACAGCAGCGGCCGGTCTCCTGAGGGGCTCCCTGGGGCTCCAGGCTGGGCAACGGGCAGGAGCCAGGGCTTTTCCCAGCCCCGCAGAGCCACCCGCCCCCCAGCCCGCCGTGGGCACATGCGGCGCGTCCCGCCGCCGGCAGGGAGCCCCGCGCCTCTCCCGCTCGGCTGCGCTCCAGCGGCTCCTTCCCAGCGGGGCGAGCCGCTGGAGCGCAGCCGAGCAAGAGAGGCGCGGGGCTCCCTGGCAGCGGCGAGGAAGTTTATGGGGACCCCGGCTGGCCCCTCGCCCCTGTCCGCCGGCCTCCCTGCCTGGGACAAGTCTCGCCCCCGCAGCCTCTCTTCGCCGCGTGTCTCCGGCGGCCCACGCTGCCCACCCGGGCCAGAGCCAGCCCCGGCTGCTGCCTCCACAGCAGCGGCCGGTCTCCTGAGGGGCTCCCCGGGGCTCCAGGCTGGGCAACGGGCAGGAGCCAGGGCTTTTCCCAGCCCCGCAGAGCCTCCCGCCCCCCAGCCCGCCGTGGGCACATGCGGCGCGTCCCGCCGCCGGCAGGGAGTCCCGCGCCTCTCCCGCTCGGCTGCGCTCCAGCAGCTCCTTCCCAGCGGGGCGAGCCGCTGGAGCGCAGCCGAGCAAGAGAGGCGCGGGGCTCCCTGGCAGCGGCGAGGAAGTTTATGGGGACCCCGGCTGGCCCCTCGCCCCTGTCCGCCGGCCTCCCTGCCTGGGACAAGTCTCACTCCCGCAGCCTCTCTTCGCCGCGTGTCTCCGGCGGCCCACGCTGCCCACCCAGGCCAGAGCCAGCCCCGGCTGCTGCCTGCACGCAGCCCGGGCCATGCCCAGTTAGCCCCCGGCAGCCGCGGCAACTTTCTCTTCCCCTCCCACGCTCCTGGTAGTTGCCCGACCCTCCTCCTAACCTCCTCCCTCCATGGAGAGATCCAATGGGGGAAGGAGGGGGCGGAGTCGGGGTGGGGGGGGCGTGAGTGCCGGAGCGGAGGGCAAAATTGCTTTTTTGTCCAGTGTCCCGACCGAACATCGGTCGGGACGCGGGACAAAGAAGGAAATATCGGGACTGTCCCGATAAAATCGGGACGTCTGGTCACCCTACATAAGCTTTCGTGGGTGAATGCCCACTCCTTTCTGCTAGCGATATCCAATTTGTATATCTTAGTCCTATCTGATCTCTGATATTGCGTCTTCCTTTACATACTAACTAAAAATATACCTATTGTCATTCAGGCAAGAGAAATGAAAAAGGGGAACATTATTGCTCTAGTGAAAAATAGCACTGATGTACAGCAGTAATGTAGAACCTCTTTGTTATAAGCATCCCACCAGTCTCGAAATGAACCAGTACCAAGGACCTGATTCTTATCTCCTGGTAGGCCAAAAATAACTCCATTGAACTAAACAGAGTTAGACTGGTATAAAACAAGTGCCTGTGAGATTGGAATCAAGCTCCAGGATTTCATAAGACCAGGAAACAAACTTTTATTGATTTCCTCAAAGGACATGCAGTTATGTTGATCAAAGAGGTTTTCTTCAAGCAAAATTGTGTTTTCCTGAATGAGTCAAGTCAGAGTAAGCGTAGTCTTGGTGGCTAAAACTTCTGACTCACAGCAGCACTTACAGCATTTTACTCTCAACAGGAGGCTTGCGTATATTCACATTATTCAGAGCTTCACTAATGACACAGGTGTGAAATATGGACTTGGCTCCTGTGTGCTCTGTCAGTATGCCCATCCATCTTGCATCAAAGTGGTATCTCCATCTCATCTGAAAAACCAATCTGTTTCTCTAAGTTCATTTTAGGTAGTCCTGCCTAACGCCCATGCAGGCTAGACCATTGTAATGCACTCTTAATTGGATTTGCAGAACAGAACTGGTTGTTTGCCTCTTTGTACAGGAGCAAAGGAATCAGTTATGTCCCAGCACCTCCTGTCATTTGACTAGGATAGAGCTTTATTGGTCCCAAGGTCCTCACTTGTAGAACTCTCTCAGAAGTCTGCTAGAGTCTTGCTTTTAAGGTACAATGGTGAGTCAATGGACCATCATGTGAATAAAATTACTCATGTGAGTATATAATAGGATCAATCTATTATACTGTACCATAATAACATCAAAGAGCAAAATTTAGATCTGAATGGGAGATCTGAGCTCCAACGTTCTGTTTTTCCTACTGGCAAACACATCCCAAGGGCAGAATAACAGAGTCAAGATCTACTGTAAGGATCAGAGACAATTTTGTACAAAGCAGTTACTAATTGACCAGTTCAAATTCCAAAGCAAAAGCCAATGACTTTATTGCTTTTAACAGGAAATTATCTTGCTACCTTAAAAAACAAAATTACTTGAATTCTCATTTCTTTGGTGTGTGGGAAATATGATTAATCCATAGTTAATCCAAGCATTTTAAGATACAGGGAATGAGTATCAGATACAAACCCCAGCTAACCTATTGAGAGACCAGTCAGCATCCACATTTTAAACAAATTGTGTTAATTCAATAAGAATAAAACCATTGACCTGCTTACAGTTCCATTCACTTTCTTTGTGTTAGGTTTCTGCCTTTTATACTATTGTAGAAAGTGATGCTATATTTTTTCATTTTTAAAATAGCAAGGTATCCGATTCTGTGACTGTAATGTGGGAAACTATGCTTTGTATTCTATGTAGCTTTTGTATCTTTGAAAAGGAAAATGCATATTCTGAAGTCTTATGTCTAACAAAATGTGTGTAAAATTGCTATTGTGTCTTTCTGAAATAAAATTACAGATCACAAATGTTTAACTGTGTTTTGTTTTCACTAATATCTAAATGCTATGAGTTTTTCTGGATATGTCAAAATTGCAGCTCAGAAAAATGTTAGAAGGACCTGTGTAGTGGGGTGGTCTGCCCTGAGGGGCTTAGAACAGCCCAGCAGAGGGCAGTGGCTGGGGCAAGCAGCTCCCAGGCTGATTGGGGAAGTCGACACAGCTGGGAGCCACGCTACAAACAGACCACAGCCAGCCCTTATAAAAAGGCTTTGAGCCAGGAGCACGGACAGTCTCTCTCTGCCTTCAGAGAGAGACAGGGGCCTGGCTGCTGGGAAGATCAGGGTGCCTAGAGGGAGGTGGGGCTGGGGCTGGGGAGCTCCAGGCTGGCAACTCCCCAGGCTGCAGGGCCTTGTCGAAGGCCCCATAGAGGCACTGGGTTGCAGAGAGAGGCAGCAGGTCCAGACCCAACCTTGCCTATGATGAGTGGCTGACACTGCAGTCTGCCCCAGGACGCGGGGGCTAGTTGGTGACTGGCAGTAGCCTACGACTGAGGCAAGGTGGAGATAGGGGGTGGGGGTTCCCTGGGGAGGGGAGATCCTGAGACTGGGGGGGTGTACTACCAGGGGGCAGCACCCCAGATAAAGGGGCACCGGAGTCTGGGGGGACACGGGGGCCAAGCAGCAGTGGGACACCGGCCTGCAGAAGGCACTCCGGAGGCTGGAGAGCTAATTCCCTGAGAGACCATCAGGAGGCGCCACAGGGGTTAGTCCTGCATCGCTACACCCTGTCATACCTATTCATTATAGAGATAAAAGAAAAAATAGAAATTAAATTACAAAATACAAATTCTACCAGAAGACACATAGAAAACAGTATGGAAATGTGGCAGTGATATTTATAATGTATTAGGACTGTTGTGTACTAGCCGGAGTCTACTAAACTATGAAAACTGGAGCTTTGGTTTAATCAAAGGTAGTATCCCATGACTTTCACCAATCAGCTTTTATAGTATTATAGAATCCCCATGCCCAAATTTGAAAATAATCTTTGGTCAGAAATCTGTAACAGCTTTACAAATCATTAGTAATAAAAACAGAGGGTAAATATTTCCCCCATGGAAGTCAATGGCAAAACTCCCTTTCACTTCACTGGAGTCGGGATTTTACCTGGATTCTCTTTCCTTTGGAGATCAGGGATTTCTGGGTGTTTTTTTTTAAACTTTTGAGATTTAAGAATCTGATTCTGCACATATTTACCCAAATAAATAACTCTATTCACGTGACTCCTCCCAAGGAATAACTCACTGAATACACTAATGTTATGCTATTTCATATTAGTAACAGAGAGGAAGTGGGAGGCTGTTACAAACATAGACTAAAGACATGAAAAGACAGAGCATAGGGTAGGAAAAAATGAAACAATGAGCATCTTGGAAGAAAGAGGCAGTAGAGGGGAAAGAGTTTTCAAGGCGAGCCCAAGATGCTTAAACAGAAGATGAATAGAAGCCTGTGAAGAAATTCAGGGAGTGCACCTAATGAGGTGTAGGAAATAGAGACAGGGATTCCTGACTGCCCTGAGTTCTAACAGATTGGTGTAGAGACTGGTTTCCTGAGGTTTCCATCAACCCTGAGTTGTGAGGACATTGAGGTGAGCTCCCATGCCAACAGTGATACATCTGTTGTCATAGTTACTGTTGGAACGGGACAATGAAAAGAATGCCTGCACAGACATTGATATGATTCTTCCACCAGTCTAGAGAGCTCCTCACATGCAGGGGAAGCATGACCTGCCTGTCCAAAGGCTGTTTACCTGGAAGCAGAGGTAGTGTAGCCTTGCATGACTGGTCACAAAGTTGCAAGTTTTCATCTGTCCCAGGAGATATAGACAGTTCCTTATTGTAGTTTGTGGACACCCCTGAATTGCCCTGACCAGACCTGACAAAGTTATTAATCTGTCTGTGTGAAGATAGGCACTGGCTATCAGCAAATCCAAGTATGCCCCTATGAACTGCATTTTCTGTACAGGAATTAACATGGATGTTTTTAGAGAGCTAGAGACCCAATTCTTGGAAAAGAGCAAGGTCCATATGGGTGGAAGATAGTACTTCTTTGTAGGATCTGCCTTTGAGTAGGGGATTGGTACTGACATGGTAGCTGAAGAAGACAGTGCCTTTGGACTGTACTGACGCAGGTGCTGATAGTCTTTGGTGCTGTGGTTTGCCCCATACTGAGACTGCTGAGTCGGTAGGTAGCGATGGTGCGGCTGTGCCGGGTAATACCAGTCTGGATAGCTTATCCTTGCTCTCTTTGTCTCTCATAGACAGAACTGCGGCTGTTGGTGCCATGTTTCCCTTTAGAGCGCAAGGACTTTCTGGCTCCGCCAGTACCAGAGGAGGAGTTTTTGCCTGTACAGTACCAAGCCGAGATGTCTAGGCTTCCGAGACCATGGAGCTAGCAAGGGACCAGGGCCTTTTAGGAGATGGCTCCTTATGATGAGAGTCTAAGCTCCTCCTCTAGAAGGCTTTCCATAGCCTTCCCTGTTTTAGGGGAACCTGCACTGAGGTTGAAGGGACACTGGATTTGTCTGGAAACAAAGGAACAGGGGGATGTCTTCTGACCTGATTCAGACACGGCTTGAAGGGAGTGCACCATCATAAGCACCCTCAGTTTAATCTTCCTGTTCTTCCTTGCCCTAGATTTGAGGACCAGGCATAAGTTGAACTTCTGATAGATATGGGACTCCCCCAAGCAACAGACAAACTTGGAGTAGCTGTCACTAACATGTAGACTTTCGACAAAAGAGGCAGCATTTAAAACCTTGTGAGCCAGGCATGCACTGAGGTAGGGGAGGGAAACAAGTTAATCCTCTCACTACCTCTATCTAACTATAAACGATCTACTCACAACGAACAAAACTAACTAGTTCTAAACAAAAAACTATAGTTACCTCTATAAGAGATTAACTGAGGCAGGCTCAAGGTGGACACACTAAAACTCTGTCTCGGGTTGTGACACTGGAAAAGGAACTGAGGGCAGTTCACCCGCACAGCCCTACATAGACTTGTTGTGTGGCATAGGTATGCATAGGTCACGTGCCCGGGTTGAATGGATGCCGCTAACAAAAATCTCTGATCAAGGGCTCGAGAGGCCCATGGGCACCTGAAATGCACCACCCATGGGAGCACTACTCAAAGAAGAGGAGGATAATTTTGTCATTAGACTAGAAGTAGGGTAGATATGGATGATAAGTAGGGAAGCCAGAAAGGAAGTGGTTTCGCTGGGTAAACTAGAGTGTTGGAGATACCTGCACCTATGAAGGTGCATTGGCAGCTTTGGCAAAGGACAACTAAGATGAAAGGTGATAATCATGTACAAGATACCAAGAAAGAGAGCCATCAAGGTCAGAGAGGAATTATGCAAGTGAGGTGTGAAGTAAGATATAAGCCAAGACAAATTTAGGTTGAACATCAGGAAAAATGTCTTAATGACTGTGGAATAGTCTTCCAATAGAGAAAGGCCCATCCAGGACCGCCGAGAGCGGGTTCAGGCCCCGGTGAAAAAAAAATTTCGGGACCCCCAGCAAGGGTGGACCAGCTAAACAGGGCCGGAGAAGCAGGGGAAGCCGGGCCCCGGTCCCCCTTCCAGACCGCTGGGCCCCAGCAATTTGTACCGGTTTCCTCCCCCTCTCGTCGGCCCTGGGCCCATCATTTGGGTCCCTGAAAACTAAATTAGACAATGAACTAGAAAATGTTCCCTAGAGAGAAATCCAGCATTAGCAGGAGCCATGGACTAACTTTCATCTCTAATTTCTGTTTTTTCTAATATTGTTTATTTCTACTGCATTATTTATTAAGTGCTGACTATGTGCTCTGCGCTGCACAAGATATAAAATAAAGAGGGATCTTGACCCAAGGAGCTTGAAGTCTCAAAAGAAAGATGGAAAGAAGACAGTTTATACCAAGAAACCAAGATGAGAAATAAAGATTTTTTTAAAGCTAATGACCATCCTCTTTTCAACAATCTGTGGGTCTTAAGAACATATGACAAAGGAGTGGCAGGGATCCTCTGGGTCTTCACGTCCAGTCTCCGGTTACTGCAGACAACCCCATAAGATTCAGGAATCTGAATGATTACAAAATAGGGAAAGGTTCCAAATGATTCCGGAATATCTGATTAACAAGACAAATATTGGGACCTCTATTGTAGCTCAACACACACATCTGCTAATTGAAAAGGCTGATGTTGTTAAAGACTGCTAAATGCTACAAAACTGGTGATCTATTTATTCTATTGGTATATTTCATTCTCAGTCCAACATGTTTTACACGCAACAAAGAGAGAAAGAATTTTTAGTGAATTTTAACATTGTTAGAGTCAGTCAAGTTAAAATTAGATCTTTTTTTCCCCCTTTGACTTTTAAACATCTTGTTAAATATAATTATCAGCTGGTTAATAACAGTGGTTTAAATAGATGACAAAATGTGATCTTTAAAAACTACTCAAATAGAATAACATGTGAAATAATTTTATCCCAAGCAGCACTACACAGAACTATCTCAAAGCAGAAGAAAGGCTGCTGCATACAGCATTCCACTCTGGATCATCAGTTCAAACCCCACGTCAGAGGCTAAATTCTGCCCTTTCTGTGGTCAATGTGAGTTATGTGTGCGGTCCTTAGAGTAGTAATAACTGAAACCACTATCATATAATGACTACTGAAATAAGTTGATGGCTGCACTGTAGCTCCTAGTGTCATCATAAAAGCTATCATTGTAATGGGCAATGGTACTAGCAGTTTCAGCACAGTGAACTGCTTTGTCATCTCAGAAATAATCCCTCAAGATAGTTAAGACCAAAGCAGACTGTGACGAACTTCAAAAAGATCCCACAAAACTAAGTGATTGGGCAACAAAATGGCAAATGAAATTTAATGTGGATAAATGTAAAGTAATGCACATTGGAAAAAATAATCCCAACTATACATACACTATGATGGGGGCTAATTTAGCTACAACAAGTCAGGAAAAAGATCTTGGAGTCATCGTGGATAGTTCTCTGAAGATGTCCACGCAGTGTGCAGAGGCGGTCAAAAAAGCAAACAGGATTTTAGGAATAATTAAAAAGGGGATAGAGAATAAGACTCAGAATATATTATTGCCCTTATATAAATCGATGGTATGCCCAAATCTCGAATACTGCGTACAGATGTGGTCTCCTCATCTCAAAAAATATATACTGGCACTAGAAAAGGTTCAGAAATGGGCAACTAAAATGATTAGGGATTTGGAACGGGTCCCATATGAGGAGAGATTAAAGAGGCTAGGACTCTTCATCTTGGAAAAGAGGAGACTAAGGGGGGATATGATAGAGGTATATAAAATCATGAGTGATGTGGAGAAATTGGATAAGGAAAAGTTGTTTACTTATTCCCATAATACAAGAACTAGGGGTCACCAGATGAAATTAATAGGCAGCAGGTTTAAAACAAATACAAGGAAGATCTTCTTCATGCAGCGCACAGTCAACTTGTGGAACTCCTTACCTGAGGAAGTTGTGAAGGCTAGGACTATAACAGCGTTTAAAAGAGAACTGGATAAATTCATGGTGGTTAAGTCCATTCATGGCTATTAGCCAGGATGGGTAAGGAATGGTGTCCCTAGCCTCTGTTTGTCAGAGGATGGAGATGGATGGCAGGAGAGAGATCACTTGATCATTGCTTGTTAGGTCCACTCCCTCTGGGGCACCTGGCATTGGCCACTGTCAGAAGACAGGCTACTGGGCTAGATGGACCTTTGGTCTGACCCGGTACGGCCATTCTTATGTTCTTATGTTCTCTAGAACAGGGTTGAAGGCAAATTGATAGAACGGCAGCGGGAAGCCTTCACTATCACTGCCTGCACTGCAACTGTTCTGTGATCAGAGGGCTTCAAGCACCTCTCACAAGCACTGCATTCAAAAAGTACATTTATTATATTGAATATTCAAAGAATTAAAATGGAGGAAAATATGTGTGCTGTGTTCCATTTCACAGGCAGGAAACTGAGGCAGAGAGAGATTCCACTAAAATGGTATGTTCATTGAGGATGCCTCAATGACTCGGATGGAAATTACTGTCTTGTATTATATCCACAAAAGAAATATGGGACAGGAAATGGCAGGACAAACTTTCCATAATCCCTCATCAATAACCTGGAAAGACAACCTCTTGAGTGAAACACTGCTTAGTTTCGAAGTCATAATATTTTCTACTCTGACTGCTAACAAAGACTTGTGTCAGTGGTTTTGGTGATGCATTAGCATAGAAGCACTTAGGCATCTGTCATTTTGAATCAGCTTTCTGTGTAGCACTCCTGCTTAGGAAATGTTAAATCAGGAACATCATGTGTTAAACATGAAAAGACAAAACTGAACTTTTTGATGTTCAGGTTTTTGTGACTTGTGTCTGTGAGACTGGCTGGGAAGAGCATGCATTCCTGTTTAAGACATTTGGTCTGTGTTAAATTATGGCTATGAAACATGGACATTCAAACAATCAATAATAAAGAAATTACAATCCTTCAAATTATGGAGTTTTAGAAGAATTCTGAAAATATCATGGATGGAGCAGCCAATGAAAGAGTATGAAGGTGATTAGAACTCAGCAAACACTAATCAGAGCTCTTATGAAAAGAAAGATTTAATCTCCAGGGCATATTTTAAGAGGTGCGCAGCGGGTGACGCATGTTTACAGGGAAAGATGATGGAAGAAGAACATGAGGCAGAAAAATATCTGGGGTGGGTGATGTCATATCCTGGGTGGATCAAAAGGACTGTTCATCTACAAAGAGATATCAGGGTTTCAAACTTCCAGTAATGGAGATGCTACATAAGAAGTAGTAGAAAGACAAAATGCTTCTGAAATATAGTTGTAGTGGTTACATCAAGGGAGGGTCATCAAGATATATGTGGCCAAATTCTGCTGTCAATTCATCTGGACTAAGCCAGTGAAATTATTCTGATATTACATTCACAGCAGTATGGTTGCTATTGCTATTTCTGTCACTTCAGACTCTGTGCAATCTGGGGCAACTCCCTTAAAGTCTGGGGACCATACTCGGCCCTGCTCCCGCATAGTGCTTCTTGCACCTGGTGAATTCTCTAGGAGACCAATGTGGCTGCTACAATTGGACTGTGAATCGGGCCCTGTGTGTTCCACTTTCTCCATCTCTAAAATGTGGCGAACACCTCTCTACCACCATTGTAAAGCTCTTTCAGATTCTTGGGGTGAAAGGTGCTATGTAAGTTCAAAATATTTGTCATTAACAGTATTATACACATTTCCCCGGCATGAACTGTTCAGGAAGAGATGACCATTTTTTCTTCTTTAGAGAGTGAGGAAGTTAAGATGACTGTATTTCTCAACCTTGCTGTCCAGAAATATTTGAAATCTAGCCATACTAGCTCCCTCCCCCTTAGAGATTAAACTAATTGTTGAAATCCTGTTATTCCAAATTAATTTTACAAGTAAACAATGTATCAGACAATCCTTCCTTGTATGTCCACAAGGTGAAAGAGAGAATCTCAAAGTGAAACCTGGGAAGGAGATTTATTTAGATTTTACATATTCTGACTGCTAATGAGCTAATGAGAGGAGAAGAGAAATTGAAGACATTTGAGGAAGTTCTTTCTGGAGACGGGAGTAGCTACAAGCACACAAAAAAATGAACAGATGGAGAAATCAAGGGCCCAATTCATCCTAGTGTAACAATGGACATACACCAGGAACAATAGAACCTGGAGACTCAAGTATTTATAGTGTTGTGGCCCATTCAAAAAGGATTTTTTTGAATGTAATCTCTCTCCCCCACAATACAGGAAGCATTTCAGTTTTGCTTAAAGCTAATTTAGTTATAAAATAGCTGATCCTAACACAGAAGTGTTCAGTAATAGAATTAGGGTGTGCTGAATATTACAAAACAACAGACAAATGTAATCTGCGTCCTGGGAGACTCAGGAATTAATTTTAAATTTTACACCTGAACTGTCTGGGTTTAATTAAATAGAATAAGCCAGTATTTCAATACAAATACTAATAAACATATTAACAATGATAAGCAGATATTTATATGGAAGGCCAGGGAAAAAAAACCCTATTATTTACTTCAGCTAAATTAATTGGGATGCCAAGAGGTGAATATGCTGTTTAATTGGGTGGTAACAAGTAACACTTTTCACTGAACTCAGAAGCAGGCAAGCAGGTAGCACTCATTTACATATGCAAAATAACTGCTTAACATTGCTCCTAATCTCTCTTCAGAGAAGAATAATATTGAAAATAATTTGTACTCATCTGAAGACTATCTTCAGCACATTATAAACCAGGATTACTGTCTTTTATCTAAGAGTTATTTATCTGTCGGGCGCTTTGAGCAATATGTACTTCCCTAGGCATATAATTTCAAAGCTTATTAGTATTTTGGTTGCCTCCATTTTTGGGCGCCCATCTTGAAAGGGCCTGATTTTCAGAGGGTGAAGACCACCCATCTTCTGAAAATCAGGCCCCTGAAAGGTGTCTCCTGTTCAGCCACCAGAATTGCCCATCACTATTAAAAATTTGGGCCCAAATCAATAAATCATGAGGTTGTCCTGAAGAGCTGTCAATTTTTGTTTAATTATTACTAGTACAGAACAAACAGCAGAAAGGACAACAAACATCTCTGCCATATGCTCCTTGATATCCATGCACCCTTCAAGGAAGCTGTAAGTATGAATATCAAGGTAGTGTCAAGTATAACAGCAACAATGATCATACCTCTGAACCTGCCCAATGTGACTCGGATGTTTCCAGAAGCCACAGTAGTCCAAATAAACTGAGTGCTTGTACAGTTAATAACTTCTCTCCTGACTCCCCTGACTCCAGAGTGCTTACTAAACAATACAAGAGAGTGAAGAATTTCTATCTTTCAGATAAACTGAACCACAAAGGGAAGCTTATTTTGTCAACTACCTAAAAAATTAGATCCAATCTCCCCACTGTCCAATGAGATTTCAGTGTATGGAAGAATAATACAAAGTTACTCACTAGGTCATGCCATTATCAATGATATTATTGACCTTATTAACATTGTCATAGATGTTCCTATTTTTAATTCCTCTTATTTATTTATTTAAGTCATTCTCAGGCCTAGAGAGAACATTTTTGAAATGATAAAGATTAGAAAGGTTTCAGAGTAGCAGCCGTGTTAGTCTGTATCCGCAAAAAGAACAGGAGTACTTGTGGCACCTTAGAGACTAACAAATTTATTAGAGCATAAGCTTTCGTGGGCTACTGCCCGATTAGAAAAATATTCAGCAGGAAAACACAACCCATATTTAACTACTAGAGATTTTTCTTTTTCCCTAGTGTCTATGTACAAATTGCACAGTCTGTTATTGTACATTGGAAAAACAAATATAATTACATGAAAAAAAAGAAAATGAACTTCTACTATAACTATATACATATATATATAAAAATATTGTTGTCAAAGTATTGAATATTCAGGTCCTCCACATACAAAGCCCTTATCAGAATAGTTTGAATGGAGCACTGGCATTGTGCCCATTAGCCAATGAGGGTTAACATTCACACCTTTAAAGAGGTGTTACACACACACGCACACACACAAACACACACACCCTTTCTAGAGGTTTCCCTGGCTCCTTCTGACCAGGAGGGTTTAGAGGTGGGACCCACCCTTCCTGACCACTATCTTTTGACATATTAAAATAATGCCTACATTTATTTTAGAACTGTCCTATTGCAGTCAATCCATGCATACAATTTTGGGCACTGCTGTGCCTTTAAAATGTGACTTGTGAAGCTCATCGGCTTATCTACACTTCCGATGATCCCATCACTGTCAGCTCTACCCTGCAGTGGAACAAGGCTTTTTTGTCTGAATCAACTGCTGTCTGTGTCTATGCTTTCAGGGGCAGGGGCTGGTAGGTAAAATAAACAGTGGGACACGTGGGGTGAATATACAGCAAGCATAAAGAATTGAATAAGGAGAAAAAGTCTTCTGGTTTAAGGTAAAGATTTGGGGTGAGGGATGAGGGAATATCATTTGTCTTTTAAAGGCCATCACATGTAAAGAAATACCGTATATACTCTTTCATAAGCCGAATATTTTTACTTAAAAAGTGACGTATCAAAGAGCGGGGGTCGGCTTATAAATGGGTCGACACCAAAATCTGATGATTTTAAACTCTATGGAATCATTGAATTGAATATCTAATACATTGTCATTTTGTTTACCTGAAGAGTCTGCAGGCATGGAGCCCCTCAGCTCCCTGTGGCCGCGGTTCCCCATTCCCAGCCAATGAGGTCCCATGCCTGCAGACACTGCAAGTAAACAAAATGTCCCAACGCGCCAGCGGCTTACCCTGACAGGCTGGGAGCCAAAGTTTTCCAACCCCTGAAATATAGGATCGGCTTATGAAAGGGTCAAACAGTTTTTGCTATTTTTACCTATCCATTTTTGGGGGTTGGCTTATAAACGAACAGGCTAATGAACGAGTATATACGGTACATATTTCTCTGTGGAAATTAGAATAATGCTTTCAATCCTAATCCTAATTTGCAACAACATTACCTACTTACCTTTAAGTCTGGTTTTCAACTAATATTTTAGCAGTACTTGATTAGAGGAAGCACATAAACAAGAAAATGGAAATTAAGAACAATGTAAGCTAAGCAAATGAGCAAAAGCAAGATTGCAAAATCAAGTTATTCTGCTCTGCCATAGAGAATATAACCCATCCCCAAAGAATCAGAGCATGCACTCTAGCAAAATATGGTGAGATTGTTTAAGAGCTTTGTAATTAACATTCTGCTGAACTCTCACCATTTACCAGGTAGAATCAAAATGTTTGGATTCCAAAACATGCTTGTTTTGTTGTTGTGTTTTAAATCTCATAGGTAAGTATCAGCTTTCCACAGGAATGTCAATGTGCATTTTTTTTAAAAAAAAAAAGAAAAGGGTTGAGATTTTGAAAAGTTTCAGAGTAGCAGCCATGTTAGTCTGTATCCGCAAAAAGAACAGGAGTACTTGTGGCACCTTAAAGACTAACAAATTTATTAGAGCATAAGCTTTCGTGGACTACAGCCCACTTCTTCGGATGCATATAGAGATTTTGAAAAGTTTGTGGTTGAGAAATTTAAATTAGTCAAATTCCATTAACATTTTAATAAACATTTCGGGGCATGGATTATTAATTTACTTTATATTTGTACAGCAACTAACAACAAAGCCCAGACCTGACTGAGGCCTCTAGACACCACCACAATATAAATGTTAAACAATACTAATAGCAATAACTTAGTATTGAAGGTCAGACTTTCGTTCTGTCTGTACTGAAACGTATACGGAAATTAATGAAACCTAACTTTGCCTCTTTGCCCTAACCTGCCCTTCTCATTTAAAAAGCAGAACGCCTCGGCAATCCATTCTGGTAATGACATGATAATCATCAAACAGAAGACCCTACACTAGACTCCACTCTCATTGACTTTGCATAGATCAAAACCTAAATTAAACATTCCCGATTTCCAATTTGTCTCTTATCTGCAATCCTGCTCCCTGTTATCTAACATTTTTCAAAACTAAGTGCTACAGTGCTATTTGCCAATGGAGGAGTACATACTGAGCTTTAGAGGGCAACCACCACCATTAGCAGATGAGTATTTGCGGGGGGTCTATAAAGTGTGCTGTTCTACGTGCTACCACCAATTTCTCCATGTAGGAAAGAAGATTCTGAACGGAGCATAACTCTGGCTCCCCAAATTAGGAAAACAGTTTTGAGCCAATAGAATAGAAATCTCCATTTCCTGCCCTTTTCTGATACAGAACCAAGGAGGTCAACAGGCACTACTGGACTCTTTCAACATTCTAAGGCAACTAATAATATTCCTACATGCTGCAGTTGTCAGTGCTTGCCTGAATCTTCCCTATGTACTGTGATAGTGTAACAAAATTACTCCACTTGGAGCAATGCTGTGCTCTGCGATCAGTCCTTGGTTTTCACATTGAAGGCACATGCAAAAATGGAGTCTCTTTTGGCTGGATTATAAAAGCCCAATACTATTTTATGCCCTTTAGAGGTGTTTTCATGGCTTTTCTTTTGTGTAAGGAATGTCTTCTCCAATACTGCAGGGCACAGAAACAGCCCCACATTTCAGCAAAATGAACTTGCTCAAATCCTTTTAATGAAAGAAATAAAACTCTTTAGAAGAGGATGGAGAATTTAGCTCTTATGGGTGCCTTTACAAGCCATTATTTCTGACATTTAGTTTCTCAAACCAATAACGCTCTATGTGAAGTTTGTCCTAACAACTGTGCACATGTACACAGCATATGCCTATGAACTTTGCATGTTACAGACACTCATGTCCTTTCTCACTTTTTTCAACATTTCTGTGTATCTTTCTTGCAAACAGGGGAGAATTTATGTTTTACTCCATTCCCCCCCCCACCCCCCGATTCATTGAATTTCTCTCAACATAAAGATATCTCCAAGTTACCTAGTTAGGAATTTCCCCAACAGAGAGATCGGAATGGCATTAATCAGAATGAGCTAGGGAAAGTAATTCATCCTAAGCATTTAACCTCTTTTAGCACTGCAGTGCTAGTCAGTCTCCTGGTGTGCTGCAGGGTATAATATTAATGCTTAGAGCCCTAATCATTTCAGGCTTTCCATAATAGGTCTCAGTTTCTGCCAGCTTCTTTAGTGCCAAGAAGCTTTCGGGATGGAAAACCTTTGCAAGTACATTTCCTTATTTGTCAAGACAAGGTGGGTGAGGTAATATTTTTTATTGGACCAATGTCTGCTGGTGAGAGAGACAAGCTATCAAGCTTACAGGACCTGAAGAAGAGCTCTGTGTAAGTTTGAAAGCTTGTCTCTCTCACCAACAGAAGATGGTCTAATAAAAGATATTACCTCACCCCCCTTGTCTCTCTAATATCCTGGGACCAACATGGCTACAACACTGCCTACCAGTTATGTACAGCATTTCGGCTTTTTCAGTCTGTTTCAAGAAATGGACTGTTACTGTTCTAGTTCTTTCTTTAGGATTAGAACATTAATGTAGACCATCACACTCTCTCAGTGAGACAAAAAAAAAATCTCAGTGAAAAAGCTCTTTAGAGAGTCTAAAGAAAACCTTTTATGGGCTGACCTCCACTGGTATCCTTTTAAAATCTAAAATTGGAGCAGCAGCCGTGGTTTCTTTTCTGGGTCAACAACCTTTTTGATTAAGCGTTAAATGGACCTTCTCATCTCTTTCACATCACAGGATTTCTTCGAGGTTTGCTCCTCTAAATTACCATTCAAATTTCTCTCTTTTGCAGGCTGTTATTTTAGGTCACCATTTTCTGAACTACTGCGGGTCTGCTAGCTCCTTTAATCTTGTTGTTAGTTGCATCAGCCTATCCTTGCCTCTAGAATTTTATATAGTGTCAAGTATGTGATGCAATTGGCAAATCATTAGACATCAGATTATTATCAGCTTCAAATCCCACCTTAGAATCTTCCATTTTAGTACAAAAATGCACCTCTTTTATTCTACCTTTGGGGATTCGTTTTCTCTCTTGTAGTACTAACACTAGCAACCATAGTATGATTTTAAAAAGCATAAAGCTATGTTTAAAGATTTGGTTCTATAGAGCTGGAAAAGAGAACATTAGCACAAATAGGAGAGACAGACAGAAGAGTACATCAGAGGGGAAAAAAAATAGGGGGAAAGCAGGAAAAGAAGATAGAGATGGAAAAAGATAAGGATAGATGTGTTTTCTTGTGGTCCCTTTTTATTGTAAACAACACGTTCCTTTGAAAATGTGTTTTATGGGAGGGTCCCTGTTGTTTAATTTACTAAGGAGATGATTTCACCATGTGTATGTGATAGGTATTGTTACATTTTCAGCCTCATGCCAGAGGGTTGATTGAGAAACAGGTTGACAGTCTGTTATAACTCACGGGCATTGCTTCTTGTCTTGCATCTAAGAATATATTTATTACAACTCTAGGTGCTTATTTTAAAATACAGAATGGGATGTCTAATCATCTAACATAATTCACCAAGAATAAATAAAAGGTGCAGATGGGCACAAAAAGAAAGTAGAAAGGACAGAGAGTATTATTATTATTTGTATTGCCTAAGAGTTTGAGTCATGGGACCAAGACCCCACTGTACGAACACAGAACAAAAAGATGGTCCTCCCTGCCCCAAACAGCTTACAATGTAAGTATAAGACAATAAACAACAGATGGATATAGACAGACGGGAAAGTACAAGTAAACAATGAGACAGTTGTAGTCAGCATGACACGCTATGGTTTCTGCACACTATCAGCCTTACCAATGTCAAGTTTTGTGTAGGCATCATGGCAAGGGAGAGTTTTGAGACGGGATTTGAAGGTAGCTTTGCGTATGTGCACAGGGAGCACCTCCCAAGTGTTTGTGCAAACATGCATTTGGACTCTTACTCTCTCTCTCTCTGTCTCAACACGCACAATCTCTTGGACTCATTCTAAAAGAGGTGAGGATCGGGCAAGGCTACCTTCCTGGCATTTCAACAGCATCAAATCAATGTCCTAGCTCAGTGTTTCCCAAACTTGGGACTCCACTTGTGTAGGCAAAGGCCCTGGCGGGCCGGGCTGGTTTGTTTACCTGGCCCGTCCGCAGGTCCAGCTGATCGCGGCTCCCACTGGCCGCGGTTTGCTGCTCCAGGCCAATGGGAGCTGCAGGAAGTGGCGGCCAGTACGTCCCTTGGCCCGCGCTGCTTCCCGCAGCCCCCATTGGCCTAGAACAGCAAACCGCGGCCAGTGGGAGCCGCGATCAGCTGGACCTGCGGACGGGGCAGGTAAACAAACCAGCCCGGCCCGCCAGGGCCTTTCCCAACACAAGTGGCGTCCCAAGTTTGGGAAACACTGTGCTAGGACATTGATTTGATGCTGTTGAAATGCCAGGAAGGTAGCCTTGCCCGATCCTCACCTCTTTGAGAATGAGTCCAAGAGATTGTGCGTGTTGAGACAGAGAGAGAGAGAGTAAGAGTCCAAATGCATGTGTTCACAAATATACACACATTGTATGGATGGAGAAGTTTATGGCTTGCGTTTATACTGAGAGGGACCTAGTAGATTTTTGCCTACACAGGTACTTTTTCTTGACAATTTCACAACACTGTGATAACAGATCTGTTAAGACAAACAAGAGCTGAACTGGACTTCCAGTGGGCATGGTGCCCAAATGCTACCTTTGAAAACTTCTACCTCAAAGTTTCTATTCTGCTCTGAGAGAATCAAGCCAAAGCCTGTTATTCTCTCCCCAGGAGCTGAAGGTTCAAATAAGGCATCCCTGAGTGGCTACTGCAGTCACATGCAATTTGGTTCACTTCAAGACAGCACAAACACTGAGTGAGACTGCGCACAAAAGACAAATGCCATATCTTGGACATCTTCAGACACCACTGAAAACCATTGGGATCCCTTCTGATAGTTGTTAAAAAATAAAGCTTGACACTAAACAGGTACAAGAAACCGAAATTTTTTCTCATGTTTCTCCCCTGCTCCCCAAAAATGTATTTTAAAACGTTACTCAATGTTTTTGAAAGAATAAAGCTTGAACGTTGGCAAAGGAAAGGCAACACAGATAAAAGCAAAAACTTAGCTGATCAGCTGAATACAAGGTACAGAAATACAGAGACAAGAATAGCAAACAGCTGTAACTACAGCCCCTCAAATGGCAGCACAGAACATGAACTGGCTGTTGGGGTTGGTGAGGATGACCATTATACCATAAGGGAGATCACATGGAGGCTCAGGAATTTGATCTACGGTGGTACTATCAGAGTCACAGGCTGGGAGCAGCAATTCAGGAGTGGTAACATACTACTCGCATCGGAAGAATTTGAGCAAGTGCTCAAACAGCTGTACTGTCTTGTGTCAAGAGAATCAGAGCTTTAATGACCAGCAAGTGCAGTATAAGAGGATCCATTCAGAACTAATAAAAAACTTGCAGACTTCTACTTCTCAGACACCTATTGAAATATTCAAATGACACAATTTAGACTATTG
This sequence comes from Chrysemys picta bellii, assembly GCF_011386835.1. NCBI lineage: Eukaryota > Metazoa > Chordata > Testudines > Emydidae > Chrysemys > Chrysemys picta. The sequence continues at coordinate 67,300,107 of NC_088801.1, read as the reverse complement.
GTATTTTCCAACTTAAATTCCCAGGCAGATGGTGGCAAAGTACATTGATATGGGTATATTTGCGCTGATTTGCAAAGTTTCTTTTATTACATGTATTCATGAAGGAAATGTTTTCTTTCTTTCTCTTCCGTTCTGCAAATTCTCACAAACCTAAGTCATTAATATTTATTTACTTTCAGTTACTTAAAAACACAAGAGGGTTTTTTCATGCACACTAGGTTATTCTGGGAGGTAGCTCTCCAATCACTCCCACGATTATTTCTGAGAGCTTTGATTGTGCAGGAGTAAATTCACGGCTGAATAAGTCTGTACTTCTGAAAAGATAATGAAAATGTAGCAAGACAGAAAAGGAATTAGCCCATGTGCAAATTTAAGTGTCTGAACGTTGCACTATGTAACTACATAGAGACAGAGCTGGTATTTAGTAATTGGACGCAATTTACCTGGTGGTAGCCATCAATCAATTAGGTAGCTTGTTCCACCTGCCTCAACTAGAGTAATATTGGGAGAGCCTGTGGAAGGGTCTCATACTTTGCCTTTATAACTTTCTCTCCAATGTGTTCTTTCTCTGGCATTGTCAAAAGCCACTTCAGTTTGCTTTAGACTTTGGAGACAGCTAACATACTATTTATAGCACCACATGGGGGAAATTTATAATAGAGAATTTAAAAATAATATAATAAAACAGGGTTTATTTTTAAGTAATTTAACTGGTGGGAAGACTCTATAAGGACCATCTCTTGAATGCACTAAATAGATAGCTGGATATATGTTCAGGAAAGAGCCAAGAAAAAAAAAAGAAAGATAAAGTTTAGATTTCTTTTCTTCTCTGATTTTTGGTCGTTGTGTTGGTGATATCCCAAATCAATAGTGCAATAAACTGCATAGTACATAAGAGACTGCAAACACTCATATTCAGTAGACAGGGCAGAGATTTTGTAATTTCATACATACTTTACAACTTCCTGCAGAGGTTCTATCCCATTATCAGTACATGTTCTTAGTATGAAAGAGAAAGAAATGCAGCCAGATAGCTGAATTTCCATCACAATATCTGGATGAAATACCATTAAGACTGAATTCAAAAGAAAATGCAATGAGGCTTTATTAGTGAGTCATATTTTCTAAACAAAGCAGTTAGGCACAGCAACATGTCATGAGATCTGAACAAAAAATAAATAGGAGATCTTGCAGTAACTTCAAAATTAACTTATGTTGCCATTATATTATCATTTTTGTTTCTCATCCATGGGCACTAGTTTTCCAAGACTGATCACATCACCAGCTACACCCTTTGCAAAGTAGTCATTCATCAGTAGCAAAAGAAAAGAAGATAGAAAAAAATGGATTTCTTAGCTGCCTGGTTTTTTTGCTTTAGGATTCTGGATTCTTTACAAAATGATTAGGTTCGCTTTATTCACAGCTAGAGCAAAATGTTGAAGGGTCCTACCAATCAACTGTGTCTCCAAAATTTATACTTCCCACAGCAGGTGCTAAGAAGTGTATTAGTTCAAGTTAATTTCCAAGCAAAACCATTTCAACATTCAGCAATGGAATATTAAAATAATTAAAATTTTGCCTTAGGGATATGAGTAATAACTTTGAAACAAAATACTCCAGCCATTTACAGGAATATAGATGGTTGGATAAATATGGGTTGGATCAGTGGCCTTGATTCTGAACTGCGCCTCTCAGGAGGTGCAGCCTGGAATGGTGGACTCAGGGAGCAAAGCTGACTTTAAGACACCTTTGTGCCTCCCAATGTCTGGGCTCTCCTGGGGGTCTGCCCTAAGACCATCTTTCATGCATTCAAGAATTTCTGATATTTTAAGGTATTAGGAAGATGTCTGGGTCCATATAAACTAGTGCCTGAATTAGTTCAATGTTCTGGATTATGATTTATACATGGACGGCTGTTTGAAAGAAATAAAATTGTTGACTAAAGTTTCTGACTTTTCTCCCTTTGTCTTAGCTTCCTTTTAAGCAATCAGGCATCCATATTCAATGGCTGTGGGTGCTGGTGGTGTGCTGGACCATGGCTGAGGTAATCTGGTTTCATCTGGAGGTGTCAATATGTTAACATCAGTATGGGTTTCAAAAAAAACCCAGGGTCTCTGTGTCTAGTATGGTGTAATAAGTACGGAATTTGGCTCATTCTGACCTTCTATTATGTACTTTTCTGGGCTGGAGGGATACTGGATGAAAACATATAGAGGATGTTGTGACCACAGTTGCAGCAGAAGAACGTTGACTGCAGAGTTCATTGATTAGGCTCCCTGGAAAGTACAGCAGGCCTTTGACATTTTCTATGGAGGCCTAGAGTGCCAAGTAATCTTACAACCCATTCAAATGCTTTCTGGATCAGAGATATTCCAAGGGCTGCAAGGACCTTCTGCTCAGCCAGTCTGCCATTAGGTTGATGTTCCTTTTATATGGATGCACTTGAGGGACACAATGTTCATTTTGCCTCTTAACTGTGTGGAGGGGCTTCTACTGAAGCTTCAGTCCCTTTGTTCTTTGTTGCCAGTTCAGTTAGGAGATGGATTACATTGTCTGTCGCTACTATTGCCTGTTGCTTTTTCCAATTTCTGCTTCTCTTGCTGTGCTCAGCGCCAGGAAATGTATGCTGTTTTCCTTCTGTTCCTCTGAGTGATTTCTGCAGATGATGCCTCCCCTTCAATAGGTCACATCCTCAAAGGCTAGCATCTGATGTCAGGACAATTCTCCACTTGCGAAAACTTCTCTGGCCACCAGATCAAGATTCCCATAATTTTTCCAGTTCTTTGGACAGAGAGATTCATTGAGGAATGTTGTAGAGACCATTTGTTGAAGAATAGAACTCTGAGGGATCATCATTTTAAAGCACACATGCAAAAAAGGCTTACTATGCAGTTACTGCAACCATCCATGTTCTGTGAATGGAGCATTGGTCTAACAGTCAAGGCCATCAGTTACAGCCCTTCGGCCAGCATTTCAGTCGGCTAGCTCTGCTTGCCCCCTCCAAGTCACCTATCAGCTGGAGACTGTGCTTTAGAAAGAAATGAAAAAGAACTGTACTTCAGGCAATCTGCTGCTGAGGTTGTGACACCAATCTGTAGTGTGCTTTAAGGGGAGAGAAGAGTCATCACATGGTACAGTAGTACTAACTGAGTCCATGCAATAATGACCAGCAGCAAAAACACATACTGTGCTTTGTAGTTGCTTCTCAATGGGCTTCCTATATGATAGAAGTATTATTCAAATAGATTAGGGTTGGAAGGTAATATCTATGTATATTTTATCAATTCTGTGAAGGCCAGAATAATCCTGATCCAATTGCTGGAATAAAGGAATGTATCAAAGATCATTTAAATGAGAAGTTTCCAATTTACTGTACCTCTATATTCAAATTGCGATTTACCCTTTGAATATTTAAAAATGGCTAATGGAAACACTATGATAAAATGAACGATCTGAACGTTAACATGGCTGCGGTATTTCAGGATCTTGATGTGATGTTAAAATGGAAAAATCTTTAAGCTTCCCCCCCCCCCATATCTCTTCACAAAATAATTTAAAACAAAATTGGAGGGAGGCATAGCTCAGTGGTTTGAGCATTCACCTGCTAAACCCAGGGTTGTGAGTTCAATCCTTGAGGGGGCCACTTAGGAATCTGGGACAAAATCAGTACTTGGTCCTGCTAGTGAAGGCAGGGGGCTGGACTCAATGACCTTTCAAGGTTCCTTCCAGTTCTAGGAGATAGGCTATCTCCATTTATAAAAAAAAAAATAATAATAATAATAGTAGGAGCTAGGATCAAGTGAGAGCCAATTTTTTATCCAATTTGCTAGAGTGAGATCCCTGAAATACAGTACGGGTGCTACAAACTGAAACCTATTTCTATACTACCGGTGACAATGTATTCACCATCAAAAACAGATGGGACACCTGGAACTTTCTGAAGCAGGATTTCATGTAATCACAAGCCATAATTTGCATTTGATTTACAAAGAGAAATAAAGACATCCTCTCTTTGCTTTGATGAGTTAAACAAGAAATTAACAAGATAGGCTCTTCAAAGTTACCCTGTTCCACTTAGGGACCTTAAATGATGCTCTGAACCAGAAAGGGATTCCTCCTTCTGAGCAGTTTTAGGCAACTGGGCAGTAAACTCTTTATGCTATCTGTGTTTGTAAAAACCATTGACTCCTTTGTGTAAATCTGATGCAGGAAGAGCATGCCGACTGTGCAAGCTACCCTATAACGCTGAATACTGTTCTCCTACCTCCATCTAATACAAGTGTTGTCTATCTGAATAGATTATTATTTTTTTCCTAATCTGCCCACAGTTTACTATGTACACGTTGCCGTGGTTGCCCTTACAAGCTTGCCAGTTTGGCCGTAAGGGCCAAATATATAAAAGAGCACAGGGACAATTTTTCAAGTGCTGAGCACCTACAAACTGGGCCAGATTTTAAGAGTTCAGCTCCCTTTAATTTACTTTAATAAGCAACAGACTTACAGAAGGACTCGGCACTATAAATGTGACATTTGCAGCCAAATTTTCAAAGCTCAGCATGTGGGGTGCAGTGGGAGCAGAGCTCTTTTGAAAATCTCATCCAGTATAAAGATAGATAATGGTAATTGTAGTATTCCTTAGGGTTACCATAGGAGGAGCCAAGGGAATGCTGCAAATACAGAGGTAATGTTATTTAGTTTCTAAGACAATTGGCATTTTTTAGAGGCCACTTGTGTAACTTGATCATCTTTAGCTTCATCTACCCAGATAATACTTTTCATTAGTTACTGTGTTGTTCCTTACATGCTCTGGGTATGACTCTCATTTACGACAAGATCCCTTTACAGCTCTGGCAGCGTAAAGGGGCTTTTAGAGTGGACATGTTACATTTACACTGACTTTAAGTTCTCTTTTATATTACCAGGGGCCTTAGTGTAAATGCAAATTGGGTCCTCTACGTAGCTTGGCCTGGAATCAATAAAATGAAATTCAATAAAGTGAGCTGCAAAGTACTTCTTTTAGGGCACGTCTTCACTACCCGCCGGATCGGCGGGTAGCAATCGATCTATTGGGGATCGACTTATCGCGTCTAGTGAAGACACGATAAAATCGATCCCTGATCGCTCTGCCGTCGACTCCGGAAATCCACCGTGGCAAGAGGCGGCAGCGGAGTCGACGGCGGCGTGGCAGCGGTCAACTTGCCACCGTCCTCACAGCCAGGTAAGTCGACCTAAAATATGCAACTTCAGCTACGCTAATCATGTAGCTGAAGTTGAGTATCTTAGGTCGACCCCCCGCTGTAGTGTAGACCTAGCCTCAGGAAGGAAAAATCAAATGCACAACTACAAAATTGGGAATAATGGGCTAGGTGGTATTATGCCTGGAAAGCATCTGGGGGGTATAATAGATCACAAATAGAATATGAGTCAACAGTGTGATGCAGTTGTGAAAATGGCTAATATCATTGTGGGGTGTATTAATAGGAATATAGTATGTCGGTCAAAGGAGGTATTGGCTCGCTCTACTTGGCACTGGTTGAGTTGTGGAATCCCCATCACTGGAAGTTTTTAAGAACAGGTTGGACAAACACCTGTCAGGGATGGTCTAGGTTTATTTGGTCCTGCCTCAGTGCACGGAACTGGACTTGATGACTTCTCAAAGTCCCTGACAGCCCTACATTTCTATGATTCTATGATAATAAAGTACATGCAATTTTAGGGTTTACAGCTATGACAAAGCCCTTAAGCACTGTTCTCCTGGTTTTAGAATATCAACCCTTCATGGTAATTTCTTTCTAATTCATTATTTCCTATGTCTGAAAGTAGCCAAAGTATTTAAATACACTGTGTGATTTGAATTCACTTCACTAAGAAAATAGGATTATTTCAAAAACTTGTACAAAATTTACCCTAGCAAACCGTTATTTGGTGCCGATTTTTCCACACTATCAAATCTAAATTTCCAAAACATAATCCTAATAAGAATGAGCACGTTACACTGGTGAGAAATTCATTCTTCAGGGAATAGAGCCACTGGCCACATGTTCAAGCACACTGTTCATTTATGCAATTTATGGGAAATGGCTTCAAATACAAAAACAGAAAATCTATTTTCATTCCCGGCAAACCAAACAAATAGTACGGTTTTAGTAACAGTAATCTGATCAAGTCTAAGTGAGAAGAAACAACACTGGGGAAAAATGAGAGCAGGAATGAAGTCACCAAAAAAAAAGGCATTTTGTACATAAAAATGAAAGTCCTTGATATAGGCCTACAGATATACACAAGCACCATATTTTGGGGGCAGATTCACTTTTATACTCTTGAGTGCTTTGTGCTGCTCTGATGATACAATACATCTGTAATCCCAACCTAGTCAGCTGGTGAAGCTGTGCTTTTAGCTGCTTTGCCACAGCTGTGTGATGCAACCAGAACCCCAAGCGTACTGGTGACTGTAGCCCATATCCACAATTGCCAACTCTCATGATTTTATCAGGAGTCTAATGATGATTGGTGGTTTTGTTACAGCACCAGCTTATAGCCTCTTTTTTAAAACACAAATTTGCAATCCTCATCGTGATATAGAGAAAAGCTTGAAAACATGACCCTAAAGACTCAAAAAACAGAAGACAAATGAACTTTTGGAGTACTGACATGATTTTTGAATGCCTGGCACTGGCAATACTCATCATCATCAAGGTCGATCCCAAAGGGACGCAGCCTCCTTCCAGATTGAATGCCATTGGCAATACTGTATAGCATTATTTATGAATTCATAAGAACATAAGAATGGCCATACTGGGTTAGACCAATGGAGTAGCTAGCCCAGTATCCTGTTTTCCAATAGTAGCCAGGGCCAGATGCTTCAGAGGGAATGAACAGAATAGGGCAATTATTGAGTGATCCATCCCCTGTCGTCCAGTCCCAGTTTCTGGCAATTGGAGGTTACTAACATGCAGAACATGGGGTTGCATCCATGATGATATTAACTAATAACCATTGATTGACCTATCCTCCATGAATTGATTTAATTCTTTTTTTTTTTCAACCCAGTTATACTTTTGGCCTTTACAATATCTCCTAGCAACAAGTTCCACAGGTTGACTATGCATTGTGTAGAGAAGTACTTTCTTATGTTTGTTTTAAACAAGATATTTAGTCAGCCAAAGTTCATCACAATATATCTCTTCCTTAAAAAATGATCTTTCATCATCAGAACATGAGTATTGAAATTATTATGATGTGATTGGAATAACAGAGACTTGGTGGGATAACTCACATGACTGGAGTACTGTCATGGATGGATATAAACTGTTCAGGAAGGACAGGCAGGGCAGAAAAGGTGGGGGAGTTGCGTTGTATGTAAGAGAGGAGTATGACTGCTCAGAGCTCCGGTATGAAACTGCAGAAAAACCTGAGAGTCTCTGGATAAAGTTGAGAAGTGTGAGCAACAAGGGTGATGTCGTGGTTGGAGTCTGCTATAGACCACCAGACCAGGGGGATGAGGTGGACGAGGCTTTCTTCTGGCAACTAGCAGAAGTTGCTAGATCGCAGGCCCTGGTTCTCATGGGAGACTTTAATCACCCTGATATCTGCTGGGAGAGCAATACAGCGGTGCACAGGCAATCCAGGAAATTTTTGGATAGTGTAGGGGACAATTTCCTGGTGCAAGTGCTGGAGGAACCAACTAGGGGCAAAGCTTTTCTTGACCTGCTACTCACAAACAGAGAAGAACTAGTGGGGGAAGCAAAAGTGGATGGGAACCTGGGAGGCAGTGACCATGAGATGGTCGAGTTCAGGATCCTGACACAAGGAAGAAAGGAGAGCAGCAGAATACGGACCCTGGACTTCAGAAAAGCAGACTTTGACTCCCTCAGGGAACAGATGGGCAGGATCCCCTGGGAGAATAACATGAAGGGCAAAGGGGTCCAGGAGAGCTGGCTGTATTTTAAAGAATCCTTATTGAGGTTGCAGGAACAAACCATCCCGATGTGTAGAAAGAATAGTAAATATGGCAGGCGACCAGCTTGGCTAAACAGTGAAATCCTTGCTGATCTTAAACGCAAAAAAGAAGCTTACAAGAAGTGGAAGATTGGACAAATGACCAGGGAGGATTATAAAAATATTGCTCAGGCGTGCAGGAGTGAAATCAGGAAGGCCAAATCACACTTGGAGTTGCAGTTAGCAAGAGATGTTAAGAGTAACAAGAAGGGTTTCTTCAGGTATGTTAGCAACAAGAAGAAAATAAAGGAAAGTGTGGGCCCCTTACTGAATGAGGGAGGCAACCTAGTGACCGAGGATGTGGAAAAAGCTAATGTACTCAATGATTTTTTTGCCTCTGTCTTCACGAACAAGGTCAGCTCCCAGACTGCTGCACTGGGCAGTACAGCATGGGGAGAAGGTGACCAACCCTCTGTGGAGAAAGAAGTGGTTCGGGACTATTTAGAAAATCTGGACGTGCACAAGTCCATGGGGCCGGATGCGCTGCATCCGAGGGTGCTAAAGGAGTTGGCGGGTGAGATTGCAGAGCCATTAGCCATTATTTTTGAAAACTCATGGCGATCGGGGGAGGTCCAAGATGACTGGAAAAAGGCTAATGTAGTGCCCATCTTTAAAAAAGGGAAGGAGGAGGATCCGGGGAACTACAGGCCAGTCAGCCTCACCTCAGTCCCTGGAAAAATCATGGAGCAGGTCCTCAAGGAATCAATTATGAAACATTTAGAGGAGAGGAAAGTGATCAGGAACAGTCAGCATGGATTCACGAAGGGGAAGTCGTGCCTGACTAACCTAATTGCCTTCTATGATGAGATAACTGGCTCTGTGGATGAGGGGAAAGCAGTGGATGTGTTATTCCTTGACTTTAGCAAAGCTTTTGATACGGTCTCCCACAGTATTCTTGCCGCCAAGTTAAAGAAGTATGGGCTGGATGAATGGACTGTAAGGTGGATAGAAAGCTGGCTAGATCGTCGGGCTCAACGGGTAGTGATCAATGGCTCCATGTCTAGTTGGCAGCCGGTTTCAAGCGGAGTGCCCCAAGGGTCGGTCCTGGGGCCGGTTTTGTTTAATATCTTTATTAATGATCTGGAGGATGGTGTGGACTGCACTCTCAGCAAGTTTGCAGATGACACTAAACTAGGAGGCGTGGTAGATACACTAGAGGGTAGGGATCGGATACAGAGGGACCTAGACAAATTAGAAGATTGGGCCGAAAAAAACCTGATGAGGTTCAACAAGGACAAGTGCAGAGTCCTGCACTTAGGACGGAAGAATCCCATGCACTGCTACAGATTAGGGACCGAATGGCTAGGTAGCAGTTCTGCAGAAAAGGACCTAGGGGTCACAGTGGACGAGAAGCTGGATATGAGTCAACAGTGTGCTCTTGTTGCCAAGAAGGCTAACGGCATTTTGGGCTGTATAAGTAGGGGCATTGCCAGCAGATCGAGGGACGTGATCGTTCCCCTTTATTCGACATTGGTGAGGCCTCATCTGGAATACTGTGTCCAGTTTTGGGCCCCACACTACAAGAAGGATGTGGAAAAATTGGAAAGAGTCCAGCGGAGGGCAACAAAAATGATTAGGGGTCTGGAGCACATGACTTATGAGGAGAGGCTGAGGGAACTGGGATTGTTTAGTCTCCAGAAGAGAAGAATGAGGGGGGATTTGATAGCAGCCTTCAACTACCTGAAGGGGGGTTCCAAAGAGGATAGAGCTCGGCTGTTCTCGGTGGCAGACAACAGAACAAGGAGCAATGGTCTCAAGTTGCAGTGAGGGAGGTCCAGGTTGGATATCAGGAAAAACTATTTCACTAGGAGGGTGGTGAAACACTGGAATGCGTTACCTAGGGAGGTGGTGGAGTCTCCTTCCTTGGAGGTTTTTAAGGCCCGGCTTGACAAAGCCCTGGCTGGGATGATTTAGCTGGGAATTGGTCCTGCTTTGAGCAGGGGGTTGGACTAGATGACCTCTTGAGGTCCCTTCCAACTCTGATATTCTATGATTCTATGAATTCAGATTAAAATGTATATGGTTAGACTCAGCAGTTATGTAGTTTGAATTATGCAAAGTGACATTTCAGTGCTGAATACAGTAAGGATTTATAATATACATCCTTATTTTAAGTTTTAAATCTAATTTATGTTACCAATGCAAGAGCTAGTCAAAGCTCCCAACTATGCTACAATTTTCACCTGAATTAATTAAAAAAAAACCCATGCCCATCAAATCTTGATCCTCCAAAAGTGAAATGAGATCAATGTTACAGTCACAGTTACATGAGAAGTTTTATTAAAAGAATGTTGACTTCAAACACAGATAACATACTCTCTGGGTTATTTAGCCTATGTCCCTAGATTGCCAGAGTATTTAGGTATAAAAAATAACAAAGTGCTTCTTAAAGTTATCTACAAAATAGCTTCTCTTTTTAAGGTGAGATAAAGAAAAAAGAGTTTCTGTATCTCTTTACTCAACTGGAAAAAATGGTTACATTATTTATTAAGGGTCTTACTCTACAAACCCTTTCTCACAAGAAGTCAAAGGAACGACTTGCATCAATAATGGTTTGCAGGAATAGGCCTTTTAACGAGGGGATTGATTCCATTTTGCAGGGCTCTTGTACTTTCCATCCTTCCTTCAAAACCAGATTATACCTCAAATTTCACAGTGACATCCTTTCATCTGGAAGTGATTTCCTTAGGCTTCAAAAGACATCAGGAAAAAAGAAAAACAAAATTTTCCTCCATTTCTTCCTCTAACACCTCATCCACTCACTTTACTGGATATATAACGTAACAGGATATAGCTTTTCTTTAAAAAGTAAAGAATGAAAATCATAACTAAGTTTACAAGAAAATCACCTGTAGGTAATAAAAGAAATCCACAGGCTCTGAAATAGGATACTATTTCATTTTCACCACATATTATGCTAATGTAGAAGTAGGTGCTATAATTTAGCAAGTAGGAAGAGCTTTACATCAAATTGACAGTCTTATTAGCCCTCAGTAGAAGGTGAAAACACAGAAGAGGTAGTTATTGTTGTTGCAAACGAGTTTTTGGTATCTCTCTTCTTCTACCGTTTTAAATCTCACCTTGGGATTATTTTCTAGAAGAGTTTTTACTACTTTAAACAGATATTACATTTTTCTTAAATACTGTGATGTGTTAGTCACATTCTTTACCTGAAGCCATTCTTAGGCTGATTTCATTAGTAAATTTCTTACCCCAATAGGTAGCACTGCACTGCTTCTAGCAAAAGTGAAAGTGCAGGAGTAGGCTTGACACAAAGGTTTTTCTCATGGTGTCACCTAATCTTGATCTTTCCTCCCAAAACATCTCCAATCTGCACATTCTCTGACACTGTAGAATATACTGCTATCTTCACTTGTCTGGGCATCCTATGGTTGGGGAGGGAATGGACAGAACATGGGCAGATCATGCTGCACTCCAGCAGTCCAAGTGAATTCCTGGCATGTGTTCCCCCTTTCCTAGCACACCTCAACTTCAGGGTCTGAAAGGAGAGAGGCATTCCATTAGCTCAGCACCAGGTGCTTTTATGCCAGGGGTATTTCAGAGGTCAGTTCAGTCAGCCCCTTTACATCACTAGAGCAGCCTAAAGTGGTCCACTGGAATGTATAATTGAACCCCACAGCATATATTGTTGAAGTAGAGTATGAGGGAACATCACATTTTTTAAAACTCAGATATACGGGATATATGGCAGCCTTGGAGCAGAGAGAAATCAAGAGTGAAGGTTGATAAAAATTCCTTCTAAATACATGGAATAGGCTAGCAGGTTTGGATACAGTAGGAACCAAACCAAATCCACTCTGAGCATGTTCTGAGCTTCATTCCCCCCAAACTTAAAACATTATTTACACTTCTTTCTGCAACGTCCTAGTTTTATCTGAATGTGAGACGACTGACATTGTATGCACATACTTTTTTCTTGTATTATTTGAAACACAACTGAAACAGGAATTAGTGGAAATCTTGATCTACCAAGAGTGGTCAAGACAAGTTTGGACACTTTGGTTAAGCTGCATATTTGAACCAAACCTCTGAATCTTTTGAGGTTTTCTTATCACTACTATATCCTGTCTTACAGATTAACACTGTGGCCACTAGGAAAGCTAATTGATGGCCCAGTTCCACAAAACCTTATTCACACAAATATTTCCCTTGACAACTAACATGAGCATCTGGCCCTGAAAGGAGTATATGAAAGAAAGTCATTCTAGTATTGGTACATCCTCAGGAAGATGAATATGGTATCTGCTAATACTAGCAGAAAATTTAATGTAGGAGATGAGCAAGGGAAACTTCCAATCATAGAGAGCTTAGAGTTTCTTTGTTCCTTCAAGAAAAAGAGACCTTGTTTGCCAAGTAGATTTTTGCAAGCACTCACAGTTCTAATACTGCATATTAATTTCCTCACTGGTATCTGCTGATATGGAAAGAACTGATCAGGATAAAACTTTCTTACTGCTGAATGCAGCCAAAAACTTGCTTTAAAGTCTGAAGTATGTAAAAGTTTAAATGGGAATCACAGACTAATCTCCCCACTTTCAGGATAACTAAACTTTCTGTCCAATAGGGAAATTAATCCCATGAACCCCGGCCAATTTTCTTTTAAATGGCAACATTTTCCTTGGAATTGTTAGAGTCCAATTAACTTTGCAATGTGAAGCTTTATACAATTCTAATTTTTTAAAGTGTCCTAATAATCTTTAAAAGGCTTGGCAGACTCTTATTTCCTCTAGCAGGATCAAAATAATGGGACTCGTTAAAACTTTAAGGTGGAATCTATGATGGATTAATAATTTCTTTTCCCAGGTCCATCTTTGGAGTGATGAAAGAGTCTCCAAAGCATGACTTAAAGGGTTAAAATCTTGCTCGTTTTGGGGACATCCTCAGTTGCTATATATTGTCATACCTCCATTGAAGTCAATAGAGCTCTGTGGCCCCTTTATTCCCAGGGAAATCAATGGGACTGCTCACATGAACAAGACAAAGCGCATGTGGCTCAATATACAATAACCAATAAAGAGCTAGATCCTGATCTCCTTACTCACATTGAACCAGAACTGTACTTCATAAAACAGTCCCATTGAAATCTTATGGAATAATGTGCTGCCCAACATGAATGAATGTATCAGAATCTGGGATTAAATCACTACTCAAATGTGGAAAAAGTCCAGGGACCAGAATATCAGCAGCTGTAAATTGGTGTAGCTCCACTGACCTTAATAGACCTATGCCAATTTATTCCCCCTGAGGATCTGGCCCCAGAACTAGAATTTGAATTTCTGTTTTTATTTGTTCCTCTGAATTATAAGTAGCAGCACTGCTAACTCAAGTCTGTTATTGTTAATACAAATTTACTTTTACTTGTTCTGTTAAAAGTGACTATAAGCTACTGGTACTGTGATTCAAATCTGCTTTGTCTTTCAAATGTAATTGTAAGTGTGATGCTTTGCCAAATTCTTTCTCCTTACAAATATGAAATGCATCACCTGAAAGAAACACCTTGCCTGAAGACCAAAAATGGCCTATTGCAATACATCAGATACACATCCTATAGTCAGTGGATTCTGAAAATAATTCCACAAAAATGGTGAATCTTGAGCACAAGTTCATTGTTACAAAGGGACTGAGATCATTTACCATGATATGCAGATTCTGTCTGACAGAAAGGGCTCACGAGGATCAACATTAATTTCCTTAATATGGTCTTGCAATTTAACAGAAATGTTAAAAAGCCACACAGCCTATAATGGATTGATGACAAATATAGCTAGCTGATGGTTGTTGCTTTACAAATTATAGAGGATGATTGTTATTGTGAAAGATGCTGCTGCCATTCTGGTCTGATAGTTGAAAGTAAAATCTGTCTTCTACATTTTCACTATCATGGCTTCTGTATGCAAAAGTAATTATCCTTGCCATGCTCTGAAGAGTGTCCAAGGAATACAATGTTAAGATTTTTAAAATGAAACCAATTATTGATGATAACCCAGTTTACTCTAAGATTTTGGAATAAACCTAAAATGCCATTGCTCATAATCCCTGAATATGTGAATATAGAACAACGTGTTCTTGTATGTTTTATATTATATTTGCTGGAGTCATCTGGAGGCTAACTTCCTCTTGGCCAGTAGTTTTAAAAGAGTTTACAAAAGAAATGACACCTGGATTCTCTTCAATGGGAGATAGTTCCTGTTGCTAAATAACATACTGATTTCTATACACAGATCACAGCTATTTTAAATGAGTTGTTTAATTCCAGACATTTTGAAGCAATAATTTTTGTATCCTCAGAACTACGCTGAAAACCCAGCAAAGCATATTTGGGGGAGAAAACAACCATTTTGCCTTCGAATGCTACTAATGAGAGGATTATTACTGGTATATCAGTAATGCATTAATGGTATACAGAGCTTCATGACAGGTGAAAATGAAAATTAAGCTGCTGGTCCAATGAGCATACAAAAAAACCCACCGACAAGTACAGCAGAGGTAACAAAAAAAGGCCTATGTATGAAAGCAACTGCAAGTAAGCCTCATGGAATAGGTGGGAATTAAGAAGTGAAATTCAAAGGAGGGGAGGGAGAGTGATTGATACACAGCCACTGAGTGTGCCAGGGCCCAGAACAACATGAGGGGAGGCATGGAGTAAGAGAAGCAGACAAAGCAAACAGTCAGGAGATATTTGGATGGCACTTAGGAGGAAATGGAGGCAGAGAACACTGCCTGGACAGCTTTTCAAATAAAGATATTCTTACGCCCCTCACTGAAGCAGGTGGGAAACAAATGCAGAGATTCATGGAGGAAGGTGACATGAACTGAGTGTGCAAAATAAATATGATCTTGGCAGCAGCATTTAGGATGGATTAGGGCAAAGAGAATGAGGACAAGCAAGGGAAATTTGGAGAAGAGGAGACTGAAATAATGAAAAAGATAAATTATGAGAGCATGAGCTTGCATTGTGGCAATACGGATGGATTTTAGAAATATTGTAGAAAATGGCAAACTTTTGAGAGAGCCTAAGTGGAATAAAAATGAAAGAGTCAAAGATGAAACCAGGGTCGCAAATGTAGGTGACCGGGAGGGTGGTGGTGTCAACAAAGCCAGAGAAAAGGGGATTCATGGTTGTATACTTTTAGACAGCACAAATATTAACTGACTGCAGAGAATATTGATGTCAATGGAAGTGAAAAATGGGGGGAAGTGTAGGGGGCTTAAAAGGACAGATAAGGACCTCTGCTTTCACTATGTTACATTGTCAGCAAGCCATCGAGGCAGAAATGTTGCAGAAACAGGCTGAAATGCATTTCTGGACAGAGGTAAACAGGTCATGATTTGATAGGTTTTTGAACATCCGCATAGAGATAGCACTTGAATGTGTATGAGAAGAGGAGGTCACACAGTGATAAGATGTAGAGGGAGGAAAAGATGAGGCCAAGGAGAACTCAGGGGCTCCCACAGACAGCCAGAGACAAGAGGGGAAGAAACCTTCAAAAGAGATGCTGAAAGAATGGCTGGAGAGGTGGCAGTAGAAGCATAAGAGGTCTGTGCCATGAATGTCAAGGATTAAAGGACAATAAGGAGAACTGAGTGAGCAGTGGTATTGAAAGCAGCAGAGAGGTCCAGGAAAATGAACAAGAAGTGACAAAGTAGAGGTCACTTTAGGATGGTGGGAGCAGTTTAAGTAGCTAGGAAAGGGCAGAAGCCAGACTAGAGTGCATCCAGGAGTGAATTAGATAAGAGGAAGCCAAAGCAATGGTTTTAAACTGCAAATTCAATTAATTTGTAGATGACGGAGATGGGAGAGTAATTGGAGAGACAGCTGAATTTGAGGGTCAGTGTTTTTCAGGAAGTGGGTTATTGTACTTAGAGGGGAAGGAGTCCAAAGAGATGGAGAGGTGGAGCGGGTTAGGGTGGGGACTAAGAGCAGTCAATAGCCGGGAAGGGAGGCAGTGAAAGGGACATGTGGAGGGCATGCAGGTCGAGTGTAGATAAGATACCTCAGTTAATTACAAGAGAAAAGAAGGACATGGTGTTGGGAAGGGCCAGGAGGAAATCTCTTTGAAGGAGTCAGTGAGGTCCTAAATGGTGGGGAGGAGAGAAAAAAGAGGGGATAGGACATGTAGGTGTGTGACTTGACAGGTAGAACTGATTTGCAAGGAAGAGGGCAGCGGTGTGGAAGGACAGAATAAATTTGCAGTGAAGGAAAGCTATGCAGTTCTTCAATTTTCACCAGAGATGTGCAGTGGCATGAGAACAAGAGTTCAGGAGGTGGGTACACAGTATGTGTTACATGGATGGGGTTTAGTGGGATGGATGGTGCATTGGAGAGATACATCAATGATGGAGTTGATGTTGTTAACTACATAATCAATGGTGGTAAGTGTGGAAAGGGATGGTAGGAGGGAACTGCACAGAAGGAGGTTGGTGAGTTGGATGTTATGGAGAAGCTAGATACAAGGGTGGGAGCTGGGTGAAAGTGAGCCGTGTTTAAGGAAATAAAGTGGTGGTTAGATAAAGAGAACTCTGCTTTTGAAAAGTTAGCGAGAGAGGAGCAGTTAATGAAAAAAGGAGATCAAATTCCCTGCTGGTGTAAACTCTATTGAAATCAATGAATCTGTGACATTTACACCAACAAAGAACTTGGCCCAACATCCCTGGAGAGTGTGAAAGCTGGTCCAGGATTAAAAAAAATCAAGCAAGGTTAAATGATCAGAGAAGTCATCAGAATGAAAGTTCAAGCCACTTAGGGTATGTCTACACTACATTGTAAACTAGGTTCTGTGGAACCTGGAACTGTGAACTTGGTGTTTCCAAGCCTGTGCTTTAGCATCCGCACTGCATTATAACTGATGGACTTGGCTCTCACAGCCGTACTATTGCACCCATACTATACTATGCAGATATTCTGACTCAGGTCTGTGGCTTGAGCTGTGTCCACACTGCAAAATATAGGGCTTGGCCCTGAGTCACAGCAGGACTGTGGCACTGGACCCCTTCCCCTGCCCGCCCCTCCACAGCACGGCCCTAAGACCCAGATCCTGAATGCTGGCTGACCTGAGTCAGACTGCTTTTTACGTGTATGGAAGGGGAGCTTGGGCTCAAACCTGAGTCAGAGCCCAGGTGTAGCGTGCAGTATAAGACATACCCTGAAAATGGGAGGTGCACAATATGACTCGCCCAAAAGACTCTGGAGGAATTAGTACTAGGGTGACCAGAAAGCAAGTGTGAAAAATCGGGACAGGGGGTGGGGAGTAATAGGAGCCTATATAAGAAAAAGACCCCAAAATTGGGACTGGCCCTATAAAATCGGGACACCTGGTCACCCTAGTTAGTACTAGAACTCACAGCACAGATAAGATTCTCAGCTGGTGTGAGTAAATGTAGCTCTACTAAAATCAATGGAGTGATGCCAATTAACACTAGGCAGGAAACGGTTTCTGTATCTCTTGACTTCTTGTCCTGTGCTCTAACCATCTTCCCACATCCAGAGCAGAAAACCATCCTTCCTTCCCTGCTATGAGGCCCACTGTTCGTTACACAAGTAGTTTTCAAGAGACAAAGTTCCTTTGTTCCATACACAGTGGCTTTCCACACCCTGGAGTCAATCCATTTTCTAATTTAAACAAGATTTATTACGGTAGCACTTCTAATGAACTTTTAAAAAGGAATGTAACGCTGCAAACATAAAAGCCCCGGTCTTACAGTCCTTCAACACATTCACTTGGATAACTTTTGTAAAAATCTTATTCAAAAACCCTTTCATCACATTAGGCCAGACTGTGCCACCCCTATTCAAGTTGAACAGTGCCTTTACTCCATGAGTAGTCCTATTCTAATTAACAGGTCTATTTGTGGAATAAGGTATTATTCAACGTGACTAGGGGTTATCATAATCTGACCCATTATTAGGCAGCACAGTCCTTGCATAAATGCATTAACATAGATTCCCTTAGAAGAAAGAAAGAAAGAAAGAAAGAAAGAAAGAAAGAAAGAAAGAAAGAAAGAAAGAAAGAAAGAAAGAAAGATATTGATTTTCAGATGACTGATCACTCATGACTATACAATAGCAAAAATACGGATCACTGTGTCCACTTTGGGGCAGTTCAATGCAAAAGTTATATTTCTGCTTATCAAAAGGAGAAAGATTCATAAGAGATAAAACTCTGCCACTATCCCTGCTTGCTGGGTGGTATTTTGACTCTGTCACTGTCTTTTGAATAAGACACGAAACGTATAGCTTGCATGTCAGCTGATACAGCGTAATACGCCTCAAGCGATCTTTTACGACAATACTTATAAATCACTTATGCACTTGAGTCAATCAGATGACGTTGTCTGCTTATCTACAACATTAACTTGATCATATTCATGCTTACCGGTACTGTATTCTGTTAGTTTTTAGTCAACACAATAGTTCAGAGCTTGCTGGATTTTTAAAGGCACTTTTCTGGATAAGTTGGTTTCTGACTGACTGCAGTTTAATGTGTATCCCTTTCTATCAGCAATTAAGTCTCAGCAATGCAAGAGCATGGCACTGATTTCATTTGGCAGAGTTTTGTACCTGAGGTGCTTGGGGCTACTGAGCTGTGTATTGGATTAGTTGATGTTTCCCTGTAACTAAATGGGGGCATGGATGTTCCACAGTACATTCAGTCTAACTTAGGTCCACAACTCTCAGTACTTGCAACACTATGGACCTCAGCAAGTGCCGAGCTATTGCAAATTACCAGGTCAGAGCAGTAGGGGGAGGTAGGGGGAGAGCAATGGGGCAGGGAAAAGGAGAAGCTTGTGTCTGGGGATAGAAGCAGTTGAGTAAGGATTGCTGGCTGAAGCCAGTCCCATTCTACTTTTTCCTGTGTGGGAACTCCACATTGTCCCTCTGGTGTTGGGTCTTGCCCTATATATAGAAAGCAGGCGGGGGTTGTTGGCTGAGAGCATCATCAGCAACCTGGACCAGGGCAAAACCAGCCTGGAGTGGAGCACAGCATAGTTTCATTCTGAAGGAACCAGCACATAAGTGAGGCAGAAATAAACAACATGGCATGCTTCACTCACTTCTGGGGAGTGTTTTTAGTGCTTCTGGAATAGAGGGAGGCAGGGAAAGGAGAGGTTGCAGAGAGGTAAAGCTCTTTCAGGAACTGGGAAGGATATAAGGGAGGAAGGGAAAGTGAAGAGGGGAATGGGGCTACTGTAGAGGCAGAGACTGTGAGAAGGCAGGCAAAGCACATGTCCCCATCCCTGTAGCATTCTCAGCATCTTACTACTTAGGGATACAAAGGCTAAAGCTTTCACTCTTTGATTGACCACATCAATGAATAATAAGTAATAACAGTTTGGCTGTTGGTGGGGTGGATTTAGATAGCCATTGTTATCCTTTAACATTACAATCCACAGACAGCTCACTCCCCCTTTATAATTGTAAAGCATGTGCTCCCCGTTGCACGCATCCAGTTCTGCTGGCCCTTCCCCTCCACCTTTCCATGTCCTCATTAGGCAGGCTAGTGCCACCACAGTCACTAATACAGAGCAGTGGCTTTCAATCAGCAACCACAGAGCTAGCCTGTGGTTAAAGGTTACCTGCACCCTCGTCCTCTCTTGCACTCTCATGCACATCTGGACTGTCTGGCCCTTGGAGGTTCTGATCTCAGTTCTACTGTTGTAAGTTTAGAGTAACTCTGGCTTCTGTGGAGCTACTCTGGGTTTACATTGGTGTAGCCAAGTCTGGCCATTTGTTTTCTATCGCTTTGTCCAACTCATTTTGTTATGTAGTAGGATCTTGCTAATTGGCAGAAAAGAGTAGGACAAAAATTGAATGAATGAATGAAATACACATCTAATACAGCAAGGATAATTCATCACAAAATCTACTGGGCCATCCATATGCCCTGGCTGCTTTGCTCTACTCCCATGACACAAAGCAGCCATAAAACTCAACTCTCACTGGCCATTTAAACTGCATTGCAGCGGTTTGCATTGCTGGAGCAGCACAAAGCAACTGGAGCACAGTGGTGGATCTGGCCTGCCTTGTTCATTTAAGAATTGTCATATGCTTTACCAAATGGCTGATAGTGGATAATCCTCTAGTAAATGTAGTATAGTATACAAATATAATGATAAAGAGAATATTCAACAGGACTCTGAGACCCCAGTCTAGCACCCTGCTGTTAATTTTTTGTTGAGCAAGAATAAGAAAGAACCATTTTTACTGTGTAATACTTATAAAGTGGGACAGTTAGCAAGAGTCTGTTCTAACAAGTATACTAAGCCCAACCTGGTTCATCTCCCTGGTATTCCTTTTTCAACTTGAAAAGTGTCCTTTCACAGGTATCATTTACTTCATATTCATAACCCAGTTTTCTATCCACCATCACTTTTCACAGGACTCTAACTCAATCAAAAAGCTGTTGAAAAAAATTGTACTACATCCACTTCTTTTCCTTCATCTCTTATGGCAGAAATGTCTTCAAAGAGTTCCAGCAAGTTAGCTAAGCACAACCTGCCCTGCATGTATCCCAGCTGGCTCGCTTTAATCAAATTACTTTTGCAGGTGTCCTACCCTACATCTTTGGTACACTGCTAAGATTTGCCTCACAGTTGATATTAAACTCACCGTTGTATAGTTCATAATTTCTTTCTTCATCATTTTTTTAAATAGTCAACTTTCTTAACATGAAAAAAAAATTAGCGATGGTCAACGACAAGCCACTCAATAGCTATGAGATCTTCCTACACTATCTTTTTAGGACTGGCTCATGCAAGTACAGAGAAAATTAAAAAAACAAACAAACAGATTTTTAGCCAATTTTGCATAAGACTTCAGAAAACTAGAACCTGTTTCTGAATACTGAATACTTTGAACTCACTTAAGTCTTTGCAGGATCAAGGTCCATGACTTTCTTAAACATTACACAGTTTGATTAGTCCCATTACCTATCTCTAGGTAAAATATTTCAGACTAAAGGTTTTTCTGGAAAAAAAATTAAGATTCAGTGAGTCAAAAATATTTTGAAAATCTGAATTGCCTTTGCCAAATTATTTTGTTTAAAAAAAAATCCCTCCCCCATAATTCTAAAAACAAAATTTCTTTTTTGGTCTGAAGTGATTTTGGGTCAAAATATCTTTTAATTTTACTTTTAAAAAATCAAAAATATTTTTAAATCATCAAAATAAAAACATTTCAACGTTATCAAAACAATTTTTTTTTCAATTTTTCGATTAACCTAAGATGTTGAAAAACTTTGTTTTCAGTTCAACTTGAAACAATATTTTACTTTTATTTTTCAGAATGGCCAGTAAACCAAAATCTCTGTTATTTGCTCGTCTCTGAGTGAGATTACTCACAGGCAAGAAGGTGTTGCCTTATATATCAAAAAGTATACACTTGGACTGAGATTGAGATGGAAATAGGAGACAGACTTGTTGAAAGTCTCTGGATAAGGATAAAAGGGATAAAAAACAAGGGTGATGTCATGGCAGAGATCTACTACAGACCATCTAACAAGGAAGAAGAGGTGGATGAGGCTTTTTTTAAACAAATAAAAACATCATCCAAAGCACAGGACTTGGTGGCGATGGGGGACTTCAACTACCTAGACATCTGTTGGGGAAATAACACAGCTGGGCACAGATTAACCATTACATTCTTGGAATGTATTGGAGACAATTTTTTTATTTCAGAAGGCAGAGAAAGCTACTAGGGGAGAGACTGTTCTAGATTTGGTTTTGTCAAATAGGGAGAAATTGGTTGAGAATTTGAAAGTGGAAAGCAGCTTGAGTGAAAGTGGTCATGAAATGATAGAGTTAATGATTCTAAGGAATTGTAGGAGGGAAATAAGCACAATAAAGATAATGGATTTCAAGAAGGCAGAATTGAGCAAACTCAGTGAGTTAGTAGGTAAGATCCCATGGGAAGCAAGTCTAAGGGGAAAAACAATTGAAGACTGTTGGCAGTTTTTCAAAGACACATTATTAAGGGCACAAGAGCAAACTATCCCACTGCATAGGAAAGATAGGAGGCATGGCAAGAGATCACCCTGGCTTAACCAGGAGATCTTCACTCATCTGAAACTCAAAAAAGAGACATAATAAAAGTGGAAACTAGGTCAAATTACAAAAGATGAATATAAAAAAAATAACACAAGTATGTAGGGACAGATTTGGAAAGGCCAAGGCACAAGACAAAATTAAATTAGCTAGAGATGTTAAGGATAACAAGAAAACATTCTACCTATATATTAGAAGCAAGAGGAAGACCAAAGACAGGAGTGACCTGTCTCAATGAGGGGTAAAAACAATAACAGAAAATATGGAAATTGCAGAAGTGCTAAATGACTTTTTGTTTCAGTTTTCTCCAAAAAGTTTAGCAGCAATTGGACATCTAACATAATGAATGACAGTGAAAATGAGGTAGGATCAGAGGCTACAATAGGGAAAAAACAAGTTAAAAATTACATAAACAAGTTAGATGTCTTTAAGCCACCAGGGCCTGATTAAATACATCCTAGAATACTCAAAGAGCTGACAGAGGAGATAGCTGAGCCATTAACGATTATCTTTGAAAAGTCATGGAAGACGAGAGAGATTACAGAGGACTGGAAAAGGGTAAATATAGTGACAGTCTATAAAAAGGGGAATAAGGACAACCCAGAGAATTACAGAGCAGCCAACTTAACTTCAGTACCCAGGAAGATAATGGAGCAAATAATTAAGCAATCAATTTGCAAACACCTAGAAGAAATAAGGTGATAGGTAACAGTCAGCATGGATTTATCAAGAACAAATCATGTAAAAAAACCCTAATAACGTTCTTTGACAGGGTAACAAGTCTTGTGGATAGAGGGAAAGTGGTAGATGTGGTATATCTTGACTTTAATAAGGCTTTTGATTCTGTCTCGCATGACCATCTCATAAACAAACTAGGGAAATACAACCTAGATGCACACATACAAAATGGAAAATTACAACCCAAGAAGAAGTACTGCAGAAAGGGACCCAGGGGGTCATAAATATGAGTCAATAGTGTAACACTGTTGCAAAGAAAGCAAACATCATTCAGGGATGTATTAGCAGGAGAGTTGTAAGCAAGACACAAGAAATAATTCTTCTGCTCTATTGCACGCTGATTAGGCCTCAGCGGAAGTATTATGTCCTGTTCTGAGTGCCACATTTTAGGAAAGATGTGGACAAATTGGAGAAAGTCTGGAGAAGAGCAAAAAAAAAAAAATGATTAAATGACCTATGAGGGAAGATTAAGAAAAATGAGTTTGTTTAGTCTGGAGAAGAGAAGACTGATGGGAGGCATGATAGCAGTTTTCAAGTACATAAAAGGTTGTTACAATGAGAAGGGAGAAAAATTGGTCTCATTAACCTCCGAGGATGGGACGAAGCAATGGGCTTAATGGCACTTTAGTTTAGACATTAGGAAAAATATACTGTTAGGGTGGTTAAGCACTGGAATAAATTGCTTAGGGAGGCTGTCATTCGAGATTTTTTTAAGAGCAGTTTAGAAAAACACCTGTCAGGGATGGTCTAGTTAATACTTAGTCCTGCCTTGACTGCAGGGGACTGGACTAGAAGAACTCTCAAGCTCCCTTCCAGCCCTACGATTCTATGATTAAGTCATTTCATCATTTAGTATTTCTTCATTTCAATTTGGAGTCACTGTACCTGCCCATCTGAGAGCTTTCACAAAAGTTAACTCCTAATTCTTAAAAAAAACCCCACCAAATAGCAATTGCAATATAATAATTTACTGCCCACACAGCTTTCACAAACACTCACCAATCAATAATAATGTTGTAAAATGTCCCACAGTTCTATCTTCTCACAGTCCGCCTCCTCCCAAAATGCCCAAGAAAAACTATGGTCTATGTGGATGTCTAGAAGGTTAATAAATCCCAGCTTTGGGTGTGTGTATGCAAAAATAAAACATTTCCTGAACTCAAACAATCAAAACGGCAGGCATATTTAACAAGCTATCCATTTTTTTGCCACTAACAGTCCTTTGTTCCCTCCATCCTTGCCCCACCGCCTTCACTTTCCCATGCTCCCAAAGGAGGCTTTGTGATGGTTGTATTTAGCCCAGAAAAGTGAAGTTCATTTGAGGAGATGTTGTTCTATATGAAAGGCGTTTTGCCAATATATACAGATGTTGTTTACTAATGGTACTTTAGGCGCTGTTAAATTTCCAGTTCCTTACTGACGACCAAATCCCACAATGGTTCTGTCAGCATCAACTCCTACATCCACAGCCACACAGATCTCAAGTGGAACTGTGTGTGGAAGCAAGGGCAGAGCCCTTTGTGGGATCAAAGCGTATGGGTAAAACCCTCATCAGTTGCACAAAGCCTGTGTAAACGGACTGTGCAAAGATGAACTCACTGGAGACAGGATGAAGGGGGAGCACACCACTCAAACCCCTCAGTAGCCAGTCTATAGTCTCTGTTGGGGTTGCCAACTTTCTACAGAACACCCTTACCCCACCCCTCCTCTGAGGTCCCACCCCTTCTCCGAGCCCGTCCCCCACTCACTCCATCCCCCTCCCTCTGTTGCTCGCTCTCCCCATCCTCTCTCACTCGCTCATTTTCATCGGGCTGGCTCAGGGGGTTGGGGTGTGGGAGGGGGTGCGGGCTCTGGGGTTGGGCTGAGGATGAGGGGCTTGGGGTACAGGAAGGGGCTCCAGGCTGGGACCAAAGGGTTCAGAGGCAGAAGGGGGATCAGGGCTGGGGCAGGAGGTTGGGGCGCGGGGCGGGATGAGGGCTCTGGCAGGGGGTGCAGGCTCTGGGGTGGGGCTGGGGATGAGGGGGTTTGGGTGCAGGAGGGTGCTTTGGAGCTGGGATCGAGGGGTTCGGAGGGTGGGAGGGGGATCAGAGCTGGGGTGGGGGTTGGGGCACGGGAGGGGATTGGGGTGCAGGCTCTGGGCGGCGCTTACCTTAGGCAGCTTCTGGAAGCAGTGGCATGTCCCTCCTCTGGGCTCTGCGTGCTGCCCTGTCCGCAGGTGCCACCCCCGCAGCTCCCATTGGCCACAGTTCTCAGCCATTGGAAGCTGCGGAGATGGTGCTTGGGGCAGGGGCAGCGTGGAGTCCCCTGACTGCCCCTAAGCCTAGGAGCCGGAGGGGAACATGCCGCAGCTTCTAGGAGCCACGTGGAGCCACAGCAGGCAGGCAGCCTGCCTTAGCTCTTCTGCGCTGCCGACCGGACTTTTAACTGCAGTGCTGACCAGAGCCACCAGGGTCTCTTTTCGACCGGGCGTTCCGATCGAAAACTGGACACCTGGCAACCCTAGTCTCTATGGTCCCCTCATCCCCAGCTGGGTTTTTGGTCAATTACATGTGCCAGACTCACTCGCCCTGTCCCCTCCCCACCCACAAATCCCTCCTTTTTAGTGCCACAGATGAATTTTAACATCGCGAGTTTCTCCCACAGCATTGAAGGGCGTGCCCTGTGTCTCTGCACAGCCCCTACGTGACCTGCAACCTGTGCGAGAGAACTGTGGTATCTCCACTGCAGTTTGGGCCTGCATGGTCACCCAAAGGATGGCAGGATTCCCCGCCTTTGAGCACAATGTGCAAGGTGAAAAGCAAATATCTATTAACATTACCATAGACACGGGTACAGTCTGACAGAGATCTCCCTACGGCCAGGCATGAAATTCTATTTTATTTTCCTTTAGGACAATTACTACCTCTTTCAAAAGTGACTGTGAAGTCTTTACAACAGCCAGATAACAATATGAAATGCTCTGGTTCAACTCATCCCACAGGGGGAAAAAACAGCTGGTTTTATCATTCTATCACATTGCCCTTTGGCATCTGTTTTGTATTAGACATTGGTGGAGAATCTGTAAAGTAACTATGAGAAGGGAGAATTCTGTCACTTCATTTCTGTTGTTTTTTAATTCTCTGTAGCAATTAAAAAGCTATATTGAATCAATTTCTTTTCCTCCTTTAGGGAAAGGTTATGGAATTTGATTTTATAAGCAACAGATCCATCTTCTTCCCACAAACATTATGGCATAGCAAACACATCTGATGGAATCACAAGGAGACAACAAAAGTAATAAAATCTAACAATACTTTACTAAAATTATCCTAGTTGAAAATGATCATCTGTTTTATAAAAAGTCCTTTTCAGTTCTATTAATTTCAATGATTTGGGACTAGTTTTGTTAAAAAATCAATGCTCTATTTAACAATAAATTACTAAAACATTTAGGAACCACGGCTCATATTCTGCCAGTGATTTTTAAGCAGACTCCATTATTGATTTTAATGGAGAGTTCTATTTAAAAATTGATGGCATGATGTGGCCCTGAGACAGGGATAATTGCAAACAGATCTGTACCGGCAGGTCTGTGCCTATCTGGAGCCCCAATGACTTAACAGGAAAGGGGGATTTGCCTGCGTGGATCCGAATGGAGGATAAGGGACTACTGAGCCTTTATGACAGAGAGTTCTTACATTTCTCATGGCTGTAGGATGTGCATGAATGTTATGGTAAATTTCCATTATTTACAGCAGGTACATCTTAATTACAGCATGTATTTCTATTCCTATCTCTTCCTTTCCCCACTGTAAATCATTCATTGAGCTATCGGAATCCTATTGACTACAAAATTGCCTAATTCTTCACATGGCAAGCTGCCTTACTGAAATGTAGGGTGGTGATGAATCCCTAAGTAGGACTCAAATTCTTGAGGATGTACGCTGGGACGGGTCCTCCAATTAGTAGAGCTACCACCCCTTTTCCTCCCACAATTTTTTTTTTTACCTCCAGTGTTATCTGTGTGATACAGTAGAAGTTGTTAAAGTTTTCTAACCATTAACAACCAGTTACTACAGATATCTTCTGCTTTAAGTGTAAAGGCAAAGTACAGTAATCTCAGACATGATACATTTTATGGTACATTTTAGAGAAAGCTGACCGTTTAATGCTGACCACTGTATCTCCAAAAAAGTTTTGGCAGCAAGTAATAGTTCTATGAAACACAGCACAGCTCCCACAGCCATGGGGAAATGAACAAGCACCACATAATCTTTTCTGGGATTAGCTGTGCATTGGACATGCAAATTCACCAGAAGAACAGCAGTGCTGCACTGAGAGCTTTTCAATAGCAAACACACAGTACATACCATTTTGGAGGCATTTCTGAACATATTTGATAGGTGGCAGATGCCAATGATAGGGCCCACATGGTTCTCCAAAACTATGGCTCTAACAGTTACTAATATGTACAGTTTGGTGAGTTCCTGCAGCTCTGTATTAAACGTGCAATATTAGCACAACCCTCCACGGGGATCTTTAACATGGTCAGCCAGAAGTTTGCTGGATATTTTAAACATTCCTCTTCTGCTGTGTCTACGGCCAAACAAATCGAGGCGCTTAGCCTCCTTCGATTTGGGCGCTGCGGCCTGTTGACCGTGGCGCTCCCTTGCATTCACTGATGACACCACCAGTGAACACGGTTGGGGATGGGTATACAAGTACTCGTAGTCTTTGGAGGGGACAAAGTACTTTCTTTCCACCCCTCTCGCTGTGGGTGGGATGGAGGCAGGAGTTTGCCATATCGTATTTGCATTAGCCTGGATCGTGGGGTCCTGCACCTCCACTATCTCCTCCGCCTGTAGGTCCATATTACGGGCCACCCTACGTAAGAGGTCCTGATGAGCCCGAAGATCTATTGGGGGTGGACCTGTGCACAACGTGCCCGCCACTGCCTCATCCAGAGAGGAAGAGGAAGATGCCTCCGGTGGTAAGGGATCCAAGGGAGGGTCCTGGTCTCCCTGCTCCTGGGCCGGAGCATCACCTGCCCTTGGGTCCAGGACGTCAGGTGGTGCGGACACGGAAGCCTCCATGCCCCCTGGCGGAGGGCGAGAGATGGTGGACTCTGGGGCCCTTCTATCGGAGTGACCCGAGCGAGAGGTCGAAGTTATTGGAGCCCCTTGCGCCTGATGGTACGCCCACGGGGTCCAGAACGACCAGTGAGATGGGCCATGAGCAGGGTCCTCTGCTACCTCCTGCCAATGGCCTATGTCCTGCTCCTCGGCTTGCCCCTGAGGGGGGTATGCCGATCTCGATAAGTCCTCAGAGGAGCGAGACACCGATCTCGATGGCCATGGCGGTGCCGAGTGCGCCGAGACGAATCCCGTGGGATGCGGTGCCGCACGGTGCCGGTCCGGAGATGTTCTATCTCTACGCGGTGCCGGCGATCGGTGCCGAGATAGCGATCGGTGCCGATGACCTTGCCGGTGCCGGGAGTCGGATCTGGACCTGGACGATGACCTGGAGTAGGCCCGGTGCCGGGAGCGGCCTCTCGACGTCGAGCGTCGATCGTATCGGTGCCGAGAACTACGTCTCGATGTTGATCGGTGCCGACGATCATAGCGGTGCCGAGACGTAGAGCGGTGCCGCGACGATGATCTTGGCCGCGAGTATGACCGGTGCCGAGGTGATATCCGGCGCCGGGACTGCGAGCGGCGTAGGGACCTGCTTCGGGACCTGGACCGGTGCCGTGGTTCCAGCCCCTGTGATGGAGGGCACATCAAGGCAGGTTTCCCCCTAGATTGGACCGGACGAGTCAACGGTGCCGGCGGTGCCGGTGGTTGGGGCGGTGCCGGCTCCGTGAGAGCGATCAAGTCTCTCGCCGTCGCGAAGGTCTCTGGGGTCGACGGGAGGCACTGTATCACCGCCGGTCGCGGTGGTGACCCTGTCTGCACCGGACTCAACGGCCTCGGAGCCGGAGTCGACGGTGCTGGAGGCACCTGTTTCCAGTGCTCCACAGGCGGACGCGGCTCTACCCCCGGCACTGGGGGAGCCGGCGTCTTCGGCACGGAGGTCCCCGTCTTATGGGATTTTTTATGTCCCGGGGATAATGAACGGTGCCGAGGCACTTGCTGTGATTGCGGTGCCGACGAGGTCCGGTGCCGTGGAGGCTTGTCCGACGCCACTCGCGTGGTCGGAATGGTCGGTGCCGCCGGGGCACTGCGCACCGAGGTGCTAGGTGCCGGGGCCTGACGCGCTGATGGAGCGTCCGGGCTAAGTGCCGCCTCCATAAGGAGTTGCCGGAGCCGAAAGTCCCGCTCCTTCTTGGTCCTCGGTCTGAAGGCCTTACAGATCTTGCACTTATCTGTTTGATGGGACTCTCCCAGGCACTTCAGACACGAGTCGTGCGGGTCACTCGTTGGCATAGGCTTAGCGCAGGAGGCGCACTGCTTGAAGCCGGGAGCCTTGGGCATGAGCCCGGCCACGCGGCCGGGGGAAAAAGGGGGAGACAACCCCCTTAATCCCCTTGAACTATATAACAACTATTAACAAGTGAAAAAACCAACTATTTAACTATAAACAACTAGAACTATAACTATAACTGTGAATGACTGAATAAGCTAGGGAGAGTGGAGAACAGCTACGCCGCGCTCCACAGTTCCAACGACCGTCAGGGGCGGTAAGAAGGAACTGGGGGGGCGCCGGGTCGGCTGGGGTATATATTCAGCGCCATGAAGGCGCCACTCTAGGGGGCTCCACAGCCGACCCGCCGGTGTTGCTAGGGTAGAAAATTCTCCGACGATCGTGCACGCGGCGCGCGCACACCTAATGGAATGGATATGAGCAAGCACTCGAAGAAGAACTCCAGTTACACCTTCCTTAGATACCTGCTGTAAAACAAACAAGTTATTATTGTCTTTTGCTCCAAAAAGATCTGTCCATTGACTCCCTCCAAGTGTGACCTCACAGAGATTGTAAATGAAGGTAGTTGAGGAACTAAGCCACAAGACAAGCCGGCATTTTTGAGGTGATCCTTCTTGTCAGAGCAGTACCATCAATCTAAAAGCCGAAGAGCCACATGAGCATAACTCATGCATGTCATTTCAAATGGGTTCAGTCACACTGAGTCAGAATACAGATCTACAGTGGCCCAGCTGCAGGATGGGTACCTTTATATATATATATCCATTTAGTTGTGATACCAAGCCCTGCTGCTGCAAAGAGGCCGCTCCATAACTAGCTGGCAAAACTACACGGAGAAGAGGCAAAACTGGAGACTAGATGATCACATTGGTCC
This sequence comes from Chrysemys picta bellii, assembly GCF_011386835.1. Classification (NCBI taxonomy): domain Eukaryota; kingdom Metazoa; phylum Chordata; order Testudines; family Emydidae; genus Chrysemys; species Chrysemys picta. Next base: position 67,270,034 of record NC_088801.1, on the reverse strand, counting down.
CTTCCAGCCCTATAGTCTGTGAATCTATATATGATTATATACACCACCACTGGTAGGCAGCTATCTCTGGAGCAGCAACCAGCATGCTGGGCAACAGAGGTGGGGAAAGGTACTTTTTGACCAAGGGTGCTATAGTAAAAACTCCAACAAATAGTGCCATGAGATATTTATGTGCATGCAGAGCAGACAGGACTTTGTTGCTCAAGGTCTCATCTGAACAATGTTAATGCAAATCTGTTCAGATACCAAAACAAGGGGAAACAGTGTCTTTGTCTCTGTAAAGGTATTACAAAGTCAAAATGAAAATCAGTTGTTGATATGAGCCCATGAAGATAATGATGATATCAAAGGGAAATAATACAGATCACATCTGAGTTCCACAACCCCAAGGATACAGTATGTTATCATGTGTTCTTTAATATTGGGAATGTCTGTTTTCAGGACACATCCTGGTGCCCTGGCTATTTAATTTCACTTTTTGGAACACCCACCATCATCACCAGCATATGCTTCTTAAGGACCACCTCTTACTAGGGTGTCATCTGTTGTCATTCAGTCCCTAAAACATCTACCAGTGATTATCAGTCACCTAACACAACCCCTTTCCCCCATCAGTTGCCAGCACCTGCTTGTGCACACCTCTTAGATACCCCACCAAAATTTTCCTTTGCATTGACCCCAATCGCCAACCCTGTAGCTCCTGTCTTTTACTTTGATAAATATCAAGAAAATGGGCTAAAAATGACAATATGAATTTATGGAGGTGGCATTGCAATGTCAAATCAAGTCTATGGTATCAAGATGAAATACAACAATGTCAGGATAAATCTATGGAGCTGACAGCATAAAGTCAAAATGGAGGCATGTCACTGTAGGTCTACAGAAGTAACATTAAACTGTCAAAATAAAATCAGCTCATTGGAGTTTTGCAAGGCTTAATGGTTGTGCTTTTATTTTCCCCCCAAGGTATTACATAATTTACATTCACCCACTCATTCTGGCAAGCAAGTTGTTTCCTCATTCCTGCATGGTAAGAGGGGGTGAGTAATGTTGTGCCTAGGTTAGAAAATTTGAATGTAATCTACATTAAGGGAGAAATCGTGCATCTGCCTTTGTGACCATGGAGAATCCGCTACAACTCAAGCAGAACTGGAGTGGTTCTGCTGCACAAGGTGAAGGGTAGGATTAGAGGATGGCATAACGAGGGTGCATATCTCTGCAATAGCTTCCTGCGTAGCAGCATAGTGTGTGTGTGGAGGGGGGGGACCATGGGCAGGACAAAGGAGGAGCCAGGCTTGAGGATGCACTTCTACAGGGATCCAACTAACCTCTCCCTATGCAAAGCCATGCAAAGCCCTGCAGAATCCACCACAGCAAATCAGTCTATCCAGCAAACCTCTCCGCCATGCAAAGCGGAATCTACCACAGCCACTGAACAGGAATAAACTCTGCAGAGTGGCTCGGTAGCTACTTCATGGCTTGGAAGAGAGGATTCCTTTCTCCACCACACATCTGCCCAGCACCCATCTCAGGTATTGAAGTTGGGTGCTGGGCTGTAGCCTTGCACCTAAATGCTGTAGATTTCTTCACTCAGTGTAAATTCCTCCTATGTTTCTTCTTCATGACTTGAGGTTGTCTGGTGGCTGATTCCTCGAAACCATCTCAGACTTTGGATAAATATAAATGTTTGGGATGCTCTTGTAACCCACACACCTCCTGTGTGTGGCGTTCTGTCCCATCTAGTGGCTCTGAGACCACATGGAGAGAGATTAATGAGTCTGCACTACAGCGCTAGCTAACAGCCATATGGCATGTAGCTCATGCACTAAGCTCTAGAGACCCCCGGTTTGATTGCACCCACCAACAACCGGGGTCTGTCAGTGTTACAAATGGGGGCTCATCTGGGATTTCAACTGGGAAGTCTCTGAAGCTTGGGATGCGCTTCCTCAACTAGGGGAAGTATGTAACCCACACACCTCCTGTGTGTAGTGCTCTGTGCCATCTAGCGGCACCGAGACCACTTAGAGAAAGAGATTAATGAGTTTGCTCTACAGCCTTAGCTAACAGTCAGAGGGCTTTTAACTCATGCAATAGAAGCTTATGCACTAAGCTCCAGAGGCCCCAGGTTCAATCCCACCCAATGACGACCAGGGTCTGTCAACATAACACTCTGAACCTACTGAGACAGCATGTGCGTGTGTGTGTGCTTTAGACCTAATAGTATGTAATTTTACGTAAAAGCACTCTTATTTGTACCAATCATTTGTTAGATGGAGAAGCTGTGTCCCTATTGATTTATTTCTGACAGCGCCTAGAGAGAAACAGGTTACCACTGCCTTGGATTCTGAAAACCTAGGGTAGCAATGTGACTGAGAGGAAGTAGCTCTGTAGGGGGGCCAGCTCCACTCACTCCCTCTGGCTATGTAGCACTGCTCCTAACTCTGTCCCACACACCGAGCTCAGGAACTCTTTTCTTTGGAGCGCATGAACTTTGCCGGGAAATCCTCTCTCCCACAGCTGGAATTCAAGGGAATGTGGGGACAAAGTATTGCAAATGAGCTCCCTACATATCTTCCTCTGAGGTGGAAGCAAAATAGATTACGATGAGGCATCTCAGAGGAGGAACACTTAGTTTTGAGAGGGAAGCCTGAAAACTGGGGCTAGACATGCAATTTCTTTTTGGAACAGACAGATCTGGCAGAGATTTTCTTTTGTACTCGACTTTGTGGGAAACCTGGTCTGAGGGAAATGGACAACTTGGATAAGGAGTTACCCTGAATTAGCCTAAGGGTAGATTGTTAGATTTGTTTCAAAATTTCTTTAGAGCAGAGGGCTGGATAGCCTCTTGAGTTGAGGAGGGTTCCTCAGGCTCTTATTAGATCCCTTCTCTCTGTGGCGATGCGTGCGTTGCTGGACTGGCTAAGAGGAAGCAGAGTTGGACACAGGATAGAAGATCCCAGAAGTTCATAGAGGATCAATTACAGCCAGACAAATGATTGTATTTGTGACCCAGTGAAAACAGGTAGCTTAAATTTCCAGTATTAGAAGTATGTTTGAAGAGAGAAGCTAAGAAAACAACTGCTCTGCAGAGGAGGCACCAGATCCTTCTTGAGCTGCTGTTGAGGCAGACCAAACTGTGTGGCTCTTCAGGGGGTGGGGGGAAAGGGGCAGAGCTCAGCAAGTGATACGCAAGGTCTGAATCCACCCCCAATGCTCCATTGTGTGGCTCAGTGGAGCTGCAGATTAATTCTGGACTTCCTATTTATTTATTTTTTGTAAGCGTCGTTTTTGTGATGCATAGATGCATCAAATTAAAGAATAAATGGAACTGCACTAGCTAAAATGCTTTTGTTCAATGTATCTGTGTATTTTTCCACATTAACTGAACCCGCAGAGAGATCAGCAGGGTGTTTTGACAGCAAATATTTAAGCCTCCTCATCAGATATGAGAAGGTGTACAGATGAAACATCTTGCTAGCATAAGTCTATACAGTTTCAGTTGATTGAATCATGAACATATATGAAACAGACAAAATGCTATTCTTGTACAGGGTGCCATTTCATTTTCCCTATATATTTAGCTACTTAGCTATTTAGCTACTTTCCACCACAAAAAACAGAGTGATGGAGAGCCTTTTTGATACGACTTTCACTATTAAAAATATGTATATTGTTTTCAATTAACTATTATGTGAATTCTTTGAGACAGTGCAAAAATACCATCCTCCCCCTGCTCCCCCCCCAACCAGAGACAATGCAAAAATTGTTGAAAGACAATGGGAATTTTTCCTATTTCTGCAGAACCCTAGGTTGGTGCTTTGCATACAGTGCAACTATATTCATTTTTGCTTCAAGTTTGCTAAATGACTGCAGGACCAACACAAATCTGCAGGAAAGTTTGCTAAATAAAGATGAGATTTTTTTCCACCACAAAGCTGCAGAAAACTTCATCGTTCATGAGTGATATGGAATATGTACTTTGGAAGCTATTGCTTTGGAATATACTGTATACCAGGGATGGGTAAACTATGGCCCGCGGGCCGCGTCTGGCCCGTCAGACCTTCTAATCCAGCCCTTGAGCTCCTGCTGGGGAGTGGGGTTGGGAGCTTGCCCCGCTCCGCCCACCTGGTGCTCCCCAGCCCCTGACTGACAAGTCCCTGTTGAGCACCATCTTCCCACATGCAGAGCCACACTACATAGGCGTGACTGGCACCCCTTACCCAGACTGGCACCGCTTACCCACTGTTTCCGGGATCGTAGCACTGCCCCTACTCGGCAGTGCGTCCAGTCCCCAAAGTGCCAGCCTCCTCGTGCCAGCCTCTGCCCAAACTAGCCAATGATCAAGGCCAACCGCATCACAGGATACCGCCCCTAATTGAGTCCAATTAGTAACTGTGAGCTCCTTCATCGACCAATCCCTGAGGCACTACTCCTCTGAGAGACTCACCTCATTCCTCATCAGCCAATCACCACGGCCCGGACCCTCCCAGTCTCCTATGGCCCCAGCCTCAAGACTCTTGAAACTGACCAGGGGCCGTACCCATCTCAGCCTGTGGCGGTGCCTGGTATGGCCGCTTTGGTGTCACTACCAGCAGGGCCCCTAGGAGTCCCCAGTACCACCCCTGTAGAGTCTCCCCCGCCACACGCCGCACCCATGAGTCCTCCTGCCCCACCTCGGTAACATCCCTTACTAAATACAAACTTTTAATGAACGCAGATTTCCACAATGAGAATGACACCGGATTTCGATGCCATTATAAAGAAGGATGACCAGCTGCATCATTCACATTAATTAAAGAAGGCATGGAAAGGGGGTAAGTTTGCTTTAATTATTGTAATGCGTTGTTATGTTGGTATATTTATAATACACCTCTACCCCGATATAACGCTGTCCTCGGGAGCCAAAAAATCTTACCGCGTTATAGGTGAAACCGCGTTATATAGAACTTGCTTTGATCCACCGGAGTGCGTTGCCCCGCCCCCCTGGAGCGCTGCTTTACCACGTTATATCCGAATTTGTGTTATATCGGGTCACGTTATATCGGGATAGAGGTGTAGTAAGTAAGGTTTCATGTTTATTTCCACTAATATGTATCTTTATTAAATAGAGTTTATTTGAATATCTCTGAATTGTTAATTTCGTGAACAGTCATGGCCTGCCATACAATTTCCATGCCCAGATGTGGCCCTCAGGCCAAAAAGTTTGTCCATCCCTGCTATATACGGACTGTGAACATGTGACTTTCCCAGCTATATTAAAACACAGATCCTGTGTAAGCTCAACATTCATGCCTTTATTTTGACTTTATTATCAAATGAACAAGACCATAAAGAATGATCAAAACGTTTCCTCCAGGCTTGGCAAGTCAACCCACCCTCCATGTCATCTCTGCTACATAACCAAAATCACTTTTCCTGAGCAAGCCAGCTCTGAAGCCTGTTTCCTCCCTCCAAACTTGCTATTGCTGGTGGGAGTCATATAGTGAGGACAGCCTCAGTCCCTGCCTCCAGGACAGACTATTAACTCCTTCCGGCTCTTTCTAGGGCAGAGATCTGACATTCCAGCACAGATTAAAGAGCAAGACATTTTTTCTGATATTTAAGGTCATGCATAAAAGGTTTTTAAAAATTTATTTGCATGACTATTCCCCACAATTTCCAATATAAAGCTTTTGGGACTACACACTTTGATAGTTTAATTGCCATTACTCGTTTATTTAGTGTATCATGAACATCCTGCCCTTACGCCTAGGAACCACACTGCAGAAGGAATTGATGGTTCTGGCCTTGCACAGGGTTCACGTCAAGATGATGCACGGCAGAGAGAGGCAGAGGAAACGTGCTCTGACCTTCACCTTATTGCTGTTTCAAAAGGGAGCAGTGTGTTCCCACCGCCAATCAACCTGCTAAGGCCCCACTGTGGGATACAGTTTGCAATGAAGACCCAGAGTGAGGGAATTTCAGAAAGCTTGGTTCTCTCGCCCATCTTTAACTTCTGCAGGAAGCCATGGAGGAAGCTGAGAGCCATCACAGGCCCAAATGCCAGCAATATACAGATGACACATTGTTTTGCATGTTCAAACTCATTGTGTAGTAATACTAAAGAGCATATAGAATAGAGGCAAAATATGACTCATTGAATAAAAATTAAAGGTTGAAACAAAGATAGGAAAAATCTCCCATGAAGGTGTTTTTCATGTTATCATATAAATGAGTATAAGTGATTTCAATCATATTTCACTTTTTTCCATGTAATCAATAAAACATTTTAATATACGATTACATGTATCCTATTTTATATGCTGAATATCACCCTCTCATTACTTGCCGTTTGCTTAAGCGAAGCAATCCATTCTGCCTCTGCTGGAGAAGAAACAAAGCACTGTCACAATATCATTTGTCTTGCTCTTGTTAATGCTCCTCATCAGAACAAATTGTTGTGATTTTGAGATACGTTCAGTATTTGGAACATTGACTTAATAAACACAAAGTTGGAGAAGTGTTTACATCTTCTGGAGAATCTTGTGATTTGCACTAAGGACCAGGGACCAGATCAATTGGTCAGTAAGAGAAGTGTAGAGGGTCCATTCTGCCCAGGAAGAGAAGGGGAACAACCACACCTACAATATTGTCCTGCTCTCATTGAGTTCTCTTTGTGTAACAAGGATCTGTAACTCGGGGGGCAGCATGACGGAGAAGGGGGGAGGAGGACAGGGGTGGAGCTAGGGCATGCACAATATTCCTCCCCCCATGCCCATCAAAATCCCAATGGAAAATTAGTGTAGCCTGGGGCTGCATTAACTCCTCTGCAATTCCTCCACATTCCTAGCAACAGCAAGGCATTTGGAGAAAATGCTCGGTGCCATAGAAAGACTAAAGAGTGGGAAACAATGTCAGTAGTGTCCTTTCATATTTCAAAGCCAAAAATCACTTCTAAATGATTCATACAGGCTTGCAGCAGCAGCAGGTCTTGGAATAATCAGAAAGTCTCAAAAGAGCAATAAACAAATTATAACATATTAAAATATTGACTCAGGTTTTTAACCTGTAACTAATATTTAAAGTGTCAAAAGTTTCCAGCACCATTGGTTTCATAAGCTAAAACTAGTGCATTTTTTGTGCTGGTGCAGATATTGACAAACAAAATCACATTATGAACCATTATTTGTGGAGTTATTAGACCTGTCTATCTGTCAATAAGCTCAATGTTACAGGGCAAATAAATAAATTTTAGATTACTCAGGTTGTAGACAAACAGAGTCTTCTGTGATTTGATTTGAGATGACATTTTGAAATGACAACATAACACTCAATACTCAGTTTCCTGTTGCCTATAATTTCCTTAACAGACAAAAACATAGAACAAAAAGTAAAAAGTAAAAGAGCCAAATTCTGCTACTCGGACAAATAATGCAACTTTTGTTTGTTTCTGCTCATACCGGAGGGCAAAATATTCAAGTTGCTACATTTGCTTTATTATTTATTAGTTGTACTGTGGTAGCTCCTTTGAGACCCCAGTCAATTTTCTAGGCATTACATTGTGCTAGGCATTATGCGTAAATAAGAAAACCCTGCACCAGAGAGCTCACAGCCTAGAATTGTGACAAGACATAACAGATAGAATAACAGACAAAAGGAAGAGATAAGAGTAAAATGGCCATGTTATGCATAATAAGCAGTGGGCTCAGCTTGCGATCTGAATGGCCATTGTTTGCTTGGAATGCACTCTTGCCCATGAAGTGTTACACAGTTTAAAAAGAAGAAGAAAAAAATGAATTGTTTAAAAAGAATAAAAATATTAGAGCTGATTGGAGAAGTTCTGATGGAGCTTTTCGGGGCGGGGGCAGAATTAGCTGATTTGTTGAAATCACAATGTTCTGTGGGAATGTTCGGTGAAACGTTCTGTGGAAATTTCAATGCCAGGCAGGTCTTGGTCAGCAACTTGTTTGATTTTCTAGAGCTTTCCTATCTGGCTCCTCAGGAGCCTGCTTGCCAGGCTACCTTGGAGTCTGAGACCCCAAGGTGTCCAGGGTCCATGGCTCTCCAGTAGGCAGCAGCAGGCAGACTGCAGAGGAGCCTGGTGGAATGCACCAGAGCTGGGGCTCCAGGCCCTTTTGTGAAAATGTTTTAAACTTTTCATTTTCATTCCAAATTGGAATGAAAACTGTCCAATCCTAGAATCACAGTCATAGAGAGTTTAAGCCAGAATTGACCACCAGATCTTCTAAACTGACCACGTCTATTCATACCACTCAGCACCCACATACCAAATCCAACAATCAAAATTAGACTGAAGTATTAGAACCCATGGGAGAGTAAACTATTCTGTGCCAATGGCAGAGAACAGGAAGCATCTAGTTGCACCAATGCCCGAAGCCTCTACAATGGCAGGGAATTGATTAAGTGAGCTACCCAGATAATTCCAGCAAGTCACCCAAACACCATACTGCAGAGAAAGGTGAAAAAACCCCAAGATCACTGCCAATCTGACTTGGGGGAAATTCCTTTCTGACCCCACATAAGAATGGCCATACTGAGTCAGACCAATGGTCCATCTAGCCCAGTATCCTGTCTTCCAACAGTGGCCAATACCAGGTGCTTCAGAGGGAATGAACAGAACAGGTAATCATCAAGTGATTCATGCAGTGTCGCCAGCTTCTGGCAAACAGAGGCTAGGGACACTTCAGAGCATAGTTTTGCATCCCTGCCAATCCTGGCTAATAGCCATTGATGGACCTGTCCTTCATGAACTTATGTAGTTCTTTTCTGAACCATATTATAGTCTTGGCTTTCACAACATCCTCTGACAAAGAGTTCCACAGGTTCCTCATGTAATAAAAAACTGTCCAATCTTGTGCTCAGTTTGCTCCCTACTCTGTGTTTTCTCCCTCAAAAAATATTTGCTGCAACATACTCACAACATACTCAACTGCTATTCTGAAGACCGTTAAACCCCAGTATCTCTATTCCACACAACAAGATGCTTCTGCTAGAACAGTTACTACAGAAACAATATAATGATTGATAAGTCACAAAACATTCTTCATAACTTACACACACATCAAAAAGATCTTGACTGAGGTATATATCATGAGCCACAGTTTGCAATATATGTCACATTGCAAAATAATTGGCTGTAACTATTGATAATGAGGTTTATAAAAAATAAGATTTATACCACTGCAGAAAATTTCTCCCTTGTACTTGAGACACGAATGAAAATAATTTGACTAACAAGCTCTTAATAAAAAATATAATATCTGTACATTTTGTAGTCACCACTGATATGAGTCCTTCATCCAAAATGTTACTGCCTCTCCTCTCATTAATAACTAGCTCCCACTCTGCAAAAGTTGCAGACTTAGTAATAATCTTTACACAAGGGCGGCAACAAAACATGAAAGGCCAAATATTCATAAAATTATTCTCTACATTGTGGCCTACCTGTCTACAATAATTACATCAGCTATGATATGCATCTCATGTTTAGAGAAATGTTGCTTCCATTTTGCCTGAGCAGTGAACAAGTAGGCAGGTATGAAAAGTGAGAGTCAGTCAAGAACATTTTAGATGTGTTACCTTTTATAGATAATACAGCCTGTGGTTTGGTTCACATGTAGAGGTCTTAAATGTTAAGACCAATGCCTACAGATATTTGAACTCTAGCAGAAAATGTGTTCTTCCATTATTGCTTGGCTCTGAGCAAAAAAAATAAAATAAAAATAAAATACAAAGATCGCTGCATACATTTTTATTTATAACAAAGAAACTATATTATACATATTTGGAATTAGTCTCACCTCTGTCTCATCACACTATGCTTTATTAACATTTGTGTTATGCAAAAGAAGGGAAGATCTCCTAAAATCATTGGAAAAGCCCAGCTAATTGAGGGCCAGATTGTGGATGGCTTCTTTTGGGGGTGCACAAAGAGGGTTCTTCAGTGTTTGTGACACTACACTCACCTGAACACAAGGACTACTAGTCACTGGATTATAAGCACCACAAAGAAGACTGGGAAGGCACAGGGCTTGGCCAGGAAAGGAGTATATATTGCACATTGTCTCCTGAAATTCCCACTGGAGTGGTATAATTCTGCCCCTCTCCCAACATGGCACAAAACCAGCATTACTAGGAAGGATTAGACTTGTATTGGTAAATGTTGATTTCACTGTGTACACACACACACACACACACACACACACACACACTGGTAATAATCTATATTTACAGAAAAGCAAAGTAAGCAAAATACTGCTGGAGAACTTATTGGAGTTTAATTTAAGCATATTTATTTTGTATATTTTGACATGTGATGTTGACAATTTGTGCTTTAACATTTATAAAGCATTGTAACTTTTATATCTCAATGTCAACTGTCATTAAATAATGGGTGACTCTCCCCATCGTTTCCCCAAATTTTGAACATGTAAATTGATAAAAATAAAAATGCTTAAACTCAGAATTTTGCACAACTGACAAAATATAAATTGATAATAATGGGAAAATGCTTTACAATAAACATCAAAAGTATACATCAAAATTATAAAAAAAATAAAAATCTAATTCAGCCAAGTGTAGGCATAACTGAGCCCAGTAATGTGTTCTAAAATATATTTCAGTAGTACCTTCACCATGTCAACTGAAGATATTGTGTGCACAGATTGGGCATTAGACATTACCAGAAAAAAACAGCTGGTAGAATTGTTTGAGGAAAAGGAACTTGGACAATGTGAACGTACACTGAAAGAGTCTAATGTTTCAAGAGAAAATAAAACATCAGTGCCTATGATGAGGGAGTTCATTTATAAAAACTGTCCCTCTTCTATCATCTCTTGTGCTCTCATTTCATAAAAATAAGTTTTCACATTTTGGGACACTATAAACCAATTGCAAAGTTGACACTATAGAGACTATCAAGAGGAGTGCCAATTGTAGTTTATTTATTAAACAAGAGGCACCTATCTGAACACTCTGAGTGCCTTTGACAAATAATTACTAATATAGTCTATAAAAACATCAACCCCATAATATATAATAAGGTGGCACAAAAAATAAGCTAAATTCTGCACTGTCTTTATGTAACATTCCTATAGAACCACTTTTTTTAGCAGATCTCCAGAAATGATTTGCCTTGCAGATTGCCCTGAAAGTCAACAGATCTGGGCTATTTTGGTCCAAAGGGGTTTGATGTTCTTTGTGATTTCAAGACTTGTCGCTAGGCTCTAGATAAGATACATCCTTTTTCCCCCCCACACAGGCCACTGAAAGATCATTAGAAGGTAATGACTTCAGGTCAATACTGAGTGGAGCCACCTTACAACCAATGATAAGTGAAAGTCTCTGAAACTCATTACTAATCTCCTAGGCTATACTGTCTTTGCACAGATATTTTAAATATTTTGTAAACAATTAACCAAATTCTGGTGGGAGTTATACCTTGTGCAGCCCCACTGAAGTCAATTAAGTTGCATAAAGAGTAAGTCAATGCAGAATTTTGTCAAGTATGTTTGCCGGGAAGACAGTTGATCCACAATCTTATTGTGCAAAACTTGATTGTGAAATTTGCTCCACCTGATGTATGTAATTTGTACAAAATGTTAATATTGTATTCTGGAACTTTTCAAACCATGAACAACATTTTGTTATATATGTTTACATGGTGGTAGAGTATAAAAATGTATAGAGGAGACAAAATTATTTTGAAGTTATGTAGTGTCTTGCTCAACTTCTATCATTAGTTATAAAAGATGAGCAGCACTGGTAAGAGTCAATGGATCAATCTGCAAAAATTAATAACATGGTCTCTGAACCTAGTTTATACTTTGCACCTCTGTAAACTGAGGATCACGAAGTGCTTTAAAACATAGTTCAGTGACTCTTTCAACACCTCTGTAAGATACATAACCATTATCTTAACTTTACGGATGTTGAACCCAGGACACAGAGATTATACAATTTGCCAAATATGACGCAGTAAGACAACAGTAGAGTCAGCAATATAAAGCAGTTCTCCTGAATCCCAATCCTATACTTTAACCACTACACCAAGGTCACTTTATTAAAAACAACCACCATACTACAATGAATCTGCAACTTTTTAAATAAATAAAATGACATTACATTAAAAGCATAGTGGAATTGGAAGCGGACTCCATGAAGGCAACTGCACTGAAATTTAGTCACAATTATGGCTTTATGCATGAGAGGGAGCCAATCTCACTGGCTGTTTTAAACTAAGAACTTTTTTTTTTCTGCTCACACTTATGTTTAAATATATTTGAAGACTGCCTAAGTTCCATTGTGTTTTAAAATGCAAACGAAGCCAGCAAGGATCTTCTTTCTTCTCATGAAAGAATCCCACAAGATCCCGAAAACTCCTACAATTTTTCCAGACTATCTATTACAATTTTTAAGTGATGGCACTCAATGTAACTAAGTTATCTAGAGGTTTATCTAGCCATTCACCTTCACATCTATTTTATAAGCACAGACAATAATTACAGATTCCAGGATGGGATTTGGCCTGAGGACAGTAAATCCCAGCAGACCCCCCTACCAGGAGGCCCACCAGCTACAACAGCAGCAGTCAGAATAGGAAGCAGGAGTGGATGCCTAAAATAGTTGAATAGTCAGTGGGCCAGAGAAAGTAAGAAATAATTGATATAAAGCAGAACAGCTTCAGTGGCAGATTGAGAGAGAAATGCCAAAATAGCCAGTAGCCAGGCACTCACCTGGGTGGCAAGGAGACCTGCATTCAAGTCCCTGCTACAGAGCAGGGTTCAAACCTTGGTCTCCCATATCGCATGTAATTTCCCTAATCACTGGGCTAGCTGGGCATAATGGGGACATTAGCACCACCACCTCCTTCTCTTTCATGAATGGTTCATGAACCATTCCTTTCTGAATCTAGCCTGAATAATCAAAATGTTTCATTTTGATAAATGTCATAGTGGTTAATTCTGACTTTTCAAAAAAAAATATTGTTTTTTCCTTTTGATTGAAAACAATTAACATGAATCTGCAAAATGTTTCAGCCAAAAAATTTCACCCAGCTCTAGTCCTGATAGGTCTTCGGTTGCTAGCACAGTACAAAGAAAGAATAATAATGATTACATTAATTAATAAAGAGCATTATGGGACTGTCACAGTGTGGTTTAACCACTCAAAAATTTGCACTCATACATGTTGTCAGTTCAGAGAAAGAAAGTCAATCAACAATTGGCATACAGAGATTAAATACGAATAGACAGTAACTTTATGTATTGCTGATTCACAGGAAAGAAAATGAAAAGAAATAGTGACAAAAACATATCATCTGATCAAGGAACTGAATTCATATTAGGAGAACTTACATTAGGGGACCCTCCATAATTCCCTCCAAGAATCTTGGGAGATTTGTGATAGAAAATGGCTACATACACTTTGATCCCCCATAATCCTGTGGCCAGTTGGGGGCCAGTTTGCTCCACTACAGAAGATAAATTTATAACCAGCTGCAATGGCAGTTCTCCAGTCATGACCCTTCACCTTGATATATCCCCTATGCTGGCTCTATTCTACTTGAGAATACCTCTTTTTCTTTAGAAGTCCTCAGCTGGCCACTAAGACCAGCTGTAATTGTGTTTTGTGTCAATGGAGTAGTGCAATGCAGACTAGAATCTGGCCCTAACTAATGACAGAAAACATAGAAATATAGAGCTGGAAGGAATGTCAAGAGGTCATCTAGTCCACCCCGTCCTGCTGAGGCAGAATTAAATATACTTAATCATCCCTGACAGAGGTTTGTCTAAGGGTATGTCTACACTGGCAAGTTTCTGTGCACCAAGTGATAACACTTTTATTAAAGCGCTGGAATTAAACCATTGTTGCGTGTCCATGCTGTGCTGCTTGTGATGGTAGAGCGCATCCACTTTAACAGCCCCTGCAATGGCAAAGAGAGCAGTGCATTGTGGTAGCTATCCCACTGTGCAACTGGCCGCAGGGTGCTTTGGGAAGGGTTTGTAATGCCTCATGGGGCAGGCACAGCATCACATGATGCAGGTTTCCCAATCCCATTGTTCCATGGGCATCCTACTACCTTGCCAGCTGCTTTTCAACTGAAGTCGGGGGGGCAGTGTGTGAGACAGGGAGTGTGTGTGTGTATGGAGGGGGGGGAAGAGACAGTGTATTTTGCGGGACAGGGAGTGTGTCAGCATGCTGTCTTGTAAGTTCAGACAGCGGCAAGAAGCAACCAGTCCTGAGGCAGGGGGAGAGGGAAACCCTGACATCAGCCCCTGTCTCCCTCCCCAGCTCGCTCACACACACACATATACACACACACACACACACACACACACACACACACTCACGCTTGCCTCTGTGTTCAACAGCAGCAGCATTCCACATTAATGGTTTGCTTTGTGTCCCGGAGCAGATCAGCAGAGCACACAAGGGCTGTCAGAAACGGAGCTTTGAAAGGGGAGGGGGCGCATGTCTCCAGGGCAGCCAAATTCAAAACAATGAGCAGAGCGGCCACTTGAGGGATTATGGGACACTTCCGGAGGCCAACTGATTGCTTTCTGCACTGTCATGTGTTAACACTGCCAATACAGCGCCGGAGTCTCTGCACTTTAAGGCTTACGACTCTCGTCGAGGTGGTTTTTTTGCAACGCTGCAATTGAGGAGTTTCTGCACACTAAATGGCTTGGCAGTGTGTACACCTCAGGAGTTACACAGCAGAAAGCTGCTTTACTGCGCAGTAACTTGCCAGTGTAGACAAGGCCTTTAATATATTAGGTAACACGTCTATCTGTGTTGATACTTTATTGTAAAATAAGCAAGTGAAATAGAGTGAGCTGATTGGCCAATACTCCCAAACTTGACTGTAATCACCACAATTGACTGCTCAGAATGTGGAGCTCTGAATGTTACGCTCACAGTTCGGAATTTATGTTAACGAGGTTAAAACCTTTTATTAACACGGTAGGACTCTGGTGTGAGAACTGTCACATTAATTTGCACCTAGTTGTGTTGACAGCACTTTGTTTTGTGGCCTTATGTCAAAAAACACAACAGGCAAAGATAAATATAAGGTGATTTATACCCTGTCTTGTTTTTCTGCTTAATAAACAATACAAATACTGACACAGGCTAAATCCTGAGGACCTTAATTTTTCTCACACCTCACCCAAGTTTATTCCCATTGACTTTAACGAGTCTTACCTAAGAAATGAGTAACAACTGATGAAAGGTCTCTGTATTTTATACATATTTAATTTAATTGACACAACATGGATGTACTGGGTACCAAGGTAAAATTAAAATACAAGCCTGAAAAAAAAAAGAATGACAGATTTTAAATAGTGTGTCTTAAAAAACGCAATATGTCTACAAATCACATTTAATACATTGATTACTCTGATTCATGCTTACACATGTGTAAATGTAGGGCCAGATCCTTGCATCTTCCCTTCCCACCAATCCATGTGATTTGTGCTGATCAGGCTGCTGGAAAGATGCCCTAATGAGTCACCTATATCCCTAGCACAGGGGAGTTTCCTGGTGATGTAAAACCAGCTCTACACCACCTGCTTCTTCTGTCCTCCCAGGCAGGGACATACCTGACAGACTGTTATTGCGAGCGTAACATAGAGCCCTCCCTGTACTCTAAATTACAGCAGGATCTGAACCCTGGCCCCCAGTTGGCCCCAAGATCAGGGGAGTGGAAAGATGCACCTCAGGGGCTATTCCAAGTGCAGCAAAGCCAAACCAGGGGTCCTGGACCCTAAAGTCCAAACAGTTATGATATTTGCAGTAATCATCTCTATTGACATTCGTTAATATTTTTAATGTCTTTACTTAAATCTTTGGAAACCAACGGGCATTAGCTCTGTGACATTTTTTCACACTTATTTTTTGAGTTTATTTAATTTACTTTGTCTACCAGATTATTATTTCAAGGATTGCTACCTTAACTTACTCAAACTCATGCCTAAGCCTCATACACTTGATTATCTCATTCTGCCTTCGGTCTATGGCAATGAGATACTATACAAGAAGAAACAGAATTTTTTTACAAAGGAAAATATTTCAATACACTGTTATTGTCATGGTGAAAGCCCTAGATTTTTCTAGAATGTAAGTATATGCTAGTTGAAATAATGTGCTTCAAAGGATACCTTTTTGAGGGGACAAATATTGTTAAGAAAGTTCAGCATGAGTGACTGGTGATCTCCACACAGAGAGTGTGGGGGAAAGGAAGGAATCCTGTTCCCTGAACCCAGGAAGTGGAACTTCCATTCCATGCTTTTTCCCTGGACTGGCTGCATTTGAGGAGCTCCAATAGAGCTGGGCTCTGCATCATATACATGTGCACATACCTTGCACATCCTCCCCAAATCCTGCCCCTCTGCAGAAGAACCACACTGGTTCCCCTACATGTGGTGCTTGCTGCACCTGCAGAGGAAGTGGCAAGATTTGACCTAAATGGGAAGTTTACTCTAACCAAGAATGAAGTTTGCATACCACTAGGGTTACCATATCTCATAAATAAAAAAAGAGGACCCTCCACGGGCCATGGCCCCGCCCATTTCCCCACCCCCTAACCCCGCCCCAACTCCGCCCCTTCCCCACCCTAACTCCGCCCCCTCCTCCCTCCCACTCCCAGCCAGGGGGAAAGGGCTGCCCCAGTGCTACCGGCTTCAGGGTTTGCCGGGCAGCCCCCAGACCCTGCGTCCCCAGCCGGCGCTTCCCCAGCGCAGCTGGAGCCCGGGAGGGGAAGCGCCCAGCCGGGGGTGCAGGGTCTGGAGGCTGCCCAGCAAACCGTGAAGCTGGTAGCGCTCGGGCTTTGGGCAACCCCTATGCCTCCGGACCCTGCGCCCCCAGGCGGGCACTTCCCCTCCCGGGCTCCGGCGGCGCAGGGTCCGGAGGCACGGGGGCTGCCCGAAGCTGGTAGCGCTTGGGCAGCCCGGCTCTTAAACAGAGCCGAAGAGGAGCAGAGCCTCCAGCCGCGGCGGCTCTGCTCCTCCCCGACTCTTCGGCTCTGTTTAAGAGCCAGGCTGCCCGAGCGCTACCGGCTTCGGGCAGCCCCCGTGCCTCCGGACCCTGCACCACCGGAGCCCGGGAGGGGAAGTGCCCGGCTGGGGGCGCAGGGTCCGGAGGCATGGGGGCTACCCGAAGCCGGTAGCGCTCGGGCAGCCCGGCTCTTAAACAGAGCCGAAGAGTCGGGGAGGAGCAGAGCCGCCATTTTCCCGGACATGTTCAGCTTTTTGGCAATTCCCCCCGGACGGGGGTTTGACTGCCGAAAAGCCGGACATGTCCAGGAAAAAGAGGAGGTATGGTAACCCTAAATTACCACACTACACTGAAACAAGACTTCCACCTGACTCACTATGAACTGATTTTTATTACATCAGAGCTCTATACGAGGGTCCCACTCTACTCAGTAATTCAGTAAAGTTGTGTCCAAATTTAAATGTACATTGGGTGACATTAACTGTAACAATATTATTATATGGTATTTCATTTTTTTAAATTTTACATGGGTGAGGTAGGTGAGGTAATATCTATTATTGGGACTACCTTCTCCAGGGAAGAGAGACAAGATTTTGAGGTCCAATAAAAGCTATTACTTCACCCACTTTGTCTCTCTAATATCCTGGAACTAACACAGCTACAACTACTCTTGTTTTTGAAAGTTTCATCATACAGCGAACACTGTATACTTCTTCTTAAACTTTGTATTTGTTATTTTGCACAAGCTTATGTTATTTTATTGGACGTACTGAAACTGCTTCTTACAAACTTCCTCTTTTGTATCTGGAAAAATAAGAGCACTCAAAATAACAAATTCAATCACCTCCCAAGGGGGAGGGAGGGGAGAAACACCACAAGAAATCAAGGATGTCTCAATCCAATATAGATCACTTTACTATATGCATTCTGTACCATCAGAAATGAGTAAATTAGGTTATTGCTGTTCTCTGAATATATTGCCTCCACTCCTGAAGCTTGTATTGTCTCATGAGGACCTTAAAAGCATAGACTTTAGGGGTCCAGTGCCTCAAAACAAGCCACTAGTGGGTTCCTAAACTTGCTAATTAATTTGCCACAAAGTGATCCACAGACAAGTGTAGAAGGTGGGAAGAAGAATGTGGATCTGTGGAGGCAATATGATTAGAGAACTCCAGTTCAGGGAAGTAACCCAGTTTTTTGCCTCTACAGATTTGCACTCTTGGAAACAGCAAGCAGGAAAGCCCCAGGAGTTGAGTTGGGGATCTTCCTAATAAAGGAGAAGAGACTGAAGCACTGCCCTACCCAACAGTTTTTAAAGCTAACCTCCCAAACCATTGGAAGTCAACATGAAGTTATAAAGACGTTTCTGTATGGATCCTATACACAAGGCTGGGGAAAATGTATTAAGACAGCTGTAGTAGGATAAATACTTGTGTACATTAATGTGCAGCTACTGACAATGAAACAAAACACTAAATACAAAGACATGTCCCTTAAAAAAGCATTGCTTGTAAAGAAGCTTTCCTATAAATCCACCTGTCAAAATTCAGAGTTGAAATTTTTTTTCAGTAACTATGTCTATTTCAAGACGCTGCTAATTATAGTGACATTTTCTGTAATATTCCAGGCATGGAAAATATCCTTGAAACAAGGAAGAAAAGGATCAGGTAAAACATTTGAAGCTCCCTTACCATCCTGCCAAGGGGAATTACTAGGAGGACTTCTTGAAAAGAAAAATGCATCATCCATGGAAGAAGAAAGAACAGCCTGCCATCCAAAGAATTATGGAAAACAATAAAGCTGCCCAATAAACTCTAATGTAAGTGTAGTTCAGACCTGCATAACTAAGGACAAAGCTATTAAACAAGCAACAGGAAATAGGGACCTATTCTCACCACAAATGGACTCTTTCCTTTAACCCCATATTCACACGTAAGAGTTGTATGCGCCTACCATACTCTGATCAAACCCCCAGAACTAGTGTGCTAACTAGAGAAACTACGCAGGCTTACAGTGAAGAATTCTGTCTTTACTGGAAGGTAGAAATATGCTTATTTTTATCAATTAAAATATTACCCCAGGAAACAGGGTCTCCTGTCAGAAATATAGCTGACAGTTTACAGCTCAGATCAAGCATAAATATGCTTGTCAAACAGGAGGCTGAATTGAGCCTGGCCTTGAAGTTTGGGGGGGGGGGGGGGGACACCTCATGTTATTCATTCAGCTAAAGAATACCTGCTCTGAGCCATCATAGTTACTTCAAGGATATAAATGACAATGTGCAAGAAATCGAGCATACTGAGACTGGTGTCTCATCATCATGTAGCAAGAGGGGTTGATGAATACCTCCTCTTTTTTCTATGAAAATCTAAGTAGCAATAATATTTGGCACTCACTTAGTGCTTTACATGTTCAAAGCGCTGTATGAACATTAATCTTTTCAATGCCTCTGCGAAGGAAAAGAAGTATTATCTTCATCTTAGAGATAAGGAACTAAAACAGAGAGATTATTAATTATTGTTGTTTTAATTAGTTGTTAAATTCTCACCGTTTATTTGGCCCTGAGAATGACACAAAGGAAAACATGGTTTCTGCCTGCAGGAGTTTCTAATCTAAATAGGAAAACTTGCCAAAGGCCACACATTGAGTAGCAGAGCTGGGATCAAAACTCAGCAGTTTCTGGCTTGCAGTCCTCAACTTAAATCTGTGGTCTAAAATCAATGGTAAATTTTTTGGTGGAAAAGTCAATATTTTCAGCCAAGAATCAAACACTGTTAGGCTGAAAATTGTATCTGAAAACCAAAAATTTTGATTTGGAAATACCATCTTGGTGCTGCATAGGAATTGTATTTCAGGTGCCTTATTCTCCTATCCGTGGTTTCCGGGCTCATCTCCTTGACCAGTCTACATCTTCCATGAAAATAAACTAATCTGAACAAAACAGCTAAATCAAAAGAAATTAAATTACTGATGTACAGGTATGCAACGGGCAAACTACCTGTCATCTGAATAATGTATCAATCATTAAAAAAATCATAGATTTCTGATGGTTTCAGTTACTCTCTCATGGTATCTGAGGGGGGTTTCAGATCAGGACATAGCACATAGGCAGACCTAGTACTAAAAGATTACCTCCTTCTGAGTATGGGTAGGAAACACAAGTGTTACGCTTGTACTGCTAGATCTCTCTACAGCCTTCAGTGCAGTTCTGATGACACACACGTTATGTTAGATACCAAGTTTACTGATACCCTTAAAAATACCTGGGATAAATGGACAACCCTCTCTTTTCTACCTCTCCCCAAAAATATGAGACCAAGGAGAGACAATGAAAGTGATAGCTGGTAAAGGTAAAATAAATTACAGAAAATAGTGCTTCACATGATGGAATCCACCCGTCACTGTCTAATGATGTTATTAGCCGCAATAATGTAGTTGTGTCTGGTTTCTAAAAGCGGTGGATACTTTTATGACTATTAATATTATTTGTTAGTTATACAATGTGAGCTACAGCCAATGTAATCTCACACTTTGGGACATCAATTGCCCTCCTTTGGGGCTAACTCCATTGTAATGCAGAGAATTCCACATGATTAAGTGAATTATGGAGTTTGAGCTTTTGTGTGCTTATGAAAATAAATCAGTCACTGGCTAATGCTGGAGGCAGGCATTGAGATTGCTGGACCACTGGTCTGATTCAGTGTGGCTAATCCTACGTTCTTGCTTTGTAAAAGCAAAATTATCCTGGCTAATCCATGGCAGAAATTGCCTTATATCTCTTTTGAGGATCTTGTATATTGCTCTATATCACAGGGAGTTGCAACAAGATGCTAGAGGGTTCCAACAAACCTGCCTCTCTTATATTACTAAATGGGATGAGGTCTCAGTATGGAAAAGGTTGAAAACCACTGTTCTATGCTTTAATAGTAATTGCTGCCTACTGTGCAACTCACTCACGAGGCATAGGTTTCTGAAAAAAGACAGGTTGTGGTTTAGCCAAATGGAAGAATTTTGCTCTCAGCACACCCTTAGTTCTGAATTCTTCAACCCCATATCTAGTCATAGTGCGTTCCACCTCCGAAAATGAATAATGGTTGTGACATATTTACTGCAGAGGTGGAGCCATGTGGGAGATGGAGGGACAGATGCATATTTATAGCCACACACATCTGCTCATGGAAAGGTCACAAAGCAGGCATTAGCGATGAAGAACTTCAGATGGACACTCCCTGGAGGATATATCTCCCATCACCCCGCAGATTCAGGTTGGCAACTTGTCAGAGTTACAGTCCACATCCCAGCTGTTTTATGTTAAACCACAGGAAAATATGTATTTATGCTCCTCACATCAGCACACTGAAATGTCAAGAGATTCACCTCTCAATATGAGGACTCTCAGTCACACCAAAGAAAAGCCCCCTGGAAAATCCACACTTTGCTAAGGAGCCAAATAGGGAAAGTGGTTAGATGGAAACAATTAGTTTGTGTTGATGAGGCAGTGCTATGTGTGTAGAGTGGATATGCTTATCATGTGCTTACGCTCCTATACAGAGAGTAAGAGGTTTGCTTTTACTTAGTCTCAGACAGCGACCATTTAGTCCCATCTTTCTCTCTCTCTCTCTTTTTTTTTTTTTTTTGAGTTCTCCACAGTGGTGTCTCATCAGCCTAGGCAAGTGAGGTACAGCCCAACCAAAGAATTGAGAAGCTAATTTCTAAAAGCTGAATTTTTTTGTATATATAGAGACTTTTAAGGACAGTTAAGCATGTACATTTTAAATACGTAAGCTAAGTCCACAAGAAGTGCTTGTGGTTTGATTAAAGTCTGTCACATTACCCACTCTGTCTCTGGAGTGACAGGCAATGCCAGAAAATGTAGTGAGGTGGGTGAGGCTCAAATCCTAGTATAGGTAGGAGTGCCTCAGGAAGCTGCCTTGTTACCATGGCAACTTATCACCCCAGGAGTCGTTTTAAGAGGGTGTTGTTGTGGTTCCCAGGGCTTGGTGAGGCCACAGCAGGACTGTAGCAGTTAAGGGTGGTTCTGACAGTGGGGCTGCAGGGGGGCCCCTGCAAAGGGCCAAGAGCGCAAGATGGAGGGGAGTTTTCAATCATTCTGGCCTGGTAGAGCAGAGACCCCTGGCCAAGACTGCAAGGAGGAGGACAAGCCCCCAGCTGCGAGGGAGGCCATCCCACTGCTTAAATGCCTGGGCACTGCTCTGACACTCCTGGGTGGTGAGTGAGGCAGCAGGGCCATGACAGTAGAGGGCTCCCTGAACAGCCACAGGGCCAGTGACACTGGATCTCTGCAGGCACAGGGTGTAGTAGGGAGGCTGTGACACTGGAGAGGCACAGCAGAGACTCCCAACCAGGACTGGAAAGAGGATGATGTATATTGGGATTTGTGACACTTTGTGATATGTGCCTCACCTGTCAAAAAGGTCATGAGCCACCACTCATTCTGCAGGAGAACATTATGTGCCAGATTTCCAAAGAGCTCAGCAGCCAGCAACTCCCATTAATAAAGTTAGGAGCTGAGTGCTTATGAAAATCTGGCTCTCAGTGATTCGTTCTGTTCTGTTCGAGGCTTTCACTCAAATCTTGTGTGGTTTTACACCTTAGCTGCTAGTGATGCAGAAAATGAACCAATGGAAGATGAAGTCCAGATGGTATATAATAATATGGCATATAAGAATGTGTGGCCGGACAACTGGGAGGTTCAACCACGGAATAACCAGCTATGCAGTCCATTTGTGCACCTCTATTTTTCACTGTCATTATTAGAATCACTATGATTAATTTTATGGTTATATAAAACCCATCCCTGTAGCATCTATTAACAATTTGGCCTTGATGAGGTACAAAAAATGTGGGTTTGGTAGCGAGGTAAGGAGTAATACAGCAGATGAAAAGAAAAGGAAGGAATTTTGAAGGATAAATGGCAAATGACAACACCCCAAATCAAGGGGTAAGCAATGGATGATTATAAATGAAATGTACTAACCTCCTGATGCCCAAAATCTGATGGCTATTGGAAGATCCTTGGGATGATATTCCTGAAAGAAGGTTCACAGAAACTCTTTTTTCTCACTTACTGTCTCTTGAAAAATAACACATTCCTCCATGAAGAGGAGATATCTGAGCCATTAGCGATTATCTTTGAAAAGTCATGGAAGATGATAGAGATTCCAGAAGAATGGAAAAGGGCAAATACAGTGCCAATCTATAAAAGGGGGAATAAGGACAACCCAGGGAATTACAAAGCAGTCCCCTTAACTTCAGTACTCATAAAGATAATGGAGCAAATAATTAAGCAATCAATTTGCAAACACCTAGAAGATAATAAGGTGATAAATAACAGTCAGCATGGATTTGTCAAGAACAAATCATGTCAATCCAACCTATTAGCTTTCTTTGACAAGGTAACAAGCCTTGTGGATGGGGAGGAAGCTGTAGATGTGGTATATGTTGACTTTAGCAAGGTTTTTGATACTGTCTCACATGAACTTCTTCTAAACAAATTAGGGAAATATAACCTCAATGGAGCTGCCGTAATGTGGGTGCATAACTGGTTGGAAACCTATTCTCAGAGAGTAGTTATCAGTGGTTCACAGTCAAGCTGGAAGGGCATATCAAGCGGGGTCCCGCTGGGTCCAGTTCTGTTCAACGTCTTCTTCAATGATTTAGATAATGACATATAGAGAGTACACTTATAAATTTGCAGACAATACATAGCTGGTAGGAGTTGCAAGTGCTTTGGAAGATAGGTTTAAAATTCAAAATGATCTGGACAAACTGGAGAAATGGTCTGAAGTAAATAGGATGCAATTCAAAAAGGACCAATGCAAAGTACTCCACTTAGGAAGGAACAATCAGTTGCATACATACAAAATGGGAAATTACTGCCTAGGAAGGAGAATTGCAGAAAGGGATCTGGGGGGTCATTGTGGATCACAAAGCTAAATATGAGTCAATAGTGTAACTCTGTTGCAATAAAAGCAAACGACATTCTGGGATGAATTAGCAGGAGTGTTGTAAGCAAGATATGAGAAGTAATTCTTCCGCTCTACTCCATGCTGATTAGGCCTCAGCTGGAGTATTGTGTCCAGTTGTTGGCACCACATTTCAGGAAAGATGTGGACAAACTGGAGAAAGTCCAGAGAAGAACAACGAAAACGATTAAAGGTCTAGAAAACATGACCTATGAGGGAAGATTTAAAAAATGGGGTTTGTTTAGTCTGGAGAAGACTGATGGGAGTTATGATAACAGTACATAAAAAGTTGTTACAAGGAGGAGGAAAAATTGTTATCTTTAATTATGGGGATAGGACAAGAAGCAATGGGCTTAAATTGCAGCAAGGGAGGTTTAGCTTGGACATTAGGAAAAACTTCCTAACTCTCAGGGTAGTGAAGCACTGGAATAAATTGCCTAGGGAGGTTGTGAAAATCTCTGTCATTGGAGATTTGTAAGAGCAGGTTAGACAAACACCTGTCAGGGATGGTCTAGATAATACTCCTACCTTGAGTGCAGGGGACTGGACTAGAAGACCTCTCAAGGTCCCTTCCAGTCCTATGATTCTATGAATTACAAAGAGTGAAGTATGTGACTTAGGGGGAAAACAAATGTGTCACTTCAAAGAAAATAAATAACTTAAAAGCTAATACTGTAAATTTTAAAAATTAGTTACTGAGTATTTCCTAATGAAGTTATCGAGATTTGAAAATGCTTTCACTGCTGTCTTCTTTATTCAAAAAGACATAATGGAAACAAGACCGTTTATCTTCTTAAATACCATTTTACTTTAAAAAAAGCAATTGTTTTCCTCCTTCGTATAATTTACTCGCCTATATGAGAACCAAAGGATAGATTTTCAAGATAAAATAGCATTTAAGGAGATAGAGTGACAGCTCTGTTTTACAGAATGCAGTTGGATCCAAGTATGGGCACCTTGTAGTTATTCAGGAGAAAATGGGCACAGCGTGATAAACAGATTGAATGGTGTTCCTACTTTTCATTTTTATTTCATTTCGCAGATTGAACATGCTTCACTATTCAAAAAAGTAAAGTAACACTTTAGCATTAAACCTGCTTAACAGAAGAAAGCCTGGGATTATCTGTTTATTATTTGGGAATGCAGTTAACAAAAATGTAATACAAAGGGATGCCAATTCCCCTATTAAACATGTTCATCGTTATTTGAAACATTGCAGAAACAGAAGCATTCCAGTAGCAAACAGAACCCTTTAATATTTATTTCACTCGTTACATCTCAAGTATTCTTTCCCTAGCCCCGTTTCTTGTCATCTCAGAACTCAAAGAATAAACGGTTTATGCAGACAGGAATTACAACACTGTGACTGTGTAGTGCCGATAGAACAGACCTTGGGAAAATGCTGTCTCTTATGCTACCCCCTACAACTTGTCAACACTTGAAACTTACACTCATTTGCAATCCTTTGCAGGCTGCCTGTTACGCTGACCACAGGACTGAGGTAACAGTTCCTTATTAAATTGTATGTTTACATCAGAAAGGCCTAGACTTGGGGCCAAATCTTGCTTCCTTTGAAGCCAACAGTTTTGTAGTTGATTTCAGGGGAACTAGGATTTGGCCCCCTGATGTAGATGACCAGTCTGTCAAGCCTGGATCAGAGGAAGCCCTGTTCTCTGTAGGCCCCTAGGATGTGAGGATGTCTCATGGGGCCAATGGCCCTTCAGGGAGTATCAGGGACTAACTGTAAAAAGCAACAGAGGGTCCTGTGGCACCTTTGAGACTAACAGAAGTATTGGGAGCATAAGCTTTCGTGGGTAAGAACCTCACTTCTTCAGATGCAAGTAATGGAAATCTCCAGAGGCAGGTTGGAGAGCTCTTTCTTGATGTTTTTCTGTTTGCTGTATAGAATGCTGATCAGGTGGTTCCTCAGTTTCTTTGATAATGTATGGCATAATCTCTCACTGTGGTCTGTGCAGTATGTAGATATATATGTAGTATGTAGATTACTTGCATCTGAAGAAGTGAGGTTCTTACCCACGAAAGCTTATGCTCCCAATACTTCTGTTAGTCTCAAAGGTGCCACAGGACCCTCTGTTGCTTTTTACAGATTCAGACTAACACGGCTACCCCTCTGATACAGGGACTAACTGGCCTCTGATGACCCCATAAACTGCACCTGGGAGCAGGTTGGTGCTCCCGGTGGTGGCTCATCAGACAATTAGCAAGGAAGCAGCTGAGTTCTATAAGAGGCCTGCCTGAACAGTGTAAGTAGGAGGCTGCTCAGATAGGAAGGGAGATCCCAGGTGAGAGGAAGGAAGAGATTTATGTCCCTGGGGAAGGCCTGGGACTACACACTAGGGAGATCCCACAGGAAGCAGTGCAGGGTCCTGTAGGGAAGGAGCCTTGAGCTAGGGCTTAGAGGTAACTGGGAGAGCTCCCAGGGAAGACTGTCAGATCTCTGGGGAAGGGAGACAGTAGGGGACATCTGATTGTTAGCTCAGGGAAGAGAGCTGGTGGGTGCCTTTGGAGAGTCCCAGCAGTTTGGGATAGGCTGCTGCTGGACAGCTGAGCCACAGAAGTAGAGCTAACACCTGTGGTGGAGGCCTGGAGCTGGGGCAAGGCATCCAGGGAGGCAGTCCTGGGGCCAGTGTTTCAAAAGGGAAATGGAATGGAAGAGACCCACAGTGAGCGAGGTAGGCTCCTGTGGGGGAGCCCTGAACTAGGGACTACAAGAAACAGGGAACAGAAGAAAAGCCCAGCAGGGGTGGAGCACGAGTTTATATTGTATTTGGACTTCTAGTGGAGAAAAGCCTGGAGGAGTCAGTACTCTTAGAAGTGTGAGAAAGAACGATAAGTTGAGCCCAGGAAGGGTGAAGGATCTTCTGTCTATGTCAGCTTTAATTGTGAGTGTCCCAGAAGGGGACTGAACTTTATTTGACTTGGCCAGAGGACCTAGCCACAGAAGATCTGGTAAGAGGCAGATGGGCTGCAGGAAGTGCTAGAGCTGAGAATACCAGTGATGTTATGCACTAATACAAGGGATGTGCTAAGGGTGTGTGTGGATCATAAACAGACAGGGTGACCTTGAATGTGAGATGGGACTTGCAAGCTCTGAGCACTGGCCTACGTCTAGCAGACAGATGTGCAGCCATGCTTCTCATGTAGTCCAAAGGCCCAGAGTCTGCAGACCATCAAGAGTCCATCACTATAGTTTTGGACAGGAGTGGAGGTACAAAGGGGACTCTCCTTTGCAGACCATTTTCTTTCTACCATTTTAGGAAGGAGAGTACTAGTTGACGTACACAGAGAAGCATGTCCTATTGATGTCTGGTGGGGAAATACACCAACCTTAACCAGCCCTGCTTGCATCAGAGGTGTAGTCTAGCTTGCAGTGTTATGAAGGTGCATGAAGCCACATGCACAAGCAGAGCAAGACACACCCTCACTGTGGTACTTGGGTTTGACTCTAGTTTGGTTAATAAGACAGACGTGTTCTCAAACCTGTCAGAGGTAGATAAACCATGGGCTTGGTGGAGCCCAGGGCAGCCCCTATAAACTCGAGCCTCTGAATGGGAGTCAGTTTAGATTTTTGTATGCTGCCTTTGAGACTGAAGTCTTGGAACAGTTCAAGAATGTAGCAAATGGCAGCTGACACTTGATAAGGAGTCTAACTAGCCAATCATCCAGATAAGGGCAATGACCACTAGCACCTTGGTAAAATCCCTCAATCAACAAGCCAAAGGTAGAACTTGATACTGAAAATGTTTTTGGCCTACCATGAAACTTAGGTACTTCCTGTGCAATATGCATCTTGGAGGTTGAGAGATGTGAACCAGTCCCCAGGATTCAGAGAGGGAATTATTGAACTTGTAGCTGGACTTCTCTAGATTTGTGGGTAATGTGAAAGTAGAACTTGCAAACTGCACAATTGTTGGGGATATGCGATTCTCCCAAACCAAATAAACATTTTACATGCCATCATTAATGGGCATAGTACCCTCCCATGAGGAGCAACACTTAAATGCTGGCAACTTAGAGGAAGCCATCCTAGTACTAGAAAGATATCGTTTTTCTTAGGAATAGACTGGGGTTTTTTTGTTTTTTTTTTACCAGAAACAGCAAACAAAATACCCACAGGCAACAACTAACTATACCATTTTCACAAAGCTGAAAAAGAGCCAGCAATTTGTTGAACAGACAGCGAGCAGGAAATGGGGAGAGGAAGTGAGTGAGGTTGGCCTCCTCTGCCCATTTATGCCCTGTGCGACTTCAATGAATACTTCTGGCCAAAAGACTTTCAACTTGGGCACATGCACACGTGGACTATGCATATGGATAATCACTTGAAGGAGAAATCAGACTTATTCTTAGTTGCTATCAATCAATGCAGTTCCACTGACTTCTATCTGTCCTATTAGCTTTAAGAATCTTTTCGGATAGGGGGTTAATAGAATTAGCGGCTTGAAAGATTCAACCTTTCCCTCCATGAATAACGCAGAGTTTAGCAGAAAATAATATAACGGTTTCACTCCTGTTTTTTCAAATGCCATTTTGAGGAATGTAAACTCCTTCTGCCAGGGCTGTTTTAGGTCACAAAACAATACAATGTTTTTGCCTTTGTAAGTGATGTCACCCGCAGCTAAAGCTGCTTTCAGGGTTCTCTACTTGTCACGAACATCAGACAGACAGACTATACTGATGCTTCTTATATTGAGCCTTTCTCAAGGTTCATGCATCGGAACCTCAAAGCATCTCCTCTAGTATATTAAGTTTAGTAGATCAGATAGAAACTTTTCTACAATATACACATCAAAATTACTCAGAAAATCTAGAATTCAGACTTTTGAACCCTCATTTAGTTTTCTCAAGTTTTTAGTCTTTTTTCCTATTATTTTTGAGGAGGGGGGGCGGTTACAAATTTAGGCATTTCTTCCACAAAGTCTTTTAAAGCCTTAATCTCAGCCTCCACATGGCTCACTGTTCAGCCCCAGTAACTTGCGTCCAAACCAGTAAACATTTCTGAGACCTTTACTTCCACAGAATACAATAAAACATCAACCTTACATTCAAAATCTCTCATTTTAAGGAGTTCCCTTCCCCTCTCTCTGCATTTTCTATAGAACAAGATGGTGCTGGGGTCTAGGAGTTTGGGACCTGAAGGAGTCAGCCACCTCAGGATATGTGTTGCTTTTCCTCATTTTACTGGTAAGTCACATAGATCTTGTTGTTCCAAAAGGAAAAGAACAACTTTGGATGTTTGCAGGAAGTCAGGAGAGTTACGTTTCCCAAAGCTGGAATTACTCCGCTATACATCGGCTCCAGTATAGACTCAGGCTCCCCTTTCCCCAAATAATCATTGTGAAAAATATATTCTAGCCGAACTAACAAGACACGTACATAACGACTAAGTAATCATGTAATCCGGTTATTGTATCCCTCCTCCTCTCTTTTCCTATCCCCCCTCCCACTATTTACTGCTCTGATTCACTGAATCATGACTAAATTTACATTGTAAACTCCTTTGAGCAGGGTGTATGCCTTTTACTTGATTTGTAAAGCACACAACACATTTTGGACATGCCATAAATAATAATAATATTCACATTTCAAATACTTAGATACAGTAAGTAGAGGAATGTATTGATCGATCTAGGAGGCAGATTAATGAGCACAGCAGAATCAGATTTAATTAACAGCTGCTAAAATGTATTTATTGATAGGGCAACTAAAGCTTCTCAAAGTCTGTGTCTTGTGGTTTGGTAGCTGACACTTTGACAGGCAACACTGACAGAACTCTATTTTCAGCTGCCAGTCAAAGATTAGCAGTCTGACACCCAGGGAATTCCCTTTTAGTCATTAGATTACAAACTCAAACTTCTGCAGAGACAGGTTTTAGTTAGACATTCACATTTCCTCGACCTGGGTCTGAAGCTACCATTCCCCTGACATTTTTAGAATAGGTAGCTCTCAGTAATATATAAATGGGAACAAGTCAAATGAGAGTGCACCTGGTTATTTGCCCAGATTGTAAAGAGAAATGTGATTGAAACTAATATTCTTTTCCTAAGCCGCATTCACATTAGCTAAAAGCTACCATTAGCTGAAAGTTAACGTTGCCAGTGCTTCTCACAGTCCCACACCCAGCTGCACTGAGACCAGGCCTGGCACAGACAAGGGGCAAGAGACACAAAGGTGGCTAAACTACTTCTGTACTTCCCCCAATTCTCACAGTTAGCCCAGTCACAGGGCAAGCTCTAATTTATGACAGGTAGGATAGTCTGCCAAGGACCATTCCAAGTGCCAGGACTGCCTGACTGCAGCATATTTCAGTTATGCTCCCTTCCCTCCACCCCCGCAGCCCATGCCACAATGCCCGCTCCCTGGGTTGGTAGCAGGGGAAATGGGTGATTTAGAGCTGGCTTTACACCACCATCTATGCCAAAGGAATCCCCAGCTGCCCCTCTAGGAATGGTTGAAAGGATACTTAGCCTTGGCCAAGGATTTTACTCATAAAATGTAGTTCATGTACTGATGCAAGCGGGAATGTAGGATAATAAAAACTATTTATTGGCTACTGTGGATTAAAAATGGCATTTAAAATGTATTTAGGGAAAAAGTAGTGAAAACATTAATCTAAGAAGATACAGTGCAAAAAAATAAAACATAAGTATAAAGGAATAAAGACAAAAAAAAACAGAAAAAGTTTGCATGGAGGGATAACACTAAACTAAATCAATGTTCAATCATTTTTTCAATACATTATTTCCCCTGTGAAACTTTGACACATCTTATTTTCAGAAGTGTTTCAAGAGAAATAGGAAGTAATCTACTGACTATTGGACAAAGAAAACATATAATAAAATAAAGTTAAACGTGTATATGGATATCTGTTGTTAGGGTTTTTATTTGTTTTTAAGAAATGGTATTTTAAAGAGCATTTGCAGTCTTAAGTCTAGAGCCAGCAACAAAGAGTGGCAATATGAATATGTGAAGATTAATAAATAGCAGGCTTGCTGCATATATATGACAGCAGTCATGCACATATATGCAGAAAGTGGTTGTAAAGGCATCCATGGGAACAGTGGCAATTGAAATTTCTACAGTTGCCACATGTGGACACAGTACTGTGTTGCGAGATGTGGCATAAATAGATGATACCAGAAATGACCCCTCTTCATGGACCTATCCACCTTTCTAGATATGTACCATAGGTTAGATATGCAGTGTAGATCTGAATGCATGGCATGTAACTAGGCTTGAAATAATTCAATTTTTATGTATGGATCATTTTGATAGATAATATTGATGTTTATTTTAGAACTTTAAAAAATGATATAGTTTAAATTTTCACATGTGAAAAATTATGAGTTTTAAGCATTTCTTAATTTTTTAATCAATTTAAATTTTCAAAATTGTGGGAAATTATGGGGGGGATAAGACAATACTTACTTAATGACAGTAGATGTTGAGATTCAAAAAGCTAAAACTTTGTAACTGTTAAAACAAAAATTGTCAACATCACATCAAAATACCTAAAGTAAATATCCATAAATCAAACTATAATAATTTCTCAACCATCAGTTCTCTTGCTTTGCCTATCTGTAAATTTTGATTATAGATGGAAATATTTTTCGTGTGTGTATGGTGAAATCAACGTTTACCACCATTTACTGATCACAGTCTAATCCTTCTAAGCCTATATAAGGATTTTAAAAAAATGTTTCCACACCTAATGGGGTCTGCTTAAGCAATGCAGCCGGAGAACGTGTGCACACACATACACATATATAATTTCTCTGTGTGTGTGTGTGTGTAAACACGCACATGCAGGTGTCTAAAAAACAGCTTACTATTTATGTAAATTTGGGAATAGATTCAAAAGGCTTTTGACATTACCATTCAATGGATTTAAAAAAATGAAATCTCTCTAAGCAGAATATATCTGTCTAAATCTTGTATACAATGAAGATATTTAATAACATAGCTATACTTTTTCATTATGATTTCTATACTCTAGTCTGATTTTGAATAAATACTCTTGGTTGTTTTGCTCATGCATTAAAGCCAACAACAAAAAATGAAAATACCCCTCTGCCTTTCAAGGTCACCTTAACCAATTCCTCATACACACTGAAATGGCAAGTTCATAAATCACTGAAACAATGAAGTATTGTAAAATACATCTAGAGTATAGAGATGAATTTTAGTTGCAGCGCCATAACCTGTAGTGCATCATCTATGATCAATTAAAGATGACCTTAATTCAGCAAGATCTAATACAGACACTTATTGATTTTTCTGATTAATAGCTTTTGGAAACCTAGAGCTCTGGTAACCATTGCATGAATGTGTTAAATGAAGTGAGGAAATGGATTAATCACTTCTGGGGAGAAGGCATATGTTTCTGCATGACTGTGGCACAAATTTCATACAAATAGATATTGTGATTGTCAGCTAGAATCCTATACTCTTTCCCATGATTAAGACCCTGATTCAGCAAACCATATAAGCACATGCTAACACACTGAGTCAGGGCCAAAATGTTAATTTCAGTTAAAAAGCATGTTATTACAGTTTGCAAAGAAAATATAGCTACGTGCAGGCACATTTACTCCCTGTTTACTATGGCTTCCACCATTGTTTTCCATGGATATAGGAAAATCTCCTTACGGGCAAGGTTACATCAGTGCAAGTCACCTTAAAAGCCCTATTCACTCCATTTTGGGGCCTGGAGATCAGAAAGTGGTGGGATTAGTCAGAAGACACGCTCATGCAAACACTACCTGCCCAATCCTAAATTGGATTCAGTGTAGGGTGCAACTGCCTCTGCTGGCTCAGGAGGGAAATTTCACCCACCCTACACATACTTGCTCCTCTAGATACCAGCAGAGAAAAAAGGTAGCCTACCACACATGAGTTCCTTAAACTTGGACCATACTAAAAATAAGTGAGCTCTGCATATGGTTGAACCATGCTCTTGCAGAGCAATGAATTGCTTCTAGTTAATATTCTTTGTAGAAAATACCATAATCTGTGAGATGTATTTTTCCCCTTTGGCATGAATTCACTTGCTAAGGAAATAAGGATTTTGTAAAAGGTAAGACAAGCAACACACACACACCTAAGACTTAAAATATTCGGACACCAGTATTTCCAGTGAAAAAAGAAAACTAGTGGTCTAGCAAATTTACAAAATCAAAAACACGAGAAAGGACCATACAAAGCAGGAACAGTATGCATAGTCCATCATGACAAATGGTACTAATGATCTTTTAAAAAGTTTAACTGATTTGAAGCATTGCATTAGCCTATACGCTTAACAAGCGTACATACATACAAAGATACATACAATTCTTTTGGTTAATATTTTTATTTTTCTTGGAAGATATTGAGCGTTAGGAATTTTGATGTGTCACATAATCCTTTTATGGTGGAAAAGCATTTGTACCCACTCCCCTCTCTCATATATATATCTGAAAAGGGATAAAAATCATTATCTTTTTTAGAACTAAATCTATGGACTGAAAATCCTGACTCCATTGAAGCCAATGAGGATTTTGCAATTGACTTCTATGGAGTCAGGATTTCCCTCTACAGTGCAGAACCCTCTAGCCTGCCAGGTTGCTGCTTCTTTTTCTTCTTCTTCTTCTTGCATTCTGCTGTTGATTCCTCATTTTCTGCAAAATTTGAGTTTTCATTAACATGAATAAATAAATAAGTCTCTAGCTCATACATTAATGATGGAGAAGAGGAGGAGACGGATCAAAATGTGAAGCCATATCTTGTCAACCTGATCGAAGCGACGCCTGGAGTTTGTTATATAGCTGGGGTTTGCCCGAGTGCAACGCACTGGCCATTCTTTTGCCATGCTCCCTCCACTGTAGGGTGAGGAAGGAGTGGCACAGAGCCAAGGCTTTCCCGGCTGGCTCATTACACCGGCTTTCCAGCCCTTTTCTGGTGACAACCATCTGACGGCAGAGAGGCTGCTGAGCAGAAGGTGCAGGAAAAGACAATGGCTCCAACCTCCCCTCCACCAGAGGAACTGTAGGCAGCCTGTACAGCCCTAAAGTGGGGGTGCTGGGCTGGCAGGGAAGGAGGCAAAGTTAAGATTGCAGAGGACTGCTCTGGTTCAATACATCACCACTTCACCTTTCAGCAGCAGAGCACCTAGGCAGACATTGGAGGAATCTAAAGATACACCCACTGAGGGAGGGTGTCATTGGAAATACAAAAACAATGAGGAGTCCTTGTGGCACCTTAGAGACTAACAAATGTATTTGGGCATAAACTTTCGCTAGAACTCGCTTCATCAGATGCATGGAGTGGAAAACACAGTAGCAGGTATAAATACACAGCACATGAAATGATGGGAGTTGCCTTACCAAGTGTGTGTGTCGGGGGTGTGTGTGTCAGTCTAACGAGACAATTCAATTAACAGCAGAATACCAAGGGAGGAAAAATCACTTTTGTAGTGGTACTGAGGGTGTCCCATTTCAAACAGTTGACAAGAAGGTGTGGGTAACAGTAGGGAGAAATTAGTATGGTAAAATCAGTTTTTGTAATGACCCATCCACTCCCAGTCTTTATTCAGGCCTAATTTGATGGTGTCCAGTTTGCAAATTAATTCCAGTTCTGCAGTTTCACGTTGGAGTCTGGTTTTGAAGTTTTTTGTTGAAGAATTGCCACTTTTAAGTCTGTTATTGAGTGACCAGGGAGGTTGAAGTGTTCTCCTACTGGTTTTTGAATGTTATAATTCCTGATGTCAGCTTTGTGTCCATTTATTCTTTTGCGTAGAGACTGTCCGGTTTGGCCAATGTACATGGCAGAGGGGCATTGCTGGCACATGATGGCATATATTACATTGGTATCACATGTGTAGAAATACAAGCTGTTTTCCCTGGAGGGTAGATTCCCCAGCTAGTCCTAGAAGGTACAGTTTGCACCTCCCTGAGCTTGCAGAAGTGAATGTAGTCTTCTGACAGGTTAGTGGGTTTTTTTGTTTTGTTTTGATTTGGTTTTTTACTATGATGGGGTTGTTTGCTCATTCTAAACACCATGCACTGAACTCCCCAGGTACCTGAGACTCTAATGCACTGAATAGACAGAATGCCTCTGAGTGTCTGGGTCTGATTCAAGCTGCCACTCAAGTGCACACTACTCCACTTAGTCCATTGTGAACAGAGGACTCACAAGCAGGCCACACGCCATGAGGCAGCCTGAAGAACTGGTGGTGCCATTATCTAGCCACACAGCTCAGTCCCAGTCACCGTGTTCCAGCTGCTGGCCATCAGAGTTTGAAGCATTCATATGCAACGATGACTTCCCTCAGTGGCCTCCATTGCAAAATCTCTGTTGTAGGGAAATGTCTCTCCTGACTATCAAAGAATCTCTGAAATGCAGAGTTCTGACAGGGCAAAATCCCTTGACTGGCTAACCTTTAATCCTGAAAAGAATTAGGTCAGAGGAATCAAAGAGAACATACACATTGTTATGTGAGGGGCATGGCCACGCACCAGCAATCTTGAGTTCTAACAATGAATTTTTCAAACAGAGGGAGAGGAATCTGAAGGGCCAGGAAATAACGAGAACCCATAAAACAAATAGGAAGTAATAAGTAACACCACAATAAGATGTTCTAAATACAGAGAAATGCAATTCACAATTCCTTCAACTAAAGCAGAAAGAGCTATGCAAGAGGTATCATTTTTCATGTCAGAAACTGGACAGAAAGCAAGTTAATCGAGAAAGAGGTTTACAAGTGTCTCTAATGGCTAAGGCATTAGAGAGCTGTCTAACCACATCCTTGCTCCTTAGAGGAAGAGAATAAGCTGAGCATAGA
The DNA here is from genome assembly GCF_011386835.1 of Chrysemys picta bellii. NCBI lineage: Eukaryota > Metazoa > Chordata > Testudines > Emydidae > Chrysemys > Chrysemys picta. The sequence goes on along the minus strand of NC_088801.1, from coordinate 67,234,214 downwards.
AAGCTGGGACATTGTAATGTCTGCCTTAGGTCACTGGGAGTGTTTTCAATTCCTAGCTTGTTAGCCAGTTCTGATAAAGAGAGCATTTAATATGAATTTTGCCTGTGGAGAAAACTATTTCTTAGAAATAATCCACCCTTCTTGGAATGTAAAGAAATTAAAATAAAAGAACCAAAATCCAACAGACATTTTTTATGCAAGACCTTCCATGTTTTGATAGGATAACAGCTACCCAATCAGTATGTGGAGCATCAGTTCGTTATTAAAAGAGAGCTGTTCTGTCACAATCTCTGATCCTGGTACACCAGCACAGTACATGAAAAAGGCTGGCACAACTTACTTCCACATGGAGCAAAGGGAATTGGGGCCCAAATTGTGAATCAATCTGGCACTCGTGGGACTCTGCCCAGCTTCTGGGGCAGTGCAGCAACAGGCTTCCCTTACTCAGGTAGAATGCCAGGCAAACCCCATATAGATTTATGAGGGCAGTACAGTCATGGACCCCCAGTCTGCCAAGAATTTGAGCATGTTGTTGTCTATTCCTATTCAGCAAAATGCTTAAGCCAGTGACTCTCAAACTTTTTTACTGGTGACCCCTTTCACATAGTAAACCTCTGAGTGCGACCCCCTTTTTAAATTAAAAACACTTTTTAATATATTTAACACCATTATAAATGCTGGAGGCAAAGTGGGGTTTGGGGTGGAGATTGACAGCTCACGACCCCCCCATGTAATAACCTCGCGACCCCCTGAGGGGTCCCGACCCCCAGTTTGAGAACCCCTGGCTTAAGCACATGCTTAACTTGATTTCAATTAGACTTAAGCATATGCCTAAAGTTAAACACATGCTTGAGTACTTTGCTGAATAGGACTGCCAAATTGGGGCCTTAATCCGGTTTCTTGTACAGCATCATGAACATTTTTGGTGCTTAAGAAATATTAAATAGTCAGGTGAAATACAGGAATGGCATATATTTGCGAAATAGAAAGTATAAAACTGGGTCAACCTAGTGTAAGAAAACAGAAAACCTAAGGTGCTCTCTACAGATGGAGCTTCTGCTTTTTAAATCATAGCGTTACCAACAAAAAGATGCAATGTCAATTCCTTCATGTTATTAGTAGATATTTGTGAACAGACTACTTGAGCCACAAAGCAAAAAGTACATTACTGTGTCCTTCAAATACGTTATAACAAGGTTTTTCCCCAAGCTTTGCTGTCATTACCCCTGAAGTTGTGTGTATTTATCTGTAAAATCTTCATGTTTAATTTTTAAAAAATGAATGGGACAAATATTGTTTGGACCAAAATTAAAATAAAAAAAACTGAGATATTACGGTGACCAGAACCCTATAAACATCTAAGCAGACAAATAGCTAGATTAAAAGAAATCTCGTCTGGAGGCCCTGTAGGACGGTAAACATCTTCATTGGCTTTTACTCAGAGTTGTGCCTTAAAGTCACAATTGACCCCTAAAACTTGACATTCAGGAGAATATCAGCAGCATTTTAGGGATTCATTGAATGGATTAGAAATGAATGTTTTTGCTATGCTGATTAGGTGAGTTTGATGGTGCACACATTCTTAGTATTATTACCTGTGAAATCTAGTAATATCTTTATTTCATACAAGGAAAGGGGAAAGCCTATACAAATCTTATGTGCAGTGTTTTTGTAGCTGGGTTAGTCCGAGGATATTAGAGAGACAATGTGGGTGAGATAATACTACACCTCTACCCCGATATAACGCTGTCCTCGGGAGCCAAAACATCTTACCGCATTATAGGTGAAACCGCGTTATATCGAACTTGCTTTGATCCACCAGTGTGCGCAGCCCCACCCCCCTGGAGCGCTGCTTTACCGTGTTATATCTGAATTCGTATTATATCGGGTCGTGTTATATTGGGGTAGAGGTGTATTTATTGGACCAACTTCTGTTGGTGAAACAGAGACACTTTTGAGCTACAGAAGAGCTCTGTGTGGCTCGAAAGCTTGTTTCTCTCACCAACTTTTCTTTGTCCAATGAAAGGCATTACCTCACCCATCTTGTCTCTCTTATGCAAATATTAGTCACTAGCCTGCTATTAGTAAATAGCTGTATAATGAGTTAAGATGTTGTTATTATAAATTGTCTATTTGTAAGGTTGCATTCCACTGAATTAGAAGATACTTTGGGTGAAATCCACCCCCCATTGAAGTCAATGGCAAAATTCCCATTTACTTCCATAGAACCAGGATTTCATCCTTTGTAGGCAACTCATCTGTGGTACCATGAAGTGAAGCTTAATGACACAGTCCTACAGCTGAACCCGACATCACACCATTATGTGTATAAACTGCAACTTGCTATAGACAAATAAAATAAAGATTCAGACAAACAAGACAGTAAAACTTTAGTGTACCAGCTTCAGAAGTTAATGGGAAAGATGAAACGTGGGTTACCCAGTATATTATAGAAACAATTTCCTTCAGTTTTACTGATGCAAGCACATTTTCTTGAACAAGTAATGAAGAAAGTAACTTACAAGTAAGTATCTATATTCTACAAAAGTAAACAACAGGAATTTTTCAATCTTAAAGTAGCATAATTGATTAGAGTTTCCAAGAGATTATTTTGTGTATTTTCTTACTCTTCCTGGAAAAATATTAATTAATAATGCAATGTACTATCAAAACAGCTATACTAATATTAAGTACCTGAAAGTAAAAGGAAAACTCACTATTCTAAAGACTTAATATAATGCAATCTGTAACTAAAATTATATTACCCTGCTTTAATTAAGACATTATACACTAATTTTCTTTGGATGCTCACAATCATAATTACTGAACGTATGGGTGAACCCTTGAATAACTTTTAATAGAATTCAGCATTTGCGCTGGTGTCCCCAAAGGCAATAGCATATGAATAAAAGAAATGTCTTCTATCAGTGTGAAAATGGTGGAGACGTGAACGTCTTCTGCATGAAATCTAAACAGAGAACATTAGCAAAACAAAAGTTAGAGTCCCTTTCTCAAATCTTGTCAAGAATACTGCTGCCATAGGCATTCTGTAGCCTTTTCCATTTGATTGGTTATAGCAGTGCCTAAATTCTACTCTGAAAATGCTGTCTGTGTGAAGATAGCCTCAAGTCTCCATTGGTTCCAGATGTCTCGGAATATCGTTTACCCCTGTAACATTTTCTAAAGAGAGAGTTCTAAAGGCATTCTTGAGGATAGTTGCTTGCCAGTTGGTGCTATTGTTGAAGTATATTCAATGGTAATTAATGAAAAAATAGTAAAAGCAAACATAGCACTAACTCACTAATGATAGCTTCGGTTGTTACAAATGTTTTCCAGGAGCGGATTTACCATGAAACAAACCGTGCGGTGGCATGGAGCCCCCAATAACAGGGGGCCCCCAAAATGCAGGATAAATATCTGACAACCTGCCCCCGAGTCCTGACTGGTGGCGCAGCAGGGCTCAGGCAGGCAGGCTGGCTGCCTGCATGCTGTGGCCAGTGGCCCCACGCCACTCCCAGAAGGGTCTGGCTGCTGGCATATCTCTGCACGCCCCGACGGGGGTGGGAGACGGCTCTGCATGCTGCCCCCACCCCAGGCAGCGCACGGAGACCCACTACCCACCTCCCCCCAAGGGGCGCGCAGAGATGTGCTAGCAGCAGGGCTAAGGCGGCTTCCTACCTGCTCTGCCTCCCTCCCTCTCTCCCTCCCTCCGTGCGGTTTCACTCCCTGAAGTGGCCAGCATATCCCTACAATCCCTGGGTGGGCGGAGGGGGGTGTCTCCGTGCACTGCCCCCGCCCCGAGCGCCGGAACTGCGGCCAATAGGAACTGCGGGGGTGGCGCCTGTGGGCAGCAGAGACACCCTGCCCCCGCCCCGCCTAGGAGCCACTGCTGGAGGGGTGTGTTTGCCCGTCACTTTGGGAGTCATGCTGCCCGAGGTAAGCACCGCCCCCCTGTCCCCAACTCCCTTCCCCAGCCCACACCCTGCACCCCAACTTCCTCCCACAGCCCACACCCCTCACCCCTCCTCCCACACCCCACCCCAGCCCAGAGCCCACACCCAGCACCCAGTATATATGGTAGTTTAACAGAGTTTCATCTACAGCATCCCCTCCCACGCAGCCTCAGCTCACTCAATCCACCACTGGCGCAATGCTCTGGGCGGCGGGGCTGTGAGCTCCTGGGGCAGAGCAGCAGCAGAGCCTGGCCTGACCCGGTGCTCTGAGCTGCGTGGTGGTGGCGTCGGCGTGGCTGGCTCCAGCCGGGCGGTACGGCTGTAGCGCCGCCAGCCACCGGTGCTCCAGGCAGCGCAGTAAGGGGGCAGGGGAGTAGGGGGGTTGGATAGAGGGCAGGGGAGTTCGGGGTAGTGGTCAGGGGGCGGGGGTGAGAACAGGGGCCCCGGGGGGCAATCAGGAAGGAGGGGAATGGATGGGGCGTCAGGGAGCAGTCAGGGGCAGGGGTTCCGGGGGCAGTCAGGGGACAGAGAAGGGGTGGTTGGATGGGGTAGGGGTCCTGGGGGGGCTGTCAGGAATGAGAGGAGGGGTTGGATGGGGCGGCGGGGGTTCTGGGGCGATCAGGGGACAGGGAGCGGGGGGGCGTGGATGGGGCAGTGGTCCCAGGGGGGCTGTCAGGGAACATGGGGGGTTGAATGGGGCAGGAGTCCCGAGGGGGGGGGCAGATAGGAGGTGGGGGCCGGGCCACGATCCCTTCCCCTAACCAGCCCTCCATACAATTTACAAAATGCGATGCCGCCCTCAGGTCAAGTTTGCCCGCTCCTGATCTACAGTGAAGGCCGAGACTGACCAAAGTATGAAAGATTACAGATGATTTGGGCACGTGTAAGAACTGGAAGAACTATTTCCAGTCTGAACAACAGAGGGCAATGGTATAGTATGTAAGTTCATTTGAGAGTGCAAGCACTACTCATGAGGTAGAAGACTGAATTACTGTAAAAATATATGTCAAAATGAGGATCACTGAGTTTCAGTTAATCCGCTCTAATTTAGCAAAATCAGACTCTACACAGGTGTGGGTTTTTCTCCCACCAAAAAAATATTCTCTTTGAAGGACCATTAAATACAGTAAATAAATAGGTGAAAGGACAGGATAAATTCCTGTCTAATGAAAATGATACCGCTGGTTGTCACAATTAAATTCATGTTTTTATTTTGTTAGATCAAATCCCATTGTTGAAGCTGAGTTAGCTCCATGGGAACTTTTCTAATATGACAGAAGCATGCGTCAGTCAAGTCCCTCAACCAACAAACCAGTCACATTCAATTGTCAGTACCAACAAAAGTGTTAGATTATTATATACAGAAAGCTGAAGCAGATACTATGGATTTGTATTCAGTTCAGTAAATTCCCTTCTAATATCAAGATCATGCATAACTGCTATATTTGTTTCATCATGTTTCCTTTGTATATTTCCAAATGTGCTTTGAATATGGGCATGTAATAGAAAACAATGTGGGCTTAAAGATAATAAAGGATAGAAATTTTACCAGTACAGAATATGCTCCAGGGTCCGGCATTAGAGGCAACACTGGACACAATGAAGGATTCTTCCACTAGAAAATATTATGTATAAAATGAATGGTACATAGGTGGAGATACAGGCCAAAACAGTCTAAATTGGGTATTTAACAGTAAGCACCTAAATCCATAATTAGGCACTTAGATGCTTTAATGAGTAGTGAAATAGTATTTAAAATATCACTAGTAGGTGAGTTAGCACCCATTTACATTATTAGGGGCAGTTCACACCTCACAGCTACTGTTTCAGGTATTCTGCAAACTCAGGGAGACGTTGCTTCAGTGGTTTCACTCAGGTAACGTTAGTATGGCTAAAGCACTGAAGTAGGACTCAGGAGATCTTGGTTCTATTTCTAGCATTGCCACAGACTACCTTTGTGATAACGGGCAAGTCATTTAATCTTTCTGTGCCTCAATTCCTCATGTGTAAAATGGAGATAATAATATTTCTTTGGTACTGTTTGCCTATAAAAATGGTAAGCTCTTCAGAGCAGGGACTGTTTCTTCCTGTTTGTGTCAGTTCTTAGCACAATGGGGACCAGATACTGAAAAACAAATCGTAATCCAGTGGCCTTTTCAGAGGTATTCAGCACTCACAAGTCATATTAAAGTCTGTGGGTCTTATGAATGATCAGAACTCTGAAAATAAGGGTAGTTTTATTTAGATGCCTAACTTAAGACAACCAAGTTTGAAAAATGTGGCCTTTACATATTTCAGCGTTAGCATACTTCATTTAAGATTTGCACAAATAATTGTACTGCATATCTGGCTGACACAGGTGGAAGTCTGGTGTACTAGAAATACTCACTGTAAAATATCAACCAGTTGTCTCCCATTTTCTTGCTCAAAACAGTCCCCCCAAACCATTCTCTGAGGAATCTCAACATATGACACAGCTTCAGAAGTAGCAAAATCCCATGTTTTTAAAAAAGCACCATAGTGAGCTGAATGGAGGTAGTGCATTGACCAGGTTCAAATTCCCATCTACCTTACAATTCTCATTTAATGGCCTACCTGAAATGAAGTGTGGGAAACAGCAAAATCATTAGGTCCCAACGGGGAGTGGTCTTATTTTCCTGTTGTTGAATAACCGCTTCCTCAACAAGCAGGTCTCATATTAAGTCTCACGGAAACAGCTGGCAGTTTTATTTTAGCAGTGGAGGGGAAACGGAAGTTAAAAGGCAGTTCAATAGAGACGTGATGACAATTTCTGGACCACTTGGGTAGGATCAGGAGAAAGCTCAGAACTTGATGCTTAAGACTTTGCACTCACCCTCAAAGCAAACATCTTATTATAAGTATCCCTAGGGTGTTATGGAGGTGCCCAAGTGGCTCCATACTTAAGGCTGCATTTAGTGTTCTACTTGAAGTGGTGTGTAAATTACCTTTAATTAAGTATGGCCATTCACTAAAACCAATCACAATCATGGATTATTTAAAAAAAAGAAACTTAATTTTTAATTTTTAGGTACTTTTCACTCTCCTCAGGGCATCTTTTCCCAAACTGGGACTGGGAGTGGCTGGCTCATTACAAAAGCAACTTTCCTTCTCTTGGTATTAACACCTCCTCATCAATTATTGGGAGTGGACTACCTCCACCTTGACTGAATTGGCCCTGTCAACATCGGTTTTCCACTTGTAAGGTAATTCCCTTCTCTTCATGTATAATAATGCCTGCATCTGTAATTTTCACTCCATGCATCTGAAGAAGTGGGCTTTTTACCCACGAAAGCTTATGCCCGAATAAATCTGTTAGTCTTTAAGATGTCACCGGACTCCTGATTTTTTTCCCCAAACTGTGACCCTGGGTGGCTGGTCAAATAGGACTAGTCAAGGGACAAGGCCCTGAATCAAACTTGTTCTACGATGTCCAGTTTTCTTTTTTTCTAATTGTTATGATTGCTAAAAAACTGTGACCCAAGTGACACTGATGAAGCAATGTCTGTCTGAGTTTGTAGAGAGCCTGAAACAATAGCTGGGAGGTATAAACTGGCCCCAATAATTAAACAGGTAGTAATTCAGCTGCCAATAATGCTACTTTAAATGTCAGTACTGTTAACTATTTCACTGCTTATCAACGCATGTAAGAAAGGAAAGAAAGCACCATACTAGATCAATCTATTCTGAGTGACCACTCATTTTGGCTTGGCTGTTAACAACACATGGTGGAGTTAAAGGGTGGAGCAATTGGTTTCATTTTACTGAAAGTCAGGGAAGTACTCAATTTTCAAAAGTTTGGGACATGCTACCTTAAGGCCTTCTTTGCAGAGTTCTAAAAAATTTTAAGACATACTTTTACAAATTTCCATAGGGATTGTGACCTTTTTTCAATGACAATCTAAAACCTCACATGCTTGAAATTTAACCACAGGGCTTCATATTACAGAAAAGCTTAACATAATATAATTTTTAAAATAAATTATTAAAAATATAAATAGCTGGTTTTATGTTTAGTTGGTAGGTTGGGTTTTTGCCAGAACTCTTATTTTTCACTACTCTCAAACACACAAGACCTTATCTCCAGCCTCATATTTTTTCAGGAACAAACAACTCATTATAACAACTATTATAGATGTGTCCAGAAAATGTGGCTTCATCTAATTGATGTTAGTTAAGATCATGTATTTGATTTCTGTGTAGGGTGACCAGATGTCCCAATATTATCGGAACTGTCCCAATATTAGAGGCTTCGTCTTATATATACACAACTATACCCCTCCCCTCAAAATGTCTCCATTTTTCACACTTGCTATCTGGTCACCCTATTTCCATATGAGAAACTTAAAGCATGCATTGAGTATGATTCTATGTTGGAAATGAGAATGAGTGTGGTGTTTGGCAATGCAGACTGTGACTGTGTTTGCGTATGATGGTGTGTGGCTGCTAAGACGTGAGTTGAACTTGTAGATATTAATGTTGATTTAAATGCTAATGTTGATTAGTCAGTTTCCCTGATTTTTATTGACAGAAGATGCACTTGAGTAACCTTAACACTAACTATGAAGTTTTTCTTGAGGTGCAATTTTGGTAAGCGCAAAGAAAACATAGTCAATACTTGCACAAGTTTTTATAGTTTTCAAAACATTCTGTGGGGAGGTAAAGCAATCTGCAGGGTCAAGAGAAAGCTGAGGAGCAAGTTCACTAACATCTGTGAGGGCTTTTGTTCAGCTTCTGTGGGAATCTATGGCACATGTTGGGGAATTCTGCAGACTTTCCTACTTTTATCTTTATAATTAACCTACCTGTATGAATGCTAGAAATAGAATTACAAGAAAAACAGAATATATTGCATTCAGAAGCCATCGTAAAATACAATAAGAGGAGCAACAGAATAAGAAGAAACAATGAAGAGCATTTTTGCGTACACAAACAGACAAGACAGCTAAACACAGTTACCATCACATCAGTAAAGCAAGCATAATAAAATATGAGGCAAATGAAAAAAAATCAATTCTGTAACATATTGTTATGAGAGTAGGAAACAGCCCCATGTGCCTTATTCTGAAGTGGTTTTATTTCTTCTTTCATATATGCTGGAGATCATTCTCAACTGTTTTCAAAAACACAACAGGCTGCTTCAGGGAGCAAGAACCACTTCCCCATAGCCTGATTAGTTTTCTGGGGTGCATAGTGTTCACAGTATCCTTGTTAGATGTTGAGTATTATCACAATGGAATACTAATAAGATACACAAAAGAGTAGGTGACCAGGGGAGAGAGTACAATGTTTAGCCTCCAAGATTGGAGAAGAGGAACTATTTTTTTTTTTAATAAAGAAGGCACAAATTTGCAGTTTCTATAGATTTTCTCTGCCAGGTTTATCTGACATTGAGAATAAATAATTATCACCATACTACTTGTATAACATATTGCTGTAGCAATAGGAAACAAACAAACAAAATGACAGCAATGATGAAGAAAGCAAGTTCATATTGAAAAAATGGACAAAAATACAGATATATTAAAAACAGAGTGAACAATTTCAGTAGCAACAGACGTAGATAATGACCATTTACAAAAGCTCTTTATTCTGCTTTGCAAATGTTGTTTACACTTCTTTCAGTGCAGACGGAGATTAGTCATATAAACACTCTAGTGCTAGCTCCAATGTTGGCAGCCTATTGGAAATTAAATATATGATGTATATAATTGTCAAAATATGTCCTTTTTATATATCCCTCTGTAGTGAGGCTGAGTGGCCTCCCTCCGAGCAGCAGAGCAAGGCACCATTACACGCCCCTTGGAAGGCGGGGCCTAGATCGCCCCCACCCCCTCCCACCAGAAGGACTGGGGCGGAGCCGGAAGTCTAAGAGGCCAGCCCTGCAGCTCAGTTTGGGGAGAGCCTGCCCCGGAGGAGGACGCTCGGCTGGTTCTCCAGAGGCCCCGAGAGGAACCTGTGCCTGATTGTTCCCGATCCCCAGACGTAGACGACGCTGGCCCAGAGTACCCACTGCAGTTTACTCTGAAGAGCCGGAAGAGGCGTGGAGGCTGCAGATACCAAACCCCGAGGAGGCAGGAAGTATCCCGGGGCAGCCATGGAGCAGCCGGCTGCAGAGCCCGGCGTGGCTCAGTTGGCGTGTTGCGGCTGGATCCCTGCTGACGCAGGGGCAGTCAATCCTGCCCCTGCCAGGGCCCTGGGCTGGGACGGGGTGGAGTAGGGTGGACCCGCGTCCCCCTGCCACCCCACCCCGGGTGGCTGACCCCTACACGGTGCAAGGAGGCTCTAGCCCAGGACAGGAACTCCCTTACCACTCGCCCTTAGAGACTGTTTGTTTGCTGGCTGCCTGAGCTCCACTCAGGCTACAGCCAGCCCCTTAGAGACTGTTTGCTTGCTGGCCACCTGAGACCAGGCCAAAGCCAGCCCCAAAAGACTACTTCTTTGCTGACTGCCTGAGCTCTGCCCAGGCCAAAGTCAGCCCTGATAGACTGTGTTTCAGGGCTGCCTACTGGAGCTGCTAAAGCCTGGTAGGGACTGTTAATTGTGCAGTCCTATTGGGAGGCTCTTGCCAGTCGGACAGACTCCGGCCCCGACCCAACAGGACGGGCTTGAGTGGCCTCCCTCTGACCAGGAGAGAAGGCACCATTACACCCTCCTTAAACTGAAGATAGGGGCAATGAGATGCTATTGGTGCATTAGCCTTTTACATAGCTTCCAGTAGGATTAGAAATGAAAGTGAGTTCAGTGATCTCTTCCTAATCCATTACATAGAGATTTATTCTCCTCACAAAAACATGACAATACTTTGTGGCTAGAAATCTGTATATAACAGTGGCCCTTGGCAAGGGTAATAGGGAAGCTGCTGGTCAGGATTAAGTATTGTATTGTATTGGCAGAGTTTAATTAGGAATCTTTTCTGCCCCCTCTGTAATACACTGTGTAATCAAGAAGCTCAAACAATATACCTGGACCAGACCATGAAATTAATCGCTCCCTAATATCATATGCAGAAAAATTATCTAAAAAGCCCTCAGTGAAGAAATGTTGAGATTCAGTAGATTTTTGAGGGGCATTATAAACAGCAACTGAATTATAAAACTCCTAAAAGCTGGAAGAACAGCTACTTACCCAATAATAAAGAAAATGAGTTTCTTTAGTAGATTGTGGGTCCAACTGCAACCATTACTCCCACTGATGAGCACTTACATGAATAGGCCCGCTGAAGTCAATGTGACTACTCAAATAAGTGCTTGTTAACATAATGATTGCACAATTGGGCCCTTTGTGAATAGATACACATGTCCAGTTTGTGCACGTACTCTGAGAGCCCAGGTTGAAACCCTGTGAAAAGCAGTGATTTTGGGGGATGCACAGATGCTCTCTCATGGAACCAAATATTCTGGGAAAGGTTATGAGCTAGATTGTGCTCACACAGGGATGGATATGGTGATTGGCCCTTGTAAAGGCTATACAGGGAGGTGGGTTTCTTCTGCCTTACCCCCACCCTCCCACTGCAAGGGATAATAAAATTGACCCTTTGTAAGAAGCTGGGGCCCCAAACTTCCTTCCTTTTAATCAAAATCCCTAATAAAGGCTCCAATGAATTAGGGATGGAGGGTAGGATCATGGATGCATACAGACAATCTACTTGAAGAACAGCATTATTTCTGATAATTTTTCTTTCTCCTCTGAGCATGAGCCTCACTTCTGAATGATTAAATGGCATCACTGACTGTCAAAGGATGTGGATGTGAGACGCATGAGCTAAATAAAAATTGAGGACTGCTCTCCAAATTGGGCATCCTATCTTGCTGCTAAGTTTAACATGCCTAAGGATTTGACTAGTACTCAGGTAGCAGTCTTACTTATCAACAGTGATAATAAGGCCCCACTGACATAGAGAGGAGGGCTGCTTTAGGGTTTGTGGAATGTGTTCTCAGACCTTGGAATTGTAACAAATGCAAAGTCATAATAACTTGCAAAGCTTGCTTATCCTAGACAATCAGAGCAGAAATCATCTGCTCCCTTGGATTTACCTCCATATGCTACAAATAATCGACACAATTTGCAAATGGCTTTATTTTTATTTAAATAATAGCCAAAGGCCCTTTTTATTCATCTAAACTATATAGCCTGTACTCCCCACATAAAGTATGCCGTTTACAGAAAAGTAAAGGCAAGCTGATGGAGTAGTTCACCTGAAAATGAGTCATTGCTTTAGTATAAAATGGTGGCTGTGGGCACAAAGCCACCTTATCTTTATGCAACACTATAGGAATAGGGGAGGTTACCTTTTTATATTTGGATTTCTTTGACACACCTTCAAGAGGGTCTCCATTGAACTCATAAAAGCTAAGCTGTACTCCCAAGAAAGTGGTGGCCCATAAACAGCTAGCAAAGTAGGAATCAGTCATTTGAGGAAATCACAAGAGGGGCCTATAGATATGACCCTACTGGGACTTATCAAACCAAGTCAACTGATTGATGAAACAAACCTGATGAAACAGACTTCAGAATCACTCAGCATCATAAATCTAGCTAAGAACTTACTAATTTAACAAAAATGACTAATGAATCCAGAAAACATTTCCAATACCAGACTAGTCTAGCCTATGAAACAATGGTAAATGTCAGATGGAGTTCTGACATCATTGTGTGCAACAATTAAACTAAAATAGATGGAGTAGGACCACAATTCCTTTACACAACGTCATGCCAAATCTGCATTTTGATGGGTAAACAGGCACATGGTCACTGTTTTCTAGCAGTGCATGTACACCCTTCGGAAGGTTTCAGAGTAGCAGCCGTGTTAGTCTGTATCCGCAAAAAGAAGAACAGGAGGACTTGTGGCACCTTAGAGACTAACAAATTTATTAGAGCATAAGCTTTCGTGGACTACAGCCCACTTCTTCGGATGCATATAGAATGGAACATATATTGAGGAGATATATATACACACATACAGAGAGCATAAACAGGTGGGAGTTGTCTTACCACCTCTGAGAGGCCAATTAATTAAGAGAAAAAAAAACTTTTGAAGTGATAATCAAGCTAGCCGAGTACAGACAGACAGTTAGATAACAAGTGTGAGAGATTCAATGTTTGTAATGGCTCAACCATTCCCAGTCCTTATTCAAACCGGAGTTGATTGTGTCTAGTTTGCATATCAATTCTAGCTCAGCAGTTTCTCGTTGGAGTCTGTTTTTGAAGTTTTTCTGTTGTAATATAGCCACCCGCAGGTCTGTCACTGAATGACCAGACAGGTTAAAGTGTTCTCCCACTGGTTTTTGAGTATTTTGATTCCTGATGTCAGATTTGTGTCCATTAATTCTTTTGCGTAGAGACTGTCCGGTTTGGCCAATGTACATGGCAGAGGGGCATTGCTGGCACATGATGGCATATATCACATTGGTAGATGTGCAGGTGAACGAGCCCCTGATGGTATGGCTGATGTGATTAGGTCCTATGATGATGTCACTGGAATAGATATGTGGACAGAGTTGACATCGGGGTTTGTTACAAGGATAGGTTCCTGGGTTAGTGGTTTTGTTCAGTGATGTGTGGTTGCTGGTGAGTATTTGCTTTAGGTTGGGGGGTTGTCTGTAAGCGAGGACAGGTCTGTCTCCCAAGATCTGTGAGAGTAAAGGATCATCTTTCAGGATAGGTTGTAGATCTCTGATGATGCGCTGGAGAGGTTTTAGTTGGGGGCTGAAGGTGACAGCTAGTGGTGTTCTGTTATTTTCTTTGTTGGGCCTGTCTTGTAGGAGGTGACTTCTGGGTACTCGTCTGGCTCTGTCAATTTGTTTTTTCACTTCAGCAGGTGGGTATTGTAGTTTTAAGAATGCTTGATAGAGATCTTGTAGGTGCTTGTCTCTATCCGAGGGATTGGAGCAAATGCGGTTATATCTTAGAGCTTGGCTGTAGACAATGGATCGTGTGGTGTGTCCTTCGGAAGGAATCTATACTGGTAGTACTAAAAGCAAAAGTACCTTCTCCTTTCCACAATGTTGATAATATCTAAATAACATTTCCTCCCTATACCTAGCCCTGCTTCATTACAACACAAAGGAACCAATTAAAGATACTATGCTAGACTGACAAAGATATTTAGGCACTTTAAAATGTATATAGGTGGGACTTTCAAAAGTGTTTAAATGAGTTAAGCACCTATTGATTTTCTATTTCACTACCTATAATTTCATAATGCAATAAATTTTTGATTCATATTTAAATTTGTGAATATTTAAATATGGAAAAAATAAACAAATAATCACAGAAGCAGTCACTACCACATGAACATTCTAATTATGCTGTGCAGTGAACTGTGGGGCATTATTTATGCTCATTACTGCACTACTGTCTTCGTACTGGCATAGATCTCTTATTGTTTGTAAATTGCAGGAAGACCCTCATTTTCAGTTAATATCTTGTCTGTGAAATGCCCTTGCAGCATGCCAGAAAGATTAAAACCACTTCGGACTTAATAAGTGATGTTTTAGGATATGTCTACCCAGCAAAAGCAGTGTACAGCCTAGCTTGAATCCAGCTAGCAGGGGGGTTTGTTGTGGTTGTTGTCCTTCATGACCGAAGATGACACTGATGGTGGTATTACATATTGTGAGTATGGCTGTGGCTAAAAATGCCAATGTTTTAGTTTTAGTAGTCCTTTCCACATGAAGTGCCTATGCAACTCGATGCTAAGGAAGAGAGATTACAATCTGTGCCTGCTGAATTTGCCGCAGTTTACAACTCAGCCTCTGTGCCTCAAGATCCATACGGTGGTTAATCTCAAACGGATAACCCCATTGTTGACTACTGCTCACCTGCTTGCTGAGCCAGCTCCCAGCTGTCAACATCAACGTTGCACCATTTGAAGTTATCCTTCAGTGTGTCCTTGAAGCATTTCTTCTGGCTGCCTCGTATGTGGTTGTCCACTTTCCATTTGTCATACAGCAACTGCTTTGGCATGCTACTATCATCCATCCTCAACACATGACCAGCCCAGCTTAACTGCAATGCAATAAATATGGCTTCAATCCCTGTTGAGTGACTATATTCCAGAACCTCATTATTGGTAACTTTATTCTGTCATTTGATGCAAAGTATGGAACACAGATGTTGTAAATGAAACTTGTCTAGAAGCTTAATGGGATACCTACTGCAGATCCAGGTCTCACAACCATACAAAAATTGGAAAGCACAACCTCTTTATAGGCTTTTAGCTTGGTTTGAAGCTTAATGACATGTTGCTGCTAGATTCTACCTGACAGTCTCCCAAATGATGAACTGGCTTTGTTGATAAGACTTGTCAGTTCCTTGTCTACAGTAACATCAGTCTACAATATACTACTCAAGATAGCAGAAGTTTGTAATAACATTCAGCTGTGTGTTGCTGATAGTGACTTCTGTGTAGGGTTTTCCTGGTGCAGGTTGAGACATGACCTCTGTCTTTTTCAGATTGATTGTCAGCCTGTGCCTTTCTGCAGTCTCTGCAAATCTGTTCATAATCAATTCTATCTCTTTTAAAGTATCTGCCCCTAGAGCACAGTCATTGGCACACAGCAGCTAATGAACAATTGCTTTGAAGACTTTTGTGGAAGATCACAGCCTGTTCAGGTTAAATCATTTTGCAGAGAATCGGAAACATATCTCTTATAGCAGCATTGAGCATTGCTGCATAGAAGAGATTAAACAAGAATGGACCAATTACACAGCCCTGCTTAATACCATTAGTGATAAGAAATGGGACAGACAGAACACCAACTACACGGACTCATCTGAGCATTCTGTCATGCCATAGCCTCAGAATGTTGGTGAATTTTTCTGGACAACCAAACTTACATGATAATTGCCAAAGCCCTGATCTACTTACAGTATTGAATGCTTTATAGAGGTCAATAAAGACCATGTAGAGGTTCTGTTGCTATTCTCTGCATTTCTCTTTCATCTGACAGACTACAAATATCATGTCTTACATTGGCCTAAAACCACATTGCAACCCCTTTGGCAATGAGTAGCGATGTTGCATAGCAGACAATCAAAGAGTACTCTTGGTCAGTACCTTTCCAATGACGGAGAGTAATGAGATACTGCGATGGTCACCACAGTCAGACTTTTCACCTTTCCTCTTGTACATGGTGACAATGGTGGTGTCTCTGAAGTCTTGTGACACGTCTTCAATACTCCATATATTGAGAAATAGTCCATGAAGTCGTCTCACCAGGATCTTGCCTCCATACTTGAATATTTCTGCAGGAACGCCATGAGATCCGGGAGCTTGTAGTTCTTCATGGTACTGATTGCCATGCTGACTTTGTCAAGTGAGGGGGCTGTGTCCATGTTGTCACTGCATGTTGACTAATCCACCACTCTTATTAATGCCTTGTCTGTAATGTTGGACAGTGTGTTCAAAAGATCCCAGGAATGCTGTCTCCACCTCTGAAGGATTTCTCCTTTGTCAATAATCAGTGCTAGGCCATCCACGCTCTTCAAAGGCATTGTAGTGGTATGTGTAGGACTATATACATCTTTCAAAGCAGTATAGGTCTTTGGTCTCATGACAGGTGGCATAGCACTGGGATTTCATCTGCCTTTACATCCCACCACTGATCCCATATATCTCTAAGCTTAGATTGGATGTCATGACAGATTCCAGTATGTTATAACTGTGCGTACAGGGACATGAGATACAAGACTTAGGTGATGCATCTCATGATTTTTAGTGAGTAGCTGTTGAATTTCTGGATCATTCTCATAAAATCCATCTTGATAACATCGTTTTGCTGTACCCATGATGGCATGAGCAGCTCAATATACAATGTTGTGAAAAGTCACTCACTCACTGTTTACTTTAGCACTAGTAGTCAAGCCAGCAGGGTCAGACAAAGCTGCTGCAATGTTATTACAGAGCTGCGCTTGTATAGCTTTATCTTATAATCGCTTTATATTGAGCTGTCTGACTAGGTTTAGATTTTGAGTTGTGATGTACTGGTCAAATTAATAAAATTAGTTTGGAATGGGTCATGCGATGGTCTGTCCAGCAGTCTGCCCCATACATGACTGAAGTGCTTTGTACATCCTGTCCATCTCTCCACCAGATAATGATGTAGTGGATAAAATGTCATTGTTTGGGTCTTGGGTGCATTCATGACATTTACTGTTTGTCTGGTAGATGGAAAAAGATATTTGTGATCACTAATTGCCCCTTGACATGGTCTCTAAGTAGCAAAGTTCCACTGCTTTTTTCTAGTCTCATACTGTGCAATGGCATGCAGCCAGATTACTGCATTACTTCCAATCCTTGCATTAAAGTCCCCCATGATAAGCAGTTTATCTGATGCTGATGTAGACACCATGAGTTTGTCTAAGTCATTACAGAACTTTTCTTTACTATTGCTGGTATCTGTCATGGTAGGAGCATAAGCACCGATGATGGTAACATACCACTTATGTTTCAGTGGCAACCATAGAACCATAAGACGATCACTTATGCCTGTAGGAAGACTTCTGAGCTAGGAAGAAAATGGATTCACTAAAGGCAAAGCCAACACCTGATTTTCATGGCTCTGTGGATGGATAACCTCATCAGAATAACATGTACCCTGCATCCGACCTCTGCTAGTTGCCCTTCATCCACATGGCCCTGGTTTCAACAATGTCAACGCTTTACCCAACCAATTCTCTTGCAACAGGTGCTGTGCCTCTCTTGGGTCAGCTGCTGGCAGGGTTGTCACATAAAGTCCTAACATTCCACTAAGCTATGCTAATTGATGTTGGGAGTCCCCTACATACAGTGCTGCAACGACCACCAGGGTCACCATGCCTGTCGCTTTGCCACTTGCCCATCACTGGAAGACTTTCCTCCATCATTCAGTATACGCATGAATTGTTTTTAGTGGTGATGGCTTGCATCACACCATTCACACACGCTCTCACCCATTCACCTGTGCTCCAATGGCATGCATTCACAAGATGACTGGGTAGGGGGCAATCTATGGCTGTTGATGTGAAATCATTCCATGTGTCCACTATTAAGTCCTCCCTCCTGGTATGCAGCATCTCCACAGGCAAGACTCCTGAGTAGTACCAACTGGTAACAAACTCCTTGCATGCCTAGTCTAATTCTGCAAGGGATCTCAGAGCAGTACAGGACCTCAGATGTGTAACGAACAGGCCTACCAGTGTGTAGAACATGACCTGGCACTCACTAACCCATGCCCATGGCTAGCAGTTCCGTAGCGAAAGTGTTACATCCTACAACAGTGTAGCAAAGAGATGCAGGCATAGCAGTTGTGGCAGGGGTGACAACAGCAATGAAGATAGTGCAGTGCAGGCTAGCGAGCAGAGTGCATTCCCAGGGCCCATGCTGGGCTTGTATTTTCCATGCTGAAGCCTGAGCTGTTCTGTCTTCACTGTTACTGTGACCCGTGCTAGTTGGATTGTCATAGACTATCAGGGTTCAAAGGGACCTCAGGAGGTCATATAGTCCAACCCCCTTGCTCAAAGCAGGATCAATCCCCAGACAGATTTTTGCCCCAGATCCCTAAATGGCCCCCTCAAGGACTGAACTCACAACCCTGGATTTAGCAGGCCAATGCTCAAACCACTGAGCTATCCCTCCACCTAGTAGACATATGTAGACAGACCCTTAATCTTGACCCAAGATAATCAGGTACTTATGAGTGAGATTTTTTGTACTGGGTAATATAAAATTATTCAGCCTGTCTGATTCTAAAAGCAATCTAACAGTTTAGAAAAATACAAAAAGAATTTTTGAAACCAGAACTATTCTTGGAACTCCGCACCTCCCTCAATGCTTTGATTAGCATAAAACTTTTGAATTTAAAAGAACTTCAATTTACTAGTTGAAAAGATTGATTGATTATAGACTAATTCTTGCCAGTGATGCCTCTAATTACCAAAATGATGCTGCTTTATGAAATGAATTTTAAATTAACAAGGCTTTTCCTAGGTGGTAATCATCTCATTATTATTTTAGCACAGAGGCACTCCTATGTCTGAATATCACGATAGCATTAAAAGTAAGGAACATGATTCTTAATATACTTATATACTCAGACTAATAGACTTTAAGGCTAGAAGGAATCATTGTGATCTTATAGTCTGACCTCCAGCATGTTGCAGGTCACAGCCCCTCATGCACCCACTCCTGTAACAGACCCATAACCTCTGGCTGAGTTACTGAAATCCTCAAATCATTATTTAAAGAAAGTTACAGAGAATCCAGCATTTACCCTAGTTTAAACCTGCAAGTGACCTGGACCTCATGCTGCAGAGAAAGGTGAAAACCCTCAGGGTCTCTGCCAATCTAACCTGGCAGCAAATTCCTTCCCAGCCCCAAATATGGTGATCTGTGAGACCCCAAGCATGTCAGCAAAGCCCACCAGCCAGACCCCTGGGAAAGAATTAACTGTGGTAATGCAGAGCCCTCCCCATCTACTGTCCCAGCTCCAGCGGTCACAGATGGGCCACATGTCATTGTAGACAATCATATTATCCCCTCCATAAACTTATCAATCTCAGTCTTGAAGCCAGTTAGGTGTTTTGCTCCCACTGCTCCTCTTGGCAGGTACTTCCAGAACTTCACACCTCCATATTTCTAAAACTACCTCCTTTTGTTTTAAAAAAATGCAGTTGAATAGCTGAAATTCCTACTTTTAAGGAGAAAACTAATCTTCACCAAGCATTCTCAAAACGACGATACCCACACGAGGAAATAAAGAAACAAATCAACAGAGCCAGACGTGTACCCAGAAGGCTCCTGCTACAAGACAAGCCCAAGAAAGAAACCAACAGAACTCCACTGGCCATCACCTACAGTCCTCAGCTTAAACCTCATCAATGCATCATCAGTGATCTACAACCCATCCTGGACAATGATTCCTCGCTTTCACAGACCTTGGGAGGCAGGCCAGTCCTCGCCCACAGACAACCCACCAACCTTAAGCATATTCTCACCAGCAACCATACACCGCACCATAACAACTCTTACTCAGGAACCACCCCATGCAACAAACCTCGATGCCAACTCTGCCCACATATCTACACCAGTGACACCATCACAGGACCTAACCAGATCAGCTACAACATCACTGGTTCATTCACCTGCACATCCACCAATGTTATATACGTCATCATGTGCCAGCAATGCCCCTCTGCTATGTACATCGGCCAAACTGGACAGTCCCTACGTAAAAGGATAAATGGATAGAAGTTAGATATTAGGAATGGCAATATACAAAAACCTGTAGGAGAACACTTCAACCTCCCTGGCCACACAATAGCAGATGTAAAGGTAGCCATCTTACAGCAAAAAAACTTCAGGACCAGACTTCAAAGAGAAACTGCTGAGCTCCAGTTCATTTGCAAATTTGACACCATCAGATCAGGATTAAACAAAGACTGTGAATGTAGCCAACTACAAAATCAGTTTCTTCTCACTTGGTGTTCACACCTCAACTGCTGGAAGAGGGCCTCACCCTCCCTGATTGAACTAACCTCGTTATCTCCAGACTGATTCTTGCCTGCATATTTATACCTGCCTCTAAAAATTTCTATTACATGCATCTGACGAAGTGGGTATTCACCCACGAAAGCTTACGCTCCAATACATCTGTTACTCTTTGTTGCTTTTTACAGATCCAGACTAACACGGCTACCCTTCTGATACTTTTAAGGAGAGGTATTGTACAGAAAAGTGTAACAGTTACAGATATTGTTCCATGTTAATTGCCTGTCAGGTCAGTATTTTAGGGTGCAATGTTTGTGATTTAAACAGAAAGCCATATAGTCACAAATCAGATATACTCATCATCTAAATAGCGGTAATTTACCTTTATCTATACTGCACTAAAATTACACCTTTATTTCCTTTTTTAAAAACGTATTCATCTAAAAGAATAAGTTAGATATCTGAAAGAAAAGCTAATCCATGCTAATAATGCTAGTTTTTCTCATGAAGTCATAGAAATGGATGTTGAAATATGTAAACATATAAAATGATGTTTCTATATATTTGATAGCCAATCAAAACTTCAGGGGGAGGGATAGCTCAGCCTTCTAAACCCAGGGTTGTCAGTTCAATCCTTGAGGGGGCCATTTAGGGATCAGGGCAAATATCTGTTTGGGGATTGGTCCTCCTTTGAGCAGTGGGTTGGACTAGATGACCTCCTGAGGTCCCTTCCAACCCTGATATTCTAAATATATATTTTCTGAACTGAAATTATTAAATTAGCACATTGGAAGGCTGTATCTTCTCATCATGCTCTGTTAAAAAGATCTTTGGCTACTTAGAGATTACTGTGCATTTTCTTCTGTTTAAAAATGGGTTTTGCCATGAATGGAGCACTGATGTCAGGTGAAGAGCCACTAATAAGTTTCAAATCGTCATCATTCTGAAGTTCTCAACATGAATTAGCCCTTCCACGATTTAGTGCCATATACAGCAGCCCTTTCTAAAGCAAAATTCATGCTGAATACACACTGACCGAATGGGAGTTTGATTAGGGAATGAAGAATTAACAGTTTTTAAAGATTCTGCTGGCTTCAGTTTTGTTCTCTCTACTTAAAATGGGGAATATTATGGGATCTGGCAGCATTCTGAAAACGAGAATGAACTAAGTGCAACCACCATAAATGACTGCAGTAAGCCACAACCAAAACTCCCATCTGCCCAAATACAGCCTGCCACTCTGATGTTTCTTCTAACTCTTCTCTGATGGCACCAGTTCTTCTGAAGTGAAGACCTTCTCCCAGATCCACTCCATCTTACCTATATGTTTAATGATGCAGGGCATCAGAGAAAATTGTTCTTAAAATTTTTTTGACCAGCTGTACATATAAACTAACCAACATAGAATCACAGAATTGTCGGATTGGAGGGGACCTCGAGAGATCTTCTATAGTCCAGTCCCCCACACTCAAGGCAGGACTAAGTATTATCTAAACTATCTCTGACAGGTGTTTGTCTAACTTGCATCCCCTCCCACATTAGTATCGTCCACAAACTTTATAAATGTACTCTCTCCACCATTATCTAAATCACTGAGGAAGATATGAAACAGAACTGGACCCAGAACTGATCCCTGCGGGACCCCACTTGATATGCCCTTCCACTGATAACTACTCTCTGAGAATAGTTTTCCAACTAGTTAGGCACCCACTTATAGAAGCTCCATCTAGGTTGTATTTCGCTAGTTTGTTTATGAGAGGATCACACAAGAAAGTATCAAAAGCCATATTAAAGTCAACATATACCTCATCTACTGCTTCCTCCCTATCCACAAGACTTGTTACCCTGTCAAGAAATGCTATTAGGTTGGTTTCACACAATTTGTTCTTGGCAAATCCATGCTGACTGTTACTTCTCACCTTACTATATTCTAGGTGTTTGCAAACTGATTGCTTAATTATTTGCCCCATTATATTTCCAGGTATTGAAGTTAAACTGACTGATTTGTAATTCCCCAGATTGTCTTTATTCCCTTTTACAAAGTTTGGCACTATATTTGCCCTTTTCCAGTTCTCTGGAATCTCTTCCATCTTCCATGTCTTTTAAAAGGATAATCGCTAATTGCTCAGATATCTCCTCAGTCAGCTCCTTGAGTATTCTAAGATGTATTTCATCAGGTCCTGGTGACTTGAAGACATCTAACTTGTCTACATAATTTTTAACTTGTTCTTTCCCTATTTTAGTCTCTGATCCTACCTTATTTTCAATGGCATTCACTCTGTTAGATGTCCAATTGCTACTAAACTTTTTGAAGGAAACTGAAACAAAAAGTGAGTTAACACTTCTGTCATTTCCACATTTTCTGTTATTGCTTCCCCACCCTCATTGCGTAGCAGGCCTACCCTGTCCTTGGTCTTCCTTTTGCTTCCAATGTATTTAAAGAATGTTTTCTTGTTACACTTCATGGCTCTAGCTAATTTAATCTTGTTTTGTGCCAGGGCCTCTCTCTATTTTGTCCCTAATACTTGTGTTATTTTTTTTTATATTCATCCTATTTTCCACTTTTTGTAGGACTCTTTTTTGAGTTTCAGATCATTGAAGATCTCCTGGTTAAGCCAGGATGGTCTCTCGCCATGCCTCCTATCTTTCCTACGCAGTGGGATAGTTTGCTCTTGTACCCTTAATAATGTCTCATTGAAAAACTGCCAACTGTCTTCAATTGTTTTTCACCTTAGACTTGCTTCCCACAGGATCTTACCTACCGACTCCCTGAGCTTGCTAAAGTCTGCCTTCTTGAAATCCATTGTCTTTATTAAAAAGAAGAACAGGAGTACTTGTGGCACCTTAGAGACTAACAAATAGAATGCATATAGAATGGAGATATATATATATCTCCTCAATATATGTTCCATTCTATATGCATCCGAAGAAGTGGGCTGTAGTCCACGAAAGTTTATGCTCTAATAAATTTGTTAGTCTCTAAGGTGCCACAAGTACTCCTGTTCTTCTTTTTGCGGATACAGACTAACACGGCTGCTACTCTGAAACCTGTCATTGTCTTTATTGTGCTGTTTCCCCTCCTTCCTCCCATTCCTTAGAATCATGAACTCTATCACTCTATCACATCACCTAGATAATCTAACAAAAATAATCTAAAAATATCTAATCTACAAATCAATGTTTGGACCAAGCCAAGAGAAAGCTCTCTGGGCATAGAGTGAAGGTGCCTGCATCTGCAGCTTGCCATGGAAAAGAAGGTGCTGAAGCGGCTGGGCACTACGTGACCTTTTATCATCGCCTCAGTCATTTCAGAATATTTGGTGCCACAAGAGGTTCTCACGCAGTTACTACAAGCTCTGCTTTTTTAGAAGACTCTTGATGCTCATCTATGCCAAGATGCACATCTCACATGTGGGAATATACAGGAGCCATGTAAGAGCCACCTTGAAGAAGATTACATATTATCAGCCACAAAACTCTGCCAATATATATCTCAACCTGTTTTCCTTGGGGGGGGGGAACCATCAAAATGTCATTGTGGCCCCATTTAGTATTAACTGTTAATGTCAGCAGTCTAATAAAACAATGATCCTTAAAGAAAACTAAGTAATACATATAAATTCAATTTGAAAAGAATTCTTGGTAATAGCATAAAATCTGATAGATTCATTAAGGTCTATTTTCTGAGCCTTGTTTTGGAGTGCAATTGTTCGTGCAGTCAGGTCCATTTGATAAGGTCTCCTCTGTGTAATGTTTCCTAAAAACATAAAGCACAAACACACAAGTGATCATTTCCATTGCTGGATATCTGGGAACAATGAGAGGGTTATTAACTGTTCCTTCAGGTGGGGAAACTGTGAGTCATTCCTATGAATTAGAAAATAAAATTACTCTGAATTTATGAAAAAGTAATCTCCATTGCTGAAATGCCAAGGTTTAGTTTACAAAAGGATTTACCACCCTACAGTGCCAGCTGCTTTCAAAAACTACATAGTGTCTGCATATATATGAACACCTCTAATAAAATTTCTGAAGTATATTTTTTCCTATATATATGCTGCACTCAAATCACAAACCAGTCCAATACTTTTGAATAATACTTTGTATTATGTGTAGAAAACAGATTTTCATTAAGCTTTGCTCTTTTTTTGGAGCCAAATAAAGCCACACCCTCTGTGCATGAAGGCCAGGGTGTCTTGCAAAATACATGAATATTTTTACGTAATCCATTATCAAACATTTGAATCTCTTAAAAATGGGACAGCTGGGAGTGGATGGGACAGCTGGGGGTAGTCTGGGTTTTCAAAAACCCTGGTTATATTTTGCAATTACAAAACCAAATCCATACCTGGTTTTGGTTTCAGATTAACGGTATACAGCATTGGTATCCATTGGCTGATTGCAAAGCAATTGTTGGTGTGCCTGGACTCTGGAGATGGTTGATTGCATGATATTGACTCCTCCTCCTTGTTTCCAGCTGTTCCTACAGGTGTAGGAGTCAGGGGCCTGGTGAACGAGGCTACTTTGTGCTTTCCACCCCAGGTTATTTCCCTTGCAATCCTCATTGAAAATCTTCTGTTATACAATGTGATTCTTCACCCCTCAGTCAATATTGCCTGTCACCAATACCTTAAAGGCACTTGTACAACAAATGTTTACCAGACCCATCATAATTAAAAGACTTCCTCTCCTTGCACTATTGTTGTCTTGGTCCACTGGTAGAATTAGCCAATAAGGAATGACAAAATAAACTCTTTGTAAACTCAGGTAAAGTGTTTGAAACTTGGGGGAGGAAAGTCCCACATCACACAAGGAAGGAATACATGTTACAGGAGTCCTCATTGCCCCTTCTATTGTCAGTATGCTATACAATAATTACCAGAAATAGCAAGCTGTGGAAGAGCTCTGCTGATACCTGAATTTCAAATTATGATTTTAAATTGATTGTTGAATCAGCACCTGACAACAGCTTTGCATAGGAGGCAAAACCTACTTGTATCAAAAAGTGACTCCTTAGTTATGACATATTAAAAATGAATTATTGAAACTGTAGGCTGCAGTGTGATTTCCATAGGGAGATTATGGATAGTTGTAAAGTTCCAAACATGACTCAGGGCATGTCTACATATGGAGGCTATAGCAGCACAGCTGAGAGAATGGCAGAGCTGGAATTAGAGCCAATCCTCTAATTCCCAACCCTGTGCTAACCTGCATCATCTGCCTTTTTACATGCTAAACTGGATTCTGGAACCATTACAGAATCACAAATTAATTCCATTCCCGATAATTTTCCGTCTGCTTATGATTTTCAGGAAGAAGATGTGGCTGCTTGGTGCCTCATCATAACAAAATCAACTATACAACTGCTATCTGAAATTTGCATCCCAAGCAAGAGGAAAAAAAACTTGTAGGGAAAGGCTTCAGACTCAGCTGGCTGAATAAGCATCTCCAGAGATTATTAAGAGCAAGCAACAAGCCTATCAGGAACAGAAAAAGGGGTTGATAAACAAAGAAAGTGACATTGTGGAGGTTAGAAAATGTAGGAATACAGTGAGAATTGCTAAAAGTCAAGTTGAATTAGTTCTTGCCAAGGATATTAAAATAAACAACAAGAGGTTTTTAGTTATATAAATAAAAAGAGACGAAGAAAGGATGAGTTTGGGTCAGTATGCTGTGCGGAAGGGAAGGAGATTAAAGATAATCTTGCTATATTGGAAAAACTAAATGAATACTTTCCCTTGGCTTTCAATAATGATGATAATATGGAAAATGTGCATGAAGTCATAATGGCTGATGGAAATGAGTGTATAGAAATAGAAACTACCACCCCTGAGATGGAAGAAAAACTTAAAGAGCTTAATGCACTCAAATTGGGGGAATCAGATAACTTCCATCCCAGAACACTGAAAGAAATGGCACATAAGATTACTAGTCTGGTAGCAAGGATTTTTAACACATCTATTTGAGGATAGTACCATATGACTGGAGAACAGCTAATGTCATACCTATATTTAAGAAAGGGGAAAAATGAAGGTAAATGATAAAGGGGATGTAATGCAACATGGGTTTGCCAAAGGTAGATCATGCCAGACTAACCTGATTTCCTTCTTTGAGAAAATAACCGAGTTTTTAGGTAAGAGAAGTGCAGTAGAGCTAATATACTTGAACTTCAGTAAAGCATTTGAAATGGTAGCACATGGGAAATTATTAGTTACATTAGGGAAGATGGAGATCAGTACACGAATTGTAAGTTGGATAAGGAACTGGATAAGTGGGAGAAAGCAATGATTTGTGCTGAAAGGTCAATTATCAGACTGGAGGGATGTTACCAGTGGAGCTCCTCAAGGATCAGTCTTGGGACAAATCTTATTCAATATTTTTATTAGCAATCTTGGCATAAAAAGTAGGTATGTGTTAATGAAATTTGCTGAAGATACAGAGTTGGGAGGCATTGTCAATATAGTGGAGGATCAGAACATTTTATAGAAAGATCTGGAGGATCTTGAAGAATGGAGTGACAGAAATAGGATGAAATTTAATAATACAAAGTGCAATGTCATATACTTAGGATCTAATAAGAATTTCTGCGACAAGGCTCATCAGTTGGAAATGACAGAGGAGAGGAGAGACTTGGGTGTGTGGGTTGATCACAGGATGATTATGAACCACAAATGTGATGCAGCTGTGAAAAAGGCACATGTGATCATAAGATGTATCAGGAATCACCATCCTTAGAGGTTTTTAAAGCCTGGTTTGACAAAGCCCTGGCTGGGATGATTTAGTTGGGGTTGTTACTGCTTTGATCAGGGGGTTGGACTAGGTGACCTCTTGAGGTCTCTTCCAACCCTAATCTTCTGTGATTCTAAGGCATTTCCAGTAGATACAGAGAACTATTAATGCAATTATACAAGGCACTGTTAAGACCTAATATGGAATACTGTGTACAATTCTGGTCACCCACATTCAAGAAAGATGAATTTAAACTGGAACAGGTGCAGAGAAGAGCTACTAAAATGATCAGGAAAATAGAGGGTCTCTCTTATGGGAGGAAACTGGTAGAGTTTGGCTTGTTTAGTCTAGCACAAAGAAGGCTGAGATGAGATATGATTGCTCTCTATAACTACTGTGACAGACCCAGACCAGTGGGGTACAGGAGTCTGGTAGAGGGCAAATATACTGGTCACTGGATGAGTAGTTTTCTGTTCCCTGAGTGACCAGAGCAGGGGCTGCACTAGAGTAATCAGGAACCTGCTAGAACCAGTTAAGGCAGGCAGGCTAATTAGGACACCTGGAGCCAATTAAGAAGAAGCTGCTAGAATCAATTAAGGCACGCTAATCAGGGCATCTGGGTTTTAAAAAGGAGCTCACTTCAGTTTGTGGTGTGAGTGTGAGGAGCTGGGAGCAAGAGGTGCAAGGAGCTGAGAGGGTATGCTGCTGAAGGACTGAGGAGCACAAGCGTTATCAGACACCAGGAGGAAGGTCCTGTGAAGAGAATAAGGAAGGTGTTTGGAGGAGGCCATGGGGAAGTAGCCCAGGGAGTTGTAGCTGTCATGCAGCTGTTACAGGAGGCACTATAGACAGCTGCAGTCTACAGGGCCCTGGGCTGGAACCCGGAGTAGAGGGCGGGCCCGGGTTCCCCCCCAAACCTCCCAATTGACCTGGACTGTGGGTTCTTCCAGAGGGGAACGTCTCTGGGCTGTTCCCCAACCCACATGGTGAATCTCTGAGGCAAGAAAATCCGCCAATAAGCGCAGGACCCACCAAGATAGAGGAGGAACTTTGTCACACTACATTGGGGGTAAATACCAGGGAGAGTAAAGAGCTATTTAAGCTAAAGAACAATGTTGGCACAAGAACAACTGGATATATACTAGCCATTAACAGATTCAAGCTGGAAATCAGAAGAAGATTTCTAACCATTATAGGAGTCAGGTTCTGGAACAGCCTCTCAGTGGGAGTTGTGGGGGCAAACAACTTAATTAATGTTAAAAGAGCTGGACCAATCGGAGTATGTTTGTATGACAGGGTTGTTTGTGACGCCAGGGTGCAGACCTCAGCAGCCTTGGGGCTCCTGGCTGGTTTATGTCTTATGTTCCTAAATGTTCATGCTTCAGGGCCTGCAGGAGTTGGGAAGGGATTTTTTTCCCCCTCCCCAGTGTATTCTGTTTTTTTTTGTGTTAATTTTTGGTCTCTTCTCCTGATGCATCCAGGATGACTATGTCTGGAGATGGGATATGGGACCAAGAGGGCCAGGGCTCTGAAGTGGCACCAAGCATTCTCTCTTTCTCAGGGCTTGGCTGGCTAGTTCTTGCTCACATGCTCACAGTCCAACTGATTGCCATATGTGGCGTCAGAAAGGAGTTTTCTTCCAGTTCTGATTGCCAGTGACCTTGGACTTGTTTGCCTTCCTGTGCAGAACATAGGTCACTTGCCAGGATTATCTGGGTATGTTTCACTTAATCATTTCCCTGCTATTGTAGGGTCCTTGGGCACTGGTGTACCTTGGTCCTTCCTAATTTCTGCCTGTGGCACATAATAATCTATTCTCCTGTGGGCTGTAATACTTTGGTCTAATCTCAGTAGCTGGGCATTGCGTCGAGGTGCTGGGTGGTGATTGTGGCCTCTGCGGTACAGGAGGGCTGACTAGATGAGCTGGGGGTCCCTGCTGGTTTTAAGCTCCATGATTCTAAAATAGTGGTGCAAGTAGATTTTTAACTCTGACCGGTATGGTACCGATCCCCCGATCCCACCCCCACCCC
The DNA here is from genome assembly GCF_011386835.1 of Chrysemys picta bellii. Lineage (NCBI taxonomy): Eukaryota > Metazoa > Chordata > Testudines > Emydidae > Chrysemys > Chrysemys picta. The sequence continues at coordinate 67,205,013 of NC_088801.1, read as the reverse complement.
TCACAAAAAATGTTCTGTGACTAGAGTCCTGCGTGAATACAAATTTATACCTGCGGATGCAGATATCCGTGGATAGAAATCAGTATCGGTGGAACTGCAGGGCTCTCCCGGGAACTGCAGTGGCAAAAAGAACATGGGGCCCGCACTGGCAGCTCTTCTAGCATGGCTTTACTGTCCCCAACCTTTTAGAAATCCTAAATGAGGCACCAGAATCATTAGTCACTTTTGAAATTTTAAGTCATGATCTTCCAGACCTTTATTGATTAGAAATGTCCTTGTGCATTTTCAGTTCAGTCAGTGTGTGCAACTGACCTTGTCTTTGTAGAGGAGCTGTTCTTCTCCTGCTCACAAATACTGCTCAAGATGTAAAAGAGGTTCTGAGAGTCTCTTCAAGCTACTTGATTCTGACATGTTTTCAAAGTTATGTCATTACAGTATCGTATGTACTGATGTTGGAATGCGACAAGAAACTGGATGAAGACAGGCTGTGAACAAACAAATATTTTCTTTGTCTCTATCTGTCCGTTTTTTTTTTTTTAATGTCTGAACAGCTTATTGTAGACCTGGGCAAATAACTGACTGTTTGGCTTGAGGGCAGTTCTGAAATTAAAAAAAAAAAAAAAATTGGGTCCAACATAATCTGAAAATTGCAAAAAATGTCAGCAAATAAAAAAAATCAATTTGGGGAATTTGTAAAGAGATAGATTTGGACGGCCGCAGCAGAGGCTTCCTTTACAAGCTTTAACCCAGTGGTTAGAGCAATGACAGGGGAGTGGGAAACTCTGGTTCAATTCTCCCCTCTGCCTGACGAGCAGAAGGGATTTGAATTTGGGTCTCCCACATTCTAGTGGCAATTCATAATCGCTCATAATGACAATGAATAGTCATTGAGCTAGGGAAAGAGATTTGAGAATGACCCTCTAGCTTAGTAGCTAGGACAATTACCTAGGCTGTGAGAGACCCAAATCCCTGCTCCAATGACAATTTAATTATTTACAAAAAGGAGAGACTGGTACTAAAATATTCCCGACCCTAATGGCAAAGGCACTTTCCTGCAATGTGGGAAATTCCTTCTCCACATCAAGCAGAGCAGGGAATTGAGTCTGGGTCTCCCATATTGCAGGTGAAAACTCTAAAAACTGCATTATAAGGGAAGCCTCTCTTTAGTGGTTCAGCATGACATCTAAGCCCCCAAATATATATTTTAGACAAAACTATTAAGAAAATTCGTGTCAAAATGGCAATAAGTTCTCCTGTGACTTAGAATCTGACTTTAATGAGTCGGAGAGAGAAAAAGGGAAAGCATAAGAACCTGGATAAATCACATAAAAACCACTGAATGGGTATATTCTCACCAAAGTTATGCAACTCCAGTAACTAGTGGTGGGTGCTGAGCAAGCTGATGCACCACACGAGAGGAATATACTCCTAAACCTATTTTCCACCTTTTCTATATTAATGTGAGTTTAATACATCGACACACAACCTTTTTCTACAAAGGACCACACTGGATTTTGAATCAGCTTTCTAGATTTCCCATTGTTGGGGGAAGTTAGAAAGCTCTGTTCCTCACTGAATGTCCATTAGTACCAAGGATTACAGTCTGAGTATATGGCCAGAAAAAGTTACCCCTTTAAATCAAGTGTTAAGTGTATTAAATTCACAGCACTGAACTCAGTAACCAAAACACAGCTAAACCAGCTGCAGTTTGGTGGAGATTAACTCAGTAAAATCCCTCCTCCGCGCCAAGCTCCTAACATCTGCCCTCAGGCAATAAACTGAAGATGAGAACACACTGATCCTCTGTGCTACCTCTGAAATGATTGTTTATGGCGTGTTTATATCATATAACAATGGGATATATGAAATTCATTGCCTTTTTTGTGAATAAAGGCTTAGGAAAAAGCTCTCTACAAGTCAGCTAGTTCATTGCAGCACTAGGCTCCCACTTCTTTTCTAGATTACTCTTTTAACATGACTATTTGTTTTGACTGCCAGCTCTGGGTGCTATACAACCTGTGGCAAATATGCTGAAAATGTTTTCTAACATGCACTTTGTGTGGCCCATGCATAGCACACAAGATTGATGGATCTTTGTAAGAGGGTATATTGTTCTTTTACTTTTATAAGGATGATGAATAGCTCAAATTAGGCTTAACGATGGGTATCCCATATTTAATGGGGAAAATTAATATTATGTAATTCATTCAATGAGAAGGCGCATTTTGATATGTTCATGTAAACTGGTTACCGTCATCTTTTCTATGTTTATGGTCTCCTAGGCTTTGGGCAATAAATGAGCATTCAAGTAAAATAAGCTAAAATTCTTGTGATTTTAAAAAAGAATCTGTATGAAAATACTTCAAAATTTAAACAAAACCTTTAATTATAACACTCATCAGTGGGTCTAACAAAGTTCTTCCACCTCTCTCATCATATTTAAAACCTCTTCACATCTGTGTATAATACCGTATGTCACATACAAACACACTTCCAATGGCAGGAGGAGGTCATCAGATGTTAATTTTAATTCCATGAGTAAAAGGAAGTTCCTAAATCGTTAGCTTTACATCTGTAATGCTGGCAGACCAGGTGCCAGGTCATGCCAGCATCCCCATGTCTCACCTGAACACTGACAAATACATAGCTGGAATCAGTCTGGCTCAATTGTGTGTTAGTATTGTTATAATAGGTATTAGAGGGTTTAGATTTTATTAAATACTTGTGAGATACTGTGTGCATTAATCTCACTTACCTTACAGTATGGGATACAGATACTATAACATTTGAGCATTGATATTGTAAGCCTCTGTAACTAGATAAATCACCAGACAAGAGAGATACATTAAACCAGTGTGACTTGCCAATCTGCAATCAAAGGTATTACATCCGGCCCAACAGGAAAGGTCCATCGACACCAGACAAGACTATTGTGGTAAATTAAAGAGGACAAAAGATTTTGTTGCTTTGCTCTTCCACCCCATGAAGAGGAGCCATGTAAGTGGACTCCTACCCTCACCTAAGTTCACAGCTCAGAGAACACTGGAGGAGGGGAAAGAAACCCCTAACAAGAAGAAACAGTATGTCTATGCTACTTGGACTCTGGAGGGCAAGGTTTCCAGGCATAAGCAAGGGATCCCCAGCTGCTTAGCTTGAGTTAGCTCTAAAGGACATATGGAACTTGCTTATTATAGAAGCTGCTATTACCTTTTGAAACTTAAGATTGTAACTCATTTGTGTATCTATGTTTACCTGCCCTTACCTTGTAAACAACTCTTATTTCCTTTTTCCTATTTAATAAATCTGTATATGATTAATTAATATAGGATTGTCTACAAGTGTTGTCCTTGGTGTGAGATCTAAGGTGCAACTGACCTGGGGTAAGGGTTTAGTCTTTTGGGACTGAGAATAACCTGAATATTACTGTGACTCTTGGTGTAAAGGGCCATCTATCACAAAGGTAGGCTCCCCTGGGTGACGAGACAGATCAGAGTACACAAGGGGACTGTCTGTAACTCCACATTAAGGCTGTTATAGTGCCTGAGGAGTTTACACTTGATACTTGGTTTGTGAAACTTAGGTATAGAACTCTCAAGCAATTTAGGTTTATGCCCTGTTTTTTAACAGTCTTCAATCACTGCAGGCAGCATCATAGCACAATAGAGAAAAGTTAATATGTAGTAACTATAGTTATTCAGGTAGATTTTTCATTTAGATCCATGCTTGTAAGCATGCATGAATTCTGAGTGCCAAGCTCTGAACCCACTGGAAGTCATTAGCTGGTGGGGCCATGTATATGGTGCCTGGTGGAGCCAGATATTCAGCAAGAAGTAGAATGAGTCACAGCATGAACCCCACACAATGTCTGCTCCATTAAAACAAAATTTGAAATAGTGGGCCTGAATCGGATTAATTTTCTTGAATTCTACTAAAGAGTTAATTCTGACCAAGGCTCTGACTCAGCAAAGCACTTAAGCACATTCCCAAAGATGTAAGCAGTCCTGCTTAAAGTTAAGCAATTGCTAAGTGCTTCGCTGAATAAAGATGGGATTATTCATGTGCTTAAGTGCTTTGTTAATCAGCACTTTGGACAACTGTGAAAGGAGAACCAGGCCAAAAGATTCTAAACAAGTGGGAATGGAGGCTGGGGAGCATGAATCTACACTAACAGTCTACAGAGTAGCAGCTGTGTTAGTCTGTATCCGCAAAAAGAACAGGAGTACTTGTGGCACCTTAGAGAGTAACAAATTTATTTGCCCACGAAAGCTTATGCTCAAATAAATTTGTTAGTCTCTAAGGTGCCACAAGTACTCCTGTTCTTTTTACTAACAGTCTAGTTAAACAACAAGTTATAAGGCAAGTAGCTTTTCTTTCTCGCTTGAGTATTTGTCAGTACAGATTAGATTCTCATTTGGGGGGATTAAACAACAACCACCTACTAAAGAGTTGAGAAGAAATTACCCAGTAAAATTGCTGTTCTGAAATGGGTATCAGACCTACTTGGTACGACAACGGCACAAGGCTTTGTACAGTTACAAACCGTAATCAAGGTAGCAGCCTTGACTTTCTCTGCAATAGACGTTTCTCAGAAATGCCACAGAGGCTACTATAGACCTTGTGGAATATTTTCTAAAAGTTTCTGATATTGAAGCACCCACGAGATCGTAACTAAGCTGCATACACAGTCTTATTTATTCAGGCAATCTCTAGCCATGATTGCACATAGCTCTAACAGAACCCTCTAGAGAGAAGTGTCTAATTTACACATCTGAGTTTCTTTCAGCCACCAGTCTGATTTGCATCAAATACAGCCATTCCCCCCTTAATTTAAACAACTGACTGTTGTTTGCTCACTCGCTCTCTCACCCCCTTTCCTGAAATTATTTAGTCATGATCTCCCTATGGTTTTTGTTGCCTCCTGCTTTCTGGTTTATCCTTGGCTTCCTGGCTCTCAATGTTCTTTCTATTTTTCCCAAGTCAAGCTTCACCTGCTGCTACGGCAACTGTCGATGTCAACCTGGTTACCCTCACAGAGTGTGGAAATGCTGAACAGCTTCACTCAGCCCGCTGGACTCCTCCCATTCCTTTGGCTATAGAATATGATCTGTTCTGGGGAGATGGGATCAGAAACCATTTCCCCTAAACTCAGGCTCCAGTCATTCAGCTGAATAAGGAGTGGTACTTAGGCCCCGGTCCACCTCATTCGTCTCCTCACACTACAGCAGATGCAATACCTCCCTCAGATGTAAAGAGCATGGGTCTCTATTCCACTGTGTGAACTGTGCACCTCAGTTTACCTTTCAGTAAGTGGGTACAATAATACCTAATATACCTCACAGGAGCACTGCAACCTTCATGTACCTGTAAATTATTCTGAAATCCTTGAATGAGTGGAGCTATGTACAGGAGTGCCACCAGCTTTTTTGCCACCCTAGGTGGCAGAAGGTCCTGCCCCCGAAATGCCACCCCCAACAGAGGCGGCGGACAGTCCCGTCCCCGAAATGCTGCCCCCGACAGTGGCGGGGAAGGTCCCGCCCCCCAAATACCGCCAAAGATCTGGCCGCTGCGGTTGCCGCCCCCCAAATGTTAGTGTCCTAGGCAACCACCTAGGTCGCCTAATGGGTTGCGCCAGCCCTGGCTATGTAAGTGTAACATCATCATCTTCTTCTCACATCACATTAGGTTTGAATACTAACCAGACTGCTGATTGCTTCAACCATATACCAAGACACAGATGTATAGTGACAGGATTGTTTTTCAGTCTCAGTTTATATGGTTTTTCTTTTCTGTCTTTGGGCTGGCATGAAGAGAGAAACCTGGGATTCAGAGTTCAGGCAGGCCCATAAAAGTTCAGTTTTCAATTTAATGACAATAGATGGGATAAGCTGAGGGTGGGGGATCCTGCTCGCTTGTCCATGGATACCCAGGACTTCAAACATGGTCATCTGATAAGAAAACATGGGCATGCCACTTTTCTACCTGTGATCCTACTCTTTTCAGTAAATAAAAATGAAAAACTGTGGCTGCTGTGAAAGCGTTTCTCTGTGTTCTGATTGTTCAGCTTAGGGTTATTGTGCAGGTTCTCTCTTTTCTTCTTCCCTTGAGTGTGTCTGATGCTCAATTGTTGCATTATGTTTAAGCGTATCCTTTTTATTACAGATTTAGGCCTGTCTGAATACATGTTAATTAACAGATTTATACATTTTAGTGTAGACAAGACACAAATGTTTGTTGATAGTCATGTTTAAACCTAGCCTGCAACTGGGACACAACCATTGGTATTGTTTCTGTTAATTAGGCACGTTTAAACATGCAGAAAAATTCAAGTGTAGATATACCCTTAACATTAATTTCAATGCTGGTACAGCCAGCACTAGCGTGTGACTTTCCATCAGAATTGAGACTATGTAATAATTATAAAATTCAAATACCTAGATAATATTACGGAAAATGTCTGTTTGGTCTGAAATCTACATCTGATCATATAAAAAACATTCAATATAGTACTCCACTACCCCTCTCTGCCTTTGTTGTTGAGTGCCCATGTGACTGTGTCCATGAATATATTTGTTCTTGATCTCTGTCAAGCCAGAAGAGAAGCAGCTGACAAAGCTGAAAGCATTTACACTTGGGCCTTTCAGTTAGGCATAAGCTTTCGTGAGTAAAAACCTCACTTCTTCGGATGCATCCGAAGAAGTGAGGTTTTTACTCACGAAAGCTTATGCCCAAATAAATCTGTTAGTCTTTAAGGTGCCACCAGACTCCTTGTTGTTTTTGTAGATACAGACTAACACGGCTACCCCCTGATACTTGACAGCCTTTCAGTTGTAATTTGCATCAAGTTTTGGATTGTGCTTTGTGGCATATATGTGTGTGGGCTTATTTTAATGAAGTTCATTGTGAAAAACTAAGGTTCTGCCAGTACAGAGCAAGAGGACAATAAGAACATACTTCTCACCAAAAGCAATATATTCTGTAAGGGAGGAAGCATCTTGATTGAAAGTCATAGTTTTAGGAGCAACCACTGACATAGGGTACTTCCCTTTTCCTTTTATGCCTGTATAAAGATTTTCCAGTAATATTCACTACAGTTCAAATGGAGACCACCACTAGAGCTGGTAATATTTTCAGAATTTGAATGAACTTTGCACTTGTAAATGGAAACTTGCGGATAGGGATTAAATACAACTGGCCACCAAACATATATATTTGAGATCCAGAACAGCATGCTCGAGACTGTAATTCCTCTAAAGTTGGCCTGTACACTTTTTGAATGACTTATATTCACTGATGGCATGTTCAAATTCAGGCCAGTTTTGATTTGAACTCTTCTGTCTTAATACCAACAACTACTCCTAACTGTTGTTACCTAGCAGCTCTGTGTTCTTGGGGAACCAGGGCGCAGTACCCAGCCTGTCTGACTCATGAAAGACCTTCCCCCCCACCCTCTGCTTGAACCAAAACCGATCAGAAGAAAGACTTGCAAAAGGCAATGAAAAGGCCGTGGGAGACCCACCTAAGCCCCTGGGATAAGAATGACAGGATTAAGGAAACTCCCCTAGCCTCATTTGCATCGAAGATGGGACAAGGAGGCATCTCCATTAGCATACAGAATGGAGAACAGAGATTCCAAGGCAAGAACCACATGGAACTCTGGGACCAGAAAAGGAGGGAAACACTGCATGATGGGCAGGAGCGGCGCCAGGGTTTTTGACGCTTTAGGTGGCAGTGCTCCTCCTCTGAGCATTCAGCGGCGGGGGGTCCTACCACTCCGTGTCTTCGGGGCACTTCGGCGGTGGGTCCCGGAGCAAGTGAAGGACCCACCGCCAAATTTCCACCGAAGACCCAGAGCGGAAGGACCCCCCGCCGATGAATTTCTGCCGAGGATGGCAAAATGCTGCCCCCCAAATCCTGCTGCCCTAAGTGACCGCCTAGGGTCGCCTAGTGGATGCACCGGCCCTGATGGGGATCTCTGCTCCAGATGTTAATGAACCCACGCCTGCACACACCCAGCTCAGTAGTTATCAGACCAATTCTAGTAATAAATCCTTTATTGCTATCCAAAATAATGAAGCTCCCTAATTGCATTGTGAGCTCCCTCCAAGGAACACTGCCCATAGCCAGGAAAGATCACATGGTCTAGCCTGAACAAAACAACTTTGGTATACTCCCTTGTTTACACATAAACAAATCTAGTGCTCTCTCTTGAACCATTGTTGTTTCTCTACAAAAACCCCTACCTATGCTCAAGTAAGTTTTCTGGTGCCTGGATCCAAAATCTGCATCAGGATCTTCTCCTAACTGATCATGCCGGGGGTTCTGCCTATCTCCAGCACTCAGCTACCACCATCACCTGGGACCTCTGATTGGTTCAAGCTTCACGGAGTGGTGAGAACCCATCTCTCTCTCTCTCTCTCTAGATGTAGCCTTCTGACCCTGACTTGTATCATCAGTTATAGTTTTCTAAACCTGACTTTTATAATCAAGTTTAAGTTAGATTTAATATGATAACTGTTTTGTTTGTTTGGCTCCCCTATGGTTATTACCTGGCAATGAATAACTTTCATGATTAAGTTGGTTGCGTCTCTCTCTCTATCTCTCGCCCTTATAGGTATGTTTTTTAGTTTCCTCATTCGCTCTGCAGCAACACTCCTCGAACCTAAGCTAAAAGATCCCTGCAGTGCCCCAAAATCCTGTGGGGTTTGCTCATCGAGTGGGTTACTACCAGAACAATTGTAACGTGAAAGTGCGGATAGAGATGTGCTGACCCTGGGACATATGAGGGTGGCAGCTTGGAAGTGCTGCTCGACCCAGTCTGCTGAGTCCAGGGGCATATGAGGGTGGCAGATTGAAAGTGCTGCTCAACCCAGCCTGCTCAGGTGTGCTCTATTCTGGTGCTTTGCCCATGGCATAGGAGGGTGACATATTGGAGGTGCTGCTTGACCCAGCCTACTGATTCCAGGGACATATAAGGGGTCAGCTTGGGAGTGTTGATTAACCCTGTCCTCTCAGGCGCGCTCTGTTAATGTGTGTGTGTGTTTGTCTGATTCTGGGGCTGGAAGAACCCAGCCCTGGGGAACCTAGGTTCTACAGAATACCACATTGGGAGGGAACTTGCAGCAGGGAGAAGTAGAGCTCCGTATGAGAACACAAGTGACACAAGCAGTACATTGATAGAAGTACAGAACCCCTCCCCCTCCAGAAGAGTAACCCTAATAAATGAGCATACCCCAAAGTAACGGGCAAAGCTGGTAACATTGTGATAACATCAATAACACCATATGCACATTGGCTATGTCAGAGAAGAGACTAGAAGGCCCCTGTACTGCACAAATCAGATGTATAAGAGAACTGTCTACAGACTTATAAGAGACATACCAATGAATCCTATAGTCAGGTTTCTGAACTCACTTCTAAGACACTTCTCTTCTCTCCCTTATCCCATTGCTTCCCATGATCCAGGTTTACAATCTTTCTGTAACAGTCATGCTCAAAGGAGATGTGGTTACCTTACTGCTTCCTCACTTTGCCGCTGTGGCAGCAAGTTAAGAACAGCAACTCCTAAACTGACATTAATGAACACATAGACAGGTCATGTGACCAGGCTAAATTGTTATTTTCAGTGTATTCAGACAGAGAAGGTGGGTGAGGTAAAGTCTTTTATTGGACCAACTTCTGATGGTGAGAGGCAAGTTTTCAAGCTTACACAGAGCTCTTCTTCTGGTCACCTGAAGATGAAATTTGCATAAACTCAGAAGCATGTCTCTTTCACTAATAGAAGTTGGTCCAATGAGAGATATTACCTCACCCACCTTCTCTCTCTAATATCCTGGGATTAAAATTGCTACAACACTGCAGTTTCAATATAAACATTAATAGGTACTGTGGCAAGATGTACAAACCATGCACCAGGCAAAAAGAGGTTAGAGAACAGCTTTGGGTTCAGGCAACCAATCTTGGAGGCAAAAGGAGCCTTAAAAGAGGGAAGCCCTATTCAGTAGGGCCCAGCCTCTGCCCAATAACTTCCAGAAAAGAACACTACAGACAATGGGTATAAACAATAGGAGATCTAGCTTTTCATGGATTGTTCTCTCTTCTCTATAACAGGGTTTAAAAGAGAACTGGATACATTCATGGAAGTTAAGTCCATTAATGGCTATTAGCCAGGATGGGTAAGTAGCCTCTGTTTGTCAGATGGTGGTGATGGACGGCAGGAGAGAGATCACTTGATCATTACCTGTTAGGTTCACTCCCTCTGCGGCACCTGGCATTGGCCACTGTTGGTAGACAGGATACTGGGCTGGATGGACCTTTGGTCTGACCCAGTACGGCCATTCTTATGTTCTTATGTTCTCTCTCTCTTGGTCTGGTACCAAGACTGCAACCTATGCCTTGCAGCTCGTGGTAGCAATTCATATTTAAGGTTCCACTAAATCTCATTTCTAGTCATGTATAGAATAATGACGTGGTATTTATCATCAGTTACTCCATTACAACTAATCTGCCTTTCCCCTTCATTGCTGACTTGTGTAGCAACTTGTGCATGGGAATAAATGCACAGCATAGAAGTTTCTAAGTTTCATTAATATGATTTTAACTTTTCTTCAAAAATGGTATATTCACTCTTTATCTTAATTTTTTTTATCCAAGTCAAAAAAATTCATTTCTCTAAATATTTTCTTCAGTAAATTCTTTTTACTTCAGCCTTCACAGGAATTTACACAAACTAATAATAAGTACCACATATAATGTTCAGAAGTTACTGGCTGGTTTAGTTTCTCTAGTTAATGTTTAACTCCCTAGCTTAAGTAAGGCATAATTTACTATTTACTCACCAGGAAAAAAAATCAGGTTAACATAGTTTAGATATCTTTGAGTTCAATTTTTTTAAATTTCTTCCATCTCCGTCAGCTTAGGAGTAGTAGTAAGCATTTGCATTATAGTGGATCTGACTGAAGAGATAATATTTTTCTTTTTCACTAAGTAGAAAGTTAATCTATCCTAACTCTGTCCAACTGATAATATTAGAGCTCAAACAGTGGCTCCTGGAGTTGTTCTGAAAGACTAGCAGCATCCTGGTTAATATTCCCTGCTCTATGATTGATCTGAAACTGTCAATTTGATAAGACAGCTAGCTGCATCTAATTTTGCAGTGATAAGCACATAAAGGAAAACAGTAAATTGACTATCAGACTGATAGTCTTGAAACTATTACAAAAGAGTCCATTTAAGAGCTAAGAATTTCATTTTGTGGGCAGGGTAATTTCTTTCATCTTTTGAAAATCCTTTGCTTGAATATTATGTGTAGTTGCCCATCTTGGTCTTGATAGACAGTATTCCCAAGCCACCTCTTCTGGAGTCCACATGGAGGATATCAGGGAATTTCGGATTAGCATCTGCCAAGACAGAGATGCTAACCACAGCACCTATGAAAATATCTTTGAATAACCCTTCACAAAATGGAGGCAATAGCTTCTGAAGCCTAAAAAGCAATTTGTATTTTTAGGGTCTTATCTGGATCATCCTTGATCCCATTTGCACTCACAATAGCCTGCAAATATCACATGGAAGATTTGTAAAAAAGGCATTTCTCAATAGAATGTTTCAAGCAATATACTTTAAGGTGATTCAAAACATACAGTAGCATACTTTTGGCTTCCTCTAAGTTTCTGTAACACACAATCAAGAACAGTAGAACCTCAGAGTTATGAATAGCAGAGTTACAAACTGACCAGTCAACCACACACCTCAATTGAAACCGGAAGTACGCAATCACGCAGCAGCAGAGAGACCAAAAAAAAAAAAAAATACAGTACAGTACTGTGTTAAACGTAAACTACTAAAAAAACCGGGAGAAAGTAGCATTTTTCTTCTGCATAGTAAAGTTTCAAAGCTGTATTAAGTCAATTCCAGTTGTAAATGTTTGAAAGAACAACCATAACGTTTTGTTCAGAGTTACAAACAACCTCCATTCTCGAGGTGTTTGTAACTTTGAGGATCTACTGTACTCTAGGAGTACAAATACTTCATTCAAGCTCATGTTTCCCAGCCCTTCTCCATTATGTGCCAGAACACTGCTGTGAGCACAGGGGAGTATGATATCCTGCTAAAATTCCCAAAACTCTGAAGGCAGAGGAAAGCAGTTTCTGTTGTCATCTTCCTCCATTTCAATCTGATAGCACCCAGAGTTTAGGTCCCTGACTAAAACCACGTACTTGACACACTTCACTATCCTTCCACTGTAGAAGATGCAAGGGGGAAATCAATTCTCTTAAATTCCAACTTCCAGCAGTTACTGGAGATGATGTATCATAATAGTGATCTAAGGTATTTTATCAGGACCTATATACAACATTTAGCAGCTGCACTGTGTCCATGAGATAACTCATCCTGGACAAGCTCTTCCAAAATCTCATTCAGCTTGCAAGTTACTCTCTTTTCAATCAGCAGGAATCAACAAACAAATCTTCAAAGTCAAAAGTAAGGCTAGCATTCACAAGTCTTCCTTTATTTGCACTTCCCTCATTACACACTGTGACCAAAATTTTAGCTTTCAAAGGAACAGATTTTGACACTTTACCAATTTCACATCTTGGCTGGAAAATTACACTGAGGCACAAACTGTTCTTCAGAATCCCCAAGATCTTGTTTACTGACACATTAGGCACATTCAGAAGGACATTCTCAGCAATGACGACAGGTAATAGCCTTCCAAAAAGCTGGTCTGCAGAATAGATGGATTGTTTAAATCTTACTTCAGACTAACTGTCAAAAACCCAGGCCCTTTTGCTAGCTGAAATAGTGTGTGGCTGCTTCCATACCATCTGATTTAGCTGACTTTCCTCTCATTCCTCTGTCTCATAGTTACCACCGAACATGAAATAGTTGGTGCCCTCAAATAGTTTGGCCACACAAGGATTCTTTTAAAAAAATGGCTCAATTCCTTTGGATATCATCCTGACAGACGATAATTCAACATACTGATGAATATAAGGCAGGGGTCGGCAACCTTTCAGAAGTGGTGTGCCGAGTCTTTATTTATTCACTCCAATTTATGGTTTTGCATGCCAGTAATACATTTTAATGTTTTTAGAAGATCTCTTTCTATAAGTCTATAATATATAACTAAACTATTTTGTATGTAAAGTAAATAAGGTTTTTAAAATGTTTAAGAAACTTCATTTAAAATTAAATTAAAATGCAGAGCCCCATGGACTGGTGGCCAGGCCCCAGGCAGTGTGAGTGCCACTGAAAATCAACTTGTGTGCCGCCTTCGGTTGTTGGTTGTCTCTTTGGTTGTTCACAATATATGCTGTTTGGAAATACAGCTATGTAAGTAACAATCCACAAAAACTCCTACACAACTGCTGAGGTTGGAGGAGTACAGGATCTACGAAAAGCCTCACTGGTAGCTCAGTCTATCTGCCTGGACACAAAACACACAACAACTAACAACCACCAACATGTAAAATACTCACAGGTTCCCAGCTGCTTGGCTTTCTCTTCATCTAATTAGCATTTATCCTCTTAGCTTAAGTAAGGTATAACTTCACCAGCAACTATGCAATTTAAGAGTTTAGATTTCTCAGGATTTAAAGCTTTTGGTCCTTTCTCTCTGACTCTGCTAATGGGAAATTTTCTTTTCTATTCACAGATACTCTGTCTGGGATGTCATCTAATAAAGTGGCTGCTCAGTGAGTACAGAATTCTCCTGCCCCTCCCCTAATTAAATGGGTTAGAGACCATTCTTAGTCAAAGAACCAACTTAGGCAGTGGTTCTCAAACAGGGATATATGTACACCTGGGGGGTACCCAGAAGTCTTCCGGGAGTACATCAACTCATCTAGATATTTGCCTAGTTTTACAACAGGCTACATGAAAAGCACTAGCGAAGTCAGTACAAACTAAAATTTCATGCAATGACTTGTTTATACTGGTCCATATATTATACACTGACATGTAAATACAATATTTCTATTCCAATTGATATATTTTATAATCATATAATGATTATAAACATGAGAAAGTCAGCAGTTTTTTAGTCATAGTGTCCTGTGATACTTCTGTATTATATCTGATTTTGTCAGCAAGTAGTTTTTACGTGAAGTGTAACTTGGGGTACACAGGACAAATCAGACTCCTGAAAGGGGTACAGTCTGGAAAGGTTGAGAGCCACTGAACTTAGGACTCATCTTGAATGAGTGAAATCCTCTCACAGAAGTGTTTTGTTACATGAGTGATAATATAGTTTTGATCAAAGAGGAAGGCCATTTTCAGATGGCAAGTTGTAAAGTATTTCAAATGATCTAAGATTGAGATCAAGATTAGTGACTATGTAAGCAATGTTGATGAAGTTGGAAATCTTTTGGTTCTCTTAATGTTGCATTTGACAGAACAACCTAGCAATGGGAGCATTTTTTTGGACAAACTGACATTTCACTTGATCAACAGGGCAATCATGTACCCACAGGAAATCAATTGTATCCAGTTACAAGAGAATTGCTTTATTTGGAAGCTCCTCCTGATTTCTGAAACATAAGAACAGCCATACTGGGTCAGACCAAAGGTCTGTCTAGCTCAGTATCCTGTCTTCCGACAGTGGCTAATGCCAGGTGCCCCAGAGGGAATGAACAGAACAGGCACTCATCAAGTAATCCATCCCCTGTCACCCATTCCCAGCTTCTAGCAAACAGAGGCTAGGGACACCGTCCCTGCCCATGTTGGTTAATAGCCATTGATGGTCCTATCCTCCATGAATGTATCTAGTTCTTTTTTGAACCCTGGTATAGTGTTGGCCTTCACAACATCCTCTGCCAAGGAGTTCCACAGGTTGATTGTGCGTTGTGTGAAAAATACTTCCTTTTGTTTGTTTTAAACTTGCTACCTATTAATTTCATTTGGTGCCCCCTAGTTCTTGAGTTATGAGGAGGAGTAAAGTACATTTCCTTATTTACTTTCTCCACCAGTCATGATTTTATAGACCTCTATCATATCCCCCCTTAGTCGTCTCTTTTCCAAGCTGAAAAGTCCCCGTCTTATTAATCTCTCCTCATACAGCAGCCGTTCCATACCCCTAATCATTTTTGGTGCCTTTTTCTGAACCTTTCCCAAGTCCAATATATCTTTTTTGAGATGGGGTGACCACATTTGCACGCAGTATTCAAATATGGGCATACCATGGATTTATCTAGAGGCAATATGATATTTCCTGTCTTGTTATCTATCCCTTTCTTAATGATTCCCAACATTCTGTTCGCTTTTTTGACTGCCGCTGCACATTGAGTGGATGTTTTCAGAGAACTATCCACAATGACTCCGAGATCTCTTTTTTGAGTGGTAACAGCTAATTTAGACCCCATCATTTTATATTTTATAGTTGGGATTATGTTTTCCAATGTTCATTACTTCGCATTTATCAA
Source organism: Chrysemys picta bellii (assembly GCF_011386835.1). Classification (NCBI taxonomy): domain Eukaryota; kingdom Metazoa; phylum Chordata; order Testudines; family Emydidae; genus Chrysemys; species Chrysemys picta. The sequence continues at coordinate 67,189,594 of NC_088801.1, read as the reverse complement.
CATTGAATTTCATCTGCCATTTTGTTGCCCAGTCACCCAGTTCTAAGAGATCCTTTTGTAGCTCTTCGCAGTCTGCCTGGGATTAAATTATCTTGAGTAGTTTTGTATCATCTGCAAATTTTGCCACCTCACTGTTTACCCCCTTTTCCAGATCATTTATGAATATGTTAAATAGGACTGGGCCTATTTGAAATTTGAAAATTGCACAAATCTTATTTTTTTTTCTACATAAAACCCCAGGACAGTTAGCTTTCCATACATTTTGGAAATGGGACTTATTTATGTCTAAATGTTTCATATTCCTTATTTTACTGTTTTGTTTCACCTAATTTATACCTGCTTGGTCCAGGGCCTTCTGTATTATACTTTGCTGATTCAGGCTGATGGGTTTTTAACTCCTCCCTTTCTGGCTGCCTACACTTCCTCCCACCACTTATATGCAACCTAAAAGGATAAGGTGATAGCTGAATAATTGTATACTGTGAGGTTTCCATATGATGTTATCACAATGCATACAAACCACCTGGGAACAGATTGTCTCCTAGCAAAATCTATTTTTGGTAGCCATGTTTGGCTCATGACACAATTTTGTTGAATGCATGGTACAATATGGATCAAAGGCCCATGTTAATGTTTCTGTCACTGCATCGTCCCATCCAAGTCAATGGAACAAAGACTAGCAACAGATTCATTTTGACTTGCAGAAAGAGACATACTAACCTCTCCCCTAACTGCTGATGCATATGCAAGGTGTCTAGAGGTGGCTTGAAATGGTACCACTTTTAGCAAAACCACTGAAGCTGAAGAAAATGGTTTGCTGAAAACAGATTCCAAAATAAGACTTATTAAACAATAGCTCTCAATTGAAATTCAGGAATTTCAGACATTCTTAAATATTACAAAGCATACTAGCACTGTTATTCATTATCCTGAAACAAATAGGTTAGAAGAGAGCTTTTTCCAAACATTAAAAAAAAGAAAAAGAAAATGTTAATCATGTAGGTATATCAGTAAGCCATTTTATAGCAAATATTTTATATTAAAGTGCCATTCCTCAAGGAACATTACAAAAAATTTCTGCTAATTATTTTTAAACACTGTCTTGGAACCAGATTTTCTTCCCATAGAATATAAATGGCAAAGGAAAAAGAAAGCAAAATGCAAGTAGAAAAATAATAAAATATGAAAGAAAAAGAGTAAATTCAGATTGTGCATTCAGTCCTATACAAGGGAGGGGGGGAAAGAAAGGTATATAAAGGATGCAATAAAAATGGAACTAAGTCTTACAGCATAAGTGATTAAGAAACATAAATCAGCACAGTGTGAACACAAAGTTTCTATTGGTTAGAAAGTTTTTACTGATTATACTTGTGTTTTCTAGTAAACACAGAGGAAATACTTCTCAAACCAGTAAAAACATTCTGACTAGTAGAAACATTTTAAGTGTGTGACAATAACTGAGACCTTGAAAACATTGTTGTTGACTACAAGTCATGAAGAAATAATTTCAGCTTGCCTAGAGGCTTTGCAACCTAATCCTCATGTTACACTGTCTTCAAGTTCTAGAGAGAATATGGACTCTGTTAGTGACAATTCCCAGTAGAGAGTTACTGAAATAAACAGCACACTGCCTAAGAGGCTAAATTGTAAAAACAAAAATAAATGTGTCTGTTTCTTTCTTTTCTCGTATAACTTGTTTACATGGGCAGGGAGTTAATATAGGTGGCCAGGTTTACACTGTGTTATTTTAATGAAGCAATAAAGCAGTTAATTATTTTTAGGTCTGTTCTATATGGATTAATGAGAACACGCACTTCAGCTGTTTTCTTATTAGCTAAAAATGCATGGAACGTATGAAAAGTGGCATTACGACTTATGTTCTAGCGTGGACCTGACGATACAAAACTATAGAGATGATCGGGGAGATGTTAAAGCAGTTTATGGAAGCTGATGAGACAAGCTGTTTAAATCTCTATGCTTAGGCACAACAATAGAGTGGGGGAAACATAGTAAAAGAAATGTGACTCCTCTGCCACCTGAACTCTTTAAATCAAGAGCACATATCTTTATAAAACACGCTCGAGATCATCCACAGATTATAGTCTGTATCATGCAGGAGGCCAGACTGGCTAATCATAATGGTTCCCTCTGGCCCTAAAATCTATGAGAAAAAGTTGGATGAGGGGAATGACAATTATCCTGTTGATGTGTACATCAGAACATCAACAGGGGAAATATGTTCTCACCCCTGATCTGCTCCAATATTTTTTCAGGAGGCTGCAGCCCTACTTTAAATGTCTTGGAATTTTCTTTCTGTGCTTAAAGAAAAGCAAAGCATTTGGTTGCAAAAAGATCTAAGAAAGTGCTGTGTGGTTCTTCAAATCACAGAATGTTCTTCTGTGCAAAAAACAAGCAGCTTGTAACTGTAGTACAGCAGCCCATGTGCTTGGCTATCCTAGGGTCAGATTTGACATTCACATACTGCATCAAAGAACAAAATAACACAAATCTGTACTGTGTAGACCTATATCTCTTATATCTCTCCCAGAGCTGTACTGCTATTTCTTTGTTTTAAAGCAGCAGCTGCTCTTGTGATGTCTGAGTTGATATTTTCTGGCACATGAAACTTTAAATAAAAAAAAATAAGAGAATAAAATCCCTATATTAGGCAATCGAATAACTAATGCTAATGACTGATTTTTTAAATTGTTCATGTCATTTATTGCAACATGGTGACAGACATTTTCAAAATGTCTTCAGTAATATAAAATGCAGTGTAGTGTTCAAAGTTATTCAAATGATATCCATTTGTCAATGGGTTTATAGATTCAACAGAAACGAGGAACGAATTTCAGAAAACTTGAACCTAACAAATGACTGTTATACAGCTAAATATTACCATGCTGAAAATGTGAATGCTGAGAATTCCTCATTTTAGAATGTTCCAATTATAACACTGCAAGTCTCTTATGCAATTTAAGTTTTTAAATTATTGTAAATAGCTCCTAGTTACTAAAGCAATAACTCCTATATAAAGACCAACTATTTAGTAAATTGTATTCAGCAAATCTATGACTGAATTACTAAATAAAGAAATTCATAAATGTTAGTGTCTTATAGCCATAAATGCTGCAAGTAATGACATTTCATTGTGAAGTAACTTAAATACCACAGTTAGGATAGGGAAAGTTCAGTTTGGTCGCAGGTATTTTGAATGCCTCAAAGTGATAGGAATAGTATTCAGTTTGTCATTTAAATACTAGCGCAGCACAAATATAATAGTTGTCACATCGCGTTAGTCACTGTCTTTTGCATTAGTTGATATTTCACTAACAGTATCAAAGATGTTAACAGTAAAACACACAGGATTGGTAATGGGATATGGAGCCTTTTACCTCTAGATCAAGGTTTCAGACCTAAGTAGGATTGAAAGAGACTTACCAACAGTGGTCTCGTTTGTAGTCCATTGTATGTAACATGAATTGCCAACAGCTAGACTGAGACTACCAGTCTCAACAACTAATGGACATCAAGACTGAACTTTTGTATCTTAAAAGGTGGTCTTTCCAAAACAGTATTGAAGCCCATTGGAGGGGCACTATGGGGAAGCTTGCACTGCCAATGCCTGTCCTCTCTGTGTCTCTGATAAGAGAACTTCAGTTCCCAGGGCAGCTAGCTCAGAATCTTTCACAAGCACTAAGGGTTTGTCTACACTAAAAATTAAGTCAACCTAATTTAGTCGATGTAAAGCCACCGCATATCTACACTTTGCTCCTTGTGTCAGCAGTGTGCATCCTCACCAGGAGCGCTTGCACCGATTTACCTGTCAGTGTAGGGCATTGTGGGAAGGCTTCTGAAAAACAGCAACAGTCAATGTAAGCAACACAGTGTCTACACTGACACTGCATCAACCTAACTAAACTGACCTAAGCGCTACACCTCTTGTGGAGGTTGAGTTATTAGATCAGTGTAGTGGGCGAGTTACATTGGTGGGAGCTACATTTTGGTGTAGATGCTTACAGAGTTAGGTTGATGTAAGCTGCCTTATGTTCTGACATCAACCTAACTCTGTAGTATAGGCCAGGGCTAATTTAACTACTTTACTTTGTAAAGTTGTTAATTTAGTGCAGTTCTCACTGCAGGTTTGAGGCTTTAAATTATAAATGATACATTAGTGACATTATAAAAATTTCCAGGGACACAGACAATGGTTCCTAACTATAATAATAATACAGAGTCCTTATACAGTGCTTTATACCAGTAGATCTCAAAGCGATTTACAAAGGGAGCTAAGTATATACAATTATGACTTCATTGCAGGAACAACAAAAAGGAAAAGATGAATTGGGAGGGAGAAAGACTTTAATATTGAACATTATTAAACATTAACTTCAATAAATAGCAAAAAGGGGGAAAGATAAATATACTAAGTACTTTTTTGTGTGTAAATGTTCTTTTTCAGGTTTGTTCCAGTGTGAAAATACCTGGGTAACAGTTACTTAATGTAGTGACCACTATAGTTTAAATTTGCAGAAACCATTACAATTATTCCTCTTTTTTTCAGCTGATCATAATTTCCCCAAAAAATACATTTGATCTCTGCTCTAAGATTATTTTTTAGAGGGGTGAGAAAAAGCTATTTGGTTTACTGGAGAATGGGGAAAAAAAACAGAAGAAACTTCCCCACTATAAATACATCCACTCTTTTTAAAAAATGAAATGACAAAAAACAGCTAAACTCTGAATTTCAGCATACACACTGAGTCCTCAATGAGGAGTAAGGGCTTTTTCCAAACTATGATAAAAAAACTGGTTTTGACTTTTGAGTGTGGAAAAATTGGCATTCTGGGCACGCATGGCTGAAAATTTTATGAAGTTTCTAATTGTGCACAAAAATTTACACATTTTATATTACTACGGTATATTGTATTCTCACACCTATGTACCTTATTATGAAGAAATAACAACAGTATAACCTGAAAATAAATGTTACCACTTTAACTTGCTAAAGAACAAGACTGCATCTTTTCATTTACACTACTTGTATCTGTTGCTACTTTTATTAAACAATGTAATATTATGATGTGCTTAAATGACAAAAGAAAAAGCTTTCCCTGTGAAAAAGTTATTTCCACTTGGAAATTTACTCTTGATTTATGAAGGCTTCCTTGCTTAAATAATGTGACAGTTAATGGGGTAAGTGAAGTGCACAAAATGACAAGCACACTTTTTACTGGGATCTACCTTTAATCCACAGTTCTCTTCAGTTGGAAGGAACAAGAAAGAGTAGTGAAAGAACAAACATTGTCCTTTATGTGCAGCTAAACTATATCACAGGACACCAGTCTAAGCCTCTACATTCTCAGCATTTCATTATGCTATTGTTTTAAGCAGGGCCGCCTGGGGGGGGGAGGGAGGGGGCAAGTGGGGCAATTTGCCCCAGGCCCGGACCCCACAGGGGCTCCCACGAGAATATAGTATTCTATAATATTGCAACTTTTTTGTATGGAAAGGGCCCCCGAAATTGCTTTGCCCCAGGCGCCCTGAATCCTCTGGGTGGCCCTGGTTTTAAGGCATTACTAGTTTGGTAATACTCCATTTAACAACTTAATATATATGATTTTCTTCAAAAAAGAGAGCATGAAACTTTGATCTTTGTTCTTATTTACACATGACATAAAATACAAATGCACCAGATATACCATAATCCCTAATAGCTAACACAACGCTAAACACACTTTGTCCCTGTTATATTAATTTTGGTGGGATATATGGTCCAAAGGTGTTAACATAATCCAGTTATTTAACATAACATAGTTTTAAACAAGGTTTGGGGTTAGATTTCTTAGTACCATGGCAAATACACCATCAATTATTTTTTAAAGAAGATGTTTTTAATACAGATACAGAAAAGAAAGGAAAATAGTTAAGGCATTTGAATTGTAAGTATCAAATAAGTAATAGCTGGAGAGTTTTTAGAAGGAAAAAAACCCTGCTTGATAGTCTTTTAGGTATTAACTGTTTTTGAAGGGGGAGAGAGAAGAAGTTAGTAGAGATGGGCTATAGCTGTTGCTGGCATTGTGAAAGTCTGATTTTGATTTTAAGAAGACAAAACAAAATGAACACACACAAAGGGGGAAATAAGAGAACAGCAAAACATACTGTATCCCAGCACATCTAGTGACAGTCTTGAGGGAGTTTCTGTGACACAACCCGTCACAGCCCCCTCTGAGCCATCTTAACCGCTTCAGGGCTGGTGTGGGGTGAACACCCCATCACACATATTTAACCCCCTCCCCCTTTTTTTTTTAAACTTACAAGGGTGCAGACAGACCCGCAAAATCAAGAATCAGGGCACATATCCCTGATTATCAGTCTCTTGCTTTAATGAAGAGACCACAGTTTCTATTTTACTTGAGTTATTTTCCTCACATGTTCAAAAGATATTCTTGCCATGTTTTTTCTTTGGCATTTTATTTTCCTCTAAAAGGATGTGTGCTGAAGTCCAAAAAAGAAAGTGTCTTTTGTAAAGATAAAAATTGTATCTTTCTAGAGTGGAAATAACTTATTTTGCCTGCCTAGGAAGGTCAGGCAGTTATAATATATCACAAATACTAAAGACTTTTTTAACTTCCCAGGAATGACAAAGGAAGGAACCCAAAATATCAGCACAGCAATGTAGATGCATGCAACTTTCCTGCCCTTTGAAAATAAAGGACTTTGTCAAACTATATTCATTTATCATGCAGAGTCCTACCAAATGCTGAAAAGAGCCAAGGTCAAAACTTCTTGTGCAAAGCCCACATGTATGTAACGCACACGCTTGCACCGCAACTATTGATTTTCTTTAGTCTAAAGAGAGGTGAGACAATCAGAGGGGCATGTGTGAGTGTGTGCCTGCTAAGGTATACCTTTGCATTGACAAACGTATGTAACAGCAATAAACTTGGGAAATCTGTGTGGGAAAACACCCATGGAGTTACTGCATACTAACTGTTTAATAAAAGGTTTCATGATATATATATATATTTGCAACCAGCATTTAGAATATATATATTCTATATATATAACTGTATGGCACTATCAGCAGTTTAGCTCTGTGTATAGCTCAGTGGTTTGAGCATTGGCCTGAGGTCCCTTCCAACCTTGATATTCTATGAATACTTTTCTTTACCCTTGTGACAAGACTGAGCTCTGGCCTGTGCTGAGATACAGGAGAAAGTGTTATATACAATATAGCACTCTCTTAACCAGTTACACGTACATACACACTGAGGAAATGATGGAGCTTCAGTGGCTGGTGTGCAGCCCTCTGTTAATGTACACTCTAGAGAAAAGGAGTTACTGTGTGAGTTTAAAACCTGGTTTACAGTAGTAGAAGAAAAGGCAAAAGACCACCCAACAACCACACAAACATATGTCAACAATTCCACTCCTCTGGAAAAATTGAATTTTCTACCATAAGAATAATGCTCATGTGAGCAGGAGACAGAGCTTTCTTGATCTAATAACTAAAGACCACCACAAGCGCATCACCTTCTGGTCCAAGAGAAATGTACTCCTCTTCGACCTTGCTTTCTTCCAATATAAACACAGAGCAGCCTGTATGTTTTAAAACATCCTCAAAACCAAACCAAAACAGTCCACTGCACACACACTTCTCCTCTTAGAGAGAGGACGAGAGAAAGAACAAACAACATATGACAGATGTTAGTCACATTGTTTAACACACTATCGGAAGGTGCTCAGATACTACAGTGATAAGGGCAGCTGTCATAACTATAAAGGGAAGGGTAACAACCCTCCTGTATAGAATACTATAAAATTCCTCCTGGACCAAAATCCTTTTACCTGTAAAGGGTTAAGAAGCTCAGCTAACCTGGCTGACACCTGACCCAAAGGACCAATAAGGGGACAAGACACTTTCAAATCTTGGGTGGTGTGAGGGGAAGGCTTTTGTTTGTGCTCTTTGTTTTGCTGGTGTTCGCCCTTGGGACTAAGAGGGACCGGACATCAATCCATGTTCTCCACATCTTTCTGAACAAGTCTCTCATATTTCAAACTTGTAAGTAACAGCCAGGCAAGGCGTATTAGTTTATCTTTGTTTTCTCAACTTGTGAATTTTACCTTTGTTAGAGGGAGGTTATCCCTGTTTTATTGTAACTTTGAAACTAAGGCTAGAGGGGGTTCCTCTGGGCTCTTTCAATCTGATTATCCTGTAAAGTTATTTTCCATCCTAATTTTACAGAGATGATTTTTACATTTTCTTTTTAATAAAATCCTTCTTTTAAGAACCTGACTAATTTTTCCATTGTCCAAAGACCCAGGGCTTTGGGTCTTTGATCTCTTTGTAACCAATTAGTTAGGATATTATTCTTAAGCCTCCCCAGGAAAGGGGGTGTAAGGGTTTGAGGGGATATTTTGGGGGAAGAGGAACTCCAAGCAGTCCTTTCCCTGTTTCTTGTTAAATCACTTGCCTGGTGGTGGCAGCGTACCAGGTTTTAACCTAAGATGGTAGAAATAAGCTTAGGGGGCTTTCATGCAGGTCCTCACATCTGTACCCTAGAGTTCAGAGTGGGAAAGAAACCCTGACAGCAGCTTTGAAGATTATGGAAGATAACTGACCAAATTTTCTTTCTGAATAAACTTTTGGTATCTACTATCTTCAGAGAGATAAAATTCCTGCTCCTTTTCCAGAGATGAATGCAATACAGGAACAACTATCAGCTATTCATACCCCATAAAGCTTTTCCAGTACTACTCCTGATTTATATATGCCTGCATAGAATGTGACCAGGAAATGTGTATCATCTGGGAGGCTATTTTGCACTGGAGGAGTGAAGCAAATCTAGGAGTAATGAAAATACAAATGCGAGATGGATATCACAGGAAAAGAAGCTGATTCTCTGAATCATATGTGAATTCCGAAGATCAACACTGGACATGAATTGATGAACAAAATTATGAGAAGTCAGAAGCTGCCCATAGAGCAATTAAATATCTTCACTCATAAATGTGAGCAAGTTTCTTGAATGTGGCCAGATCACAATCATGAAGGACGGGGCTGTCCTTAGGATCATGGGGCCCTATGCGGGATTATTACACTGGTGCCCCTATGCCTGATGGCAGCCTGAGCTCACATTTGTATTTTAGATAAGGGTGGTCTTTTGAAGTATTTATTTAAAACACTATATGTCTGAAGATCCAAGCATTTAAGGCTAAAGACGAATACTCAGATTACACTGGTCTACAATTTTTGAGAAGTCGTCTGCTTCAGAGATAAAATGTGCTATTTATTATGTATTTTGATGTGCTGAATTCAAATATGACAATTAAAACAACTGATTGGCTACTGTTTCTAAGATATTTAAGTTTTTACATTTTATGTCTATGTATATTGTGTAGATAGTAGAGTTTTAATCATAAATTGTAAACCTAGGTCTTTTCATGTGTTTATGGTTGCTTTACATGATAATATTTCACCTGTCCTGTTTATGTTACACTTTAAAAATCAGCAAAAGGGTTATATAAATAAAATGTATTATGAAACAAAAGGCAAAAAACTATTATGTACATAGTTTAGTCCTATTCAGTGTCTACTCGGTGCTTCTTGGCTTGTTTCTTCGGCCTGGTCTACACTACGACTTTAATTCGGATTTATCAGCTTTAATTCGAATTTACCCTGCAACCGTCCACACAACGACGCTATTTATTTCGATATAAAGGGCCCTTTAAATCGATTTCTGTACTCCACCCCGACAAGCGGAGTAGCGCCAAAATCGATTTTAACATTTCGAATTAGGAATAGTGTGGCCGCAATTCGATGGTATTGGCCTCCGGGAGCTATCCCACAGTGCATCATTGTGACTGCTCTGGACAGCAATTTAACTCGGATGCACTGGCCAGGTAGACAGGAAAAGCCCCGCGAACATTTGAATTTCATTTCCTGTTTGCCCAACGTGGAGAGCACAGATGACCACAGATAGCTCATCAGCACAGGTAAACATGCAGGCCGATAATCGAAAAAGAGCACCAGCATGGACCGTACAGGAGGTACTGGATCTGATCGCTATATGGGGAGAGGATTCAGTGCTTGCAGAACTTCGTTCTAAAAGACGAAATGCCAAAACTTTTGAAAAAATCTCCAAGGGCATGATGGAGAGAGGCCACAATAGGGACTCAGATCAGTGCCACGTGAAAGTCAAGGAGCTCAGACAAGCCTATCAAAAAACAAAGGAGGCAAACGGTCGCTCTGGGTCAGAGCCGCGGACATGCCGCTTCTACGCCGAGCTGCATGCAATTCTAGGGGGGGCCGCCACCACGACCCCACCTGTGATCGTGGATTCCGGGTCGGGGATAGTCTCATCAGCTACACCTGAGGATTCTGCCGATGGGGGAGAGGAGGAGGAGGAGGAGGAGGATGAGCTTGCAGAGAGCACACAGCACTCTGTTCTCCCCAACAGACAGGATCTTTTTCTCACCCTGACTGAAGTACCCTCCCAACCCTCCCAAGCCAGTATCCAAGACCCTGACCCCATGGAAGGGACCTCAGGTGAGTTTACCTTTTAAAATATAAAACTTGTTTTAAAAGCAAACGGTTTTTAATGATTACTTTGCCCTGAGGACTTGGGATGCATTCGCGGTCAGTTCAGCTACTGGAAAAGTCTGTTAACGTGTCTGGGGATGGAGCGGAAATCCTCCAGGGACATCTCCATGAAGCTCTCCTGGAGGTACTCCAAAAGCCTTGCCACAAGGTTTCTGGGCAGTGCATCCTTATTCCGTCCTCCATGGTAGGACACTTGACCACGCCATGCTTGCAGCAAGTAATCTGGTATCATTGTCTGACAAAGCAGCGTATGGTCCCGGTGTTTGCTGGCATTCAAGCAACATCCATTCTTTATCTTGTTGTGTAATCCTCAGGAGAGTGATATCACTCATGGTAACCTGGTTGAAATACGGGAACTTAATTAAGGGGACAGAGGTGGCCATTCCTACTGGGCTGTTTGCCTGTGGCGGAAAATAAATCCTTTCCTGCAGTTAGCCAAGCGCAGATGGGAAATTGGCCCTGAGCTTTTCGCGTTTGGCTAGCAGGGATCTTCCCTATTACCAGCCACGCGGTGGGGGGAGGGGTACCGTGATCATCCCAGAGAATTTATGGCGGGAGGGGGGCGGCGGCAGGGGGGGGGTTAGTTTGGTTCCTGCAGGGATCTTCCCTGATGCCAGCCACGCGGTGGGGGGAGGGGTACAGCGATCATCCCAGAGAATTCATGGCGGGGGGGGGGGTGGTTAGTTTGTTTTCTGCTGCTGCTGAATGTTAACAGAAAAACCGCAGCACTCTACAGGCTATGCTTGGTATGTGGGAAAGGAGGGCGCAGAAGCTGTAAGACAATGGCTTACCATGGCTGCATGCAAGCCGAATTCTGTTGCCCGGACCTGTGATCTCTAGCAGCAAAGCCACAGGCACTCAGCATTAAGAGGCAAAATGCGACCTTGCACAGAAATCACATGTGCTATGTGAATAGTGTTGGTCACCGTGAAAGAGTATAAGCATTGTTCTGCAAAATGTATCTTTTTAAACAATTCTCTCTTTTTTCCCCTCCCTACAGCAGCTGCAAATTCCTCAAGCCTCCCTCCTCCATCCCGAAGGCTATCACAGATAAGGCGTCGTAAAAAGAAGACGCGAGATGAGATGTTTTCAGAAATTATGGAATCCAGCCGCAGTGACAGAGCTCATCTGAATGAGTGGAAGGAAACGGTTTCAAAGTATAGGAAAGAAGCCAGTGAACGTGAGGACAGGAGGGACCAACGTGAGGACATGAGGGACCAACGTGAGGACAGGAGGGACCAACGTGAGGAGAGGAGAGACGCTCGAGATGAGAGGTGGCGGCAGGAAGATCAGAGGAGGCAGGATGCAACGCTGGGGCTGCTGCGAGATGAGAGGTGGCGGCAGGAAGATCAGAGGAGGCAGGATGCAACGCTGGGGCTGCTGCGTGAGCAAACAGACATGCTCCGACGTCTGGTGGAGCTTCAGGAACGGCTGCAGGAAAACAGACTGCCGCTACAGCCCCTGTACCCCCCTCCCCCCTCCCCATGTTCCATGTCCTCCTCACCCAGATGTGTAAGAACGTGGGGGGGGGGGAGGCTCCGTACACCTTCCCATTCCACCCCAGTAGACAGCCCAAGCAAAAGGCTGTCATTTTTTTAACCTTTTTTTAGTGGCCTTTTCCTTCCCACCGATCCTCCTCCCAAATCCCACCCGGGTTCCCTCCCTCTTTTTCTAATCTATTAATAAAGAATAAATCATTTTTAAATGATAGTGACTTTATTTGCTTTGAAAGAAAGCTGGGGGAAGGGGGAGGGTGGGTTCCTTACAGAAAATGAGTCAATAAAGGGGGCGGGTTTTCATGAAGGAGAAACAAACAGATATTTCACACTGTAGCCTGGCCAGTCATGAAACTGGTTTTCAAAGCTTCTCTGATGCACAGCGCTTCCTGGTGTGCTCTTCTAATCGCCCTGGTGTCTGGCTGCGCGTAATCAGCAGCCAGGCGATTTGCCTCAGCCTCCCACCCCTCCATAAAGATCTCCCCCTTACTTTCACAGAGATTGTGGAGCACGCAGCAAGCAGAAATAACAATGGGGAGTTTTCTTTGGCCAGCGACCTTTTAAACGGCCAAATGCACATTCTACCACCATTCTCCACTTGCTTAGCCTGTAGTTAAACAGCTCATGACTCCTGTCCAGGCTGCCTGTGTATGGCTTCATGAGCCATGGCATTAAGGGTTAGGCTGGGTCCCCAAGAATAACTATTGGCATTTCAACATCCCCAACGGTTATTTTCTGGTCCGGAAAGTAAGTCCCTTGCTGCAGCCCTTTAAACAGAGTAGTGTTCCTGAAGACGCAAGCGTCATGAACCCTTCCCGCCCAGCCCGCGTTGATGTTGGTGAAACGTCCCTTGTGATCCACAAGTGCTTGCAGCACCATTGAAAAGTACCCCTTGCGGTTTATGTACTCGGTGGCTTGGTGCTCCGGTGCCAAGATAGGGATATGGGTTCCATCTATCGCCCCACCACAGTTAGGGAATCCCATTGCAGCAAAACCATCCACTATGGCCTGCACATTTCCCAGAGTCACTAACTTTTGTAGCAGCACCTGAGTGATTGCTTTGGCTACTTGCATCACAGCAGCCCCCACCGTAGATTTGCCCACTCCAAATTGATTCCCGACTGACCGGTAGCTGTCTGGCGTTGCAAGCTTCCACAGGGCTACCGCCACGCGCTTCTCAACTGTGAGGGCTGCTCTCATCTTGGTATTCTGGCATTTCAGGGCAGGGGACAGCAAGTCACAAAGTTCCATGAAAGTGCCCTTACGCATGCGAAAGTTCCGCAGCCACTGGGAATCATCCCACACCTGCAACAGTATGCGGTCCCACCAGTCTGTGCTTGTTTCCCTTGCCCAGAATCGGCGTTCCATGGATAGAATCTGCCCCATTAACAACATGATCTCCAAAGCACCGGGGCCCACGGTTTCACAGAATTCTGTATCCGTGTCCATGTCCATGTCCATGTCCATGTCCTCATCATGCTTGTCGCTGCGCTGCCGCCGCCGCTGCCTCCTCGCCTCATTTTTCTGGTCCTGGCTCAGCATAAACTCCACGAGAACGCGCGAGGTGTTTACAATGTTCATGACTGCTGTTTTGAGCTGAGCGGGCTCCATGCTTGCCATGGTATGGAGTCTGCAGTGTTCACCCACCCAGGAAAAAAGGCGCGAAATGGTTGTCTGCCGTCCGTTGCTTTCATGCAGGGAGGGAGGGAGGGAGGAGGTGAGGCTGTACCCAGAACCACCTGCAACGATGTTTTTTGTCCCATCAGGCACTGGGATCTCAACCCAGAATTCCAATGGGCGCGGGAGACTGCGGGAACTATGGGATAGCTACCCACAGTGCAACGCTGCAGAAATCGATGCTAGCCCCGGTACTTGAACGCACACCGCCGAATTAATGTGCTTAGTGTGGCCGCATACATTTCGACTTTATACAACCTGTTTTCCAAATTCGAATTATATAAATTCGGATTAATCCCGTAGTGTAGACATACCCTTGTATTCATTAAATGGAGCATCTCTTGTCACTATCCAGCAATAGTCTGCAAGCATTGATGGGCTCCATTTGCTCTGATAGCGTTTCTCCATTGTTGCAATGTCCTGGTGAAATCGCTTGCCGTGCTCGTCACTCACTGCTCCGCAGTTCGGTGGAAAAAAATCTAGATGACAGTGCAAAAAATGTATCTTTAGTGACATGTTGCAACCAAGGTTTTTGTATGCCTTGAGGAGGTTTTCCACCAACAACCTGTAGTTGTCTGCCTTGTTGTTTCCGAGAAAATTTATTGCCACTAACTGGAAGGCTTTCCATGCCGTCTTTTCCTTGCCACGCAGTGCATGGTCAAATGCATCATCTCGAAGAAGTTCACGAATCTGAGGACCAACAAAGACACCTTCCTTTATCTTAGCTTCACTTAACCTTGGAAATTTTCCACAGAGGTACTTGAAAGCTGCTTGTGTTTTGTCAATGGCCTTGACAAAGTTCTACATCATACCCAGCTTGATGTGTAAGAGTGGTAACAAAATCTTCCTTGATTCAACAGGTGGTGGATGCTGAACACTTTTCCTCCCAGGCTCCAATGACTGTTGGAGTGGCCAATCTTTCTTGATGTCGGGGAATCTCTTGCACGACTATCCCATTTGCAGAGAAAACAGCAGTACTTTGTGTATCCAGTCTGCAGACCAAGCAAGAGAGCAAGAACCTTCAAATTGCCACAAAGCTGCCACTGATGTTGGTCATCGTTTATGCACCTCAAAAGTTGTTTCATGTTGTCATAGGTTTCCTTCATATGGACTGCATGACCAACTGGAATTGATGGCAAAACATTGCCATTATGCAGTAAAACAGCTTTAAGACTCGTCTTCGATGAATCAACGAACAGTCTCCACTCATCTGGATTGTGAACGATATTGAGGGCTGCCATCACACAATCGATGTTGTTGCAGGCTACAAGATCACCTTCCATGAAGAAGAATGGGACAAGATCCTTTTGATGGTCACGGAACATGGAAACGCTAACATCACCTGCCAGGAGATTCCACTGCTTAGTCTGGATCCCAACAGCTCTGCCTTTCTCTTGGGTAGTTCCAAATCCCTGACAAGGTCATTCAGTTCACCTTGTGTTATGAGGTGTGGTTCAGAGGAGGAGGATGGGAGAAAATGTGGGTCCTGTGACATTGATGGTTCAGAACCAGAAGTTTCATTCTCTTCCTCTTCCTCGTCTGACTCAAGTGAGAATGATTCTGGTGCATCAGGAATCGGCAGTCCTTCTCCGTGGGGTACTGGGCGTATAGCTGATGGAATGTTTGGATAATGCACAGTTCACTTTTTCTTCTTTGACACACCTTTCCCAACTGGAGGCACCATGCAGAAGTAACAATTGCTGGTATGATCTGTTGGCTCTCTCCAAATCATTGGCACTGCAAAAAGCACAGATTTCCTTTTCCTGTTCAACCACTGGCGAAGATTTGTTGCACAAATGTTGCAGCATATGTGTGGGGCCCACCTCTTGTCCTGATCTCCAATTTTGCAGACAAAATAAAGGTGATAGGCTTTCTTAACCTAGTGGTTATACTGCGCTTTTGTGATGCAAAAGTCACTTCACCACAAACATAGCAGAAGTTATCTGCACTGTTCACACAAGTACGAGGCATCTCTGCTCACTTTGGCTAAACAGAAATGTGTCCCTTTGCAAAATCAAACACTGACAAATAAGAGAGCACGACACTGTATGATTTCTAGAGCTGATATAGGGCAATTTGTTCAGCAGAGTGATGTAAGCTTCGTTATGATTGCATCATCCATGACTTCCAGGAATAACATGATGCAATTCATATCATGTATGACGCAATACCAGCTTCAGATTGCATCATTCATTGTTTTGCCTAAAAAGCAAGTACTGTCCAAACCCAGTCATAGATTTATTCATAGATCCAGTCAAAGATGTATTTTAGTCATTTCTGGTTTAAATTGAGATCCCTTCCCTTTATAACTCACTTATCATCCGCCATTCCCAAGTCAAGGGTCGTATATCCTGACCCAATAGCATATCTTGAAAACTAGAGCCAATCAACAATTTTAAGCAACATTTTCATTCTCAGTGACCCAGAATTAGTAAAGTTTGACTACATTTATTTCAGAAGCATTTTGGCTGTAGAGCAGTGTTATGTATCTAAAAATCTATGCAAGGGTTTTTTAGAGATGAGATTTTATAATCTTCAGAAACACACTAATGAAATATTTTTAAAGCAAATTTTAAACTAAAGTCCTGTAGACTAAAATGTTCTGAATAAATATTACAGTCATGCACAACTGTTTTTGTCAGTAAATTCAGAAATTGACAGTATATACTTGGGGGTTGGCAAATGCCTGTTAAATGGCTTCATTACCACCTGAATGGCTCTTTAACAGTTTCAGGGTTGTGCTAAGAGGGCTGGCAGGCTGGAAGGCTTTTTCATTCTGGAGGAAGACTCACCAGGCTGCAGCAGCTAGCTGTGGTGGGAGCCTGTAGGAAGGGTCAGAACAGGGATAGGAAGAGGCAGAAGGGTGGCCACTAAGACCCAGGATTGCCCCAAATTTTCAGGTGCTCTATGCAGCCGAGTATGCTGCCTATGCCTAAGGACAGCCCTGATGGAGGAACTTCTGGGGATTAATTGTGGTGCTTAATAATGGTCAGAGACCAAGAGCTGTACTGAACCCAAAGACCATGTCATAAACAGTGGGTTATTGGACCTTTCCTTTATTCGGTGCTGAAAAATTAGCAGTGAAGGACCAGCAAGTAGTTAGATGTAAAAAAGCTGTCTGAGACCTGAGCTCTAATGGAATAGTATAAGAATCCAATTCCACTGACCCCTTAAAACTCACTTAGCACCACAATACACCAAAAACCAGAGCACAGGTTGCTACTATTATAATTATTATTTATTTGCATTACTGTAGTACCTAGAAGCCCTAATCATGGACTATGACCCCATTGTACACCCCAAGAAAATTACTCAATTAAAAAATATTTTACCAAGAGGAGTATATCAGGCTTGCAGCATAAGGGGGCCTCTGTTTGCCAATGAAGACATGGTACCCAAAGCAAACAAAGCTGACACGGCCAAAGACAAGAGTCAATTGTCTACAAAACCTGGTTTCAGAACATTAGGCCTGGTCTACACTACGGGTTTAGGTCGACTTTAGCAGCGTTAAATCGAATTAAGCCTGGACACGTCCACACGACGAAGCCCTTTCTTTCGACTTAAAGGGTCCTTTAAACCGGTTTCTTTACACCACCTCCGACGAGGGGATTAGCGATAAAACCGGCCTTTGCGGGTCGGAATTGGGGTAGTGTGGACGGAATTCGACGTTATTGGCCTCCGGGAGCTATCCCACAGTGCTTCATTGTGACCGCTCTGGACAGCACTCTCAACTCAGATGCACTGACCAGGTAGACAGGAAAAGACCCGCGAATGTTTGAATTTCATTTCCTGTTTGCTCAGCGTGGAGAGCACAGGTGACCACGCAGAGCTCATCAGCACAGGTAACCGTGATGGAGTCCCAGGATCGCAAAAGAGCTCCAGCATGGACCGAACGGGAGGTACGGGATTTGCTCGCCATATGGGGAGATGAAGCAGTGATAGCTGAACTCCGTAGCAGTAAAAGAAATGGCAAAGTATTAGAAAAGATCTCCAAGGCCATGAAGGACCGAGGCCATAACAGGGACACACAGCAGTGCCGCGTGAAAATTAAGGAGCTACGGCAAGCTTACCACAAAGCCAGAGAAGCAAACGGAAGGTCCGGGGCAGAGCCGCAAACTTGCCGCTTCTACGCGGAGCTGCATGCGATCCTAGGGGGTGCAGCCACCACTACCCCAACCGTGTGCTATGACTCTCTCACTGGAGAAACACACAGGGAAGACGGTTCGGGGAATGAGGAAGATGAGGATGGAGGTACTGTAGGTAGCTCACAGCAGCAAGGAAGCAGAGAAACCGGTTTCCCCAACAGCCAGGTTATGTTTGTGACCCTGGACCTGGAACCAGTAACCCCCGAACTCACCCAAGACCCTCAGGGCACACAGGAGACATCTGGTGAGTGTACCTTTGTAAATATTTGTAAACATTACACATGGTTTAAAAGCAAGCGTGTTTAATGATTAATTTGCCCTGGCAATCGCGGCCAGTACATCTACTGGAAAAGTCTGTTAACGTGTATGGGGATGGAGCGGAAATCCTCCAGGGACATCTCCAGAAAGCTCTCCTTTATGTACTCCCAAAGCGTTTGCAAAAGGTTTCTGGGGAGGGCTGCCTTATCCCATCCGCCATGGTAGGACACTTTACCACGCCAGGCCAGTAGCACGTAGTCTGGAATCATTGCATAACAAAGCATGGCAGCGTATGGTCCCGGTGTTTGCTGGCATGCAGACAATATCCATTCCTTATCTCTCTTTGTTATCCTCAGGAGAGTGATATCATTCACGGTCACCTGGTTGAAATGGGGTGATTTTATTAAGGGGACATTCAGAGGCGCCCGTTCCTGCTCTTCTGAACAGAAATGTTCCCCGCTGTTAACCACGCGGTGGAGGGGAGGGGTGAAGTGATCATCCCAGAGAATCGTGTGTGTGTGTGTGGGGGGTGGTTTACTTGGGTTTGTGCCGCATGTTAACCGGGAAACCGCAGCCCCTCCTTTTACACTGAAAACCCATTTTAAATGGACAAACCAATTCATCCTTGATATGGGAAATGCGCTGCTGTTTGCAACCTTTCCCGCATGTTAAGAAGGTTTAAAAATCCAAAACACTGTGGCCTACCATGGCTGCCTGCAAGCCGAAATATGCGACCTTGTAATGAAAGAGTGTACCCATTGTTCTCTAAAATGTGTCTTTTTTAACCACCTCTCCCTTCTCCTCCACCAGCTGCAAATGTTTCTCCTTCGCAGAGGCTAGTGAACATTAGAAAGAGAAAACGTAGGACGAGGGACGATATGTTCATGGAGCTGCAGATGTCCTCCCACGCTGATAGAGCACAGCAGAATGCGTGGAGGCAGTCAATGTTGGACATGAGAAAAGCACAATATGAACGAGAGGAGAGATGGCGGGCTGAATGGCGGGATGAAAAGAGCAAGTGGCGGGCTGAAGACGATAGGTGGCGTCAGCTTGCAGACAGACGGCAAGAGTCAATACTCCGTCTGCTGGAGCATCAAACTGATATGCTCGAGCATATGGTTGAGCTGCAGGAAAGGCAGCAGGAGCAGAGACCGCCGCTACAGCCCCTGTGTAACCAACAGCCCTCCTCCCCAAGTTCCATAGCCTCCTCACCCAGACGCCCAAGAACATGGTGGGGGGGCCTCCGGCCACCCAGTCACTCCACCCCAGATGATCGCCCAAGCATCAGAAGGCTGGCCTTCAATAAGACTTAAAGTTTTAAAATGCAGTGTGTCCTTTTCCATCCCTCCTCCCCCACCCATCCCAGGCTACCTTGGCAATTATCCCCCTACTTCTGTGAGGAACTAATAAAGAATGCATGAATGTGAAAAAAACAATGACTTTATTGCCTCTGCAAGTGGTGCTCGAATTGGGGAGGGGAGGTTGGGGTGGGGTGGTTGGTTTACAGGGAAGTAGAGTGAACCAGGTCGGGGGGGGGGTTGGAGGGTTCATCAAGGAGACACAAACAGAAGTTTCACACAGTAGCCTGGCCAGTCACAAAACTCGTTTTCAAAGCTTCTCTGATGCGCACCGCGCCCTGCTGTGCTCCTCTAACCGCCCTGGTGTCTGGCTGCGCGTAATCAGCGGCCAGGCGAGTTGCCTCAACCTCCCACCCCGCCATAAAGGTCTCCCCCTTACTCTCACAGATATTGTGGAGCGCACAGCAAGAAGCAATAACAATGGGGATATTCTTTTCGCTGAGGTCTGAGCGAGTCAGTAAGCTGCGCCAGCGCGCTTTTAAACGTCCAAATGCACATTCCACCACCATTCGGCACTTGCTCAGCCTGTAGTTGAACAGGTCCTGACTCCTGTCCAGGCTGCCTGTGTACGGCTTCATGAGCCATGGCATTAAGGGGTAGGCTGGGTCCCCAAGGATCACGATAGGCATTTCAACATCCCCAACGGTTACTTTCTGGTCCGGGAAGAAAGTCCCTTCCTCCAGCTTTCGAAACAGAGCAGAGTTCCTGAAGACGCGAGCATCATGTACCTTTCCCGGCCATCCCACGTTGATGTTGGTGAAACGTCCCTTGTGATCCACCAAGGCTTGCAGCAGCATTGAAAAGTATCCCTTGTGGTTTACGTAGTCGGTGGCTTGGTGCTCCGGTGACAAGATAGGTATATGAGTTCCGTCTATGGCCCCGCCACAGTTTGGGAATCCCATTTCAGCAAAACCATCCACTATTGACTGCACGTTGCCCAGAGTCACTACCCTTGATATCACCAGGTCTTTCATTGCCCTGGCAAATTGGATCACAGCAGCCCCCACCGTAGATTTGCCCACTCCAAATTGATTCCCGACTGACCGGTAGCTGTCTGGCGTTGCAAGCTTCCACAGGGCTATCGCCACTCGCTTCTCAACTGTGAGGGCTGCTCTCATCTTGGTATCCTGGCGTTTCAGGGCAGGGGAAAGCAAGTCACAAAGTTCCATGAAAGTGCCCTTACGCATGCGAAAGTTTCGCAGCCACTGGGAATCGTCCCATACCTGCAGCACGATGCGCTCCCACCAGTCTGTGCTTGTTTCCCGGGCCCAGAATCGGCGTTCCACGGCATGAACCTGCCCCAGTGACACCATGATTTCCACATTGCTGGGGCCTGTGCCTTGTGAGAGGTCTATGTCCATGTCAATTTCCTCATCACTCTCTTCACCGCGCTGCAATCGCCTCCTCGGGTGGTCCGGGTTTCGCCTTGGCATGTCCTGGCTCTGCATATACTCCAGGACAATGCGTGTGGTGTTCATAGTGCTCATAATTGCCGCGGTGATCTGAGCGGGCTCCATGATCCCAGTGCTAGCTATGGCGCCTGGTCAGAAAAAAGGCGCGAAACTAGTATCTGATGGACCAGGAGAAGGAGGGAGGGCGGGAGGGAGGGAGGGCCGAGTGACGACATGGCTTACAGGTACAGGAACAGGGAATTAAAATCAAGAAAGGTGGCTGTGCATCAGGGAGAAACACAAACAACTGTCACACAGAATGGTCCCCCCAAAGACTAAACTGAAAACCCTGGGCTTAGCAGGCCGTTGATTTCACGGAGGAAGGGGAAGCAAATGAATACAGAACAAATCTATTTTTTACATCTTAAGCTGGCAGCCGACGGTGCAGCATGAGTGATAGCCTCTGCAGCATGATGATGACGGATACCAATCATAATATACCATCGTCTGCCAAAAGGCAAGGGGCTGCTGCTGTGTAGCAATGCAGCCCCACGTCTGCCAGCCCCACGTCCGCCAGCACCCAGCATCGCCCTCGGCCTCTTCTGGGTGCTTAGCAGACAATACTGGGCAATTGGCAGAAAATAGTATACTACGATTGGTAGCCATCATCATCGAAACAGTAGCATGTCTGCCCAGGTGGCCATGATTGACAGCCACTCCAGTACGACGACGATGGGTACCAATCATAATATACCATCGCCTACCAAAGGGCAAGGGGCTGGTGCAATGCAGCCCTACGGCTGCCAGCCCCACGGCTATTACTCATAGCCAAAAGGCAGTTAGCAGCTGCAGTTAGCAGCTGCTGCTGTGTAGCAATGCAGTCCCACGTCTGCCGGCACCCAGAGGACATATGGTGACGGTGAGCTCAGCTGAGCTGAGCGGGCTCCATGCTTGCCGTGGTATGTTGTCTGCACAGGTAACCCAGGTAAAAAGGCGCGAATCTATTGTCTGCCGTTGCTGTGACGGGGGGGGAGGGGCCTGACGACATGTACCCAGAACCCCCTGCGACAGTGTTTTGCATCATCCGGGCATTGGGATCTCAACCCAGAATTCCAAGGGGCGGCGGAGACTGCGGGAACTGTGGGATAGCTGTGGGATAGCTACCCATAGTGCAATGCTCCGGAAGTCGACGCTAGCCTCGTACTGTGGACGCGGTCCGCCGACTAGAGCACTTAGAGCATTTTATGTGGGGACACACACAATCGGCTGTATACAACCGATTTCTATAAAACCGGCTTCTATAAATTCGAACTAATTTCGTAGTGTAGACATACCCTTAGTGTCAGATTCAAAGAACTGACCTATGTCCCAAGATTCTGTTTGTGATGACAGAAGTTACTGATTTTGCAGGACAGAGACATTGTGCTGGAAGCTAGAGTAGGAGAGACCAGAGAGGGCATGACATAGCTGCAGCGATGGACAATATGGAAAACGCAGTCAGTAGAAACAACATCAGAATCAAGATGAACCTGCAAGATGAAGCAAGAGGAAATCTAATTCATTATGAGCAAACCTTGATTAATGTTCCATTCCCTCAATGCAGGGCTGGTAAGAGACAAAGTCAGTTGCGAAGTTTCACAATTACCTATAAAGAGACATGATTCTGGAAACAGTTAGGGAGTAACCCGAACTTTTATCCCAGGGCCACAAGCTTCACTTTTAATGAGACCCCCAAAAAACAACAACAAAAAAATGGAAACTAAAAATGAGAAAGAGCTGAGTGAGGTTACAACAGGGCCTGGAAGGGTATAAAATCACTAGAGGTGGGATTTGTATTGAAACTCTCATTCTACTTTCAGAATCAGTCTTATACAGTAAAAGACTCTAAAAGGGGGGGAGCTAAACAATATTTACTTGTATAAAGACATTCAGGAAGATTGTTCAATGACCGGAATGGAGTAAAAGCTGGTGAAATAATGGTGGCAGATGGTGGAACTCAAGAAAAAAAGGGTAGAAAGAAAGAAGAAAAGACTTAAAACAAGGAATGTCACTGACAGATGTAGAGTTGTTGAAGTGGAGGATTCAGATAACTAAAGATTAACCAGAAGGAGACTGCTTGTTAGGAATAATCAAAAAACAAACAGTAGTTATGTTAATAAGAAAAAGAAAAATATTATGTCCGTCAGATTGTTTAAATGATGTAAACCAAATTCTTTATAATAGCAGTGCTGAAAACATTTTTAGCTACTTGAAATTGGTACCAAACATTAAATAATGCAAAAGGTCACTTAAACCACAGAAACACTAACAAATTTTATCTTCC
Organism: Chrysemys picta bellii; assembly: GCF_011386835.1. NCBI lineage: Eukaryota > Metazoa > Chordata > Testudines > Emydidae > Chrysemys > Chrysemys picta. The sequence continues at coordinate 67,166,340 of NC_088801.1, read as the reverse complement.
AATGAAAACCAAGTCAGATTTCCATGTGTGGACACAAACCAATGAGAAAGATGTATAAAATGAGTCCTCACTAGAATTGCTTATAAAGGAAGTATCCGCTGTAACTCCTTTGGTACAGATGAGTCTAGACTTCCGTTTTAAGTCATACTTTCTACCATCCACTCACTTTCAGTTGGAATAAATTATTTTTTTTGTTCCAAATAAGGTCTGAGAAGAGTTTGGAATTTTTTTCCTTGAGAACTTGGGAAGTATAGGATTAAAGATGTTTATATATTATTCAATTGAAAATTCCATGTGATTTAATGTCTCATGATAGTACCTGCCACCATGTTCTCAGCATTGTCTTCTTTTAGACAGTTCTGTATATTTCACACACACAGATAGCTTTTTATACACTCACACACAGGTGTTCATCCATTCAAAGGGCATTTTTCAGGTAAAAAAAGATTTAGGAATCTTCACCTTCCTAAAGACTGAGACAAGGAAGTTGGGGAAAGACTATCAAGATAAGCCAAGAGGTAAATTATTGTAGTGGAAACAAGAGTGGGGACTATAAATTATTATTAGGATACCTTTAAATGTAAATTTTATATATATCAATTACAGACGCTCCCCGGGTTACGCAAGACCCGACTTATGCAAATTTGCACTTACAGAAAAAGTTCCATAAGCCAGAAATAGGATTTTTGATTTGCGGACATTTTTGCATAACATATGGGTATATATTTCTGACTTATGCAAAATTCGAGTTACGCAAGGCTTTCTGGAACGGAACGATTGCGTAAATTGGGGGGCGTCTGTAACTACTGATTGCTTTCACCAGAATTCCCACGCCTTAACAGTAGGATAGCTAGTATTCCCATAAACAATATTTATAAAATTCTGAGTTGGGAGTACATGGTATTGATAACTGTGCAGTAACTTTTTTATTTAAAGCATTTGGTAATGTTATTAGCATATAACCTAGTGGTAAAATATTTTCATTTGATAGCTGCTTGGGGGACAATAAGATACAGTTAAAAAATGCAGGAATGAAAAAAAACTGATAAAGTGCCCTGTCTTCAGAGAAACAAAAACAATATAAACTTTCTCCTTTTTCCTTTGCCTTAAAATAGGGTTACCATATTTTAAGTGTCCAAAAAGAGGACATTCCACGGGCCCCGGTCCAGCCCCAACTCCACCCCTGCCCCGCCCCCAGCCCCGCCCCAACTCCGCCCCCTCCCCTGGACGCTTCGCCCGCTGCCCCTCCCCTTCCCCTGCTTCCTGCGAACATTTGATTCGCGGGAAGCCTGAAGCAGCAGGCAAGCTGGGGCGGGGGGGGCGCGAGGAGGCGCGGCTCTGGCCCCGGCCTTTCCTGCCCGGCTTGGCTCGGGCCCCGCACCGCCGGCCCCCGACCCCAGCCCCGGCCCAGCCCCCGGCCGAGCACCCCCCGAGCACCCCTGGCCGGCCCCAGCCCGGCCCCCAGCCGAACACAGCCGGCCACGGGACCCGCACTGCCGGCTCCGGCCCCGCACCGCCGGCCCCAACCCCACACCCCAGCCCCCGGCTCCACACCGCCGGCCCCCGCCCGACCCCCGGCCGAACACCGCCGGCCCCGGGCCGAACACCGCCGGCTCCGGCCCCGGCCCAGCGCACTGCTGCCCCCAGGCCGAACACCGCCGGCTCCGGCCCCGGCCCCGGCCGAGCGCACCACTGCCCCCGGCCGGGCACCCCCGGCTCGGCCCCGGCCCTGCACCCCTGGCCAAGCACCCCTGGCCGGCCCCGAGCCCACACCGCCGGCTCCGGCCCAGGCCGAGCACCCCGGCTCCACACCGCCAGTCCCAGCTCGACCCCTGGGCCGAACACCGCCGGCCCTGGGCCGAACACCGCCGGCTCCGGGCCCCACACTGCCGGCTCCGGCCCCGGCGAAGTGCACCGCCGCCCCCGGCCGAGCACCGCCGGGCCCCGGCCCCGCACCGCCGGCCCCAGCCCCGCACCGCCAACCCCACACCGCCGGCCCCGGCGGCTCCGGCCGAGCACTGCCGGCCCCAGCGGCTCTGGCCCTCGGCCGAGCACCACCGGTCCCTCCCTCCCTATTTTCCCAGACATGTCCAACTTTTTGAGATTTCCTCCCGGACGGGGATTTGAGGCCCAAAAAGCTGGACGTGTCCGGGAAAATCCGAACATATGGTAACCCTACCTTAAAAATGATTTAATCAAGGATTTCTGTCAAAGCCATAGAAGATTACAATTTTTAGTATGCAGAAATGAATTCAGATGGTGGCTGTATCATCCAGATTTACTGAGATGAAGAGAAGTTCAGCAAAGAATATATAATCAATAGTATCCATGTATCAGTTATTACCCTGGATCACCAGCTACAATTATAGCAATTACTTGAATAGTTCAGCACACTTCTGAACCACTCACCATATCCTTTAATAACTTCAGAAACTAGTTATGTAGGAACTCTGAACTAATTCAGTTTGGTCACACAAAACACGAATAGACTATTTTGCTTAAACGCTTGTTCTCACAAACATTACTGTAAACACACAGACAGACAGACAGACACACACACACCATTTGTCCTGCAGCAACAGTGACATCTGGATATTTCACTTTGCAAATATGGTGTTTTTGGCATACAAGGGAAAGCTACTGGCCACACCACTACTGAAACATTCCCCTTGATTATCCTACTTACCCTTGGAACTACAAATACCACTGGAATCAGAAATCCAAAGTATGCCAAATCAAATTGACATCAATAGAAGCTCTGTGAGTGAAACAAATATAGAATATAATATACAACATAATTCTACAGCACAGAATGAGAGCATTGCCCTTAAGCTGTATATTTGTATCAAGGATTTTTATAGACATACCCAGATGCTTTAAATACTGATTTGCCATAACAGTGTGGGCTGGGTGAAGCTGTGCTGGTACAATCCCAGATTCATCACACTTAGCCATCCTGAGCTATAGATTATGTGTTTGGTCTTGGAGAAAATTACTGCTTAGAGATTCCCCCTCCTCCAGACCTCAGTCTGAGAGTACGCAACAGGAGGCAAAGTTTGCCATTCTCTGTGTATCTGAAGCTGCAGATGAAACCATCCACAACTTTTCCTGCAGGCAGGGAAAGATCTCGGTCTACAATAAGGAATCATGTTATATAATTAGATTAAATACTGCATATAGAGAGTTTAAGTTATTTTTAAAAAAAAACATAGAGACTGTTTCCACTGTAACAGATGCTTACTTCTGCTTACATTTACCTTAGGACCAAGCTTTAGATCCCAAGCAGCTACTCTTGCCATGTTTTTTGGCAGTGAAAGTCTTTCTAAACAATGCAATCTTAACTTTTGTACTTTTTTTTTTTATAAAAGTCTCACTAATGTTAGTAAATCTGAAGAGTGAACACAATACTCTGTTGCAGTATAGTAAATGAAATTCATTTGTAATATATAGGGCTAGATTGCACCTATCCATTACAGCGCAGCATAAGATGGAGAGTGAAGAGGGAGCCACATTGCAGCAAACATCCTAGAAGGAACTGTGGTTGACCATGCTGGAATTCTTTGGGTGTTTCAGGGAATGTGCAGTACAACAGCTCTGCCATCTTTTTTGCAGGCACTTCTTATGCTGCCCTCTGCACCTAGTCAGCTCTGGTGATGCTCCATCTAACCCTTCATCCTCTTTTGCACATGGAGGTGTCACCACTAGAAGGAAAAGGGAGGAGAGGAAAGCCAAGAAAAGCTAAATCTGTGTGCTTGACTGTACTGTCTGTAAAAGGGGCAACTCAGGCATATATAACTCCCTGTTTCAGTGGGTTACGCATGTACAACTCATCCTCTAGTAGCTGGTCAATAGAGGACCACAGCCTATTCTTGCACAGGCTAATGTATTATCATCCTTATTTGCAATAAATTAGCACCTGGGAGCCCTAGTCCTGGACTAGGACCGCATTGTGCAAGGTGCTGAACAAACATGGAACAAAAAGACTGCCCCTGAGCCAAAGAATGATGACTCCATTAGATTAGGTGGTAGAGGCCTGTTCTGAAAGTCCATGGTTCAAACCTTGCTGATATCCCATGGGGGAAGATTGTTATAGTTGTGCATAATAAAAATTTCAAATTCGTTTCCCCCCCACCTTTTTTCTTTAAAAAAAATACAAAATTACATCAACACCACCGATGTTAACAGAAGATTATTAAGGTAGCTAAGTCAACCATTGCCAAGGGGAAATGACAGACCCATTCAACTTGTATTTATTCCTTTATGCATAAGCATTATCTAACATTATCCTAAGTACATGATCAGATACTATTTCTTCCACTGATACATACACAAATCACATTTCCTTCTGGTAGTATACTGTATTTAATATTCTGTATTGTAGTATACTGTATTTTAAAGAGGCTATTTATCATTATGGCTTGCTATTTTTATTAATCACTGAGGTGTTTAGGGGCAATATATAGTTATTGTGACCTGCAAAACAAGAATCAGTTCATAATGGAGGGCAAAAAGCTAGTCCAGACAGAAAATGAATCCGGTGAAGTTGCAAGTAGACGTGTCCAGTATACAAGAATTCTGTTTTGTGGCAAGTTTTGAGGTTTCAAAATTTGTTTTTCTTTCACATTGGAATGAAAACAAAACTGTTTGAATGGTTTTGCAAAAAAAGAAGTTGTGCAGAAATGTCTGTTTCAGACTGAAACCTGAGCATTTTGAATCAGGAAGGTTTTTTGGGGGTCCAGGGCTCTTTGGTCACAAAGAGAGGTACTCTGTAGATAGGTGGTTAGGGTACTATCCTCAGACGTAGAAGAGCCACATTCAAGTCCCTGTTCTACCTGATTCAAAAGCAGTTTGTCATCCCATATTGCTCTGAGATGGACATAATATGCCGTGCTTTGTTATAGAAGTAGGAACGAGGAAAGATACAGAGACTCTTCAGTACCATCACTGAGAGGAAGGCTAGGAAATGGCTCCCAACGTTTATTTCCTTTAGTGAGATCACCTTGCTGTCAACAAAGAAAGTACTACACCTTCCATGTTCTCCCTTTTGTTTTGCAGCCCACCATTCAGATTTGGGATCTTTATATTTCTGTTTTTCCCTAGAAAACAAAACAAGAGTGGATGAGGAAGAAAGAGAAAAATCCCCATGCTCCCAAGATGGAGTAAACAAAGACAAACAAATGGAGGGGGCATACTGAAGCCTATCAGGGAATTCTGACACTCAACTTCTTTCATTCCTTGTGTCTTGGTAGGCAGAGCAATAATACCAATCTCTCTCATAGGATGGGGCAGAGAGAGCCATATGCAATAAAAGTCCATTTTATTAATAAGAGAAAAGAAATATGGTATTTCCAATTATTAAAATGTAGCAGAGAAAACACATATTAGCTTTTTTCCAAACCCCTTGTCAGATGTCCTAACAGTCAGCATTTGGGGAAAGCAGTTACTTTTTCACAGACTCTAATTAAAATGATCATCTAGAGGTAAATAATAAAATACCTAGCTCAATCTGAGCCCACTTCTTAGAAAGAGCTCTGTACTTGTAATGTACAGACAGGCTTGTGCCCACTTTTGTTGAGACACCTCCATCCCCAAAATGTGTTGTGAATGCATTAATATAATTTTCCTCCAGTTGAAGGATTCCGATGAGTCCCAGAAGATCCCGGGATCTGTCAATTTCCTCTCCTCCTTCTACAGCCTTCTTTTCTAATGAAAGACTGTGGATATTTCCCCCACCACAAAAACCCATTCCCTTTCATTCCTGTTTCATTCCCTTACTAGACAGTTATTAAAAAAGTGACAAAATATGCCTACTCCCCGCCAGCAGCAAACATGTTGCCTATAGGTTATCACTACATCTTGGTTCCTACTCAGAGAATCTCACTTTTTAAAGACAATAAACAGTTATATTTTCCCCCAAATTCTGTACCACAAAGTGTCTGTAAAATGTATTTTAAGTTATCCAAGCAAAAGATTGCACACAAAAGACATTTTCTTTTTTTACTCAAACTCAAAAAAAAATGGCCAAATGCTTATTCAAATGTTACAAAAACACTTGCTCCCAGACTCAGATCTTTCATGCCAAATTTCAGCACAATGAATTTAACTGTGCAAGCTATACATTTCTGAAATGAGGTAATAGAAACTCCAACAAGGCTTAGCTATAGCAATCTGAGTGATGACACTAAATAATATATTTTCACATTATACACATTGCAGAAAATGGAAATGTCAGCTGCCTAGCTTACAAGGAATCTAAACATCCCTAACAGCAGTAACAGCTTGTCAATAGCAGATGCATATGTACTTGATGTTAAAATGCATTGTCAAGAAACACAGGAGAAAGTACATTAAGGTCAAATAAAAATTAAAAGAACAATGCATAGTAGAGAATCATGTTACTTACATATATTTACATTTCAGATAAAAAGATATTAAAATAACATTTGTCAAAAAATGAACTAGCTCAATGCTGGTTTTTGCTTTGATCTAATACCATAGTCACTGTGCTGTGAAATTTGAAGTCAGAATGAGATTAATAATCTACAAGGCTAAAGCTTCTTTCTAGAATAAAAAGGCAACTTTATTATCTATTACACACAGAAAAACTACCTTCAAAGAAGAATATTAAGGTTGCGAAGTCCAGGAATCAAAATAAGTAAATGTCAGAAATGATGTTGCCTGTGCAATCTCAGTTTGGCCCCCTTTTGTGCATGTAATTACATGATCACTATTTATTCTGGAGGAGCCCTGCCTCATTCAATGCCCAAGATGGACTGTGCTCACATAGTGAGCTGCTATACAATGCTTTGTATCACCCTTACGCTCCAGGCCTTATTCATTGCACACTGCACTGCTCTGAGGAGAGGATTATTAACCTCCTCATGGGCTTTTCTGTGACATCCATCACTATAGTATCTGAGCGCTTCACAGACATTAAATTAATCTATCTTTAGAATCCCCCCCATGAGAAGAGGGGGGGTAGTACTACCTCCATTTTACAGAAACACAGTGAGTTTAAGGTTAGAAGGATCCATTTATTTTGGGTGCCTAATCTGAGATATCTAGAACCTGAGTTCTCAGAGTACCTACATTATATAGCACTTTATATATTTAAGCACAAGTCTGATTGACATCAGCTGTAGCTGTGAGAGCTCTGGCCTTCTACAAATCAGACCCCAGAGTCTCAGTTCAGGCACCCAGAAAATGAGGAACACACAATTAGTGACCACCTCTGAAAAATTTGGTTTAAGTGACTTGCCCAGCATTACATAGCAACTCTGTTGCAGAGGCAGAGATGAAATCCAGTTCTCCAGGACAACATTCAACTGCCTTATCCATAAGATGCTCCTTTCTCTTCCGTAAAATCTCTGCCAAATTTCAAGTCCCACCTCCAAAGCATGCAGGCACTAGAACATTTCAAAGTGAAGGTCTCAAGAATTTTCTTTAACATAGGCAAAACAATGCACTAAACTGTTATGGCTGAAATTCCCTCCCCACAAAAAATATCAGCCTGTGGCAAACACCCAGTCTGGAAAATTTCAGCCCAAATGATTAAAGCTGGGCAAAGTTATAAGCAACTGAAAACTGGGTCTTATCATGGGAAGTGTCTGGCAACCTTAATAATATGTGGTGCTACCAGTCCCACTTATAATTAAAGTTTAAAATCACACACTCTATTTATTGTTATATTTAAATTTAAAGAGATGGAGTATAAACGTTCAGTGGAATGGCAGTGGGTCAATAAGGCCTACAACACCCAAATCACTAACTCAAGACATGGCACATTGGTGGGGTCAGAATTTAACGGGTAGTTCTACATTTCCAAATATCAGTCTTGCTTGTGTTTGTTGCATTTGGCCTAAAGCCCAGATGTGAAGAAGTAACCTGTAATTTTGTATGTGAGTTTAACAACAAGAAAGTGAACTCTTGATCTGTCCTGTCTCTCCTAAAGCCATAATATCCAACCTTAGTGATTTAAGCACTGATCTATTGTTTGGTACTATAATTGCTTACAGTGCCAATTTGAAAGACCTACTGCCTTTTCCTCTTATTGCCACAGTTACTATTAATTTGACGGCTCCACAGCAGGGAACTAACACTGAAGGCAGCAGCATCTCATGCCAATCACTGACAGTGAGCCTAGTCTCCAACAGTGTTGATTCAGCCCTGCTTGGGAACAGAAGAGCAGTGGAAGCAGTAGGAGTGGCAGAAGTGTTCACTCAAAAAACAAACCGTTCTTTAAAGATGGCTTTCAGGAAACCCACATAAAAGCGGAGTAATTGGGATTTATCAGAGCTTCCTGCAGAGGACTTGGAGGGGAAAGGAAATTCACTGCTAGACCTGAGGGCAGGCTGCACGGCTGCAGAGCACCAACCCACGCTCCAGGGATAGTCCGCCTCCAACCTACATCTATCATTTGTGGGGATTATCATTCAGTGGCCACCCTCGATGCTTCACCTGTCCATTTGGTGCTGGCAGAAAGCGCAGCTTGCCCGTATGCAGGAATTGCAAAGTTACCACTGCATGACTTCCACACCTCTGCCAGGCAGCCACTAGTCTTCCACAGTGCAGGTAATGTGGGTGTGTTTCATCCAAAATGCAAAAGTATAGAGCAAATAGAAGGGGATGATGATAGTGGAAAGAAGATCAGAAGAGAAAGAATAAAGGAAATGAACTGTGAAACAAAATATCAGCTATTTTGCTTGGTCAAAAATGAACAGTGAATGGCAACATCCCATAGGATGAATCAAGGTAATTGCAATAATAGACAGAAATTTCCAACACATCAGTGGAGCTGTTACAGACCTTTAGTACTTTGAAAATACATCTGGAAGATGAAGAGATTAGCACTTCAAGAAAACAAAGGGCCAAATGCTCCTGCTTCTCACTTTTTAGGGATATTAATGCCCTCTAATTGTGTGAAAGATGTCCAGAAATTGTGGAAGGAGGGAAGATGTGGACAAACACCCTCCACAATCCCTCAACCCCACCCAAAAAAATTCCTGAGACAGTTGAAGGCCCATTGTGCAAACAATGCCCAGCTGGGGTCACCACAAACCATGAGCAAACTCTGTAGGTAGAATACTCCTCTAGCAAGCTGACATATTACATACCTCAATCCACTTCAGATGTTAACATTCCTTTTTTCATCATTAGTGTCTAATCTTCAACTTCCACATCTCATGCAATCCGTGTGCACGTGAGAGTGTGAGAGAGATACAATGGGCATGTGGCCACTCAAACAGCTGTGAAGTCAGGCAAAATGTAGCCTGTAAAGAATGCACAGGGAGCTGGTGTTCAGTATAGTTATCTAAAGGATGCCTCATGGATCCATTCATGCTACATGATTAAGGGACTATGGCCCTTGTATGTTGCCACTAACCGTTCCCACTGTGAGGATACTATATCAGGTGGCGGACTTTTGAATGGACCATTTCCTGGGTTTGTGAAAGAATATTTGGGCCAAAGGATTTATGAACAGATATTTTCACAGTCACTTTTTAAGTTTAGCTGGTGTAACTATTAAACAACAGCGCTTCATCTGGGACTTTGAGTCTTAATCAAGACCTTACGTTATGAGAATTTTCTATTAAGTCTTTTTCATAGAAAACAGAAGTTAAAAATCACAAAAGGGACATGGTATGACAGCACTGTTAGAGTATGAGGGAAAGACACAGAACTGAAATGGCAGTGAAATCAAATTACTTTTCCCCCAAAAAAAGAGAATTCCCTCCAAGTCATAATTAAAACCATGGATGCAGCAGAGATTAGCAGTGTTACCAACTCTCGAGATTTGGTTTTGTGGCACCCAATTTTAGCTGTCCATCGTACACCATTACTCATGAAAACAATTATTTCACACTGCCACTGGGCTCATTTTCTGGTTTGAAATAGAACTGATTGAATAGTGTTGGTAGCAGGAAAGAATCACTTCTGTAGCAAAGAAACATTTTTTTCTTGACTTGGGTTACAATTTGATAAGTGTGCTTCTTTCTGAGAACACGGTCTTGAATTTGAGAAAGCAGCACAAAAATTGTATGTGTTTGTGTATGGGGGGTATATTAGATCTAGCCTAAAGAAAAAAAAACAAATTTCCAAAGACTTTCCCAGCAGCAAGGGTCATAAAGAAGGAAAGCCAATAGGGTACAAAAGGACACAAATATTTAAAGACTAGATTATTCCTTTTAGGCAGTCTCAAGTAATGCAAAATCCTTCCCTGAGGTCTCATGGTCCTAGCTTTAGTAGTGTCTTTCCCCACTGCACAAGACCCAGGTATAATTTGGCCCAAACATATGATACCTAAAAAGTAGACAAAAATACACAGGATATGTATAGATGATGAAACCCCTCTAGTAATATTGATTCCTCTGCAGTCACGAGGCTTTCTAAATGCACAGCATGATGTTACAATATCAAACAGCAAAGCTATAGTCTGAGTGGGTTATACATAAAAGCAACAATATATTGGTTATTTTTGCTGACTTTTTTTTTCTTAACAGTCATCCCAAGGAAATTGATTGTAAACACTGAAGACATGAAACAGCAGACTGGCATTGCAAAATTGTCATCTTCACTAATCCAAATTAGCACTATTCAGATGATATTCATTTAAAAAAATTAGCTTTTAAAATAAAAAAATCACAATCAAAAGGTACCATGTTAAGTATTCAATAATTTAGGGATATATTCCATATCTAATGAGAAACCAGAATATGACCTTATTATTTTACAAAAATTGGTTAATGTTGAAATTCTAAATTCAAACTGTGCTTCAACTTGTATGCTCTGTGTGCAACATTGTATATATTAAAAAATTAACCCATGCCCAAACAAAAGCAAAAGCTTCCTACATAGGTCTGTTGGAACTGAAAAATTCTGCTGTCACTGTAATTGCATAGATAAACATAAGTAAAGGAAATTTATAAGAAACATCTTTGTCAAGTATGACTATAGTCTGGATATTTGGGAGATCTTCAGTGACTTCATCTTGTATCCCTGGCCTCCATTTGAAAAAGCAAGAGCCATTCCACCATTAGATGGAAGCTGCAGGTCATGTAGTGCAAAATATAGAGTTGGCAGGAAAAAGTGGTAAACAACGATTCCGCAAATCATAACACTGTGAAGTAAATAACGGTCGCAAGTCTAAAAATAGAATTGACAACAGAAGAAAATAAACAAGTAGAATGATGTCACGTGTCTAAAAATAGAATTGAAAAACTGTTTAAAGGTCGGTGGCTTTTATGGTACTGTGTGATGATGGTGCAGTGGTGACAGACTCCAGCCAGAGAAACAGATTCATCCTACTGCAGCCAGTATGCCTTGCCAGACCACCCAGCAGGGAGTGAGATTTTACTTGCTGTAATTATAGTATAGGGTCATGTATTTAGGTCCTATTGTAGTTTTCAATAAATTGTTAAAACCACCCGGTCTCTCCAAACTTGACTGAATTACTCTGGGTGAAGGGCAGTTCATAACACCGGTCAGTTCTTCTAAACCTGATCTTAGTTGTACACCTCTACAGGGTTCAAATGTTCATTTATTTGGCATTCTTCCCAGTCAGTATCAATACAGAGCAGTCGGCATTTTATACTCCAGTGAAGCTGGCATCTGGCAGTCTCTTTTGCATCCTACCCATTCCCATCCAACTTGACATGTTTATTAATGAAGATTAATTCTGTTACTTCAACATATTTGAAAACTATTCAGTGTGTAAGAATCAAATATTGTCATTGTGTTTGCTACTCTGCCCTTCTGCAAAATGATATTTGATTAAGATCATTTGCATAATTTTGAGTTAAGAACATCCTTCTGTTCAGAGATAATATAGTGACAGTTGTCAGAGTTGCACTGAGACAAGGATCTGTGTTTTTCAGTTACTCTACTTTTTGCTTAGTCCAGACACTGCTTCTGAAATCAGATAAATTATTGGACAAGAGAAATGCTAATAAAATAAAAATTTAATTTGGAATGAGTGCAATTGGCATTCACTATCTGTATAAAACTTTATATGTGGATTAGTTACATTGATTCCATGCATATTTCTTGCCTACTGTACCTAAATAAGGTATTAATTCTATCTAGGCATACGGGCAATATCAAACTTGGATCGAGAATCCCTGTTCCTCAGGGGCACCAGAGGTCTGGTCAGTAGACAGGAAGAAAGGGAAAGTAAAGGTGTCTTTTTAAGCTACCTTTGCACACCCCTGATCCCAAGTGCTAGCCAGTTTGTTGTGTAAATTAGAGTAGCCTCGAGACTGCTCTCATTTATGCCAGTTTGCAATAGTCCCCAAGGATTTCCAGAGTGCAGCATACTACATCTATCCCACATCTCTCCTTAACATGTGTAAGGGGACTGTTGTCCCCTTACTAACATTCAGTGCAGGTGGTTTGGTTGGCTAACTCCCAGTGCCAAAAGAAAGGGGAAGGGTCGATGGGAAATCAGGACCTTGAGACTGACAGTCCCAGGGGCAATGGGGAGAGACCAATGCTCCAGGTCAGCCTGATTGACAGGGTGGGCAAGCTAATCAGGGAGTCAGGAAGCCAGGGGGGTTCCGTCCTCCCTGTGAGCTGGAATTGCCTGGGTCAGACAAAGTGGGGCCGAGCAAGGAGAAAGCAAGAGCCCAAGCTGAGCTGGGGAGCAGAGCTGGCCAAATCCAGGAGGGGCCAGAAAAGCAGACCCTGTGCTGGGAGCAGAGCTGCAGTCCCAAAGCCAGAGACACGGCCCAGAGAGGGCAGATCCTGTGCTGGGAGCAGGGCTGCAGCCACAGAGCCAGAGAAGCAGCGTCAGTGCTGAGGCCGAGTGGAGCTGGAGCTAGAACACTGGAGCTGGGGCTGGAGCAGTCTAGAACCGGGTGCGGTGAGCAGCTGGGGCCAGCCAAGGGGGGACCCTGGGCAAAGGGCCCAGCACAGAAAGACACCCCCAGCCAAGGGTCCTTGCAGGCCAGACTGGGAGGGGGATCTTAACCCAACGGGGAGCTGATGCTGGGAAGAAGGGTCCCACCACCCAAAGCCCGGAGATGTGTGGCCACCACCAGAGCAAGTGTCCAACCCACAGCATCCCTACAGCACAGCCAGGGCCTGAGGAGGAGGCCTGGGACCTACAAGGAACAGACTGTGAAGTGCCCTGACATTCCAGAGACACTGTTTGTGATGTTCCCTGCCACAGAGCAGGGCCATGTGTTTTCCTTTAACCTTTCCCATTTTTCCTTATTCTTTTTTAAATTAATTGCTGATTAAATAAATTGTATTTGTTTTAAATCATATGTAATGATCAGTGGGTTTGGGAAGTGTCCAGTGCAGAGAGAGCACCCCGGAGTGGCAGGGCCGGCTCCAGGCACCAGCTTTTTTTTGTTTTGCTTGGGGCGGCAGAAATGCTGGAGCCGGCCCTGCGGAGTGGGCTAACCCCTGCCCTAGGTGACCACAGCAAGGTTGGGAGTCAAGCCCCCCAGGAATCCCGGGCCCAGCTTGTTGAGGTTACAAGGACTCTGCCAGACAGGAGAGTGGAAGGGGAGTCCTCGAGGGCAGGGAGGCCTCTGGGTAAAGGAAGTGGGAGGGAGGACTCAGATCCTTCCGCTAGCCCATTTCACCGGGGTAGTGCAGAAGCCAGGAAAGTTCCCCACAATAGCGGGACCATTCCCCCGCTTACATATGCACTCGCTATATCCCTACTAGGGTTGGGAGAAGAGTTAATTAGAGGCAGCTACACCACTTGTATGCCAGCTGGGGACTCGCCCATGCTGGGCAAATCCTCTGCTGGCTGATTAGGGCAGATTTACTACTCCTTTGTGACACTAAATCGATGTCAAAGGGACAAAATGGAGGCCAGGACTTGAACGGAAATGAAGAATTTGGGCCATTTTTGGAGAGAAGGAACCAAATTTTGCTTTCACGTAAAACAATGTAAATCCAAAATAATCCATTGACTTCAGTGGAGTCACTCTAGGTTTACATCACTTTAGCAGAGAGCAAAATTTGACCCACAGTTATTAATATGATAATATTAATATATGCTTAGCTATCATGTCTTCTTCCTCAGCTCCTTTCCTGTGTATGGGTGTCCCTTCCCAACAAAATATTTTTCCTCTGGTTCATGCAGTAACACTGTTTGGGTGTCTAAAAGTGCTGGATGGGGAGCCGCATTCCCAACCTTGGATTCGCTCCCTTTCTTGTTGAGGAGTTGAGTATGAGGCCCTTCAGGGCATCGTGTAAGGGCCATCTTTTTGTTTTCTTCAAAGCTGAAAAATAATATGGTGTGAAAGAGTGGGAATGATTTATCTGGAGAATGCCCTTTCTTCCTTTGCCTTTAAAAGAGGCTAATAGGTATTGGTTCATTTTTAGATTGTTTATATGGGCCACAAGATGTACAGAGAAACATTATAGAAATCTAAATATAAATCAAATTAATTTATGCAGGATAGATCTGCAACTTTAAGCAGAAGTAAAAGAGCAATGATTCCTCATTCTGCTTTCCATGAACACAACTACATTAGCCAGCACACTGTAGCTTTCAATAAAGTGATTGCTGTTTATGAGATTACAATACACATTTTTCATACACTGGTATCATGTGACTTTATCAGTTTGCTATAATCAGAATGGAAGAATAAAGAAATTATGGGAATAATTTACAGTCATTTTGTAATCTGGCACGGAATGGCAAACCAATGTATCTTGTGAAGATTGACACCTGATGATCATTTACTTCCAGCCAATTACTAATTAATGAAGCACGAAAGCACATTGATGAAATACACAAGGGTGATTAGAGAGCACATTTCAGTATCATATTACTGAATAATTAATACTAGGATAACTTGAAGTGCAATTTCAGCATAGGGAAATAAGGATAGCCAGGACTTTTCAATAACAAAATGCCTGTTTGTTGCATAATAATGAATGATTGTTTCTGTTTAGTGATTAAGGGCTTAATCCTACATTTCTTGTCCACCAATAACTCACACAGAAGCCTCACTGAGAATTTTGTATCAGCAAAGGATACATGATTAGGATATTGAGAGTGAATTCCTAGATTATATAATAATATAAAGATGTGAAATTAAAAATCTTCTAGAGTTAGCAGTATTTATTTCCAAGCTTTGTCATGGCTGTATTTTGCACAAAATTGATAGACCTAGAAAAAGAAGAGGAAAACTTTATAATTTTTTCTAAATCTCTCACTGAAGATTAATACAGATTTTCGTTTTTCAGCTATTTATAACTTTATTGGGTTGATATACAGATATTTATCTTTATAACAAGAAATAAGCAGTGACTCCCATTAGCTCTTCCAACTATTGTCCTCTACAACTACTTTTTTTCTACTATTAATCAAACTGCTGACAGTCCCCCCCGCCCCAAGTTTCTTAAGTAAACCTAAAAAGTGCAGAAAGTGTCAAGTTTGATGTATCTAAAAAGCAAGGCTGCATTTCTTCTTAAGTTAATTGACAGTAAACAGACTTGCCTGTCTATCTGTCTTTGTCTAACTTTTTCCAGCTGGATAAACCCAATTGCTATTAAACTTGACAAAAGACAATGATATTATTAATGAAAGCAGCTACATGATGTTAGACTTTTCATTACAGTCTCCTAGTGAGCTTCAATTAATTGCAGGGCTGTTGTGCCTAAGAAGGATGCAGATGGGAAGAAGGGTTATGAGAGATAGCACTGATGGATTTTTTTACCTCTCACTTGCAGTAGGGTATCTTATCCATCATTTTCCTGCCTTGAAATTTTAACTACATTATGTTTCAGAAGAGTTATCTGTAAATTACCCATATATTTTCCACTCTTCTGAATAATA
This sequence comes from Chrysemys picta bellii, assembly GCF_011386835.1. Taxonomy (NCBI): domain Eukaryota; kingdom Metazoa; phylum Chordata; order Testudines; family Emydidae; genus Chrysemys; species Chrysemys picta. The sequence continues at coordinate 67,150,541 of NC_088801.1, read as the reverse complement.
CATATGCTAGCATACACATTTACGTATGTGGATCATTTAGACATAACTTGTTGCAATGAATGGCCACATCCTGGCTTTGGTAATACAGTGTTTAATTAACAAACCCAATTTAAAACAAAAAAAACCAATCGGGCTAACAAACAATGATGCATGCACGTATTACAGGTTTGCTGAGCACACCAACAGATTCATATAGTCACTGTTCTGCTTTAGAGGGGGATTGGAAATGATTTTCAGGGTCATCTAGCCTATCCTTGCGAACAAGCACATGAGTTACTGTACCCTACAAACAGTAAATCCAATTTTCCCTTAATTAAAATAAAACAATGATACTTCAATGACTTTTCTTAACACATTATTTCATTGCTCAATTAACTTCATTTGTAGGCTTTCTAGTTCCTAAAACTTCACTTGAATTTTCCTTTCTCTGTCTTCAGGATTTCATTCCTTATTTTAGGGGGAGCCGTGTTAGTCTGGATTTGTAAAAGCAGCGAAGAGTCCTGTGGCACCTTATAGACTAACAGATGTATTGGAGCATGAGCTTTCGTGGGTGAATACCCACTTTGGCATCCAACAAAGTGAGTATTCACCCACGAAAGCTCATGCTCCAATACATCTGTCTATAAGGTGCCACAGGACTCTTTACTCCTTATCTTGTTGCCTTAGACCACACCAAATACTTCTCCTTTTTGTCATTATTTCAAGATTTTTGAATCATTATTACTATTGATTGAGTACTCTCAATGTTCTTAATCCTGAACAAATATCAAAGAATCCCAAGGGGCTTACAGTCTAACTCTATTGCTTTATGTCCCTCTAGGTGTCTTTTTATGTCTCTTTTAAGTAGCACTTATCCAGTTGCTTCAGTCTCTCCTATAGCACACTTATTTGTGTAGCCCTGTATTAGAGTTTTGATTTTATCTGTGTCCTTTCCATTTCCAGGAGCTTGAAATAGAATTCTCAAAATTGACTCTGCTCTTGTCATCCTATAGTTCACCTGTTTATTTAACTTCTTTTCTCTTCTTCAGCTTCATTCTTCCTATCACCTGTTATTGTGGGTAAGTTTGAAGAATGTGAGAGTTATCTGTGTAACTTTTATTAAAGTTATTATATAACTCTGTGGTCTTGATAGTTATTGTATTGCAAGCTATGGGATAACTAAAAGTTAAATCAGTCTTAGTTAACATTGCAGGAACCAAAAATCAATGGCCATGGACAGCCCCAGTGGCTGGTACTAAGACAATGAAGATGAGAATTCCTTTGAAGCTTATGTGGAATTAGGATCCGCCTGGTTCCACAAGAAGGGAGGAGAACAGAGTCCAGCTTGAAACTTCATGGGCTTTTAGGCAAGAACTCTGAAATAAAGATCTTGAAAGCAGCTAAATAGCTGAGCCTCTGAAGACGCAGGAGAGACAGAAGATCTGTAGAAAAGCACAGTATAGTTCAGGAACACTTCAGAACAGGAAGGCATAAGGGTTACTTCAGGCCTACCTACTTGCATGAAGTAAATGCTGAGTTTAGATAAGACAATATGCTTTTGTTAATATAATAATAAATGGAGATATACCTATCTCATAGAACTGGAAGGGACCCTGAAAGGTCATGGAGTCCAGCCCCCTGCCTTCATTAGCAGAATATGATAAGCAGTACTGATATTGCCCCAGATCCCCAATTGGCCCCTCAAGGATTGAACTCACAACCCTGGGTTTAGCAGGCCAATGCTCAAACCACTGAGCTATTCCTCCCTCCCACCCAAGTGTTAGTTAACACTTTTCTCTCTGCTTATCATATTCCTATGGATTAATAAATAATACTTTGTTGTGACAAGCTGCTCTCTATCATTGCATTTTCAAACTGATCACAGCTTCTAGGGAGAAATCTATAGCAGGGGCCAAAACCAGTTGGACCTGCAAGGGTAATATTTTTGGTAAACAGAGGTGGTGATCCACTCTAAAAGTGGAGTGAATTGTGGGATTACACAACAAGAGAAATGCAAATGTAGGCCAATGAAAGAGGTGCCCACCAAGAGAGGTCAAAGGTAAAGCTGAACCTGAACCATAACAGTAGGCTTCTGTGACATTTACACTAGGCTGTGACAATTATTGGATCAGGTTTGACTATTATCTTTTCTGACAAGAGATTTCCACAATCAAGTATCAAGAGCCTACCTCCTTGTGCATAATGTTTAACCTTTGCAAGTGAAAGTTGCTCTATCCCCAATGAACCAAAATTGTTTTGATAGATTGTGGATAGAGAGACAGTCGAATGGTCTGGTGCCAAACCACCAAGGCCCTTGAAGATTAGTACAGGGAGTTGGAATTAGAATAGGATAGTGGAGAGTGCAGAGACCTTGTGTAACGTGCTTGAAGCAGCTATACCCACTAAAGAGATGAACATTTTAAATTACAAAGCCTGACAGCCCTAAGAAAAGTGTCAACTTTGGGTAGTTCAGACTAGATGTGACCAATACATGGATTATGGTTCCTAAATCTACAACAGACACCATTAACTCAAGCTTCCTGATCGTTTTTGTTGCGCTTCTCTGAACGTTCCACAATTTGTCAATGCCTTTCTGGTAATGAATTGCCCAAAAGTGAACTTAATATTCCAGGTGCAGTCTAACAAAATACATATATAAGGTGTATAGTGGGCCTCCTTCCACCCCTCCTTTGCCCCTTCTCTCTTCCACTGGGGCTGTGTGCTTCTGATGGTCCATATCTTGGTAGCAAAACTTGCAGTCCCCTAGTGCAGAGGAGGCCAATCTGGCCAGCCTTTAAACAGGAAAAGCAAAATGAGAAAAGCCCCCTGGTTCCCCACCTCTCAGGCCCCACCGCGAGCCAAACAAGAGCTGGTCACAACCTAGCCATTAATCAGGACTCACTCATTCCACTCCTTTTCCTGATGCTCCTCTAGATGCAGCACCTTATGTCTTTGACTGACAAAAGATGCTCTTTCTGGGAGGAGGGTTTTTCCACTACTTCCTTTATCCTTCTGTGTCCAACACTTCTCAATTTTTTAGCTTTTCCCCTGTTTTCTGTAAGGCCTCAATCTCTGACAGGGACTCAACTCCTCTCTCCTTTCATGGAAAATATCTCCCTAGCATATAGATTCTGTTCCCCAAACAGCACAGGAAGCACTACAAAATCAGGGACTTTCTATGTAAAAAGAGCTTCATGAATGATTAATAAACAGTTTTCTTTCCCACGGGCAGCCCGAGTCCTAAAATACACTTAAGTATCTAGAGATGAACCAATGAAATAATTGTGTTCCCACATTTCCAGATCCTGCAGCCACAAAGATGAGTGAAACCCCTTGGAACCTCTTCTAGCCCATGCCCTCCCATTCTCAGAATTGATTGACCTGTTCCAAGGCCCATTAATACCACAGTCTGGGACTACCTCACCCTTTGCAACTCTGTAATATAGGGACCAGATTTGCCAATAACAACTTCTTTGCTAATAAGAGGAATTTGTGCTTTATCCTGTCTACTGAGATGGATTCTATTTTTGCCAGGGTGGAAACGTAAGGATATAAATAATGGATTTTCTTCTGAAAATACTCAGTGAATATTTAATAAAACCCTTTTCTCTCCCATCTGCAAGAGGACCAATTCATAGAGTCATCAACTCCTGGGTATGGGGACTTTGAAATGATAATTGAGAGTATCAACTGACAAGATGCCAAAAAACAAAAGGAAAATATGTAGCATCTACACAGGTGGGTCAAGCCCCTCTGAACATCCTTCAGTTTCTAAATTAGCTTTAGAAATGGCCATATTACACTTGCTCTGTATCTGATTCATAAAGCGTTTTCCATATGGAGATCCCTGAATCACCTTGCCAGGGTACCACGTCTTCCTTTGAATATGTAATTTACCCAAACAATCTCCATGCACACTTCACAACTAGCACTTTTCATGCTTGATTTTTTATTTCAGAAACTCTTAGAAAGAACCATAGGAACAACAAATAAATGATCTTATGACTTGTGCATTAATCATCAAATAAGTTTTCCAGGAGCTACTTATTGCTACATGGAGTATACATTGTGTTATATCAATACATACAGAGAAGAAAAACTGTTACCATTCATGGCACAGCATCAGGTATGTAGGTCCCTGAGAGAGAACACAGGCAGGCCCCTGCCCTGAGAATGTAGACATGACATAGGAAAATACGGACAGGACATACAAAATAAGGTGCAAGGTTTATAAGATCTTGCAAAGACTCAGTATAGCACAGCGCCATTTAATAATGAGAGGACGGATGGTCTTATGACAAAGGCACTAGACTGGGACGCAGGAGATCTTGGTTCTATGTGTCACAGAATTCCCACGCGGATTTGAGCAAGTCACTTAAATCTCTGTGCCTCAGTTTCCATCTGTAAAATCGAGACAGTATATGTTCCTACCTCACAGGGGTGTCATATGAATAAATTCAATTATGTTAGTGAGATGCCACACAGATGGGAGCTACAGAAATACCTAGATAGAATGAAGAGTAAAAGAGGCTAGCAGGATTGATTTTGAGGCAATTACTATACATTAGAGTCTATGATTTTGATAAAATGATACCCATTTGCCCAGTACTTCATAACTTTTTCCTTCTTTCTTTCAGACATGGGAATTTCTCTATTACAGTGGTGTCCCACTTGTCCTTTGAACCAGTGTAAAGCAGATATATGAACACTATGCTGGCCAACTGGGATGCATTCATGAACTATGACTTGGAGGATTTTAACATGATGATCTATTTTTCTTAGTGGGTTCATTATTTACTCTTAGCACAAGGATGGACATATTTAAGTTAATGAAATCCACCAGGAGTTTTTGCATGAGTTGGGACATCAGGTCTCAAAAATATGTAAAATGGAATGATGACATCACATGTGTACAACCCTCCTCTTGGAGGCATTGCTTAGACAGCATTTGTCACATTGTTTGTTATAATTGTGCTATGAAGTTCCCATTTGTTAATGTGGAGCCTGATCCTATATTCCTTGAGCATCCTGAACTCCTACTAAAGTTAATTACAGTTTTGCACTGAGCTTCATGTACCATACAAACAGTTCTTTGTAGTATGGCATTCATGTCTGAAAACCCTGCCTTTATTACTCCAGCACTTTTTATTTCTAATTTTGTTATTGATCTTAACATGAATTCTTTGAAGTTAGATCAATTTAAAATATGGAAAAAACTAAATTACATCAATTAATATGTACTTTTGAAAACAATGCTATTATGTTAAGTAGTCTTTTTTCATCAAGTAGTAGAACAAATGTGGGGTTCAATGTGCACAATGAAGTTTGTGAACCACTTGTGGAAATAGAGGATTAATGCAGAATAGGCTTAGTAGGGAGTTGGCTACAGTATAGTTAAGAACTATGGTAAGATTTACTATATACACATATGTTATTACACACATTTAAAGTGCACTCATCACCATAGTATCTGGGGGCTCTTTACACAGGTCAAGTCTCAAGTACAACAATCATTTCCCTGAACTCTGGGTCATACCTATCATGGGTGAAACACTGGCCATATTGAAGTCAATAGAAGTCTTGCTATTGATTTCTATGGGTCCAGGATTTCTCCCCAAGACTCTACTCCACAGCACCAAACTAACTTCCTCAATGACATCAGAGATGGGGAAACACTATAGGTGGTCTACAAGACAGAACTGCATTGAATGGGATGCCTGAACTAGAAGCTGAATCTTATAACATGCTATAAAGCTGGCCAGGCTCAGACTCTAAGGTGAGTCCCACAGGAGCAAATTTCAAAGGCAAAAGTTTTATCACTAAGAACAACTTCCCCAGGCTCCTGAAATCTTCACCCATGGGACAGCCAGCCAGAATGTTCTTGACAAAGCCATTGCTGATGTGGCAGGGCAGGGCGAGAGGTGACCCCTGAGATAAGTAGGACCTAGACACCTATCGGGGCTCTGTACATAATCATACCTTCATTTGCAGCCAGAAATGAGTTGGCAGTTAGTGTATGGAGCAGAAGCATAACATGATCTCTTGGGTCAGCCCTATTCCGAAGACATTTACACGCATTTTGTACTAGCTGAAGCTTCATAATAACTATTTTAAATGCAAAACTTAACAAAACCTTAACTGTGAAGCTGCAACTGGAAAGATCATAACAAAATGACCTCTTAGTGGTCTTTAAGGGCAGCCTTAAGGTAGAATGTATTATAACAGTCCTCAAATAACAGATTTATGGGTGATGGTGGCAAGGTCCACATCTGAAAGGAAAGGATGCAATTTCTTGACCAACCAAAGATGGCCAACAGCATTTCAATCACTATGTCTAAGGCACGTATTGTGGAGTCCAAGCACTAAACAACATTTACAGGCAGCAATGAGTGTGCCCCAAGAGGCAATATTCTCACTGCTCCCCAGTGTGAGCTGTTTTTATGAGTGTTTCCTTTAAAATATTTTTTAAATTTATTTCCTTCTCCTCATCAGTAATTCTTCTGACTGTCCACATTTTCATACAACTTTCTCACTGTAGGCTGGTACTGAAAGCAGATGCTGTTGCTTGGTGAGGCCTTATGCAAAAGGATGCAGGAATCTGGCATTTAGGTCTGAAAATAGTGAGGCGTGTTCAGATCTCTCCTGGGAAGGTCCACTGTTGAGGTTCCATTCCAATGGATCCTGTCTGCAAGACAGGTTTCAAAACCTGTCTGATTTTCTGCCAACTTGCCCACCAGGTCCTTAGCAGACTCCCACCCAGGCTCCCAAACTCCCAGGCTCCTGGCTCTTCAGCAGCCTGGGTGCCCAGGGTCCTTGGTTCTGGGACAGCCTACCAAGCAGGCTGCCTCAGAGTTGGAGGTCCCAGGGCTTCCAGGCTCCCCAGCTCTGGGGTGATCAGCCAGTCAGGCTGCTCCAGAGCCGGGACTCCTTGGGCTTCCAATTCCTGGCTTCTCAGCAGCCTGCAAGCACTGTGCGCCTCAGGCTCCCTGGCTTCTGAGGCGCCACGCAACAAGGAACCTCAGAAACTTGTAGAAAAGATTACAACGAGATGTTATTTTGACTTTTTCTAAATGAAATTTGGAATTTCTGTTCCCCCCTTTCAGAATGAAAACATTTTTCACATTTTGGAATTTCTCAGAATAGGAATCCTAGTTTCTGGTCAGTTCCATCCAGAACCTCAATATCTAGGCACCATCAAAATTAAATACAGCCACATCCAGTCATAAGGACTGTGCTAACTGAGATTTACTTGTATTACACATGTGAGGGAGTTTCTGGATACAGTCATGGTGGCTGTTCTGGGGAGGATATAGCAAAGAGAGGAGTTATACATTTAATTTTGAACATGGCAATGTCTAAGGAAATCTTGATTGCTGGAGGAAGGGAGCACTACAACTGTGAGCCACAAGCCTCTGTGAACTCTCCTGTGGGTACTGTCAGCTTCATAGTGCATAATAAAGCACGCTGTCATGGAGAGTGTCATAACTAAAAGGGAAGGGTAACAACCCTCCTGTGTACAATACTATAATCCCTCCTGGCCAGAGACACCAAAATCCTTTTACCTGTAAAGGGTTAAGAAGCTCAGGTAACCTGGCTGACACCTGACCCAAAGGACCAATAAGGGGACAAGATACTTTCAAATCTTGGTGGGGGGAAGGCTTTTGTTTGTGCTCTCTTTTGGGGGTTGTTCGCTCTTGGGACTAAGAGGGACCAGACATCAATCCATGCTCTCCAAATCTTTCTGAACAAGTCTCTCATATATCAAACTTGTAAGTAACAGCCAGGTTAGTTTTATCTTTGTTTTCTCAACTTGTAAATGTACCTTTTACTAGAGTGTTTACCTCTGTTTGCTGTAACTTTGAACCTAAGGCTAGAGGGGGTTTCTCTGGGCTCTTTAAGTTTGATTACCCTGTAAAGTTATTTTCCATCTTGCTTTTACAGAGATGATTTTTACCTTTCTTTCTTTAATTAAAAGCCTTCTTTTTAAGAACCTGATTGATTTTTCCTTGTTGTAAGATCCAAGGGGATTGATCTGGACTCACCAGGAATTGGTGAGGGGAAAGGGAAGGGAGGGGGATGATTAAGGGGTTTTGGATCAGTGTTCACCAGGGAATTGGTGGAAGAGTCTCTCAAGGCTACCCAGGGAAGGGAGTTAGCACATTGGGAGTGGTGGCAGCAAAAGCAGATCTAAGCTGGTAGAGAAGCTTAGAGGTTTTCATGCAGGTCCCTACATCTGTACCCTAAAGTTCAGAGTGGGGAAGGAACCTTGACATGGTGGCAGAGCGGTGGGATCATTTTAAACCAAAAGCCAGTAAGATTTTTTTTTCTTCTTTCTAGCTGCTTAGAAAGCAGAGCTGAAGGTAGATGCATATTTTATCTCTCCTTGCCTGAAGGCAGAGGTGTTAAGTTTTTTAACAAGGGTCTTTGTTAAGAGAAGGGTTCAAGCAGTGAGCAAACAGCTGGCAAAAGGAATTTACAAGCTGAATTGTTTTTTTTTATTTTCTACCTCTCAGGTATAGCTAGTTAGAAAGTCTCTGTTAACTAAGCAGCCCTGCGCAGAGTGCATCCCAGTTTCAGTGAACTGCAGAGGGGTGTGGCCCAGCACAAGAAAGCAGGAAAATGACTACCAGTGAAGTAGCTAACAATCTAGAACTGACTAGACTGGAAGCAACAGAAAAAGAAAAAGAACATAAGAGACGGCTAGAACTAAAACAATTAGAAATTAATGCAGAAAAAGCCAGGGAAGAAACTGCTCACAAGAGAGCTATGGAGGCAGAGGAGGCTGCTCACAAGAGAGCTATGGAGCAGAAAGAAAAAGAGATGGAGCCGAAAGAAAAAGAGAGGAAGCATGAACTGGAATTGATAAGGGCTAGGCAGGATATACCAGCCAACCCTAACAACCCCTCTCCAGGTACCGCTTCCCATCCCAGAAAATTCCCCACCTACAAGGCAGGCGATGATACTGAGGCCTTCTTAGAAAATTTTGAAAGGGCCTGCCTTGGGTACAGCATCTCTACAGACCAGTACATGGTAGAGCTGAGGCCGCAGCTCAGTGGACCCTTAGCAGAGGTGGCGGCTGAAATGCCTAAGGAACAAATGAACAGTTACGAACTTTTTAAAAACAAGGCCAGAATCAGAATGGGGTTAACACCCGAGCATGCCCTTCGGCGGTTCAGAGCCCTAAGGTGGAAACCAGACGTGTCATTTACCCAACATGCCTACCACATTGACAAAAACTGTGATGCCTGGGTATCAGGAGCAAATGTTAAATCTCTGGAAGATCTGTTTTTCCTAGTGAAAATGGAGCAGTTCTTAGAGGGTGTTCCTGAGGAAATAGAAAGGTACATCCTAGATGGGAAACCCAAAACTGTAACCGAGGCGGGGGAGATTGGAGCCAAATGGGTGGAGGTGACAGGAAAGAAAAAAACTAATAGCAGTTGGAGCGAATATCAGAAGGGGCAACCCGAAACAAAACCCTACCACCGAGGACAACCCAAGCCCCCCTCCCCCCTATATCCCAAGGGAAACCCCAGATGCCTTTTCACCCCACCACACCAGTCTCCACCAACCAACCTCGCCCTGGTGATATCTTAGCAGGGCGATGTTTTAAATGTAATGAACTGGGACATATAAAGGCCCACTGCCCCAAGAACCCCAACCGGTTACAGTTCATTACACACAATCACACCAAAGATCCCCAGGCCCAGATGCCTCTCAAATACCCTCGGAGCGAAGGGAAACCATGAGAGTGGGCGGAAAGAAGGTTAACACGTGGAGGGACACTAGGGCACAAGTGTTGACTATCCACCAATCCCTAGTGAACCCCAAACTCATCGCCCCAGAGGCTCCGGTGACAATTCAACCCTTCATGTCACACTCTTTAAGCCTACAGCCAAGTTGCCTGTCCTGTACAAGGGCTGGTCAGGAATGTGGACTTATGCAGTCTATGACAATTATCCCATCCCCAGGCTACTGGGGGAAGACTTGGCCAACCATGTGAAGCTAGCCAAGAGGGTGGGAATGGTCACCTGCAGCCAGACTAAGCAAGCTTTGACCCCCATCCCTGTTCCTGAGCTGTCCACCAGGGCCCCGTCTGTGTTACCAGAGACCCAGGCAGAGGTGATGGAACTGGATCCCCCTGCCGACTGCAACAGCCGTAGTGGATCCAATCCCAGTGACCCAGCCAACGCCAGTCCCAGAACCGGAACTGGCAACGCAACCAGCACCAGAACCATTGCCAGCATTGAGTCCAGTGCTTGCAAACCCATCTACAACTCCAGCGCCAGAGGGCGCCAGAGGGCACCAGCGAGCCTGAACTGGCAGAAGAAGCAGATAACCCTACTCAAGAGGCTCAGCCAGAGCCTAAAATACCACCTAGTGCACCAGCAGAGAGTGGATCACAGTCAACGGAAACAACCCCAGCACCTGCATCGCTTCCAGAGGGACCAAGCCCAAGTTCACATTCCAAGGAGGAATTGATGTCTCCAGCATCAAGGGAACAGTTCCAGGCCGAGCAGGAAGCAGATGACAGCCTTCAGAAAGCTTGGGTGGCGGCACGGAACACCCCACTGCCTCTCAGCTCTTCTAACCGATCCCGGTTTGTTGTAGAACAAGGACTTTTATACAAGGAGACTCTTTCTGGTGGACACCAGGAAGACTGGCACCCTCAAAGACAGTTGGTAGTTCCAACTAAGTACCGGGTAAAGCTCTTGAGCTTAGCCCATGATCATCCCAGTGGCCATTCTGGGGTGAACAGAACCAAAGACCGGTTGGGGAAGTCCTTCCACTGGGAGGGACTGGGCATGGACATTGCTAATTATGTCCGGTCTTGTGAGGCGTGCAAACGAGTGGGAAAGCCCCAAGACCAGGTCAAAGCGCCTCTCCAGCCACTCCCCATAAATGAGGTCCCATTTCAGCGAGTAGCTGTGGATATTCTGGGTCCTTTCCCAAAGAAGACACCCAGAGGAAAGCAGTACGTACTGACTTTCATGGATTTTGCTACCCAATGGCTGGAAGCAGTAGCTCTAAGCAACACCAGGGCTAAAACTGTGTGCCAGGTATTAGCAGACATTTTTGCCAGGGTAGGTTGGCCCTGCGACATCCTTACGGATTCAGGAACTAATTTCCTGGCAGGGACCATGAAAAGCCTGTGGGAAGCTCATGGGGTGAATCACTTGGTTGCCACCCCTTACCACCATCAAACCAATGGCCTAGTGGAGAGGTTTAATGGAACTTTGGGGGCCATGATAAGTAAATTCGTAAATGAACACTCCAATGATTGGGACCTAGTGTTGCAGCAGTTGCTTTTTGCCTACAGAGCTGTACCACTTCCCAGTTTAGGGTTTTCACCATTTGAACTTGTGTATGGCTGCGAGGTTAAGGGGCCATTACAGTTGGTGAAGCAGCAATGGGAGGGGTTTACGCCTTCTCCAGGAACTAACATTCTAGACTTTGTAAGCAACCTACAAAGCACCCTCCGACACTCTTTAGCCCTTGCTAAAGAAAACCTAAAGGATGCTCAGGAAGAGCAAAAGGCCTGGTATGATAAACATTCCAGAGAACGGTCCTTCAAAGTAGGAGACCAAGTCATGGTCTTAAAGGCGCTCCAGGCCCATAAAATGGAAGCGTCGTGGGAAGGACCATTCACCGTCCAGGAGTGCCTAGGAGCTGTTAAATATCTCATAGCATCCCCCACCTCCAACATAAAGCCTAAGGTATACCATGTTAATTTTCTTAAGCCCTTTTATTCCAGAGAATTAAAGGTTTCCCAGTTTACAGCCCAGGGAACAGATGACGCTGAGTGGCCTGAAGGTGTCTACTATGAAGGAAAAAGTGACGGTGGCGTGGAAGAGGTGAACCTCTCCGCGACCCTTGGATGTCTACAGCGACAGCAGATCAAGGAGCTGTGCACTAGCTTTGCACCAATGTTCTCAGCCACCCCAGGACGGACCGAACGGGCATACCACACCATTGACACAGGTAATGCTCACCTAATTAGAACCTTACCCTACCGGGACCAAACTCACCTCGTGACCAAACTGCTATAAAACGGGAGATCCAGGACATGCTACAGATGGGTATAATCTGCCCCTCTAAGAGTGCATGGGCATCTCCAGTGGTTCTAGTTCCCAAACCAGATGGAGAAATACGCTTTTGCATGGACTACCGTACGCTAAATGCTGTAACTCGTCCTGACAACTATCCAATGCCACGCACAGATGAGCTATTGGAGAAATTGGGACATGCCCAATTCATCTCTACCTTAGAGTTAACCAAGGGGTACTGGCAAGTACCACTAGATGAACCTGCCAAGGAAAGGTCAGCCTTCGTCACCCAGGCAGAGTCATAATCTGGCTCTAAATGAACAACATGCATTTTGCTTTATTATTGTGCTTATTCACATCCTTGTCAGTTCCCCAAATTCAGTCATTTGAATGTATTGGTTTTTCTCAGTCAAGTGTGAATGAGTGGTGTTCTCTTATACATCTACTATTCAGTCATATAACTTACATTTTATACTCACTTTTTCTTCCATAATAAAAATACTTTTGACAGAGCTTTGGTGACCAGTGAATCTGTATTCTTAGCCATTCAAATGAAATACAGGGGAAATGGATGTTAAGCATTACCACAATGTCATCTTTGCACAATTGTGAATTTTATTGTACAGGATTTTCATGAATGTTGGATGAGGATAGCACAGCTCTGTAAAAATAACATTAAAAGCTTTCCAACTGTCCAAATAGCACAGCTAATAAACATTAGCATAGGTCTACATTTTGATGGGCTATATTCAATTTCCTGTTAAACGAGCATTATATTTCTATGGAGGTCATCTTTTTGATAACAAGTAATGGAAGATACATCAAAGCTCTATTAAAGTATAAAAAAAGAAATGAAATAACTGAAGGTCTTTTAAATCACTTATGTGCCATTTTCATGTATTCAATGTGGTACTTACTTCAAAACACTTTATTTCATAAAGTACATACAGTTCGGTATTTAAAACAAATTTTCAAGGAAACTATTTTGTTTCTTTATCTTTATGACCCTTTTCGTGATTAAGTGCAGCAAACTTGGAACAGCATAAAAGGAAAGTGTTAGCTAAAGCTTGTCACCTTTATGTATCTTTTAGGTTAAATAAGGACTTTGCTAGCAAAATCTCAAATATTCATAATCACAAATCCTACATACACATTAATCAACTTTTTTAAGCACAAGGGGTAGGAGAGTGAATGGGTTAAAAATAGAAGACAACTTTCCAAGTGCACAAAACCGAACACCCTAGCCCTGCCCCTTCCCTGAGGCCCTGCTCCCCTCCCCACTACATTCCCCCTCCCTCAGTGGCTTGTCTCCACCACTCTCACTCGTTTTCACTGGGGCAGGCAGTTGGAGAGTGGGAGGGGTGAGGGCTTTAAATGGGGATGCGGGCTCCCTGGTGGGGCCAGAAATGAGGGGTTCAGGGTGTGGGAAGGGGCTCTGGGCTGGGGCATGGAATTGGGGTGCGGGAGGGAGTGAGGGCTCTGGCTGGGGGTGCAGGCTCTGGGGTGGAACCGGGGATGAGGGGTTTGGGGTGCAGGAAGGGGCTCTGGGTTTGACAGGCTCAGGGCTGGGGGTTGGGGCATGGGCTTACCTTGGGTGGCTCCAGGTCAGCCGTGCAGTGGGGCTAAGGCATGCTGTCTGCCTGTCCTGGGGCACTGTGCTGCACCCCGCAAGTGGCCAGCAGGTCCAGCTCCTAGGCGGAGGGAGGGGGGAAGAAGGATCCCCTACGCACTGCTCTAAGCCACAGGCCGGCCAATGGGAATGTGGAGCTGGTGCTCGGGCAGCGTGTGGAGCCCCGTGGCCCCTCGCCTAGGAGCCGGATATAGGAGCCCCCCATTTCCGGGGCACAGCACAGTGCTCCAGGACAGATAGGGACTAGCCTCCCTTACCTCCGCAGCACCACCAACCGGACTTTTAAAGGCCCAATCGGCGGTGCTGACTGGAGCGGCCAGGGTCCATTTTTGACCAGGTGTTCCGGTCGAAAACCGTACACCTGGTCACCCTAAAGATGGATGAGGCCCAACAAAACTTAGTAATAAAGAACTGTAATAATAATAATAAATAAAATAATAATACATCCATCAATTTGGACTGTTGAAGCACTCTCATCTGATCACAAAGCACTTTACAGACAAATAATGAAGGCTCAACAACATCTATTAAGGTAGGTAACTATTATTATTCCCTGTTTACAGATGTGTGACTGAAGCACAGCGAGATGAAATTACAGCTGAAATCTGCATTGTAAGTTAGTGACGGAGCTTAAAATAGAACATTTATCCCAAGTCATTCATAAGTTCCCGCTTTTATATTACCATGGCATACACAGCATTTCAGTTGCTACTTAAACACTGACTATTCCTTATCTTCACAACTTAAAAAAAAATCTCAGTGGAAGTAAGTACAGTGATGTAAGTTTAGGCCTTCCTGCTGCAATCAGATTCATGTGGTTGGCCTCTTGTGCCTTTGAAGACATCTAAGGTTTCTCATGGGTACAAGAAGCTACCATTTTGGTCTAGTTACAGGACTGGCACCATAAGCTCTTTGGGGCAGGGACAGACACTTTGTTCTGTGTTTGTACAGTGCCTGTACAGGGTTCTGGTCCATGACTGGGATTGCTAGGCACTACTGCAATATATAAATAATAGTAATCATTTGCTGTACTCTTTCCCCCTTTTAATTCCTGGCCCTTTCACTTACCTCTGTCCCCACTGTCAGAATTCACCAGCTGCAGGTCCTTATATTGACTCTACTATTAGGAGTATTTGTCATGCAAGTTGTCTGTTACAGATGTCACCCATAAAAATCTTTCAGTTGCCTTTGTAACTAACTAAATAAATGCAGTATTCTTTATACAAATGCTAGGGCATACAGGAAATACCACAACAACATTACTAGTTGCCAAAACAAAAATGAGAAGGTTTTTAAGGGTGACCACTGGGTAATCTATTATATTACTGCCTAGGTTTGAGTTAGCAGACTCAAGAGAATATGAACAGTTCTGGAAATTCAAGTAAGCCACTGGTTGACTAGCTTAACTGTTGAATCACATGGAATGTACCTCCCAGGGTGGGTTTTAATTTAAATATTAATTATCCTTTTCTTTAATTTGGCTAAGTGAGCCTATGGACTCACAGAAGTGGGATACATGAGTTAAATGCTCCTATTCCCTAAGTGATCTCTAAAATGATATAACATGACTGAGCTGTAGATTTCAATAAATTAATCATTCATAAAATACCATAATATGCTGTGGAGGTGATTAGCTAAACTGCTTACACTTGCACAAACATGGAGGCATAAATTTGCCAAAAGCAGTCCCCTTTAATCTTGCTAGATGCTGTTTCATTGTCATGGACGACAGCAATAACTCAACTCTGCTCTGACAGCTCTGGCACTTCAGAAGATGATTTGTGGAAGCCAAACTTATGCAAATAAGTATGCTTACAAATTAATTTATTGAATGGCCAGAGAACATATTTTTAACTCTCTTAGAACTGTGGCTTTCCTATTTCAGGTTGAATGAATATATTGCATACTCTACTAGCCCAACAAAGCTATAGCATCTGTAACAATAAATCTGCAGATGGCTCCTCATTAAAAGAGTCCAGAGAAATCCTGTTACTATAGAAATTATTTCAGCAGGACTCCACACAGTTGCAGGGATTATAGTGGTGGATCCTGATGGGGGATCATAAGGGGTATAATGAAAGGAATAGTCTACTTATCTCATTGCCAACATCTCCATTTTTAAAAAGAGTTGTGGTGGTGTTTCTTAGTCTACAGTAGAAACCAGTTCTTCATAGGTGGCACACTGTGAAACTTCTGAAATCCATTAATGTACAGTCAGGACTTTTTCTGATTTACTTTGTTGTGTAACATAAGAAAAAAAAACAAGTCTGCAGAGATTTCTGTTTGTAAGTAGAAGCAGAAAGGTCTTCAAGAGGGGGATACTCAAAAGAAATATCTTTGGAGCCAGTGGAGAATTTGTATTCTATTCCAGCAGTTCATTGGTTGTTGTACATTTTTCTAGTATTTTTGAAGGATGGCACAGTTCCATTGTGTATGCATTAAGTTAGCATTTTCTATATTTTACTCCCACATTTGTTTAGCTCTTCTGCGGGCTTCTGTTTCAGTTTTTTTGGAACCCAAAACGTTCTTGAATAAAAAATATTTTGCAAATTTTGTATTTCTCATTTATGCTGCTAGACTTTGCTGCAAACTTTGCATAACTATCTTTCCTTTTGTGGAAGGTCTGTTTGAAAGGGAATATTTAAGTTAATAGAGTAAAAAAATAAAGAGCATTGATTCCTCTGATGTATGAGTTACGCTGAGTCACAGAAAGGTTAAGTGATGTGCCCAAGGTCACACAGCAAATCAGCGAGAAACAGAATTCCTGATTCCCAGTTCTATGTTTTAACTGTGTAAGCCATGCTCACTCTCATAACATTAAAATATAATTCATGAACATTTGCTATCATTTCATTACAAGCCCCTTGTTACTATATCATGATAAGATACCCCAGGAATAAAGTAGAGATACATTAATTAATTTCATATGGTAATTAATTACTGTATGTACATAAAAGCAAAGTGCATGCATCAGATGTTCCAAGAAATTTTTTTTAATCTAAAACTCTAAAGATATTACTTTAATTGAAAAGAAAGAATGAGGTGTTCTATTTTATTGGGAAGACCATGCTAGGTGTGAATAATATGACAAGCCCTGTACATAAAGCCTACCAGAAGCAAGTATTTGTTATACCTTTGAAATTATCTCAAGATATGTAGAGAACCATGTAGTGAACCAAACACATCAGAGATTCATTATTTGATTAATAAAACCATGACAGATATTCAATGATTTAAAATAGGGTTACCATATTTAACAAATAAAAAAAGAGGACCCTCCACGGGGACATGGCCCCGCCCATTTCCCACCCCAGCCCCACCCCAACTCTGCCCTAACTCCGCCCCTCCTCCCTCCCACTCCCAGCCATGCGAAAAGGGCTGCCCGAGCGCTACCGGCTTCACGGTTTGCTGGGCAGCCCCCAGACCCTGTGCCCCCGGCTGGCGCTTCCCCAGCGCAGCTGGAGCCTGGGAGGGGAAGCGCCCAGCCGGGGGCGCAGGGTCTGGAGGCTGCCCGGCAAACCGTGAAGCCGTAGCGCTTGGGCTCCGGGCAGCCCCTATGCTGGGCACTTCCCCTCCCGGGCTCCGGCGGCGCAGGGTCCGAAGGCATGGGGGCTGCCCAAAGCCCATAGCGCTCGGGCAGCTCGGCTCTTAAACAGAGCCGAAGAGTCAGGGGAGGAGCAGAGCCGCCGCGGCCAGAGGCTCTGCTCCTCCCCTGACTCTTCGGCTCTGTTTAAGAGCCGAGCTGCCCGAGCGCTACCGGCTTTGGGCAGCCCCCATGCCTCCGGACCCTGTGCCGCCAGAGCCCGGGAGGGGAAGTGCCCGGCCGGCGGCTGGGGTCTGGAGGCAAGGGGGCTGCCTGAAGCCCATAGCACTCGGGCAGCTTGGCTGTTAAACAGAGCCGAAGAGTCAGGGGAGGAGCAGAGCAGCCACGGGAGGGGAAGTGCCCGGCCGGCATTTTCCCGGACATGTTCGGCTTTTTGGCAATTCCCGCCGGACGGGGGTTTGATTGCTGAAAAGCCGGACATGTCCGGGAAAAAACGGACGTATGGTAACCCTATTTAAAAAAAAAACATAGAAAAGGTTATTATACTATTTCTAAGTACTGATTCAGAAGACATTTTTCATGCTAATCTATATAGTATGAAATAAACCTGTAAGCCACATTCATTCTAAACACTTGTTATTCAGCAACATCAGTATTCCTGAACCTTCTCTGACTTCACTGGAACTTTTTTATTCTCTGCTTATGAAACTTGTACAAGAGCAAGCAAAAAAGACTGCTGTTCCATGGTGTGCCGGGAAAGGAAAAACAATAAATATTCAAACAAGTTACCAAGGTGTGGTGTTGCTGTAACTGCATTTAATTTCTACCTGCAACATCAAAATTATTTCTTTTAAAACTGGGAGAATAGATACTGAACAGAGTAATGCTGGATAATGGTGACAGCATGACAATGACAATGACATCCAGTTCTGGAAATAAAAGCAACTTTAGGGTTACCATATTTTGAGCCTCCAAAAGGAGGACACTCCACGGGGCCCCGCCCCCCGCCCCACCCCGCCACCCCAACTCCACCCCTTCCCCAAAGTCCCCGCCCCAACTCCGCCCCCTTCCCTGCTTCCCGCGAACATTTGATTCACGGGAAGCCTGAAGCAGGTAAGGGGAGTGTGGGGGTAGGAGGCGCGGCCCAGTCTGGCCCCCCCGGCGTCTCCAGCCTGGGTCAGCTCGGGCCCTAGAGTGCTGGCCCCAGGCCCGGCCCCCGACTGAGCACCCCCGGCCCGCTCAGCACCCCCCGGCCCCTGGCCCGGCCCCCAGCCGAGCACCCCCGGCCCGCTCAGCACCCCCCGGCCCCGCCGGCGCTCGGCCCCCGGCGCTCGGTCCCGCTGGCCCCGCCGACCCTCGGCGCCCCCAGCACCGCCGACCGCCGGCCCTCGGCGCCCCCGGCCCCTGGCACGGCACCGCCGGCCCCCGGCACCGCCGACCGCCGGCCCTCGGCACTGCTGGCCCCCGGCGCTCGGCGCCCCCGGCCCCCGGCCCAGCCCCGCCGGCCCCCGGCCCAGCACCGCCGGCCCCGCATGTCCCGATTTTCCCAGACATGTCTGGCTTTTTGGGATTTCCCCCCGGACGGGGATTTGGAGCCCAAAAAGCCAGACATGTCCGGGAAAATCCGGACGTATGGTAACCCTAAGCAACTTCCAAAGATCCTCCGAAGCATTCAAAAACTGGGTCTGTTTTCTTTGATCAACTGATTTTTCCCTAGTGCTGCAGCCCTCTTACATCAGGGCTTTGGATTTACTTTCAGTATCTATCTATCTATCAGTAGGTTCAAATGTGTGTGAGAGAGTGAGAGAACCAGGAAAGCTGCCAGTAAGTTAGGAGCAGCAAGGCTCTGAACCCTTCCAGCAAGGAAGGCCGCACTCTGTCCCCAGAAGGGAGGACAAACAAGCACAAGGGACTGACTGCGGGAAGGAATAGCCAGCCCCTGTGCTACCTACAGGGTTTTGCTTTGCTTTTGCTTTGCCCAAGCCTGGGTCTCCAAGGCTGAAAAGGACTGAGCCTGCTGAGAAGAAGGAGGTACTTTGCCACAACACACACACACTCTTGAACCTATCACTATATTGACACCTACAACTGAAGAGCAAACAATTCTGTACTGATTTAGCTAGCTTCACTGTATGCAGGGCCCTGTGTATTCTGCAATTCCGCAGCTGTAGAATTTGCTGTGGAATATAATCTTTATTGAAGAATTGTACTTCAGAATCAAAGTTTCCATTTTTTAGTGTTTTCTTCTCAATATGCAATGGCATTGAGGAAAAAAGCAAACAAAATATTTGCCTCCATAAGAAACAGGATGGGAAGTAATAATGAAAAGATGATAATGTCATTTTATAATTCAGTGGTACGCCGACATAAGGAGTAGTGTGCTCATTTTGCTGGTTATCTCATCTCAAAAACTGCATAATAGAAACAAAGGGGGTTCAGAGCCAGGTGAAGTAAAATTATAAGAGCCATGGAAAAACCTTCCAGATGAAGATTCTTGGAAGGAAAAAGCAAGCTGCACAGTCCAAAAAGGAGACAAGCTGACTATGCTGCCTGTTCCCAGTGAGAGAGCACAGAGAGGGAGCCCAGCTAGGCAAGGTGAAGTGTTCCTAAAGGAGAGCTTCTCTTTCGTAGCTCTCCTGCCTGATCTGCATTCGAGAAGGAACTACTCATCTGTGTCGTGCCAGTGGAGCTAGGTCCCAGAAAACCCAACTGTATGTAGTCAGTATAAGAATTACAATGAACCGAAAACTGTACATTTAGGAACAGTGCAATTAAATTTAAGAGCAAAATAAACAACACAGGGGCTACCGTGCTGACTGTATTACTTATTTTCATAATTAGAGGCCTTAACTGCAGTTCTAGCTTGCTACTGAGCACACAGAGACCCGAGTGTTACCCTCCTTCAACTGAAATGCTAGTATTCAAAAATACAATTCAAGCAGGAGATCTGCATGCAAAGAGAAAAGGGTTTGGGCATGTTGTTTTTAACCATTTACAATAGAACAAGTGATCATCACTTCCCTTCTAACATTACAATATTGCACTATGAAATGAGGCAAAACATATGGAGACAAATGCAAATATTTGACCCCAGTTTAGGGTGACCAGACGTCCCGATATTATCGGGACTGTCCCGATATTTGCTTCTTTGTCCCGCGTCAAACATTGGTCGGGACACTGGACAAAGAAGAAATTTTCCCTTCCGCTCTGGCGCTCAGGCCCCCCCCCCGGCCCGGCTACGCCCTCTCCTTCCTTCATTGGCTCCCTCCCCAAATCCCCTCCCTGGCCCCGCCTCTTCCCCAGCATTCCTCCTCCCTCCCAGGCTTGCAGCATGGCAGTGCAAGCCTGGAGGGAGGGGGTGGCGGCGGTGCAAGCCTGGATCCTGGAGCTGTTGAGTCAGCTCCAGCACCCGGGCACCGGGTGGGCGAGCGGGCAAAGGGGGCCTGGCAAGGGAGGGAGACAGGGGGCTCAGCTGTGAGCCCCCCCGCCGCGCCAGAGGGCTTCTGCCCGGGCTGCTGCACCCGGGGCCGGGAGTGCAGCCTGAAGGCTGCTCCAGCCCTGCAGCCGCGGGGCAGCGCGGTGGGTCTGGGCGAGGGCAGCGCGGAGCGGGCAGGGGCTGGGTGGGTGGCACGGGCCGAATCCCCGCTGCTGCTGGGGAGCCCCGCGCCTCTCCGTCCCGCTCGCGGCTGCGGCTCCTTCCCGGCGGGACGCGCCCCCCGGCCTGCCCCGCGCACATGCTGCGCACGTCCAGCTGCTCCTTCCCGGCGGGAGGGAGACTAGGCGCAGGGGACGCGCGCCGCATGTGCCCAGGGCAGCGGGGGGCGCGTCCCGCCGGGAAGGAGCCACAGCCGCGAACGGGAGGGAGAGGCGCGGGGCTCCCTGGCAGCAGCGGGGATTTGGCCCCTGCCGCCCACCCGGCTCCTGCCCGCTCCGCGCTGCCCCCGCCCAGACCCACTGCGCCCCGCATATGCCCGTGGCGGGCCAGGGGACGGGAGGCTCCGCGGGGAGGGCAGCGAGCGGGGCCTGCTAATGTCCCAGGCCCCTTAAAACTTTTTTTTTTTTTTGCTCCGTCCCTCCCCCTTTTTTGCTCCGCCCCCCCTTTTTGGCTCCGCCCCCGTCCCGATATTTTACACTGGTAATCTGGTCACCCTACCCCAGTTACATCTATGCATCTCCACTACTGTAAGTGGAGTTTCATGGATGTGACTGAGGGGAGAATTTGGTTCAACACTAAGCCAAATCCGGTTTGCCTGACTTATACAAGTTGTCAGTGGGAAAGGCTTGAAGTTGGGCATTTCCCTTCTACCTGAAGACATATGGTAGGGTTACCATACATCCGGTTTTTCCCGGACATCTCCGGCTTTTCGGCAATCAAACCCCCGTCTGGGGGGAATTGCCAAAAAGCCGAACATGTCCGGGAAAATGCCGGCCGGGCACTTCCCCTCCCGCGGCTGCTCTGCTCCTCCCCTGACTCTTCGGCTCTGTTTAAGAGCCGAGCTGCCCGAGCGCTATGGGCTTCAGGCAGCCTTCTTGCCTCCGGACCCCAGCCGCTGGCTGGGCACTTCCCCTCCTGGGCTCCGGCGGCGCAGGGTCCGGAGGCAAGGGGGCTGCCCGAAGTTGGTAGCGCTCGGGCAGCTCGGCTCTTAAACAGAGCCGAAGAGTCAGGGGAGGAGGAGAACCTCCGGCTGCGGCGGCTCTGCTCCTCCCCTGACTTTTCAGCTCTGTTTAAGAGCCGAGCGCTACGGGGTTTGGGCAGCCCCCATGCCTCCAGACCCTGCGCCGCCGGAGCCTGGGAGGGGAAGTGCCCGGCCGGGGGCGCAGGGTCCGGAGGCATAGGGGCTGCCCGAAGCCCAAGCACTCCCGGCTTCACAGTTTGCTGGGCAGCCTCCAGACCCTGCACCCCCGGCTGGGCGCTTCCCCTCCCGGGCTCCAGCTGCGCTGAGGAAGCGCCGGCCGGGGGCGCAGGGTCTGGGGGCTGCCCGGCAAACCATGAAGCCGGTAGCGCTCAGGCAGCCCTTTTCGCGTGGCAGGGAGTGGGAGGGAGGAGGGGGTGGAGTTAGGGCGGGGTTGGGGCGGGACTAGGGGTGGGAAATGGGCGGGGCCAGGGCCCCGTGGAGGGTCCTCTTTTTTTTTTTTTGTTAAATATGGTAACCCTACATATGGATATTGTTCAGCCATCACCTCAAGCCATGTCCTCATTCTAGGTAGAGGCTATGAGCCATCATCCTCAAAAATCTGAAAAAATAATTAAATGATTTAATTAGAATTTTCAAATTCAGCCTCTTGTGACCATTATGTGATGAAGGATCAAATCTTTTGCCCTGTCTGCATTTTTCTAATAGTTTTCATTCAGATTTAGCTGTTAAAAGTAAAATAGGAATGACAGACAGTGATGCATCCTGTAAAACAATGAATGTCAGAGGCATTAAGTAGACTTAGGAACTGATCATGTAAATTAATGGGAAATGTTCTCTAAGTATATTATACATCTAATAATGTTCTGAAAAGCAACTTGTCTCTTAATGAATACCTAAGCTGTTTTTCAGGAAAAATAACCACTATGGAGGCTTATTTTACTAATGGCAAACGTGGAGGATACTTTATCTGAGTCAGACTAGATGACTTCTATTTTTATTATGATTAATAGTGATCAAATAGGAAGTAATTAAAGAATAAAGGAGGAATAATTTAGGAATAACTTTAAAATTTACAAAAGTGACTGAAAGCTTTTTATAGCTAAAAACATTACACCATAATGAGAACTCTAGGAATTAACCATTCACTGCATCTATATAGGTATTTCGAAGGCCCCTTTCACCATAATAATTGATTGAGTAAAACTCGGTTATTAACTAGGCCAGGCTTTCTCAAACTTCATTGCACCGCAACCCACTTCTAACAACAAAAATTACTACACGATCCTGGGAAGGGGGATTGAACCCTGAGCCCCGCTGCCGGGGGGCGGTGAGGTGGGCAAATCCGGGAGGGGGAGGGAGGAAGCTGAAGCTTGAGCCCAGGTGGGGGCGGGGGAAAGGAGGGGCTGTAACTTGCGTCCTGTCACCCAGGGCTGAAGCCCTCGGACTTCAGCTTCAGCCCTGGGCGGGCGGGGCTTTGATTCTGGCTTCAGCCCTGGGCCCCAGCAAGTCTAACACCATTAAAATGGGGTCACCACCCACTTTGTAGTCCTGACCCACAGTTTGAGAACCACTGAACTAGGCCAATAGACACCAACAGTACGACATTGTAAATACAGTAGTAAGTAGCTAAAAGAATTTATTTTATTTTTTGCATCAGCGTTCTGAACTATGAAGAACTTGCAGTAAAAGTTTGAGATAAGTTTCCTTTGTAGACTATATGCTCCTCCGTGTGCTGCCTTTAGAAATGAAATGGTATTTGAATTGAAAATTTTGATGATCTCTGAACACAATAAACGTGGCAAAACGTCTACAAATTGTTGGCCTTTTGACAAGTGTAGCTCAGTAACCATACAGAATCTCACTTGTTAGATAAACGTTGGGAGAGCTCACAGGTCGAGTATGGGTCTCAGTTCCCCTTTGGTTTGGGGGATCATAAAGCAGGAGTAAAAAACCAACCCCAGAACTGTGTGGGAACCTCCTTTATAGACCCTAGGGTAAGCAGCAACGGTTGAATGTCCAGAGCTATTCCAGAATTGCATAACCACGATGCTATTCTCATTATAATTGCAAAGGCTTCAGCCCTACAAGAGGCATCTGCAACATCAAGTGCCGACTGGAGTGAAGTTTTTACCGACTGTGACGAAGGCCTTGAACTGTCCCTTGCATCCTCCAGGAGCTTGGCAGAGAACTTAACCATCGTCTCCCAAGTGAAGAAATCATATTTTGCTTACAGTGCTTGCTAGTTCACTGTCTTCATCTGGAGCAAGGTAGTCAAATACATTTTCTTTCCTAACAAATTCAGCTTTTTCAGCCCTTTCTTTTGGAGTTGCTTTAGACTTCCCCTGCTGAGACCTCTCATTGGCAGCTGTGACTATTAAAGAGTTAGGCAGTGGATGTGAATCAAAATATTCAAACCCCTGAGGAGGTACATAATGCTTATCAATACATTTAGCTGTCAGGGTAAGTGAAAGAGGGGTTAACCATAAAGCCTTTGCAGGTTATAATACAAAATTTATCCGGAGGACAACCCTTCCCAGAGTAAGGGTGCAGTAAGTTGTGGGTATTTTCCTGGACTAGTTCAGACTGTATACCCAGAGCTGAAGCCATCCTTCAAAACAGGTCCTGGGAGGTGAGATGAGGAATCTGGGATGCCTGGATCTTCCAAAGGTGGCAGGAAGAGAGAGAGCATAGCCGGGGTTATCTCCCTAGGAAGATTTGCTGCTTGGGCTGTGGCTCTGGAGGATGGACATCCTCGAGCAGGGCCCCTCGGACAGCAAGGAGATATGCTTCCTGGCTGGGGTGGAGTCCTAGCTCTACATGAATGGGAAATCCCAGGAAGGCCACTGTGAGAAGAGGAATGACATAGGAGGCTAGTATATCAGGGGCAAGATAGACTGTCCTTACTATAACAGTGGGGACACTCTTGGTACTGATGTTGTTTCCTCTGCAGGGCACTTAAAGGATCTGCAACATGTCTTCCACCATGGTGGAGAAGAGTTAAAAGATTCCATGTCAAAATCTGATAAGCCCTCTGAATAGTCTGTGGTTATGGTGGAGCCAACCTAGGTGGGGCTAAGGGCACCTTGCCTTGTCCACAGCCCAAGAAGAAAAGAGAAAAGTTAGTCCCAAAAACAGGAGCATTGTCGGTACTGGCCATGTTGCCAAGAGGCTCAGGAAATTGCCTTTTTTTTGCTTCCGGGCAGCGAAAAGGAATCACTGCAGGCTCAGAGAGGAGTCTGGGTACCAAAATCCTCAGCACCAAGGTGAAAAATATAGACAGTGCCACGGGGGAGGAGTGCACTGGTGCCGAATCCACAGTCAGCTGCTTTAAAGATGGTGCCTGTTTTGTCACCGGTACCAAGGATGTTGATGGCATTAACCTCTGCCCTGTTTCTGAAGAAGTTGAAGGGCCTGGAATAGCAGGCATTATTGATAGTCTCACTGACTCCTGAGGTAGTGAGTGACAAGGCTGGCATGGATAAACAGAGCTACTTTGTTGCTATCACATAGGCCTGTGGGGTCGAAGGTACCAAAAGCAGTGGTGCTGCAACTGTGTCCATAGATACAAGACTTGACAGTCATCCCCAGACAGATCCAGAGTCAACAGTATGGTAACAAAAATCTCCCTCCCCAGTACTGGGGAGACATGGGTTGACTGCCTGGTTCTAACCTTGCTACCAGTCCATCTTGTGGGTCTTCTTTCAAGGCAGTTCCTGAGACGTAGAGCAACCCCTTTCCCTCTACCACCACTTCAGAAGTGGAAGAGGACAGTGTGATCAGACCCAAAGGCAGGCCGGCTGACAGCAATTCCGGGTCCCAGGGCAGAACAGTCAATGAGCCCCCTAGAAAGCCCGTGCAGGGCCGGCTGGAGCTGGGCCCCACGCTGCTGCTGGACCGGCATGGTGTTGCCACATGTGCATGGAGCTGGACCATGTGCAGCGGCTGATGCATATACGCATAAGCCACGGACATGGTCCACCTGACATTTGGGTGGTGCTGTGCCTGTGCTGGGTGGTGCCCAGTGAGCGCTGCCAGCTGCGCTGCTGGTGCCCAGCGAGCTGCCAGCTGTGCTGCTGGGCGTACTCTTCTGGCACAGCCAGGGTTTCCGCATGCCCGCCCGGCTGCTTTCGCCACCACTTGTACCACCCCACATGCGCCTAGGAGCCGTACAGCCTGACCGGGTGATGTAAAAGGGCCTAGGGCCCCTGGGTCCTTTTAAATTGCCCAGGTCCCTGGGCAATTGCCCCCTTTGCCCCTGCCCTCCCCCCCATCAGTGGGCCTGTCCAAAGGCTGTGGAGGGTCCCAGTGCAGACATGGGCCTCATAGCCTGCTCCAGAAAGTGCTGCTTCAGACACAGTTCTGTTGTGATCTGTTTTCTCTTTTTAAAAGAAGAGCAGATGCTACACCTTTCTTTAATGTGACCCTTTCCTAAGCAGAGAAAGCAGTGAGTCTGAGAGTCACTGCTTTGGATGGAAACCCCACACGGCAGGCAATGTATGAAGCCTGGAGAACGCTGCATAACCCCCGGCATCGGGCACTACAATACTAATACAAGACTAATTATTAAAACTACACTAAAAAATAAACTTGACTATGGAGACTACTACTGGCAACTATTAAAATTATTTACAAAGAGAAAAACTCAACAAAACCAGCATGACTCAGAGGGAAAAAAACGGTGAGGAGAAGACTTGCACATAGCGAGCTTGAACTAAATTAGCTGGCAGTAAAAAGGAACTGAGGGGAGGGGGGTCGGGGAAGTGCCACCCTTATATTGCTGTTGTGAGGATCTTAAGGAAGCATAAGGCATGTCCACATGTCCAATGGGTACCGCTTAGGGAAAAATCTCTGATGCCGGTGCACTAGGCACTAACATACCTGAGTGGAATATATGTCAACCCCTCAAAGAAGAATAAATAAGCCAAATCTATGCACTTTGGTTATTCTATTTCTAAGTACCACACTATACTCCCACCCCAAGGAGCCAAGGATATGACCCAGAATTCCAAATTTCCAATATTCCACTACAGACTCTCAATTAGTTGTGTAACCTACTGTCAAACTGTGTGTCAAATCCCCCTGTAGTGTAATAACAATACTTCTTGTAGCTGAAGTGATTGGGTTGTGTGCTGCAGGTCCGAGGTTCAAGTACTACCATCAACGTAAGAAGGGTGTCCATGCATGGATGAGATAGAATTTGTTTTTCCAGTTTTGTTTTTAAAATCTAGTTTATTTCATTCAGATAGTGAGATGACATCCTTTAAATAGGTTTAAATATATATATATATATATATATATATATATATATATATATATATATATATATATATATAAATTATGTAAAAAGCAACAGAGGGTCCTGTGGCACCTTTAAGACTAACAGAAGTATTGGAGCATAAGCTTTCGTGGGTGAATGCCCACTTCGTCAGACGCAGCATCTTAAAGGTGCCACAGGACCCTCTGTTGCTTTTTACAGATTCAGACTAACACGGCTATCCCTCTGAAACTATAAATTATGGTGAAACATGTAATAAAATATAGGCATTCTACACTCCAGTTATTTGTCAGCCATTTTGGGTATGTCTACACTGCAATTAAATACCTGCAGCTGGCCCATGTCAGCTGACTTGTGGTTGCTGGGCTCGAACTACAGGGGGGTTCAATTGAGATGGACATAAGCGCCGACTTCCCCTTTGCCCAGTGGGTGCTTGACCCCCACCTGCCCCTGACTCAGCCCCTTCCCTACCTCTTCCCGTCCCTGCACTGCCCTCACTCTGCCTCCATTCCACCCCCTTCCCCCAAGTCCCCGCCCCTGCCCTGACTCTTCTCTGCCACCTCCCCTGAGCACGCCACGTCCCCGCTCCTCCCCCTCCCTCTGGGAAAGTCCAAAGCACCACCAAACAGCTGTTAGGCAGCAGGAAGCACTGGGAGGGAGGGGAAGGAGCAGGGATGCAGCATGTTCGGGGGAGGAGTTGTCAAGATTGGGGGAGCTTGGCTGCCGGTGGGTGCTAAGCACCCATTAATTGTTCCCCATGGGTGCTCCAGCCCCAGAGCACCCACGGAGTCGGTGCCTATGGAGGTGGATATGTTTTGGCTCGGGGCCCTAAAGCCCAACTCCTAATGTCTATACCACAGTTAAACAGCCCTATAGACCAAGACCAAGTCAGCTGACATGGACCAGCTGTGAGCAGGGCCAACTCCAGGCACCAGGCACCCAAGCACATGCTTGGGGCAGCACCTGGTAAGGGGCGGCGGGGGGAGCGCGGCGCGGCATTCCCGGGGAGGGGGGGGCGTTCCGGCGGCTCTTGGCGGGGGGCAGGCTCTGGCGGCACGGGGGGGCGTTCCGGCGGCTCTCGGCGGGCTCCGGCGGCGCTGGGGGGCGTTCCGGCGGCTCTTGGCGGGGGGCGGGGGCGGGCTCTGGCGGCGCTGCGCTGTGCGGCGCTCAGCGGGGGGGGCAGCGCGGGGCTCGGCGCTCGGGGGGGTTCTGACGGCGCTCGGCACGGGGGGCAGGCTGCGGCATGCGGTGCTCGTCGGGGAGGCGGCGCGGGTGCGGCGCTGGAGGGGGGTTCCGGCGGCGCTCGACGCAGGGGAGGGGCGGCCTCCGGCGCTCAGTGGGGGGGGCGGCGCTCGGGGGGGGGTTTCTGGCGGCGCTCGGCTGGGTGACTCGGGGGGGCGGCGCTTTTTTTTGCTGCTTGGGGCAGCAAAAAAGCTAGAGCCGGCCCTGGCTGTGAGTGTTTTTATTTGCATTGCAGACATACCCTTTGATTACTGGTGTCACATGTTGGTAGGTTTGAAGATTGAGTGGCAATTTGATGACAATTTGTGGAACACTTATATTTGTACATAAAGGATAGTGCCCAAATAAATACTTCAGAAAACTATTTCAGGATGAATTTTCCTGAATAATATTTAACAAATATTTACTTGTTTTTAATGATATTACTGAAGTGCTATTACCTACTTTAAATATAGGGAATCTCTCAAGTATAGGAAACCAGTAAAAGTTCATTTCAGTTTGAAAGATATATAAAATGTGATTTTTATAGGCTAGTGTAATATTAACAAGACAGAATAATAGGGTGTACCTAGAGTTGTAACAGACTTTGATTGCTATACTCCCAACGGCTATCTAGCTCCCTATCATCACTCTCGACATCAGGAAATGTTGGTGAAGGAGAAAGGGAAGAAGTCCTACTATACTGTTGCATGAGCACTTCTTGAGTTTAGCTTCTAAGGAGAAACTCTCCTCTGCACTCCCTCTATACACAGTTGTAGGTCATTGATGAAAAGATGAATTTTAATCCATAGGAGGGTTCCACAATACAATTTACGAAACAAGTTTCATTTATTTTTTGTTGGTATAATTAATGTTGTTTGCTATAGTCAAGATCCTCCAGCTGAGCCAAGCTGAATTTGATGCAAGGCCAGGTTGGATAAGGGAAAGGTGCTTAAATTTACCTTTGTGCTTCCTTGCTCCTGGCACCAGCCAGAGACTAGGACCAGTCCCTGGTAAAAGTTAGAACCCAGAGGGTCATGCCAGAGATCACTGTGAGGTACCCATCCCCTAGCTACACCCCCTACACTAGAAGCCAGTAGGACACGTGTATAAGAGTTGCTACAGCCACTCTATGTCACCTAAGGATTCCCCTAGATAGGAATTCTTTAAGGATATGAATGTAGTGATTTTACAGTTGCATTGCACCCCCTAGAATATTTTTCAAGTATGGGGCAAGCTTTTCCAACATGCATACACAAATCCATCCAACGCTAATAACATGTTTGTCATTGCCATGAAGGTATCATTGTACTCTACCGGATGAAAGACCATTTAATTTTGTTCCACAGATCATTATTCAGATGTTGCATAAAAATAATTAAAGATTCTAATTGATTTTCAGACAACAGAGGCTAGACCAGATGTTCTGTACTGAGTTGAGGTTGTTATCCTTTTGTCAAAAATTACTAAGAATGGTAATTTGCTCATAATTATAATAAAAAAAGCGATGAAATTTAATTTAGTGCATGGCCTGCTCAGCACATGGTTGAATACTTTTTGTACAATTTCTTTTCACTCAGCAAGCCCTCTCCTCTAATCAGACATTCCTGTTCCTGCTTAAAATTGGTAGCATGAACTGCAATCAACTTAATACAAGTAGAAATAAGAGCAATTCATTTCACTCAAGATCTCCAGCTATCTGTTTTATAAAACTAAATAGAAATAATGTTGGTGTCCCTGCCTGGTTTTGGCAATACTGATTATGATGATACCTGCTCATGCCAAAGCAGAATCAGATTCTGAAAATCCTGATTTACACATATGCAGCTGAGATCAGAATTTGACCCATGAGGTGGTATCTTGGTGTATAGAAAAGAACAGCATGGGAGTTATTTACAATGATTGAAACCATTATTGGTGTAGTGCTATACCAGCAAATAAGGATAAAGTATAGCGAAACTAAGGAAAAACACAGACCAGAATACTATACAAAGATACTCGTGGAAGAAGACTTCTGACTAGAAGCTGCTGGGCTTGCTTTGTTCTGTTTTGAAACAAGATTCCAATGGAGCCTTGCCAGCTCTCAACAATTATTGGGTAAAACATTGTGAATTACTGAATTTTGTGAAAAATCGGCATTACAACACTTTCCTAGTGGGGAGCAGCTGCAGGCTAGCAGACGAACACTTAACTGGGAGTCAGGACAAATGGATTTGAACCTTACAATCTAGTCTGACTTTAGAAAAAAAGATAGTTGGGGACTGATCCAAACCCCACTGAGGTCAATCAGTTCCTTTGGAAGGGAATTTTAAAGGTGGTGAGATTGGCACTCAGTGGCAGAGAAAAGTGGTCTCTTTGGGCCACCATAAATACAATACTAATTTTTGAAAGACAGCTCTGAAATTCAGTCCTAACACTGCCTTCTCTACAGATTATTTTTGGTCTGTCCAGAGGAGAACACAGGCCTTGGAATTTTCAGAAACATCCAACTGGCACTCACACACATAGGGCATGGCACAAGGGATGCTACTGGACGTAGCACACTTATTATTGTGTGGTGAAATGTAGTAAATGAGGCTCTGTGAGGCAAAATACACACACCAGACAGAATGTTAAAGTGACATACATACGCATAAAACCCACATATGAACAAATAGAGTGGGCCAGCACTTCTGTACAACCATCACGAACCTAGCTCATGTGCACTTTCATTCCAGACATGCAAGAAGTAAAGCACACATCTCTCCTCTCTAACCATTAACAGTAACAACTTTATAAACAACGAAACATGTTCACATAAACTGACCTATGTGTGGTGCAGCAGCAGCAACGTCATGAAGGAGAGGCCAGTTGCGCTGAGTTATGCACACTTCATCACTGGCAGATTCTGTGCCGCATGGTTACAGTGAAAAGGTGGCTCATGCGTCACTGGTGAAGCTACATTGCTGTACTATATTCTGTGCCTCCCACATTATTACCAGTTTACACTACAGACAGCACAAGGCAGGGTATCTAGGATGCAAATGAACTGCAGTGGGCCACTGAGGCACAGAACATTCAGTATTTCCAAAAGCTATGCTAATTATCCTATGGCTGACTCCAGCTCAACCCTGCCTTTAATCACCTCATGACAATATTAATGGAAGTCATTTAAATATGTTCATTATCAATTTGCACACACATTTTGAAAAAAACAAATATCATTGCATCGTATATACTTCAGTGACGTTAGAGAGCACAGTCAACCAATGAAATTACTCTTTATTCGCACCATTCAGTGAAACTGATAGTAGCACTTTAGAACGAAATTTCCAAAGACTTTTATGTCATTGTCCCAAAACTTTGCACTTATATAATAGCTTTCATCTGATGACATTAGGGTATTTTTCATTCCTCATACCCATTTTAGGTATTGATAAACTGAGGCACAGAGAGTTTACTTGACTTCCAGAAGGTCAAACATTTAATCACTAGTAAAGTCCTTTCTCCCAGTTCCCTGCAGTAGCAACTGTTCTGAACTGTACTGGCAAGTAAACAAGGACACTACAACACAGTTTTAGGCAAAACTCCTATTAACTTCAATAGTTTTGCTTGAATATGGACTGCATGATTGGGCCATAGAAGTGAGACTGATTTTCAAATCTACTTTTAAAAGTTAGATGTATTAAGTCTGCATATAATAATTGTGGTATAATATTTTATTTATATCGAAGTTCCTTAAAGAGTATGATCTAAAAGCAAGAATGCAGGAAATCTAAACATTTTCTGTTACTCGCAAAATAATTAATAATAACGATAATTGAGACTATGTGTGAAAATAAAAGGTTCTCTTAACAGGCTTTAAAAAAAATCGTTGTACTAACCATGAAGTGTTTCCTCTCTTGCATAGTAATCATAGACAGAAAAATTAAACAAACTAAGGCTTTCAAAATGGTTCACACTCACTTAGGAATAGAACTCATTATGTATTGTATTCACATAGTTTCCCTGATTTCATTTGGAATTTATGTGCTGAGATGAGATTTGTGCTGGGATGGTCTTAAAAACTATCCCGTAACTCTATACAAGTAGCAGTAGTGACTATTGTGGCATTTCTGGGTTATTATTAATAAAGCACTTTCCTGTACCATAACCTCATGGGCTTCCTTGCTCCTGCCTACACCACAACACAAAATTCCAGCACCCAAAATTTAACTATGAAAATTATCAATAAAAACCTGAGGTTAATGCAATACTTAATTTAAATGATTTTCTAAGTATTTTCTGATGTAGCATTTATAAGGAAGAAGATAACCTAAAACCCAGTCTGGGAATAATCTAAAATTTTGATATTTGATGTAATTGGTACATAAGTCACCTGTCAGGACCACACCTCTCAATTTATCCTTAGGGTTTACATTAGACAGATATAGATACAGATTAAAAGTTCCTAACTGGGTAATATATGTTTCTAGTGGGTTGCAATACATTCTGCTGACCTCTTACCTTCTGTTCTTCTTGTTTCTCTTACTGTTTTCTCTACCATGGAAACAATAATAGAACACATTTCCACTAAGCATGCTGATGTACTCAACAATAATTGTGTTTCTGGCCCTGAGAATCTGCATTAAATTATGTTACCATTACAGTATTAGGAGTTCATTCACTTGCTGACCTTACAAATGGAGATGAGATGAATCTGTGCCTGGAGAATTTCACCTGGAAAGCTTGTAGATTATAATTCAGATGTGATCCCTGCAGCCCCAAAGCTGTTATATTGCTTTAGAAAGATTGAGCATGAAAGACTGGCACCATTGTTTGGGGGCAAGGAAAGATGGTAATACAATATTTCTACTCTTCTGGTGTTGAGTTAATAGTTCGTATGATTAAAAAGCAAAGTTGCCCTAGGACCAAAAGATGTCACACCTTTTCAGAATTTACATTTTACAAAACTTAATTTCTATGACTAAAGAGTACCACATATTTTGTTAAAGCTAAGTAACCCAAAATAATTGTATCCTTTTCTGAGGCAATATTTAGATTTTGATTCATACATTTTACAAAATCCTATTTTGACTTCACAATAAAACTCTTTCTTCAAAATGTTGTCAGTTTTCCTTGTGTAAACCATCATAGGCTTAAAACACAAAGCAAGACCCAGGATAAGGAAATACATTAAAGTTGATAACCATAAGATATCATCAGAACAACTCAATGCTTGTTTAGAGTCTAAAAGCTCAGTTGCCTATCTAAAAATTTGGAGAAAATGCTAGTGC
The DNA here is from genome assembly GCF_011386835.1 of Chrysemys picta bellii. Classification (NCBI taxonomy): domain Eukaryota; kingdom Metazoa; phylum Chordata; order Testudines; family Emydidae; genus Chrysemys; species Chrysemys picta. Next base: position 67,116,956 of record NC_088801.1, on the reverse strand, counting down.
CACCTCTTGGTGAAAACATTAAACTGACAATAATTCTTCCTAATTTGAATAAGGTAAAATAATTTACTATGAGGGAAAATAGCCAATAGGTGGTTCTTTTGTGTGCTTTTACATTTTTCAATATATATTTCAGGTTAATAGTTATTATATTTAGTGTATGTTTTGGATAAATTAGTCACCATAACACTGACAGCAATGGAAAAGTGTAAGACTATGAGTGTCAGAGAGAAAGATGCACATATTGATAGCAGAAGTATAAGAATACAAATATCACAGAAAAAAATCAAATTCTATACCAACACAAGGTAATACTGCTCTACACAAGTCTTTTGAGTATGAATAAATAGTGTTTGCATTTTAACCCAAGGCTTAATACATTTGAGGGACATTTGGAAGAGTGTCTGGCTCTGCAAAGTAAACAATTTATTATCCCCTGGATTGTTCAACAAATATCTTGAAGAAAAAATGTTTCTATCTGAAACTGCTAATATCAGAGAATGCTCATAGGGATAGTTCAGATCTTTTGCATCTTCTTTGTGTACTATAAAAGTGCAAGCTATGGTAACCTTACATTTACGTTCAGAATTACATTATAATCCTCATTTTCCTGTGTTTATAACTTTACAAAAAGTTTTCCTTCTGTCTCAAACATTCTATGATCTGGCTCATTTCAGATATGAATTTGTTTGGAAAACCTGAAGAAAATCCCTTCAAACAGATTGAGTTATAAAAGATTGAAAAAAAACATTTTTTGTATCTTAAATAACAGATTCTGTTTTAAATCACATTCCACAATATACCGCTATACTATATTAAAATTTCAGTCACAAAAAGAATAAAGGTTTAATCATTTTCCATTACTAAGGCTATGTCTACACTACTGCGATAAGTCGACCTAAGTTATGAAACTCCAGCTACATGAATAACGTAGCTAGAGGCGACGTAGCTTAGGTTGACTTACTGCAGTGTCTACACCACGCTGGGTCGATAGGAGACACTCTCCCGTTGACTTACCTTACTCTTCTCATTCCAGGTAGAGTACGGGGGTCAACCATTGAGTTAGCTGGTCTTCAGTAGACCACTAAATTGATCCCCGGGGCATCGATTGACGAAGCATCAATACAGCGGTAATGTAGACAAGAGGTTAGATACAGCCACCAAAACCTAAATGGATGAGCTCCTGTCCTTTTTATCTTGCCATGTAGGAAGCATAATTTTAGAATTACTTTGTAAAGCTGTCCTCTATGGGCAAACTAACAATCTGAAATTGGGATGTGTCACTCCTTAGGTAATTCTGCCCTGAATTGTTGCTAGTATTTTCCATACCTAGCTTTCCATTCCACTTCAGCAGCCCATCTTCTCCCCATTCAAAACTTTCTTAGCTTTCCATTCCACTTCAGCAGCCCATCTTCTCCCCATTCAAAACTTTCTTAGCATCTAGTACCAATAACAGTGAAATTCTGAATAAAATGCTAACCTTTCTGTAACTGTTGTGCTTCAAGATGTGTTGCACATGTCCATTCCACTGTAGGGCTGTGTGCAGTCCAGTACACAGTTGTCGGAGACTTTTTACCCTTAGCAGTACCCATTGGGCTGACCTGCATGCACTTTGCTGTTATGTGCACACTGCATAGATATAAAGGGCTAAGCTGCACCAGACCCACCTCAGTTCCTTCCTAGAACGATGATTTTGACAGAGAGGGAAAGGAGGGTCAGTTGTGGAATGGACATATGCAAATCATCTTGAACAACAGTTATGGAAAGGTTAACCATTGTATCTTCTTCCAATGATTGCACATGTCCATTCACTATAGGTAACTCATAAGCCATCCCATCTACAGGTAGGATCGACGTCTGTATGAATAGGGACTGGAGGAACCTCTTGTCCAAATTTAGCATTTTTCCTAGATTGTTGAGAAATTGCTTAGGAGGCAAACTTGTGACATGATGACCAGGTTTCCACTTTGCAAATGTCTAACATGGGCACATGAACCAGAAATGATGCAAAGGCTGCTTGGGATCTAGTCAAATGACCCAATACTTTATTCAGAAGCTTCATGTTAGCCAACTGGTAACAAAAACAAAGGCAAATACAATCAGATATTCATGATGAAATCCTTTGCATGGAAAATGAGGTGCCCTTCATTCTGTCCACAAATGCAACAAACAATTGAGATGAAGACCTGAAAGGTTTAGCCCCTTCCAGATAAAATGCTAGCACTCTTAACATCTAGAGCATGCAGTGACTCCTCTCCTTTATTACCATGAGGCTTTGGGAAGAAAGTCAGTAAGAATATTGGTTACTTGGTTGACAAGAAAAGAGAAGACCACTTTCCTAAGAAAACTTGGATGAGAATAAAGGTAGACTTTATCTGCATTAAAAAATGTAAATGGAGGATGAGATACTTTTGAGGAAATTTACTTTTGTTGCTGGTTTGGTATATCTCACGAAAGAATAACCACCAAAGGGTGTGTCTTCCCTTTTTCTGAGCAGCTTGTCCTGAATTTGGTATTCTCAGTTGTGACCCATGGAGGCACAGTGACAAACACTGAATCAGGATTTTAAGCCCTGATCTAGCACAGTACATTAAGCAAATGAGTAGTCTCACTGATGTCACTGGGGCCTCCGTGTAATGCTAAAATGGTGCATTAGTGCCTGTGTGGGCCCCCTGTATGGGGTCAATAAGTGTCTGTTCCATCAATGTATAAAGCCCAACTTAAACAACATTCATTCTAAATGAAGGTGTTTTTCCTTGCACCTTTCTGCTTCTTCTATTATCTTCACTCAATGGGAAAAAACACAGAAGTTGAGAGTTTGATAAAAAATGTTTTGAAAAAAAAATATCCACTGTTAATATCCATGAAAATTATTCTCTTATTTCACTAAAAATGCTAAACATGAAAGGCAAACTTCAAAACTTCCAGAAGGTTCTAAATCAGAAGCTATTTGTAACAGTTTGTGGGATATAGAGGAATAACACTTCTAATTCAGCTCCCAGATAAATGTCAGGACGGCAACCATGTAATTCAGTGTGTTCAGTAGGTTCATGTATTCAATGACATAAACTAAGGACCAAATCCTGAGAGATGCTGAGCACACGCCTCTGCCATTTGAAAGCAATAAAAGTTGCAGAAATGATATGTGCTAAATCTGATTTGACTTTCAACAAGACACACAAAGAAAACAATCCCCTACAACAGTGTCTGCATTTTTAAATGTTGCACTGGGCAATTGCCAGGCAACTTCCACTAAAGTCTATGGGATCATACAGATAAAACCCTTCCCACACTGCTTAGGAAGCTGAGGGCTAAATGGCTTCTGAACATTTTAATCAATAGTCGTTTCACTATTTACAACTTCACACAAATTTTATGGTGAGATACAGTATGTTTTTCCAGTGAAAGTTTTAATTCACAGGTGTGGTGGACCAATATAAACTAGAGTGTGCCACATTAGCAGAAAATTTATTATACAAATATTATAACACCAAGTGAATATTTAATAAAATGTATACAGTAATATTCAGATATTAACATTTATAAAAAATTGTAAGCTTACATCACACTGCACAAAAGCCGATTTGCAAGTAAATATTTATAAATATTACAAATAAATAATGGGTTCCTGCCTAGAAAAGAAACTTACAGTCTCTATTCACCATCAGGTACAGTACAATACAGAATAAACACAGAATCATGTGTGGTGGTTAAAACAGGAATGCTTCATGTAAAACCAATCTAATTTCCTCCTTTGACAGGATTACTGGCCTAGTGGATGGGGGGAAGCAGTAGATATGATATATCTTGATTTTAGTAAGGCTTTTGACAAAGTCCCACATGACATTCTCGGAAGCAAACTAGAGAAATGAGGTCTAGATGAAATTATGATTAGGTGAATACAGAGCTGGTTGAAAAAACAAACCATCAATGGTTTGCTGTCAAAGTGGAATCCCACAGGGGTCTGTCCTGGGTCCAGTACTACTGAATATTTTAATTAATGACTTGGATGAGGGAATAGAAAGAAGGCTTATAAAATTTGTAGATGGCACCCAAGGGGGCTGCAAAGCACTTTGGAGGACAGGATTAGAATTCAGAATTATCTGGATAAATTGGAGCATTGGTCTGAAATCAATATGATGAAATTCAAAAACGACAAGTTCAAAGTACTATACTTAGAAAGGAAAAATCAAATGCACAAATACAAAATGGGAAATAACTGACTAGGCAGCAGTACTGCAGAGAAAGTTCCGAGATTATAGTGGATCATATATTGAATATGAGTCAACAGTGGGATGCTGTTGCAAAAAAAGGCAATGTAATTTGGGATGTATTAAAAGGAGTATTGCATGCAAGTCACAGGAGGTAATTGTTCTGCTCTACTCAGTACATGTGATGGCTCAGCTGGAGTAGTATGCCAAGTTTGAAGAACCACACTTTAAGAAAGATATGAACACCTTGGAGGTAGTCCAGTGGAGAGAAACAAAAATGATAAGGGGTTTAGAAAAACATGACCTATGAGGAAAGGTTGGAAGAATTGGGCATGTTTAGTTAAGAGAAGAGGACGCTTGGGGGGACATGATAACAGTCTTCGAACATGTAAAAGGTTATTATAAAGAAGATGATGATCAATTGTTCTCCATGTCCACTGAGGGTAGGACAAGAAGTAATTGGCTTAGTTTGTAGCAAGGAAGATTTAAGTTGGGTATTAGGGGAAACTTTCTAGCTATAAGGATGGTTAAGCACTGGAACAGGTTATCAAGGGAGGATGTGGAATGCCTCTCCTGGGAGGTTTTTAAGAAAAGGCTGGACAAACACTTGTCAGGGTTGATCTAGGTATACTTAATCCTGCCTTAGCATGGGGGTGGGCAGGGGGAAAGGACTGGAGGACCACTTGAGATTCCTTCCAGACCTACAGCATGAGAAAAAAAATGCGGGCTTTTTTATTTCCCCTCCCCCCATACCAAATTCTAACCTAAGGTCACATCAACAAAACCAATCTTAATCATAACAAAAACCAGAAAGGATTTTGTTAACATTCTGTTCATAACAATATTATTCCTAGTAGCAATCATGGTGTGCAGTTGACCTTGCTCTCGCTCAGCGATCTTGAGACACTTTAATAGTGACATACTGTAGTTCCTTCTCTCACGTAATGACCTTTACAGAGTTATTAGTGATTAATATGCCTATTTCAGAAGCGTGTTTCATTCTAGAAGCATGTGCTCTTCTTTATTCCTTAATTACAACCTTTTTAGTCAGAACATTTACTCCCTAGGACTTTCAAATTACTGTATATGGCTTTATCATTTACTGTATATAATTACAGTCAATGCATTTTTTATAATGTAAAATGTTCAAAAACCAAATTTCATCCTCTATGTGACCTTAGCAGATGGGGCTTGGTTATTACGCCCTGAAGCTTTCGAATGTATAGGACAGATTGGATCACTTTCATCATTCACCTCTTGTGTTAGCCAAAGTTTTGGTCAGCTATTTTTGACCCACAAAGGGCCAATTTTTATGGCTTTTATGTATTCCCATCCCTACCAATGAACATATAACAGACGTTTCATGGAAGGAATGGGCCTACTGTGTCCACGATACACCCTTTATCTTCAGTTTAACATTCATCAAGCCATTGCTAAAATCATTAGTAGTTGTGATAAGGGGGAAGGCTGCGTGATATGACAGGCAAACTTTTAGAATGTGTTCACTAAGCACAGATCTTCACTTTGCCTCATTTATAGTGAACAAATCTTTCTTCCCTGGCTCGTTGCTACTAGAAGACTGTCAAAGGCTGGCAGCTTGAACAATGAGTTATCTATGGTGTGCTATTTTTTTTTAAACTATCGCCAAGAAAGAATTTGAGCTACCTAACTCCGGTTAAAAAAAAAAGAATATTGTACTGAGCAAATACTAGAACAGAAAATATTCCGAGAGAATTACATGCAGCATTACTAAGTGAAATGTTGTGATACGTACTGCAGCTTTTTATGTTTCATACCAGATTTACATAATGTAGACAAAAAGATGCCACATTTTTCATTATGACTATTTGTACCTATTGGCTGTAGATTGCTCCTGCTAGTTTTTGGGATTATTATATGACACATGTAGTAAGGAAGTCAGATAGATTTGTGTGTGTTTGTGTGTGTGTGTGTGTGTGTGACTATCCTTACACAAATAATTGTTAAGATTTTAAATTCAAAGTTATGATTCCTGCAGCAACTTGAAGTTAGACCCTTTTGAACATGTGTAGAATCTTGCATTACTGAACACGTTAACTTTAGTGCCTCCCTACTTGGGTGCAATGTGTCCAAGTTATTGTTTCAGTCCTGCCAGGGCTCAGTAAGTACATCCCAAATATGCAGTAGATCATTGTATTATAGAACCCAGTTTCAGTGCCTTTTGGTAATTCTAGTTTCCACATATGAGGTACTGGAGTGAACCCTTAAACTGGTGAATTGTTTCCAAGGTTTGTGAAGGCATTGCCAATAATCTTTTTTTTTTTTTTTTTTACAGTAGAACAGAGTTTTAGTACATATATAACACAGGAAGCAAAACACAATCAGGCAAATGTTCAATACATTTCTGAATACAAGTCTACCTAGTTTCTTATGCGTCTTATCACAAATCTAATGGCACAACAGCCATAGTGACAGACTTTCTGGTAAAAAGAGTATGGAGTCAATGCAGGCACAGGTAAGAAATTGTTATTGACGCTTGTTAGTACAAGTGTCCTATATTTTCTGAATTTGACCAAAAAAAATCTTTGTTTTACTTTACAAATTTTGGTGAAAAACAAAAGATATTAATTCTGGAATACATGTGATACAGTGAAATGAATTCTATGAATTAGGAATATGGATAAGTATAAATTCTCCACAGAAACACGCCATCCTTAATACATACCTTTCATTCTGCTTTTTAACACTGCTGTGAGTTAAGGAAAGAAATCCAGCCTGGATTCTGAACTACAAAGCTCTTTGATTTTCTCAGTTGAAGATTAACCTTAAATAAAATAATGTAGGGCTAAATGCCTCACGTTGTATGGGTGTGATGCAGAACAGAGGAGAAGGATGCTGTCATCAAGTGCACCCATACAGCAACAAGATGCGATACCATCATGTACTCTTAAGCACTTGGGGTGGGAGGGAAGAGCCCAACTAACATGGCCATACGTTCTCCACAGCCCCACACAGATATGGTCTGTCATTTTGAGAACATAGTCAGTCCCCATGTTGAGCATGTCTGTACTGTAGGAGGCAGAACCCCCAGCATAGGGCCCTTTGTGTCCCTTTCTGGAGCAGCAGTAAATTGTATCTCAATGTGCTTTTTTCCCATGCCCTTCTGCACTGCTTTGGTAAGATGGCTCAGTGTGTGGCCAGTATCACTTCACTCCTCTCCCGCCATAACACCAGGATTTTACCCTCAATGCAGTTTTTTGTATTACAATATCATCTAGCCTACAGTATTACAACTATAAAGAACTAATCAAATGTAATGTCACATTGCCAAGTGCTGTGAGACCTCCTACTCAAGTTCCATATAGACCCTATTGCCTAGGAACAACAGAAATATAGTATTGGTAGTACTTCAAAATAACAAGGACATTGCCAATTAAGAGAACTGCAACATTATTTAAAAAAAATATATATATATCCCTGAGTCATGATTGCTCTGGGGCTTAGGCTTGCAATTCCATTAATGATTCTTATTTCATACAATTCATAGTGTATTGAACTATACTGTGCTAATGGGAAAGCTGTAATAATTTACTGTGTGTATTTGCTGCTGTCTAAGGTAAGCATGACATGCAAGAAATGTCAGCGTGTAAAAATAAAAGGCAGATAATGGGAGGAAAAAAAATAAGAAGAGAATGACAATTCCATAATTCTTCTTAGAATGTTTGCCTTTTGGGTGAGTAGAACGGCATTAAATGGTTAGTCAGAAGTATGACACTTTTGAAAGCTTATCTTCATTTATTTTCAACAAGGTTTTGATGACTTTTACATTAATATTTTATTCCAATTCCCTTTTAATGTACTTAACTATGATAGGCATCCAGCCAACTTTCTATATTCTAATGTGCCATATCCAGCAACAACTGTTTGATATGCTCATTATAATTTTTTTTTAAATTGGATGCATGAGGTTAGTGAAGCATTTATGGGATAGATGAAAAATTAAATGGCTTTTCATAGGCATCTAAAAATAGGTTATATCATTTTACTATTTACCAGTCAATTGTTTTGGCAAGCTTTTCAGTAAGAAAATAAATGGGAAACATACAAGTTAAAAATTAGAAGCTTTCAGGTATCCAATGAATCCATTTGGCTACACTTGCCTACATAGCATGATATGCAGTCCTTGCTCAGGTAAAACTCCCATTCAAGCCAGGGAAAACCTAGGCTGACATTTGTGTCTTGTAATCACTGGATTGTCTTTTGGGATTAAATCCAGGCACACAGAAAAGTACAGTTCCAGCAGTCTGCTCTAAACTACAACTAGACTAATCTCTAGCAGTGCTATGGCCCTCGGTTTCAATACAGTGGCCTTTAAGGGACACATCAATATGTGGACCAAATACTGCAATCGCCAAATCAAAATGCAACTAAAATGGCTAACAAAAATTGGAAAAAAAAATGTAGTTATACAGAAAGCGTAAGTTTCCAAGAATCACCAAAGGGCAGATTTACTCCTGGGAAAAAGATGAAAGGCAAAACTTGTGAAGGAATCAATAGTACAGAAAAATAAAAGCTGAGAAATGTCACTGAAATGTGATTACTAAATTTAATCCAGTTGAATTCTGAATCCAGTGGAGAGCCATCAATCAGGAGACAGGAACAGATGGTCAACTATATGGGCAACTTCAAGTGTTCAAAAATCATGGGATTTAAAAAAAATACATTGAATCCTTTTTATTTGTCTTCTGGTCATGGAGCCTTTCTCTGCAACCCCAAGAGCTAGAAACGTAGGGGTCTTATTCATATGAGTCAAAGAGCTGGGGCTTTAAGAAAGATATCAAATACATTAGATTTGTCACAATCTCCATAAAATCCCAAGTGCTGGCAACACTCGGAAGATAACATTTTTAAGACAGCTGGACAAAAATCTTTCAGATAAATAGTTTATTCACTGAAAAATGCAAGTTTAGATTGACAAACTATTTGTGAATGCAGGTGGAATGTGGCAAATTGTTTTGGCCAAACCAAAAAAAAATGAAAAAGTCAGAATATCTTGAGTTGGCATTTTCTAAATAAAACATTTTGACATTTCACTTCAAAATATTTGGTTCCAAAATCTAGGTAGATTTATTTTTAAAATGGGGTAAAAATACCCCCCGACTCAGAAGCAAAAGAAAACTGATTTCAGCAATGAAAGCCAAAAAAATTCCATTTGGGGTAAAACCAAAACATTTTTTTTTTTTTGGCTTTTTTGGTTCGGCAATGTGATAAATGAAGGGTGTGGGGGGGGGTTGCTCCTTTTATGGACACCCAGCAGCTATAAAATCCCTGTTAGTAGCTGTTCTCTACTTCCTTTACCTGTAAAGGGTTAAAAAAAGCCCATAGGTAAAAGGAAGGCACCTGAGCAAAAGAGCCAATGGGAAGGCTAGAACTTTTTAAAATTGGGAAAAAACTTTCCCTTTGTCTGTACATTGTTGTTCTCCGGAGAGAGGGGACAGAGGAGAGACAGGGCTGGAACTATGCTGTAAGAGCTTTGAGCCAGGTATGGAAACCATCAGATCATACCTAAAACTACTTATTGAACCCCAGAGATTTAAGTAGATCAGGGAATGTCTAGGAAAACACAATTAGGGTTATCTCTTTTATTCCTTATTGGCTTGCGGACTCCTCTGTGCTAACCCCAGGTGCTTTTGTTTTGCTTGTAACCTTTAAGCTGGACCTCAAGAAAACTATTCTTGATGCTTAATTATTATATTTATTCTTTTTAAATCTAGCAATAGCCTAAGTTCCAGATGTATTTTTTTTCTTTTTGTTTTTAATAAAATTTACCTTTTTTAAGAACAGGATTTTTGTGTGTGTGTCTCCTATGAGGTTTGTGCATGTTGTTTAATTAGCTGGTGGCAACAGCTAATTTCCTTTGTTTTCTTCCTCAGCTCTTCCCTGGCGTGGGGGGGAGTGAAAGGGCTTGAGGGTATCCCACAGGGAAGAATTCCCAAGTGCGCCTTTTTGGGTAAAATGGGGGTTTTTCATTTGGGTGGTGGCAGCATCTACCCATCCAAGGTCAGAGAAAAGCTGTAAACTTGGGAGTTTAATACCAGCCTGGAGTGGCCAGTATTAATTTTTAGAATCCTTGCTGGTCCCCACCTTCTGCACTCAAAGCGCCAAAGTGGGGAATCAGCCTTGACAGGCCACCAAAGCAACAATTCAGTTATTCACTCAGCTCTAATTGATAACCACAGTTACTCAGCAGTATTTCCCTCTAGTGGTGAGGAAGGTCCTTCACAGGTTTTTATAAATAAAGAAACATACTTAATCTGATATAGCTGGTACTGCATGTCCTAGCTGTATTTTTGGTACCAGAGCAAACCAGCTATACTGCCTCTGAGGGGCCTCTTACAGTCCCTAAAAGGCCTCCTGCTCTTGTAGTGCTTTCCAGTCACCCAAAATAATTTGGAGGGCCCTAGAGACTGAGAGTATGTCTACAATGTAATCAGAGGTGTGATTGCAGCATCTGTACACATACGTGAGGTAGTTTTACCTAATCACCTCAGGTAGTGAAGCTGAGTGAACTGCCACTCAAGTACCCAAGGTCCCCAAGTGGGGCTGTACTGCCAGTGATGAAACCCATGCTGCTATGGGCTTTGGTACCTGTGCTAGCTAGATTAAAGACGGTTCAGTTCTGCCAACATACACTGCATTCACACACACTAATTGCAATGTAGAGAAATCCTTAGAGAGAGGTCCGAAAAGGCCTCCATTTATTGACCAAATCAAACGCTACATAGAGATTTTTGTTATGGGTACTTCATTCATAGAATCATAGAAGATTAGGGTTGGAAGAGACCTCAGGAGGTTATATAGTCCAACCCCCTGCTCAAAGCAGGACCAACCCCAAATAAATCATCCCAGCCAGGGCTTTGTCAAGCCTGACCTTAAAAACCTCTAAGGATGGAGATTCCACCACCTCCCTAGGTAACCCATTCCAGTGCTTCACCACCCCCCTAGTGAAATAGTTTTTCCTAATATCTAACCTAGACCACTCCCACTGCAACTTGAGACCATTGCTCCTTGTTCTGTCATCTGCCACCACTGAGAACAGTCTAACTTCATCCTCTTTGGAACCCCCCTTCAGGTAATTGAAGGCTGCTATTAAATCCCTCCTCACTCTTCTCTCCTGCAGACTAAATAAGCCCAGCTCCCTCAGCCTCTTCTCATAAGTCATGTGCCCTAGCCCCCTAATTATTTTCATTGCCCTCCGCAGGACTCTTGCCAATTTTTCCACATCCTTTCTGTAGTGGGGGCCCAAAACTGGATGCAATACTCCAGATGTGGCCTCACCAGTGCTGAATAAAGGGGGATAATCACTTCCCTCAATCTGCTGGCAATGCTCCTACCAATGCAGCCCAATATGCTGTTAGCCTTCTTGGCAATAAGGGCACACCGTTCACTCATATCCAGCTTCTCATCCACTGTAATCACCAGGTCCTTTTCTGCAGAAGTGCCACTTAGCCAGTCGGTCCCCAGCCTGTAGCAGTGCATGGGATTCTTCCATTCTAAGTGCAGGATTCTGCACTTGTCCTTGTTCAATCTCATCAGATTTTTTTGGCCTAATCCTCCAATTTGTCTAGGTCACTCTGGAACCTATCCTACCCTCCAGCTTATCTACCTCTCCCCCCAGCTTAGTGTCATCCGTGAACTTGCTAAGGGGACAATCCATCCCATCATCCAGATCATTAATGAAGATGTTGAACAAAAACAGCCCCAGGACTGACCCCTGGGGCACTCCGCTTGATATGGGCTGCCAACTAGGCATCGAGCCGTTGATCACTACCCATTGAGCCCGACGATCTAGCCAGCTTTCTATCCACCTTATAGTCCATTCATCCAATCCATATTTCTTTAACTTGCTGGCAAGAATACTGTGGGAGACCATATCAAAAGCTTTGCTAAATTCAAGATATATCACGTCCACCACTTTTCCCATATCCACAAACCACTTATCTCATCATAGAAAGCAATCAGGTTGGTCAGGCATGATTTGCCCTTGGTGAATCCATATTGGCTGTCCCTGATCACCTTCCTCTCCTCCAAGCACTTCGAAATGGATTCCTCGAGGACCTGCTCCATGATTTTTCCAGGGACTGAGGTGAGGCTGACTAGTCTGTAGTTCCCCAGAGTCTCCTTCTTCCCTTTTTTAAAGATGGGCACTATATTTGCCTTTTTTCAATTGTCTGGAACCTCCCCAGATCACTATGAGTTTTCAAAGATAATGGCCAATGGCTCTGCAATCACCTCAGCCACCTCCCTCAGCACCCTCAGATGCATTAGATCCGGCCCCATGGACTTGTGCATGTCCAGCTTTTCTAAGTAGTCCTTAACCTGTTCTTCCACCAATGAGGGCTGCTCACCTCTTCCCCATACTGTGCTGTGCAGTGTAGCAGTCTGGGAGCTGACCTTGTCTGTGAAAACCGAGGCAAAAAAAGCATTGTGTACTTCAGTTTTTTCCACATCATCTGTCACTAGGTTGCCTCCCCAATTCCCTAACCTTCTTGTTGTTAACATACCTGTAGAAACCCTTCTTGTTACCCTTCACATCCCTTGCTAGATGCAATTCTTCCCTCTATCAATTAAATCTCTATAACAAGCAGGAGAACAGACCCCCAAATAGGAATCTATCGTGTGAAGCCTTCCCCTTAGAGAGTATTTACATAAAAATAATTAAGGGTAAAAGTAAGAAATGTCTTTAACTAATCTAACTTATTCAATTTATCACACAAGTTCTCTCTGCTGTTTCTTTTTTCAGGATTGGAAACTGATGGTTTCTCCACTCTTAACATTTTTTGTGCCATTTAATTCAAAAAAGATCCTAAATGCCTTGAATACACAGTTCTAAATAATAAAAGAGCTTTCATTTATCATCCAATCAGCCTCCAATAACACTACTCTATTACTTGCAAATGCAATAAAAATGAATAAAATACTTGATGGGGTTCATAATAGAGTGGAATAAGAACAGTATTACAGCTGATACCTCTTGACCCAGGAAAAGCACTCACTGATTGCTTGTAGATAAGTATGTCAATCTTATAGGCTGAAAGAGTCAGTCAGTCTACTCAATAAGAGAATACATAGCTCAGGAAGCAGAGAATATTGAGAAGAGTTACAGATGCCTCAAGAAGTTTGAGAAGCATGAATGAAAACAAAATTTAAACCTAACTTTTTAGAGTTAAGGTTGCTCAACAGCTTTTCTTAAATACACAATCACTAAAATAAGGATTTTACCAGCTAAGCCAACTTTAAGTATTCTTTATTTGTACTAATGTAGTGCCCAGGAGCCCTCCTCATGGTGCAAGGCTCTGTACAAACACAGAACAAAAGACAGTCCCTGACCCAAAAAGCTTGCAATCTAACAGCCAAATCAGCTCCAACTCAGAGACTCCTAAGACACGATCCTCAGCTGCACAACAAATTCACTATCCATTCTAACACAGAACTATATGCAGTACCCATATCACTGTTCAACACAATCAGACTCAAATACAAAACATTAGTTTTGATCTCAAGCCTTAAGATATTTTACTGATAGGCTCATTTGATATTATTTGACTAAGTAATATGTTTGTTTATTGGTTTATTTTTAGATCAGGAAGGAAGAATATGTGAAATGTATGACTCATCTGTGATTTGGTGCAAAATAGGTTGTGCTCTCCTATGTTTCTTGAGCTTCAAAGTCCTCCTTCCCCATAATGCTTGCCAGGGAAATTGGTGACAGCCCCTTTGGGGCTCTATAGGGGATAAAGAAGCGGAGCTGTCACAGCACTAACTCCATGCAGCATCCCAGATAAAATGGCTTTCCCCACTGCAGAGATGATCATCAGCCAGCTATGAATCAAGAATGTCACTGTAATTTGGAAAACGTAGGCCCTGATCCTGCTGCTCTGCCCAGGTGAATCTCTGCATTTGCTAGCAGCTCCATTAAAACGGCCTCCAAGCGAATGCAGGATTCTGTTCATGTGGAATGGCTTGCAGGATTGTGGTGATCATATGTAGGGGAGGGAGGGTTATTTCTGCTTCTATGGGTGCAATTCTAATGCTTCACACTATTTGAAATTAAATTAGGGTTTTGATTCATTCTTTTTTCTGACGTCTAAAAACCTCCATTGATTTGAAGTAAACTTTCCGCAAACCGACTAATTTGATTAGCCCTTTTGTTTACTTAGGGTATGTCTACACTACGGGATTAATCCGAATTTATATAATTCGAATTTTGGAAACAGATTGTATACAGTCGAATGTATGAGGCCACACTAAGCACATTAATTCGGCGGTGTGCGTCCATGTACCGGGGCTAGCATCGATTTCCGGAGCATTGCACTGTGGGTAGCTATCCCATAGCTATCCCATAGTTCCCGCAGTCTCCCCCCCATTGGAATTCTGGGTTGAGATCCCAGTGCCTGATGGGGCAAAAAACATTGTCGCAGGTGGTTCTGGGTACAGCCTCACCCCTCCCTCCATGAAAGCAACGGCAGACAACCATTTCGCGCCTTTTTTTCTGGGTGAACACTGCAGACTCCACGGCAAGCATGGAGCCCGCTCAGCTCAAGACAGCAGTCATGAACCTTGTAAACACCTCACGCGTTCTCATGCAGTTTATGCTGAGCCAGGACCAGAAAAACGAAGCGAGGAGGCGGCGGCGACAGCAGTGCAGCGACAAGCGTGATGAGGACATGGACACAGAATTCTCTCAAACCGCGGGCCCCGGTGCTTTGGAGATCATGTTGTTAATGGGGCAGGTTCTATCCGTGGAACACCGATTCTGGGCCCGGGAAACAAGCACAGACTGGTGGGACCGCATAGTGTTGCAGGTGTGGGACGATTCCCAGTGGCTGTGAAACTTTCGCATGCATAAGGGCACTTTCATGGAACTTTGTGACTTGCTGTCCCCTGCCCTGAAATGCCAGAAAACCAATAAGAGAGCAGCCCTCACAGGTGAGAAGCGAGTGGCGATAGCCCTGTGGAAGCTTGCAACGCCAGACAGCTACCGGTCAGTCGGGAATCAATTTGGAGTGGGCAAATCTACTGTGGGGGCTGCTGTGATGCAAGTAGCCAAAGCAATCACTCAGGTGCTGCTACGAAAGGTAATGACTCTGGGAAATGTGCAGGTCATAGTGGATGGCTTTGCTGCAATGGGATTCCCTAACTGTGGTGGGGCGATAGATGGAACCCATATCCCTATCTTGGCACCGGAGCACCAGGGTACCCAGTACATAAACCGCAAGGGGTACTTTTCAATGGTGCTGCAAGCACCTGTGGATCACAAGAGACGTTTCACCAACATCAGCGTGGGCTAGCCGGGAAGGGTTCATGATGCTCGCATCTTCAGGAACACTACTCTGTTTAAACGGCTGCAGCAAGGGACTTACTTCCCGGACCAGAAAATAACCGTTGGGGATGTTGAAATGCCAATAGTTATTCTTGGGGATCCAGCCTACCCCTTAATGCCATGGCTCATGAAGCCATACACAGGCAGCCTGGACAGGAGTCAGGAGCTGTTCAACTACAGGCTGAGCAAGTGCAGAATGGTGGTATAATGTGCATTTGGCCGTTTAAAAGGTCGCTGGCGATCGTTACTGACTCGCTCAGACCTCAGCCAAACCAATATCCCCATTGTTATTTCTGCTTGCTGTGTGTTCCACAATCTCTGTGAAAGTAAGGGGGAGACCTTTATGGCGGGGTGGGAGGCTGAGGCAAATTGCCTGGCTGCTGATTACTCGCAGCCAGACACCAGGGCGATTAGAAGAGCACACCAGGAAGCGCTGTGCATCAGAGAAGCTTTGAAAACCAGTTTCATGACTGGCCAGGCTACAGTGTGAAATTTCTGTTTGTTTCTCCTTCATGAAAACCCACCTCCTTTATTGACTCATTCTCTGTAAGGAACCCACCCTCCCCCTTCCCCCGCTTGCTTTCAAAGGAAATAAAGTCACTATCGTTTAAAAATCATTTATTCTTTATTAACTGATTATAAAAAGAGGGAGAGAACCCGGGTGGGGTTTGGGAGGAGGATCGGTGGGAAGGAAAAGGCCACTAAAAAAAGGTTTAAAAATGACAGCCTTTTGCTTAGGCAGTCCACTGGGGTGGAATGGGAGGGTGTACGCCCCCCCCCCCGCGTTCTTACACGTCTGGGTGAGGAGGCTATGGAACATGGTGAGGGAGGAGGGGGATTATACAGGGGCTGTAGCGGCACTCTGTTATCCTGCAGCCGTTCCTGAAGCTCCACCAGACACCGGAGCATGTCTGTTTGCTCACGCAGCAGCCCCAGCATTGCATCCTGCCTCCTCTGATCTTCCTGCCACCACCTCTCATCTCGAGCGTCTCTCCTCTCCTCACGTTGGTCCCTCATGTCCTCACGTTGGTCCCTCCTGTCCTCACGTTCACTGGCTTCTTTCCTATACTTTGAAACCGTGTCCTTCCACTCATTCAGATGATCTCTTTCACTGCGGGTGGATTCCATGATTTCTGCGAACATCTCGTCTCGCGTCTTCTTTTTCCGACACCTTATCTGAGATAGCCTTCGGGACAGAGGAGGGAGTCTTGAAGAATTTGCAGCTGCTGGAGGGAGGGAAAAAAGGAGAGAATTTTTTAAAAAGATACATTTTGCAGAACAATGCTTATACTCTTTCACGGTGACCAACACTATTCACATTACATAGAACATGTGATTTCTGTGCAAGGTCACATTTGCCTCTTAATATTGAGTGGCTGTGGCTTTGCTCCTAGAGATCACAGACGCAGGTCCGGGCAACAGAATTCGGCTTGCATGCGGCCATGGTAAGCCATTGTCTTTCGGCTTCTGCGCCCTCCTTTCCCACATACCAAGCAAAGCCCGTTGAATGCTGCGGTTTTCCTGTTAACCTTCAGCAGCAGAAAACAAACTAACCCCCCCCATCCAATTCTCTGGATGATCGCTTTATCCCTCCCCCCACCGCGTGGCTGGTATCAGGGAAGATCCCTGCTAGCCAAACGCGAAAAGCTCTGGGCCAATTCCCCCTCCCCCCCACGCTTGGCTAACTGCAGGGAAGGATTTCTTTTCAGCCACGGGCAAACAGCCCATTAGGAACGGCCACCTCTGTCCCCTTAATTAAATTCCCGTATTTCAACCAGGTTACCACGAGTGATATCACTCTCCTGAGGATTACACAGCGAGATAAGGAACGGATGTTGCTTGAATGCCAGCAAGCACCGGGACCATACGCTGCCAGGCTTTGTCATGCAATGATACCAAATTACTTGCTGCAAGCATGACGCGGTCAAGTGTCCTACCATGGAGGACGGAATAAGGCTGCACTGCCCAAAAACCTTATGGCAAGGCTTTTGGAGTACCTCCAGGAGAGCTTCATGGAGATGTCCCTGGAGGATTTCCGCTCCATCCCCAGACACGTTAACAGACTTTTCCAGTAGCTGTACTGGCCGCGAATGCATCCCAAGTCCTCAGGGCAAAGTAATCATTAAAAAATGCTTACTTTTAAAACAAATTTTATATTTTAAAAGGTAAACTCACCTGAGGTCCCTTCCATGGGGTCATGGTCTTGGATACTGGCTTGGGAGGGTTGGGAGGGTACTTCAGTCAGGCTGAGAAAAAGATCCTGGCTGTTGGGGAGAACGGAGTGCTGGGTGCTCTCCGCCAGCTCATCCTCCTCCTCCTCTTCCCCGTCCGCAGAATCCTCAGGTGTAGCTGATGAGATTATCCCCACCTCGGAATCCATGGTCAGAGGTGGGGTAGTGGTGGCGGCCCCCCTTAGAACTGCATGCACCTCGGTGTAGAAGCAGCATGTCCACAGCTCTGACCCGGAGCGACCGTTTGCCTCCTTTGTTTTTTGATAGGTTTGTCTGAGCTCCTTGACTTTCACGCGACACTGATTTGAGTCCCTATTGTGGCCTCTCTCCAACATGCCCTTGGAGATTTTTTCAAAAGTTTTGGCATTTCGTCTTTTCGAACGAAGTTCTGTTAGCACTGAATCCTCTCCCCATATAGCGATCAGATCCAGTACCTCCCGTACGGTCCATGCTGGTGCTCTTTTTCGATTATCAGCCTGCATGGTTACCTGTGCTGATGAGCTATCTGTGGTCACCTGTGCTCTCCACGCTGGGCAAACAGGAAATAAAATTCAAATGTTCGCGGGGCTTTTCCTGTCTACCTGGCCAGTGCATCCAAGTTCAGATTGCTGTCCAGAGCGGTCACAATGGTGCACTATGGGATAGCTCCCGGAGGCCAATACCATCGAATTGCGGCCACATTAACCCTAATTCAAAATGACAATATCGATTTTGGCGCTACTCCGCTCGTCGGGGTGGAGTACAGAAATCGATTTTAAGAGCCCTTTATTTCGAAATAAATGGCTTCGTTGTGTGGACAGGTGCAGGGTTAATTCGATTTAACGCTGCTAAATCCGAATTAAAGTCATAGTGTAGACCAGGCCTATGTTTCAAAAATAAGAAAGAGTGATGAGAGATAGCTTGCTGGCCACGCAAGTTTTCCCACACTTGACTTCTACCCATCAGTCACCAAACTGATAGAGTGTAATTACCCTTCATTGTAAAGCATTATACCAATCATCCACTTTTTGAATTCCAAGCTGAATCCAGCTTTCCCCTGTTTGTAGTATTTAGCACTTTATTTCGCCAATTTCTAAACTCTCCCTCAAAGCCCTATAAAATAATTAACAGGTACACAGAGGAGCCATGAAGATAATTAGCCCTCACATTTTTGAGCTCTGATATAATATTACTCTAAATCATTTGAAAAGCTATGATTGTGACATAATTATAAATTGCAGAGAGCTGAAGAAGCAAACTATGTAATAGATCAACTGTGTAATTATGGCAAACAGTGTAAGTATGCACCATACCAGCAACTCTTCTACTACAAATCTGTCTTCCATCAGCTGGTGAAGTATAACTGTCATCCTTCAAAAGGCATAAAACTCAACTCATGCTGTTATACTGAGAATCAGAAAAATGCCAAATATTTCATAGGTAGCATCTTAAATTATCTCCAAATCGATTACCAGCTGATAATTCTGCTTCATAAAAAACCCTTTAATTTCTCTGTTTGCTTTATATCATATTCCTAGATCTAGGTTTGCAACAGTGATTAAAATGTCCAAGTAAATATCATTGTGACACAAAAGCCCATTAGTGGCTCACCGCTCTGTCTGCAACTTATCAGACCTGACATGCTCAGTACACCTAACATACTGTTGTCATGATATTATAACCAAAGAGTGGCATGTAATATATCACTGGAAAACTAATCGTTCATTCTTCATTAATATTCTTGCGTGGTATATGTACAAGGTGTGTCCAAATTGTTATAAGCATGTGCTAGAATTATGTTCTTAAAACGTGTTTGGCAAGCAATGTGTAAGCCCAATCTGTTTTAGACAAAGAAATTTGATTGTCTGACCAGCCTGGTTGTCAGAGACAATGAAGGTACATTTCCATATATGGTATACAAAGCTATCAAGCTAACAAGCAGGGGTGGAGGGAAGCCTGGTGTCTACATCCCAGAAGGAGAGAGAAAATTGATCAGAGAATACATTTCCAAGGTTTACTGATCTGTAAAGACAGGGCATCTGAACTTCAAGTGATAAGCAATTGAATCAACTGATTGTATACACTATTATTGTATTATAGAAGTGTATCAAAAAAGTCTTTTATGAAAGCCTGTGAAACTCTGGTGATTAATATCATTGTGAAATGTATGCATTAATACTATGTGAGGAATTATGGCTACTCACTGATAATGTGATTTAAAGTCCGTGACCAAACACAGGGAGAAACAGGTTTTCTTCCAGGCAGGAGGAAAGGCCGCTATCTACCTTTCTCCCCTGTAAATTAAGCATTGTGGAATCAAAACAATGGAATCCCCATTTACAAATAAATCAGCAGGGTGATGGGAAGTCAACAGGGAGGGAAAAACAGCAGGAAACCTTCCTGCCTCTTGTAACCAAGTCAATGAATTTTGGGAGATATAAACAAACAGAAAGCCATTTTGGTATCCATCACTTGGGAGATTAAAGGGCCCAGAGCTCCTGAAATCACAGAACACCGCATCCTTCAGCCCAGGAGGTTGACGTCTGTGCTAACTGAGTTTAGGTAAGAAAGCTGATTAGGCAAAGATTGTAACTTGCTGAAATTAAATATTAGTCTTAGAAGCACATTTTTACTTTTGTTTGCTTGTAACCCTTTCTATATGTATTCCTTATATTTGGTATCACTTAATCTTATGGCCTTTTGTTAAATAAACTTGTTTTACTTTTACTATAAGTTAATTTAATGCTGTGATTGAGATAAGTGTGTTTGTCAAAACCCCAGTTAAGTATTGTTACTGTCTTTTTAAAGGAGCAGCGAACTTAACTTCTGTGAGTGTTCCAGGAGAAAGCTGGACACTGCCTGGAGCAGTCTCTGGGGAGCTCGAGAGTTGGGGTTAACTGTTTGGACTAGCAGAGTCCTGAAGAGTTTGCTAGCAACACAGACAAGCTGGTGTGTCAGGGAGTTGTCACACAGCTTAGCAGTAACAAATCTCTCACTTGCTGAGGCTGAGACAGGGCAACACATTAACTCACAATTCTGAGAACTGCATTGACAAATGGCTCAAGGGAAATTCAGGACTTGAGTTGGGGCATTCTGCAAAAAGTAACTGGGCGGTGGAGACCAGGGTCTGATTTGCATACTTGTAAGGCTGCTTCATGGTGTCAGGGCTGTAAACAACAGCTGCATAGCATTGAAGGCACCCAGAGTTGCAGGGCAAGGGGGTGATACAATCTCTCACTGGTCTGAGTTGAACCCCAAAACATCACAATAATAAAGCATTTTGTATTAGTTGTCACTGCAGTAGTCACTTTTGGGGTTTCAATTGTTGAATATCCTTTTGCTTTTTTGGATAATAGAGCTGCTATGGTCCATGAACATATAGAGATGTGCAAAGCAGCTTGGGCATTGTTCTAAAACAAGAACCAACTCACATCTTCATCAACGCTCAATATTTTTTAGACTAGTCCCCATACCACTTCATTTATTTTAAGTAAGTTCCTTTCCAGGAGTAACGGCCACGAATTTCACCTGGGAATGGGAATGTCCCCAATGCACTTTCACTCTATAGCAGTCATTGCAGGACATGACTCGGCAGCTTTTCCAGTGGTCTCCACTGCTGTATCCCCCTGCAATTGTAGCTACAAGTAAAGGTATCCCTAGTCCTGATGACCTGAAGTGGACCAAACACTTCTATCCTGTCCTGCTATGCTGGTTCTTCAGGACTCACAACCACAGCAAAGTTGAGGCAAAAGTAGCCTGTTCAGGAGAATTCCACCGTTGTCTAGTTGAGCTAGCACTTCATGGTTCTGGAAGCTGTTTAGACATACTGGGGCATAAACATAGGTTTGACAACTTTCTAACCATACAAAACTGAACACCCTTGCCCCACTCTATCCCTGAGGCCCCGCCCCTTCTCCAAGAACCTGCCCCCGCTCACTCCATCTCCCCTCCTTCTCCGCCACCCTCACTCAGTTTCACCGGCCTGGGGTTGGGGGTTAGGGTGCAGGAGGGAATGTGGGCTCAGGGTGGGGCCAGGGATGAGGGATTTGGGTTGCGGGGGGGGGGGGATCCAGTAGGGAGTTTGGGTGCGGAAGGGGTCTCAGGGCTGGGGCAGGGGGTTGGGTGCGGGCTCTGGGAGGGAGTTAGGATGCAGGAAGGGGTTCTGACCTGGGGGATGCGGGAGCGGATTTTGGGTTCAGGTCTCCGGCCGGGCTATGCACTGTCTGTGCCCACATTTGCCACCTCCCAGCTCCTACTGGCTGCTGTTCCTGGCCAATGGGAGCTGCGGCGCCAGCACTCAGGGCGGGGGCAGTGTGCAGAGCCTCCATGGCCACCCCTGCACCTAGGAGCCAGACATGCCGGCCACTTCCGAGAGCTGCCTTAGCCCTGCTGTGCCACCAACTGGACTTTTAGTGGCCCAGTCAGCAGTGACCGGAGCTGCCAGGGTCCCTTTTTGACCAGGTGTTCCAGTCAAAAATCGGATGTCTGGCAACCCTATCTAAACAACATCATCATCCTAAAAATGGCCCCTTGCACCTAGGATTGAATGACCAAGAGCCTCAAATGAGGTTGCAGCAGCACTCAAAAGGTGCTTCCTAGGATTGTCTACAGTGCCTTAGAAAGGCTTTCTTCTGTGAAATCTTGTGCACCTGTAATGCCAACAGACCCCAGGGTTCTTGGCGGGCTGGATGGAAACTCTGAAGCTTAATGCATGAGCCTCTACCGAATAAGCTAAAAACCAACTGGCTTTTAGCTAAGGCTGTAGAACAGACTAATTTTACCTCTCTGTCTAAGGGCTAGTCTACATTGGCAGCGCTTTAACGTGGTTTGTGTGGTCGCGACGCATTCCCAGTGCTCTAAAAAACCCACCTCCATGGTGGGCGGGGCTCCCAGCGCTGGTGCACTGTCTACACTGACGCTTTACAGCGCTGAAACTTGCTGCGCTCAATGGGGTGTTTTTTCACACCCCTGAGCGAGAAAGTTGCAGCGTTGTAAATTGCCAGTGTAGACAAGCCCTAAGTGATCTCAGTGCCATTAGATGGGACAGAACACCACACCCAGAAGGTGTGTGCGTTATACACCAGCCAAAGCATGGAGTGAACTTCCAATTACTCGACAGGGAAAGAACTGATTATTTTAGGATAGCAAGCTCTTTATACACCGAAGAGTGGCATAATCAAAACCCTTAAGTATTCAGTCTCAATCTCCTGGCAAGAAGGAATGTGAGCAACGCATATGAACTGATGGAGGACAACAAAGAGAGAACTCACTATAAGAGTCACTAAGGGCACTACACTATCAACTTCAGAAGTTTAGCTCTGGGAATTGCTGCAAATAACACACTAGGAGCAAGGACCCAGGAAGTGGGAACCCATTATTATGTACCTTTGAAAAAACTATTGAAATGCTACAAAGGCATGTTTAAAGTGGAAATAAGGCAAAATATATTTCATGCTGACACCAATCTTTGTCACAGACCATATTTGGGGGGGGGGGGGGGGAAATGCATATGAAACATCTTTTATGACCATCACAAAAATTTACTCTCTGACTAGGGAGACACATGTTCTACAGTGACTTTTTTTTAATCCACTGCAAGCTAACACACCAGCAGTGCTCCATCATTCTTGCTTTTGGTTTTTGCATAAAATGTAATATAATAATAAAAAATCTCTTGTGCCCACAAACAATCTAAACTAATCTTGTTTTAAGACACAACAACAAGTGTTTTTCTAAAGGCTCAACCAGTGATTCCATTCTCTGCCCTATCTAGTAAACAGAATAAACCCTATACAGAGGAAATATTCAGAAATAGGTGGGGAAGAGAATTTCATCCCTGTCATAGTTATGGGATTAGCTTCACCTTTGTTCCCCTTCTGGTCTCTCCGAGTGCATCCAACTTGGGTGTTTGGCCTCTTGCCCTTGCCTGTCTCCGAGTATAATCTCGAGATTCTTTCAATTTTAGCCCAGCATCTCTTGTGAACCAACTACTTTTCATGCTATAGGTGTGACTTGGTTTCAGAAGCCTGTGTTTCTTCCCTTTGGGAGCCTGTGACTAGTGAGATTGACCGACAGCCTTCTTAAAACAAAGTATTTTTTATTTAGTAGAACAAAGCATTAGAGAAAAGGATTCTAACACAACAAGCACCCTACACACACATTTAGTCTCATTTAATCTTATGTGTCACTACATTAGATTGGCTTTCCTCTTCAGTTACAGGAACAGAACCAACCTACATTCTCTTAGCACAGCCAGGTATTCCTGACCAGTACATACCAGTACCTACCTGAGAGGAGTGTTTCGAGGATTAGTTCCTATTTGTATGGTCGGTTTGAAAATGCAAGTCACTATGTAAACACTAAGTATTTTATTTGATTACTCTTACTGTCCATGGCCAAATCCTGAGGTCCTTCATCAAAGCTTCTTTCTCCCTTATTCAGGTATAACAATTGCAGTGGGATGTTTTAAAATCACAGAATTTCTTGCTTATATGACTGTGGGGCATGGTTTCCAACCCTCTGCGTGGAGTTCAGATTGCACCCCCTTAACCCATGGGCTTTCTGGTTCTTTAAAAACCAGAGTAGACAAAAGACTTCTTTGAAGATGCTCCTGACCTCTGGTTGTGCCTGCTGTCCCCACTGGCTCCTGTTGACCATAGGAGAACACATTCCTTCATGGCTATCCTCAGATGCCCCAATAAAGCAGAGAGGGGGCAAAAGCTCAACTTAAAATATGATCCAGCATCTCTCTCTCCTGGGCCTGAAAAGGAAAGAATCTATAGGAGCCCAGACAGCTCCTGCATCAACTTCCAACAACTCCACACAGCTGGAACACCGAAGTGGGACTTCCACTAGGTCAGAGGATGGGGTGTGGCACAAGCATGCATTTCTTTCCTTAATGTGGGCACGGATTCACCTGCATTCAGATAAAGAGATTATGTGACCCTATTTTTACGCAGGGAAATTTGCACTGAAGTCAATGAGAGTTTGCCTGAAGTACTGTAAGGAGGAAATAAAATCTGAGTGAGGGCATCAGAAACTGATTCCATGAACATCAGGAATGTACAAACTGATTTGGGCAAATAACGAGCTAATGCATCTACATTTCTCTGAAGTAAACCTAAACCTGAGTTAAGAAAGATGTAGTCTGCAGTCAAAAATCAAAGCTTTCCATGGGAACATGCCAATGACATTTTGGTGAGGAAAAAATTGTAACAAAACATTTAGATTGGGACAGAATGTTTCAATTTTTCATTTTGAAATTTATTTTAAATTCTAAATTATTATATAAAATAAAAAGGCAAAATCAGAACATTTTGATTGCGCTGAAATTAATTGTTTTCAAAAATGTTGTTTTGCAGGAAATCATTTTTTGTTTGTTTTTGTTCCAATTTCAAAATATCAGAACTTCCCGTAGAATAGAAATGTGGAGTTACACCAGCTCGAGTCAGCAGGACGTTGCTGCTTCAAGACAGAGGTAAGTCATCTATCTGGAGGGTTTTTTGGCATTATATGTTTAACTAGCTCAAAGGTCAAGTAATTTGTGTGGATTCGCAGACAATCAATCAGTTCTAGATTCAATGATAAAGATTAAGGTGAAGTGAAATGGGTTTGGAGACCCTTAGTGACCGCACTTAAACCCAAGTTCAACATTGTTCCAACTCAGCATAGCATGCCCAGCTCAGTAAAGATCTTTCTTTCATTCATCTAGAAGGGATGCCTTTCAAACTGTTGATCATCCATCAAGATGTGCTGCAAGCCATATAAAGGGGATATTTTCAATAGCACAATGGACAGTTAGTAGGGCTGGCCAGAAAACAAGAGTTTGGTTTAGCAAAAAATCTGATGTTTAGAAATTTGTTTTCATGCTGGTGTGGGACAAAAATGAGACCTTTTGAAATTGTTAATGAAAACACACACGAGAGGGGGACCCAATCCAGTTAGAATAGCCAATAGCCCAGTGGATAAGGCACTCAAGTAGGATGTGGGAAAGCCAGGGTCAAGTCCTTTCTTTGAGTCAAGCAGAGCAGGGACCTGAATCAAGGTCTCCCCGTCCCCTTGAAAATCTCCCCCTAAAATGTGAGTACTGCAGCATTAACAAAACCACAAGTGAGATGGCTATCTCAATCACTAATAGAGCACTTTGCCTGTTGCTACCACACACGTCTACTTTGCTTGCTCCTGTCTTCAGCATAGCATGGCATGATGTCAGAACTAGCCTGAACCCACCAACAGTGAGGAAAAGGAATAGGGATGAAGGAAGGGCAAGCAAATGAAACTTCTCTGAAATGGACTTTTTTTGCTTGTCCCCAAGCACTGGATCATCCCCCAGAACAGGGCACTGAAAGAGAAGGAGGAAAGATGACAGAAAGGCAAATAGAAAAATCAGATGGGACAGAGAAAGTAAAGTCTATTAAGAGGAGGATCTACAAACTGGCTGCAGGCCACAAACAGATCACCTGCAACAAAAAGGCCCGTTCCCACAGCAACAGTTAGGGAAGAGGCCTTCTTGAAAGGAGCAGTAAGAGCGCTCTTATGGCACATGATCTTTAGGAAAAATCTTACAAAGAGTTTGTAATGGAACATAAGTTCTTTTTCAGGAGTAATGGAGCTAATGTGTCCTATAGTCTCTCCAGAGATCTTAAATTTTCTGTTAAATCAGCACTGTCATAATGAATAGGCCATTGGAATAGTGATATTCTACATCAGGACTTTTTCATGAGGGTACTGAACAAATTAATGTTTTCATCTGCACAATTGGGAGATGATGCAGATGATCTACTGTTAACATCGAACTTAATTCAAGATCAGAAGAGTATGAAACTGTGACATACATTTCACTGGGAAACCTGAGCTATCCCCATCGAATAACAAAGGGATGCAAATGAGAATGCAAATTTCAATGCAATGAGATTCTGCCAAAAAGCTCAAAATGAGGCACAAAGCAGAGGCTGTGGGAAACCGAGAAAGAAGACTATGGGGATAAATAACAAAGTAGTGAAAATGATATGTGGAAGATGTTGGAATACACACCAACACCCCTTGTAAATGTGCCCAGCCTGAGAAGCTGAATACTATAAATGTCAGAAAAAATGACACTGTATAGGTGATGTACAGTGAAAGAGAGCAGCAAAAGGAATCAGAGAAAGAGAAGTTTTCCACAACAATCAAAGTTACAGAGCTTGCCAGTATTTCATCCTAAAAATGTTAACAGTGAAAAATAACCACAGAGGAAACAATGTTCCTTCGTTAATTTGAACAATATACATGGAGACGGAGCTGCTAATGTTTGATTATGGGAATGCTGAGAATGAAGTTACAACACCATTGTCACCACACCCTACTGAGGAGTAGCTTACCAAAGGTTATAACTGTAGCTTAGTAGTGGATTGAGCAGTAAATGTAGAAGATTTCTACACTGAAAACCGACATGAGCATATCTCTGAGGGGTGTGAAAAAAACACACCTCTCAGAGACTGACCTAACCCCGCTAGGTGGACAGAATAATTCTTCCATCAACCTAGCTACTGCCTCTTGGGGATAACTATAGTGGTGGGAGCGCCCTGCCATTGCAGTGTTTACACTGAGCACTGCAGTGCAGCTGTGCCACTGTAGCACTCTAAGTGTAGACATATCCAGAGGTCCGGTCTACACTGAAAACGTATATAGGCATAACTACGTCTCTCAGAGGCATGAAAAATCCACGCTCCTAAGAGATGTAGCTATGCCAAACTAACCCCTGTATAGACAGCTCTTGGTCAATGGAAGAATTATTCTGTCGACTTAGGTACTGCCTCTTGGGGAAGTGAATTAAGTACAGCGATGGGAGAACTGCTGTCGATATAGTGAGTGTCTACACCAGGGGTCTCAAAGTCCTGGCCTGCGAGCCATCTGCAGCCCGAGAACCTCCCCACTGCGGCCCGCGGAGGAGAGAGACATGCAGACATGCTGCCCGCAATGTCTGCTGCAGGTGCCGCCCCCCGCAGCTCCCATTGGCTGGGGGAGAGGGACAGAGATACCATCACTAGTTGCCGGGCAGAGTCAGCCCTAGAGGCAGCATCATTAGTTGCCGGGCAGAGTCAGCCGTGGCGGCAGCGTCACTTTTTTCCACAATGAATATAAACAAGTCAAAATACCGAACACAACTATCTGATGCACACCTTGCTCCAATCCTGAAGGTTTCAACTGCTCAGTCACTGAGGCCAAACATCAAACAGACAGACCTGAAGCGTTCCCAGGTGTCTGGCAAACACTAAAAGCTCTCTGGCAGGCAAAGAATTGTATGAAGTTGTATGACAGTTTTATTATTTCTAAGAAATTCGAAATAAAAAATACAATATAAACATTTTGTTTTCTGAATACCATCTTCAGTGACATTATTGGCCTGCTGGGAGGATTTGAGGACTGGCACTGGCCCTAAGGTAAATTGAGTTTGAGACCCCTGGTCTACACTGAAGTGCTGTAGTGTTTTAAGTGTAAACATAGCATAAGACTTCTGAACTTGTGGCAGAAAACTGCGAAACTAGCTTGCTGAATGGATGAGAACTGGAATTTCCTTGCAAAGATTTTGGTCCCATTCTGGGTTCCAAAGAGGCCAGGCCAACGAAGACCTCACAAACTGCTGATGATGAAGGCAGGAAGAAAGGATTAATGAACATATTCGGGCATCTAGAAGCCCCTTCTTAGCCTGGCCTCCAATGCCACTCACTCTGTCAGCCAATTGGTGTCAATGTGGCATCCCCCGCACACACACACATGCTGTGCAGATGTTCTCCCTTTGTGTTTGGGTGAATTTTCCCCTTAACGTTTTACTTTGACTTGTTTCTCTTTCATTTTGTTGTTCCTAAATCGTCACGTTACCAAAACATTCTTTAATTTAAAGTATATTTTATCTAGATGGGGAACAGAGGAATTAATATGGGTGGATGTGCTTTATCTTTACTACATCTCCTGTGAGTTTTTGTCTTTCCTCCATCAACTGATAATGTTTAGTTTAGTAAAATTTGGGATAAATTAGAAGAACATTAGTCTCAAAAAGGTTGAAAACTTGCAGCATTTTTGGCTGTTTATCTTGGAGGAACACAAGTAATGTTCACACAAGGAGCTCTCAAAGGGCTATGTTAATTAATAGAGTCAAGTAATTTACAAAAACTAAAACACTGCTCATACCATTTTGTAAGTACACTCACCTCATTAACAAAAACCAATTCAACTTTCCTATAGGACTTATAAGAAAGAATATATAAATATTGCTAAGGTACTAACACAAAAAACGTATGGTAATTTATCATCAGAGCAGTGTCTTCTGAGCCTTTAGGGCTTGTACTTCTGAAATAAATTGCAAAATGTATAACAAACAATGGCTGTTTACCCTTCATTAAGTGTGGTTCATCAAGAGGTGTTGTTCACGTGGATTCCACTTCTAGTGTGCATGCGTTCAGATTCTTTTGGCCAGCAATGTACACTGGGGTCAAGTCTGCATCCTGGATGCCCCCATTAAGGATGGAGCAGGCCCAACTGTCGCTCATTTCCTTTGCAAATACAGAATCCAGATGGCATAGGACTCAGTAATAGTGGGGAAAGAAGGCAGGTCATGGAATCCACATGGGCAGCATGATTAATAGATTGTAAGGCCAAAGGAATCATTGTCATTGTCTAATCTTACCTGCCAGGCCATAGAACGTAACTGTATTAATTCCCACTTCAAGTCTATTAGCTGTGCTTTAACTAGAGCATATCTTTAGAATACCTTTCAAACTTGGGCAGTTGCAGAAGCACCTTCCAGAGCTGCTGTTGAGCATGTACAGTGAAAGAGACTGCTGATTTTCACAGATACAGAGCAGCCCAATCCCTCTGTTAGCAGGGCAACCAATCCCAGCACCAACCCAAAGCCAGGACATCCACCCCAGATGCCCCAGGCTTGGCAGTGGCCTTGCACATTGCATCAGTACTGCATGTATTTTACTAGCACCCCATTTGCTTCCTGATTTGGAATGGGAATTTTTTATTTTTAAATCTCAAAAATTATCAGTGGATGGAACAAAATATTTCCTACCCAGCTCTATTTGAAATGAAGTAGCATGCTGGGACTTCCTCCACAACTATGTCATAAGCCTTGTCTACAACTATATCATAAGCCTTTTTCTACATGAGGTAATGTCTACAAAAATATTCCTGCCATTGCTAGCATGAATTCAGTTGCTCTGATGTTAGCAACACGGAAAATCCTCACACAGAAGGCAACTTTCATCACCGTGTCAATCATTTATCCCGGGATATGTAAGCAAATTATTTTCAGATTGGGAAGTTTGAAAAGTGAAACAAATAAAGGTGTTACTTTACAATAAAGAGTACTGATCTCTTTCATACAAATACAGTACACTTACAATATAAAAATTCCAATACCTCATTTGCAAATACACCATTAATTACAATAAAATACACAACCCTGAGGGACTTTATTGTAAAAGCCATTTCTAATTCACTACTAATGCATTCTCTCGAGATGCTGTTCAATTCCATCAAGCTCCCAAACACTTATACCTAAATTCTATGATCTACGACTGTAAAGACTATCTGTAAAAATTATTTTTTTCAGGGGAACACAGAGTAAAGATTATATTTTATATATATAATAGATATATAAATGGTTAGTTATATTGATAGCTATATAAATGGTAAATGGAGGAAAGCTATGAAAAACATGCATGAAATATCATTATGCAATAAACACAGACAAATGTAATATTTAAAATGCATGGTCCTCAGATAGCAAATAGAATATTCAATGGCCTATGTGTTATAATACAAGGCTATAATGCAATGCTACTTTCACTCACTGTTTGTGGGAGTGCCCATTATTTAACTGGTCTGGACACAGGTTATGATTTTTTTTTCTCTGTTTAACAGGATAAGGGATCTAATGAATTCACTACTGTATCTCTTGGAGGAATGTAAAGTCAAAGCAGTAC
The DNA here is from genome assembly GCF_011386835.1 of Chrysemys picta bellii. Taxonomy (NCBI): domain Eukaryota; kingdom Metazoa; phylum Chordata; order Testudines; family Emydidae; genus Chrysemys; species Chrysemys picta. Next base: position 67,086,205 of record NC_088801.1, on the reverse strand, counting down.
TTTTGTTTCTATAACTAGTGGCAAGATTTTGATCCCTTTACTGCCCCTGGGCAGCATCTTACTACACAAGGAGCCCCGCCCCCATCGACTACTGATAATGTTGTTACACTGCAGGTCCACCAGCTCTGCTCCCGGTAATTTCCATGGGCAGCTGCAGCAGTACCTGCCACAGCTGCTGCAACAAGGGAGGCACCGTGAGAGACTGTGCTGTTCTTCACAGACACAGAGCAGCACAGTCCCACTCTGTTTGAAGGGCAATCAATCCCATATGTTCCCCAAAGCCAGGTCATTTGCTCCAGATGCTCCATATTTGGCAGTGGCTTTGCACATCACCATGGATGTTGGGGGAGCATCAGTGCAAGAAAGCACAGATTTTAGCCCTAAACACTTAGAATTACAAAATGTCAGACTACCATTCCCTCAAAACATGACAGAGTGGATTTCTCAAATTGTCCCTGTATGGACAGAGAGTAAAGACAGAAATAACAATCACATTCTGTTATTAAGCAAGTGCTCTTGCATTTATTGTAAATTTCACCAGTGATTTAAAATAAAAACACAGAGGTATAATATTTTCAGTTTTGACAATGCTATAAACTCAACACATTTGTATTCAGTAACTTAGCTATATTGTGATTGTGAAATATGTTGACATTTGCTGCATTTTAGACAGTAATCCATAATTCCTAATAATACTTCAGAGGTTCTGTGAATCAGTGCCATATTTGCCTTTAAACATGAATTGAAATAATTTGTTAAAAAGTTTAAGATCACCAAAGTTACAAACTATATAGAATCATAGAAATGGAGGGCTGGCAGGAACCTTGAGAGGTCATCTAGTCCAGCCCCCTGAACTGACGCAGGGCCAGCTAAACCTAAACCATCCCTGCCAGGTGTTTGTCTACTCTGTTGTGAAAAACCTCCAGTGATTTGTCCATCTCTTTCATAAAGTATGGCATCCAGAACTGGACACAGTATTCCAACTGAGGCCTCACAGGTGCAGAATCGAGCGGGACAATTACCTCCCCATGTCTTACATACACCCCAATGATACTAGCCTTTTTTCATAACCGTATCGCCTTGTTGACACATATTCTATTCATGATCTACTCTAACCCCCATATCCTTTTAGCAGTACTACCACCTAGCCAGTTATTTCCCATTTTGTACTTGTGCTTTTGAGTCTTTCTTCCTAGGTGTAGTACTTTGCACTAGTCTGTATTGAATTTCATCTTGTCGATTTCAGACCAATTCATCAAGGTTGTTTTGAATGCTAATCCTGTCCTCCAAAGTGCTTGCAATCTCTTCCAGCATGGTGTCATCTGCAAATTTTATAAGTATGCTATACTCCAGGGGTCGGCAACCTTTCAGAAGTGGTGTGCCGAGTCTTCATTTATTCATTTTAATTTAAGGTTTCGCGTGCCAGTAATACATTTTAACCTTTTTAGAAGGTCTCTTTCTATAAGTCTATAATATATAACTAAACTATTGTTGTATGTAAAGTAAACATTTAATTTTAAATGAAGCTTCAAAATGTTTAAGAAGCTTCATCTAAAATTAAATTAAAATGCAGAGCCCCCCGGACCGGTGACCAGGACCCAGGCAGTGTGAGTGCCACTGAAAATCAGCTTGCGTGCCGCCTTCGGCACGCGTGCCATAGGTTGCCTACCCCTGCTCTACTCCATTATCCACATCAATGAAAATATTGAATAGTCCCTGACACCTGAGGGACCCCACTCGATACACTCTCCCAGTTTGACAATGAACCATTGATGACTACTCTGAGTTCAGTACTCTCAGTTGTACACCCACCTTAACATAATTTCATCTAGACCACATTTGCCTAATTTGCTTATGAGAATTGCATGTGGGACTGTATAAAAAGCATTACTAACATCAAGCTACATTGTGTCTACTGGCTCCCTCCTATTGACTAAGCCAGTAACCATGTCAAAGAAAGAAATTAGGTAGGCTTGGTATGATTTGTTCTTGACAATTCTATGCTGGCTATTCCTTATAACCCTATTATCCTCTAGGTGCTTACAAACTGGTTGTTTAAAATTTGTGCCTGTATCTTTCCAGGTATTGAAGTTAGGCTGACTGGTTTATAATCCTCCAGGTTCTATTTGTTCCACTTTTTAAAGATAGGTACTGTGTTTGCCTTTTCTACTCAACAGGAACCTCACCAGTCCTCCACGAGTTCTCAAAAAAAATCGCTAGCTCTTCTGACAGTGCTTCAGCTAGTTCCTTAAGTACCCTAGAATGAACTTCACTAGGCCCTGCTGACTTGAATACATCTAACTTATTGAAATATTATTGAACCTTTTATCTTTCCTTGTTGTGGTTTTAATTCCTTCCCTCTTGTTAATATTAATTGTGTTCAGTAACTGGTCACCATTAACCTTTTTAGTGAAGACTGAAGCAAAATAGGTATTAAACACCTCAGCCTTCTTGATATTATCAGCTTTCCTTCTTCACTAAGTAAAGGACCTACACTTTACTTTGTTTTTTCCTTGCTCTTAACATATTTAAAGAACCTCCTTGTATTGTCTTTTATGCCCCTTGCTAGATATAACTCATTTTGTCCTTACATGCTTGTGCTGTTCTTTTGTATTCCTCCCTAGCAATTTGTCCAAGTTTGCACTCTGCATATAATTGTATGATTACTTTCTGATTTTCTCCAGATGGAGCTATAATAGCCTCTTACTATTCTTCCTAGCTTTCCTTTGCTTTGGGACAGTTTGGAATTTTGCCTTTATGTATAGCTTTAAAATCTTACATACATTTTACGTTGTTTAATCATTTCTTGTTTTTTTACATACAAAGATTTCAGTTCAGAGTTTTTGTTTCCCTTACAACAGTTGATCAGATCACTAAATTGACACTGTCTAGCACATATTGCTCAATGTTCTTGAACTGTTTTTTGTTTGTTTGTTTGTTTCCAAAAGGCTGATTACTCTGTCTTTGTTAGTATCCTCTCTTACCTAGGTCCGTAATTCTATCCTGTCCTGGTTCTTTTCCTCTTACCCTGCTGACCACAGTATAAGTTTTGAGCAATGAAGAACAGACACTAAAGGGGACAGGTTAGCAATCTAAGTTCAGGTTTGAAGTACCTGTGCTGTTTGAAACCACAGTACTTAGTTTAACTCAGACAACAAAGGTCTAAGTTCCATGCAGGTTTACTGCTTGCAGACACTTTTGTAGAAATGCTTATGTATATATTAAAAAAATAAAATGTCTTCAGAAGGAAAAAGACGTGCAAATGGCAGCATTTAGGAAAGACCTTAAATGGTTAGCACTCATTAATTCTTGGAAAATTTTACTGACAACCTTAAAATTGTAGCGATTGGTTAATTTACAGAATTTACAAAATTAGTTAATTTTGTTGAGACAGCTTGTATTATGATGTTGGTTTTTCTGCTACTTTCCCACCATCATTTGTGAATATGATATTATCAAAAAAATATTTCAAAAATGTAACAGTAAGCACAGCCATTGATTGCAGACAGCAAAATTTTTAATTAAAAAGAAATGCAGGGTGAAAAGCGAAAGCCATATAAATGAGATTTACAATTCAATTCAAATGAGTCAATGCAATGAGCCCCTACCGGGGATACTGTGCTGAAACATTAACTAATTTAAATGAGCTGAAAAGCATCCGACTAAATAACTCTTTTATCTGTGTTCCCCTGAAACAATATTAATTAGTTTTCTTCATAACTCACTACACTACATCCTTAATGGGTCTTTAGCATTTTTGTTATGTATACTATCCTTAAAGCTGATGCTCATCTGTGCTTTGTAAATTTTCCCTTTTGAAAATAAATAATTTCTATAGCTGCTTTCACTGAGTGCTATGTGAAACTATAAAAAGATAAGGCTGGAATAGATCCACTAGACCATTTAATCCACCCTCATTCAATGTTGTACTATACACTATCTACTCTTGAACACTGGTAGCGATGTTGCCCCTCACATACTACCATGCAACATTATTCAGGCGTCTAGCTCACCTTATTATCAGATGCTTTTCTCCAGATCTAGAATTTCTCCCTTTTGATTACCTCTCATTATGGAAACCCAAACTCATTTAGACTAGACAGGACCTCCAACCTGACATTTAGTCCCTCCAACACAAGACTGAAAGGTTAATTTAATTATTTCTAAATCATCAGTAAAGTAGACTGGTTTTGACTCTAGCCTTGAATATCTCAGGTGACCGTGATTCCACAACCATTGCTTGTATCTTGTAGCAGCCCTTCAATGATCTTCTATTTATCATTTAATTGTCTTAATATTGTTCCCTGCCACAAGTTTTAATCCTCTTGCTTGTTAGGTCTTCTTTACCCAATGAAAACAATTTAATCCCTTTAAATATTTGGATAGAATTGTGTCTCTTTTCTGTCATTTCTTCTATACATGGACTGTTATCTTAATAATTCACATAGCTCTTATTGACAACAGCTTCTGTTTCCACAAAGCTGAAACAGATGTCTCTTGTTCTGAGACAGAAAAGACAGGAAAAGAAAAAAAGATGGTCACCTCAGATACTACTGTGTAGTGACTCTTGACAAATGTTGACTTTTTAATTCAACCACTTCCCTCCCCATCCAATGACAAAATGTATGTTTCTCTCTCTTATTTTTCCTGTGGAAATTTTTTGAAAGATCTTGGTTTTGTTCCACATGAGAACAAAAACAAAAATTTCAAAACCTCAACATTATTCAACAAATGGCAAATCCTAATTGTGGTCTTGTGCATTTTGGACTTATGTATTTGCTCAAATACGTGAAGCTACAGAAAGTGAGCTTCCTATTCATTCCATTCAAGCTCTTTTTGGAATAAGTATTCCATTTTGGTAGGACTCCAGGGTAGTGGGAAAAAAACTAATACAACTTATTTTTCTCTGCTTAGAAAATCATTTTGGGTCAATGGACGAGTAACTTTCCAACTGACTTTTCTTGACCTAGGTAGTGCTGATACCCAAACTTTTGAAAGCCATCTCTCTCCAGAGGAGGCAAGGTCAGTGGGGCTCCATTCAGCAACATTGGCTGTGTAGAAAGATATTTGTCACTATGATATTTGAACAATATTTTTACTACAGTCCATATAAGCAGGACTGTAGTCATTCATATAAGCATTAGGTGAAGAAGCTAAGTAGACTTATGTTTTTATGTACATTATTTTCGCTATTTTGCTGGTTTTGTTCTTTCCTTGATTTCGCCTTCTCTATGCCTTGCCATTTCAAAGAAATATTTTTAAAAGCATACATTAAAGAAAGGATCCAAAATGTTTTCCTTAATGTGCCAAATCACAAGTTTTCTCTTTTAAGTACAACAAATAAGTAGAAAAGATTTTACTGTCTCTGTGTTTAGATTCAGTTTTAAAACAACAAAGCAAAATAGTGAAAGTAGGACAGAGCAAGCTGGCTGCAGATGTTTGGATAACTATGAGTCATAAACTTGCATAAGGCAAATTTGTTTCGGTCAGTCCCTGGCTCAAACATGTCATTTTATTCAGGGGCAAACAAACAAACAAAGGAATGATTGACACCTAAATAAAGCCTGATGCCTTATATATAGTTCGGACTTCACAAAATTTCATCACTGCGGCAGCTCAAACTGTAAATAGGTTGGAGATGCTGTGACCGAATGCACCTCTGTATTTGCATCATACACACTGCTATAATCTTTGTACAAAATATACTTTGTGGGGTATCATTTGAAAACTGATAGCTCACTGATCAATAATATCATGGTGAAATATGTGTGGTGACATGATACGGAAAGTTATGAATTACCTGTGACTGATGTTAGTAGCACATGTTCAAACCCACACATCCCTGATTAGGCAGGAGTTGTTATGCAGGTCTATCTTAGGTCTGGCCTACACTGGGGTGGGATCAATCTAAGTTACGCAACTTCAGCTACGTGAACAATGTAGCTGAAGTCAACGTACTTATATCCACTTACCATGGTGTCTTCACTGTGGTAAGTCGATGGCTGATCCTCTCCCGTTGACTCCACCTGTGCCCCTCGTCCTGGTGGAGTACTGGAGTCAACGGGAGAGCACTCGGCAGTCGATTTATCGAGTCTACACTAGACACAATAAATCGACCCCCGCTGGATCGCTCACTGCCTGTCGATCCAGTGGGTAATGTAGACAAGCCCTTAAACAAAGGAATGTGTGTTTACTTCAATTTACATCTAAATAGTAAAAAAAAGGTCCTTGACACAATAAGAAAGACAGGGCAAATCTGCATTTCAGCATTCACAGTCGAAAAGAAAGAGAATGGATGGACCTTCACCCCCAGACTGTGTTGCCTTCTTTACCATTTGAATAAACGTTGCTTTAGGGGTAATCCTCAGAAGAATCCACTTCATAGGGGAACTGGACTACAAAAATGAGGGGCAAAAACACCCCATGTATTCTCTCTTTTTCTCTCTCCCTATCTCTCTCTCTTTCACCTAAGACAAAGGAACCAGCCATTTTGACTTTGGGAGAGATCCTTAGCTGAAATTTGGTCAGCCCTATTGCTGGGAGCATGTGGTAAGGCTTTGACCTTGACCTAAGTCAAGTTTGTTAAGTTTTAGTACAAGAAAATATTTTATCTTTATTTCTCTGGTAACTATTTCTGACATCAATGCCTTTTACTTCTACTCACTTAAAATCTCTCTTTATAGTTAAATAAACTTGTATTATAATCAAACTAATTGAGTGTTATGTTTAAACTGAAATGTTGGGTAACTCCATTTAGAGCAGCAAACTGTTGTATATTGACCTTTTACCAGGGCAACAGACTCATAATACCTTAACTGTCCAGGAGAGGGCTGGGCAGTGCAGAACATACATTTTGGGGGAAGATTCAGAACTGAGAGTGTGTTGGGGTCTCCCTGCAGGTAGTAACCCAGGCTGGTGGGGTCAGTATTGGTAGCAGGCTGCAGCTATACACAGACACTCAAGCTGTGATGTGCACGCTATTTGTAAGACACCCACATTGGGAGCTACAGCAGCAAGGCATTGTGATACACCCCAGGTTGCAGAGCAGGTGGTGACAACACCTCACTGGTTTAGACTGCACCCCAGAATGTGACAGATACATAGAAAACTTTGATTTTCAGTATTGCAGTCTATTAACTTTCATGAGTATGAATACTTACAACCAGCCAACCCACCCACGATCATAACTTTGCACAGGCTCTGATCAGAGTGACTTTTTCCTTTTGCAAACTCAAGTGCCAACACATGTATAAATGGGGCAGAATAGTGCACCATCTATTTTGATTTGATTAAAAATTTAATTTATAGATCTCATTTGTTTTGAAACAAACAAAAACAGAGATGATATTTTTGCAAATACCGTTGTAGCCTTTTGTTAGTATCAATTAGTTTAAAATGCAAATGAAGATGATCTTCTGTCTGGTTTGACAGGATCAGTTTGTTATTTGTTCATCTTGGTAGACTGCTTCCTTCTACATTGTTGATTTAAAAATATCTAAACTATGTCATTAGTTTCAAATGTAAAGCTAATAAAAAAGATCAAGAGTACTCAGCATTCTCAATTTGGGGCAGATTGTCAGAAGAGCTCGGCTCTCAATAAGGCACCTAAGTGAAAAGGAAAGATTTTCAAAAGTACTCAGCATTCAGTAGCTCTCACTGTTTTGTTGGGTACTGAGCATTTTTTAAAACTCTGGCCATTTTATTTAAGTGCCTAAATGGGAACTGAGCTCTTTTGAAAATGTGGACATTATTTGGATGCCTAAATGGGAGCTGTTTTGAAAATCTGACCCTAATATTAACCCTGGATATGAATGAAAAACAATGCAAGTTGGATACCTGTCTTAGGCACTTTTGAAAAATCTCACTCTTTGTAAAAAGAATCAAACAGATGAAAACATGTCTTATAAGATTACGTCTGCCATGGCTGCTTCATCTTCTTCCCAAGACACATATCACCTTCAGCCAGTTAATTCCCTAATGTAGGCCACAGAATAGAAATATAGAAAACAAGAGCATGGTTGCCAATGTGCTTTCAAAATATTTGCAAATAATTTGTTTTAAAACTCCTAATAAAACAGTCACAAACCAAAATTTATGACTTTTAACAATTGATTTGATATCCTGAGAGATATCCAAATTAGTTAGATTTAATAAGTTAGGAACAGAATCTTCAGGTATAGATACAAGAACAAGAGCGTTGTCAGAATAAAAGCATGACCATGTGCTCTGTTTGGCCTATCCAGATGTGATGCATATTTTGATTTGTACAGATAATAATAGCTAAAGGGTCTAGGAGTAGGTCAAACAGCAAAGGCAAGAGGAGGCAAACTTGCCTCATAGCTCTGAAATAATGCCATTGGTGACCACCCTGGAAGAGGGATTCCTATAAAGAAGTTTAATCCAGAAGATAAACTGATTATCAAATCCAAATTTAGCAAGCATGCAAAAGAGGTAATGTCAGGATATACAGTCACAGGCTTTCTCTGCATCCAAGGAGATGGCAGCTAGAGTGTTCCTTCAACTCTCTTGAAGTAGCAATTATGTTAGTCCATTGGCGCAAATTGTCAAATCCACGTCTGTGACAGATCAGCCACATCTGATTGACATGAATAATTTGGGATACAATTCCATCAAGCATTTTTTGCAAGGGCTTTAGCTAATATTTTGGCATCATAATTGATGAGGGAAGATTGGCTTATAGCTACTACAGAGACTGGGTAAAAGATTATCAAAATGAATTCACTTCTCCAAATATTGTGTTTCCTGAGATGTCTACCAGCTACTATTTCTCAGTTTTATTTTAGAAAAATGAATGGAATTGTTTACAATATTTCTCTGGGAGGTGGGTGAGAGGCCAAGACTAGCTTTGTGTAAGCTGCAATTCCCGACATCATCTGGAGTCTTCAGTTTCCCACCAGCCTTTATCCTCAGCCAGGCAGCCCTGTAGCTCCAGATCATCACAGAGCAGACCCCTCCCTGGCTGCTGATGGAATGGGAGTTGGTCCAATCCCTCCCATTGGCAGGAGTACTGGGTTCAGCCCATTACCATTTGACTTGTAAAATGTCCCCTATAATATTGGCTACCAGACAAAAACGGGCCAATTTGGCTATTTATGGACGTCCTGGCCCAAAAGGACCTGTCTAATTTAGATTGCCAGGAAAAAAGATTGGTGTCTATCCTAACCATCGTAAAGTTCCTTGCAAAACATTAAAACGACCTCTACTGTTGACCTATGATTAAGGCTGATTCAGCAGAAAATTATATTTCTGGCACACTGGTCCCAGCATAGGTTACAATGCATGGGCCTTGAAAAAACTGACTACTGATGGAGATACTGGTCTCCCAGAGTCACACTGGCTCATATGGGTTAGGACTGTCCAGGAATACAATCCTTGTGGCTAAAAGTAGGCAGGAGGATTAGTATAATGCATACACCTCCTTAAAAATTACTTCCCAAAACTATGTTTTGGGAAATAACACATCATCTTGGAAACCCTTTAATTCAGAGAGTTTGGTTCTCTGGAGCAGTGCTTATAGCAAAATGAGACATACAGCTTAGCAGCAAGGGCAGGCTGTCTCCAAGGATAGAAACCTGGCACAGCAACTTGGCTGACCTGGCAGCTAAAGAGTGGGTGACAATCAGACAAGAGGTTAACCACAGCCAAATTTGAAAAGATTTGATCTGATTTTTTAGAAATCGTTGATTAATTCCTAGTGGATGGAAACAGATGTCACTTCCTTTCCCCACCCTGTCCTCCTTTCTTCCCTCCTTTCCTTCCTCTCCCTTCCCACTCCTTCACCTTTTTTTTTAATTTTTGATCTTTTTGTATCCCCTCCCAGCTTATTCATTGGGAAAAATAAAAATAAACTAGTCACACAACCACATGCTGTACTATGAGATACTGTACATGCTGCTTTATGAAAACTAAAATTGGTCCCTCTATAATTCTAGAATATATTAACCATAGATGTAATCTGGGATCAAATAGTGGCATGTGTCATTTAACAGAGCATTTTCAAAGGTTTATCAAATTGACAACCACATTGTAACCACTGTGTACAATATGTACTTCATAATAAGGCTGCTTGTAGGAACAGTTTCAAAAAATTCTAACACTCCCTTTAAGACAAACTTAGCCCCTGGCAATCTGATATTTTATAAAGAGAATAAATGTAATCATATGAGTTAAATGGCATTGAATAGACTTCCCTTTTATGTTTCAGATAACAACAACTAAGGAAACCAGGTAAAAGAAAAGTACTGGAAGGGAGATCCAACTTAATTGTGCAACTCTCATAAAACACCCATTTATTCTGCTATCAATCTTTAAAGGGGCACATTCCATATGGATCTTTTTAAAAAAAACAAGTTGCCTTATGAGGTGGATCTGTCGTAGTGCTGCTATACTCAAGTGTTCAAAAATTATGAGTCAAGACCCCAAACACTACAGGATTGGCTTAAAAATAAGTAATACATTTAGGGAGGGTTTTTTATTTGCTTTCTGGTCCCTGAGCCTTTGTCGTAATAGTGTAGGCCAAATTCCCAGGTCAGTAGATATTAAGAAACAAAACGCTTCTGGGGAAAAGTTGCTAAAATGATTTTCTTTCATAATTTGAATGTGCTGAATCTGAAAATGATGCTTACCAAGCTGAGTTTTGAACTTTAAGGTAAGTAAAAACAAAAGAAAATTGCTACCATTTGTAACTTAAAAGAATAAATAGAAAGTAAAGGAGAGGGGCTAACTATGGAATACATTCCTAATTTGGAATGCTGTGCTATCAGAAAATGCAGGGAGAGATCTCAGTTGAAGATCGTACTCTACTTCCTCTGGTCAAGTGATGATATTCACTTTAATTTTAGTTGGTTTTTCAGTAAGGACAATTTAAGACTAAGTAAACTAACCACTTTTCAGGCATTTTTGATATGTGAAAGAGTTAAATGCACTGCTATACATTACACAAAGTATCATACACAACATAACAGGTATCATTAAACAATTACAACCCATACTCGATGGGGACCATATCCTTAAAGAAATCTTTCCCAACCCCCCTCTTTGGGCCCAGGGCCACCCAGAGGATTCAGGGGGCCTGGGGCAAAGCGGGGGAGCGGACATAAAAAAAGGCGCCACCCGCTTCGGCACTTGTACTCACCGGGCTGCGCTCTGAGTCGTCGGCGGCAGCGGGTCCTTCACTCGCTCCACGTCTTCGGCAGCACTGAAGGACCCGCTGCCAAAATGCCGCTGAAGACCCGGAGCGACTGAAGGGCACGCCGCCGAAGTGCCGCCGAAGACTCGGACCACCGATGGGTGAGTAGCCAGGGAAGGGATTCTCGGACAGGGCTTGTGGGGCCCCTGCGGGGCCTGGGGCAAATTGCCCCACTTGCCCCCCCGGGAGGCCCGGTTCGGGCCTTCAAACAATCCTCCAGCCTCACCAGGCTCCTTATCAGAAGCAAGCTCCCCACAGATCAGGACCCATCAACCCAAAGCAGCACCAAAACCTGCCGTAACAGATGCAAAACCTGTAGACACATCACCATTGCTATAATTATCAATACCGCCCCAATGCATCTTTCAAGATCTATGGATACTACACATGCCTATCACAACACGTGATGTATCTAATCCAGAACTCTAAGTGCCCCAATAACAACTAGGTGGGTAGAACCTGACAGTCACTACAGCTCTCGAATGAACTCATGCAAAAAAAGTAATAATGCCATATTGACTGTAGTCGAACACTTCTCACAAAACAATCACTCCATATGTGACCTCGTCCTCAAAGGAAATCTGCACAACACCTTCAAAAGATGAGCTAGGGAGCTTAAAGTGATAACTTTGCTAGACACTAAAAATCATGGTCTTAATAAAAACACTGGGTTTATGGCTTTTTACAACAACTAACCCCTCCCTCCACCTTTTATGTCTTATGACTGTAAGGTGTGTTAATGGGCCACTTCACCTTGAATGGTCCCTTAGAATATGTGTTAACTACTCATGCTAAACAATCTATTCTACCTTGAATTTAGCAGTGACATTCTGGAGTACCTTTCCCGGACCTGATGAAGAGCTCTGTGTTGCTTGAAAGCTTGTCTCTTCCACCAACAGAAGTTATATTCTTTTATTGGACCATCACCCACCTGTCTCTCTGATAAACTACATCATACTATGTTGTGCATTTCCATAATTTCTCCTCTATTAGCCCTAACCACTAACTTTACCTAAAACTTACTTTTGGTTACAGCGTAAGTGGGTTGAGTATTTGATCAATCAAACCTTCAGCCCTCATGTAGATTGCGCCGATTACAATAAGTCTTCCATTCTTCTCTTATCCTGGCCTTCCTCCCCATGTGCAGCCATGCCTTTCCACAATAAAATCTTCCCATCTCTTTGGAGGTCAGCCAAATGGTTGTTTCAGTTCCCATGGGTACCACTCGGCGACAGTTGTAGTCCATAGATTGTCAGTAAGCCTAGCTATATGCCCAGCTCATCGCATTTTACTGTATCTGCTTTCAATAATGTCCTGCACTCCACTCTGCTGTGTGATCACTTCATTGGGGACTTGGTCGCAGATTGAAATCCCCAGAATTCTTCTTTCCAACACCCTCTCCATGACAGAGAGTTGTTCCTCCTCTGTCTTCATCAGCGCCCATGTTTCACTGCCATACAACATTGCTGGCAGTACAATTGAGTTGAAGAAGTTGGCACATGTTGCCTTGTTGATTTTTCCTTGGAGGACATCCCTGATAGAATTGAATGTGCACCAGCCAGCTTTCTTTCTTCACGAGACTTTGCCATCCTGACCATGGCACATATTAATTTCTTGGCCCAAATAGACATATTGTTCAACTTCTTCTATTTGTTCTCCCTTGACTAATACTTGGGCTTTTGGCAAGGCATAAGACTGCATACATTTCATTTTAGAGCAGTTCATTTTCAGTCCAACTTGGCTGCTTTTTGTGTTGAATTCTCACAGCATTTTCTGTAGTTTGATAGTGTTTTCGGCAATCAACGTGATATCGTCTGTGAATCTGAGGTGGTTTAACTGCTCTCCATTGATGCTGATTCCACCTTTCCAATTCATCTGCCTCATTACCATTTCAATGCAGGCCATGAAGAGTTTCGGTAAAACCGTGTCTCCCTGCTTCACACCTTTTTTGACTGGGATGTAAAGGGGAGTGTCGAACAGAGTTATATCCGTAGTGCAGTCAGAGTTTACTTCCTTTAGTAGTTTGATGTAATTTGTGTCGATGCCCTGTTCTGCAAGAGCTTTCAGCAGTGCATTGATCTCTATGATGTCAAACGTGTTTTCATAGTCAACGAAGGCAATGCATAAAGGGAACACACAAATAAGCTACATACTGGTAAATATGTATAATTAATTTGTTTTTATAAAATATTTATGTAGTAGTAATTATATTTCTCATCAGGTATTCCATAGATGAAATATGGAGGCAGTCTTGAACCTGACCATCACTCAACGGTATCTTATGAACAATGCATTATTTGCCAACTAGTGAAAAATGGCATTGTTTTTGCTTTAGTGAACAGGAATTGGCTACAAGAGGCAACCAATGCAAGATAAATTTGGATTTTCAAAATAGGGATGCAATTGATTGAAGACCTGTTAGAATTCTGTCAGAATGCAGGCAGTCATTACCTTGGCGCAAAAAAATTGTTATGCAATGTTTACACAAGGGTAAAAGTAGCAGACTTTGTAAATCTTTTAATTTAAGCACTCATACATGAGGCTTCATGATAAGATGGCAACTTCCATGACTGGGGTACCAGCATTGAGGGAGATAACTTGTTCTGGAAGGATATATGGGGAAAAGGAGGAGGTGTTGTACTGTATGTCAAGAACATATGTACACTTGCTCTGAGGTCCAAGAGGAAGTGAGCAGTAGACATACTAAAAGTCTCTGGGTCAGGATAAAAATGGAAAAGAATAGTACCAATGTGATGGTAGGGGTCTATTATAGACCACCAAATCAAGAGGAAGTGAATGAGGCATTCTACTAGCAGATAACAAGATTAGCTAGCATATATGAGCTAGTATTAATGGGGGATTTTAACTTCCCTGATATCTATTGGAAAACTATTACCACAAAACATATGTCCTACAAGTTCCTGGCATGTGTAGGGGACAACTTTCTGATTCAGAAAGCTGAACAACAACTAAGGGGTCATCCATTTTTGATCTGTCATTGACCAGCAGGGATGAATTAGTTATGAATGTGAAGGTGGTCAAATCTCATAGAATTCAAGACCCTAAGGAAAGGAGGACATGAGAACAGCAAAACAAAGACACTGGACTTCAGAAAGGCAGATGTAAACCAGATCCTATGGAAGATCCTATGGAAAGACTAATTAGGAAGAAAAAGATGTGAAGGAGGCTGGCAGTTCCTAAAAGATGTAATACTAGAGGCTCAACATCAAGCTATTCCAATGCATAGGAAAGTTAAGAGCCACAGGAGGCCAATGTGGCTGCACAAGGAGCTTTTTAGAATCTAAAATTTTACAATCTAAAATTCTCAAGGGATACATACAGGAAATAGAAGGAGGGGCATGTCACCAAGAAAGTATACATGGGAACAGAGTGAATATGTAGGGACAAAAATCAGGAAGTCCAAGGCAAAGAATGAGTTACAGCGGACAAGGAATGTTAGAGACAACAAGAAGGGGTTCTTTAAATATGTCACACAAAAAAAGATCAGGAACAGTGTGGATCTGCTGCTGAATGAAGATGATGATTGAAAGGCAGAGCTCCTCAATGCCTACTTTGCTTCAATCTTCTCACAAAAAATAACATGTGACTGGACAACTAGGGAAGCTGCCATAGACAATAAAGGGGAAGGGATACAGATCAGGGTAAATAAAGAACACATCAGATCTATTAATGGAATGATGTCGGATTGGAAGGAGGTCTCAAGTGGGTTCCACAGGGATCTGTTCTGGGTCTGGCGTTAACATCTTTGTTAATGACCAGGATGTAGAAATAGAGAGCATACTGATCAAATTTGCAGATGACACAAAGCTAGGGGGGTTGCCAACACTTTGGAGGGTAGAGCTAAGATTCAGAGGGATCTTGATAAATTAGAGAACAAAATAAAATTCCAAGAAATGTAAGGTGCTACACTTAGGGAAGAAAATCCAAATGCACAAATAAAGAATGGGGGATAACTGGCTTCATAGCAGCACTGCTGAGAAGGATCTGGGAGTTGTGATGGATTACAACCTCAATATGAGTCAGTAATGTGATGCTGTTGCAAAAACAACAACAAAAACACAAATGTAGTTACAGGTTGCATTAACAGAGGCATAGCATGCAAGTTATGGGAGATGATAGTACCACTCTACTCAGCGCTGGTTAGCCTTCAGCTGGAGTACAGTGTCCAGTTTTGGTCACCAATGTACAGAAAGGATTTAGAGAAACTGGAAAGGATCCAGAAGCAAGTGACAAAGATGATAGAAGAGATTGAATGCAAGCCACATGGACAAAGGCTGAAGGAACTGGGTATGTTTAGTTTGGAAATAGGAGATTAAGGGGGGGACATGATAGTGGTCTTCTAATACTTGAAAGGCTGCCATAAAAGAAAAAGATGGAAAACAGTTCTGTCTTGACACAGAGGGCAGGATAAGAGGCAATGGGTTCAAACTACAGCATAGCAGATTTAAATTAAATTTTCAGAAAAAATTCCTAACTGTAAGAACAGTAGGACAATGGAACAGACTGCCTAGGAAGGTCATGGAAGCTCCTTTACTGAAGAAGTTCAAAAAGAGGCTGGATAGCCATCTGTGTTGGATGGTTTAGACACAACAAATCCTGCATGTTGGCAAGGGGTTAGACTAGATGACGTTTGTGCTACTTTTTAACCCGATGGTTCTATGACTCTATGCCAGCCTGGTGCTTTACTTGCTTACTCTTATATTTGCTGGTACCGGTATACTTGCTGGTACACTGCAACCACAATTCATCATTTAAAGAAGTGCAAGTCATGCACATTATATTTTTCCTGGTTTGGCATCAGTTGTGGATCCCTGAAACTCCCATGTACTGCAGGACAAAATTATTTTTTATAAAAAAGAATAACAGCTGCAAACAGAGTCTTCATATTACTGTTGACATCGATGCTTTCTTCTGCTTTTGATAGTGCCATGTCTTTTGCTGCTTTTAAGGGTATGCGCTATGATTCATTCCTGCAAATAAGATTGCTGAAAAGGACATCCATATCCCTCAGTTCATCTTCAATAAGTGCTTTAAGAGCCTTTCTGCTGAACGTTTGTTCCTCTTCAATCCTGTTCAAAGCACATATTTCTCCATACTTAGCCTCTGCATTGGTCATTGCCACCACTTTCCTCTCCATTAGTGCCTCTCTGAAGCAATTTATGAATTCCAGCTGAGCCACACAGGGTACAGTAGTAAAATTAGTATTTGTTGCTTTTACCTTTTGACGCAACACATTACACACATTTTCAGTGTAGCACTCAATGGGCTACCAAATGTCATATGCCCGGGCTTCTTTGGGTCAATGCATCCAGGTTATTTTCCATGCAACATTATCTGTAAACATGACTGCTTCTCACCTGTCTCACATGTTGAAACTGTGCTTAATGGACGCCCTTGGGCTTATCACAGAGGAAGCATATGTTCTCAAGATGCATAACATGGGACCTAGTATAAGGCAAATCTTTCCTACAGCTAACACTTACCCTGGCAGCTTCAACTCTTTCCTGGTGCTTGATGTACTTCCTCTCCAACTTTGCCAAATTCAGTTTATGGGTGCACTTCTTAGAGCAGGGGTCGGCAACCTTTCAGAAGTGGTGTGCTAAGTCTTCACTTAAACTTAAGGTTTTGCGTGCCGGTAATACATTTTAACGTTTTTAGAAGGTCTCTCTATAAGTCTATATTATATAACTAAACTATTGTTGTATGTAAAGTAAACAAGGTTTTCAAAATGTTTAAGAAGCTTAATTTAAAATTAAATTAAAATGCTGATCTTACGCCGCCGGCCCACTCAGCCTGCTGCTGGCCTGGGGTTCCATTCACCTAGTTTGGCAGCGGGCTGAGTGGGGCCTGCAGGACCCCGGCTGGCAAGGGGCCGGCAGCTGGGACCCCAGACTAGGGGTGCAGGTGGGAATGTGGGGGAAGGGGGATGCAGGAGCTCCTGTTTGGTGCTCAGGGTGGGGTTGGGGAGGGTTGCAAGAGTCAGGGCATGGAGTGTGGGGGGGCTGGGTATGTGTGGGGGGTGCAGGAGTCAGAACGGGGCCTGGGTGTGTGTGGGGGGGTGTAGGGGTCAGGGCAGAGGGCTGTGGGGCGGGGTTCAGGGGTCAGGGCAGGGGGCTGGGTGTGTGGGGGGTTCAGGGGTCAGGGTAAAAGGCTGGGATGCTTGGCCCGTGGAGGTGCTCAGGGCAGGGGGCTGGAGGGGATATGCCCTGTTCCCACCCCTTTCCCCAGGGCCCCATCCGCACCTCTTCTCTGCTTCCTCCCCGGAGCAGTGAGCACGCTGCGGCTCCATTCCGTTCCTCCTCCCCCTCGCAAGGGCGATCAGCTGATCGGCGGCAGGGAGAGGGACTGGGAGTGGGAGGAGGAGGGGTAGGAAAGCACCACGCTGGGGGAAGAAGCAGGGGAGGGGGGAGCTTGGCTACCGGCATGACCAAGTTTCTGCCTCCTGCCCCCGCAGGAGAAATCAGTGGGCAGGGGGGCTGAGTGGGGCCAGGACCCCGAGTGGGGCCAGGACCCCGGCAGGCAGCAGCATTCCATCAAAAATCAGCTTGCGTGCCATCTTTGGCATGCGTGCCACAGGTTGCTGACCCCTGTCTTAGAGCATGTAAGGTACCACCACACATTGTGTTAAATCGAAATCTCCACAGTGGTATTTTCCAAAGTTTCAGCTCCAGTTGATACTTTGTCTCCCTACTGATGCATAAAAATAACCAAAGTGAAACAAGGACTTTGTAATAAATTATTTTGGGATTGTAATTATATTATATAATGCATAACTATGTCCATACCGTTTGCTGATGGATTCCGGGAATTTCTTGCTGATGTCTTAACCAGTGCCTCATTACAACTTTTAGAATAATAAACAAATCTGATAATCAATACCATGTAATAGCTTTTTTTTGCTGATGATGGCATATCAGCTTGAGAGCACTCCTTCCATTTATATAATCTAACATAAAAAAATTAATCAGTATCATGTTCTGAGCATTAACAGTACTGTCAGTAGACAGCTTCAAGTTAACTTTGTGAGGGCTGCGTGTTTGTCATGCCTGTGTTAAAGTATAATTAATACATTGATTTTTAAACCTTTTCTTGAATATATAGCTACATAACTGTTCTGGGTCTGTCATGTTTGGTACCACTGTGTTTGTGGGAGAAAGAGCTTTTGAATGATATGCAAGTTGACCCATTTCTGGCCACATTGTATTATCAAAATTTCCACCAAGAGACCTGGATTGGGTGGGCGGGGAGGGGGAGTGAGACCCCCCCGCACACACACACACGCTGCAGAGGATGACACCATTGAAATTTTGTTTCTTTAGATTTTTATGAATCAGATGACACTTCCCTTTCCTTTCTATCATTTACTTGTTCACAGAATTACACATGGTCCCAAACTGAACAGAGAAAAAAACGTTTTCCTATAATTTTACAATCCTAATGATCTGAAAGTTTATTTCTAACAGCTACACAATTTTCAGAAAAAAATGATTAGAAAGTCGACTGTGTCCCTTTAATACTCATACACTAAGACAGCTTGATAAAGTAATAGGATTTACCTAGGTTCCCATGAAGACAAACAATTACAATAAAAAAAATGAATGTAATGCACACAAATAATTTTGAATTTGGAAATATCAATAATGACGACACTGAACTGCCTATGAGAAGATAAGCACCTTATTACAGTTTGGCAAAACTTTACCAATCTGGGAACTAAAAAGTTATGCAAATACATTTTAGAAAAATGTGATTACTATACCTTCAAACACCAGGCAGAGATCAATTTTACCTACTCTAAGGTTTGCTACTTAATACCAATATATAAAATTCCCACTCAATAGAATGGGTTACGTACCTGTTGCATAATATGTTTAATACTGTTACTTATGATGAGTAAGCCCCACCTCAACACCAGGCCCAACATTAGGTATATGCCACATAAGGACAATACTGCCTTAGCACGGTAAGGGCAAGATGAACTAAATACGTGTTTTCTATTGCTAATTTCTATGGTTGTATATGAATAATAGCATGTAACAATTTTTAGGATATAGATATTCAGGCCTCTCTGCAAAGCCTATACTTTAAGAATTTAAGTGTATTCTTATCATTTAGCTAGTTATAGAAGTACAAAAGAAGAATCAAAATCACTCTGCCTGTTTATAGGCCTCCTCTCACTAGGACAGTCTGAGGCCTTGTTCTTAGGCTAAGGCCTTTGACTAAACAGCAGAGGCAGCCATAAGCTGGGAAGCGAACAGTCACATCCTCACCGGTCACACTGAAGTAAGGCAGTTTTGGGCTGTTAGAAAGGTGATCCAATCTGTCACCTCCAGAGAAAGGGAAGAGTCTAGAAGATTTAAAGGAAACTTAGTTTAATAGCATCCTGTCTGGCAAGAACTCACTTATCAATAGCTGGGGTGTGAAATCCTCATTTCTTTGTTGTTCTATCACTCTAGTCCCCATTTCCCTATTGTCTGTCTGTATAATCTCTGTCTGGTCTGTGATTGTTTCTGTCTGCTGTATAATTAATTTTGTTGGGTGTAAACCAATTAAGGTGGCGGGATATAATTGGTTAGATAAACATGTTACAATACGTTAGGATTGGTTAGTTCAATTTCAGTAAAATAATTGGTTAAGGTATAACTAAGCAGAACTCAAGTTTTACTATATAGTCTGCAGTCAATCAGGAAGTAAGGGGAGGGGGGTGGGAAACTGAAATCATGTTTTGCTAAGGGGGGGAATGGGAACAGGGAATGGGAACATTGACACAGGAAAGACTCTGTGGTGTCAGAGCTGGAAAGAGGGGACATTGAGGAAGGAAATTGGAATCATTGCTTGCTGGAAGTTCACCCCAATAAACAGCGAGTTGTTTGCACCTTCGAACTTCGGGTATTGCTGCTCTCTGTTCATGCGAGAAGGACCAGGGAAGTGAGAGGGTGAAGGAATAAGCCCTCTAACAACAATATGTCAGATACATGATTTTTTTTCTTCAAATGCTCCAAAATTTCACTTGGTCTTAACATTAAACTAACTGGTGTCCTTTGCTTTCCTTTTAGAAGACTGTTTTTATTTGCACTAAATCATTTATTAGAGACCTTTGTCCAAAAAAAGCAATTTAATATAACTGATAAGGATGCTAATCATTCCTCAGATAATTTCTTTAATACTCTGGTGGATTCCACCTGACCCTGATTCTTCAAAGTTCATTTCCCCTACAAAGTGCTTAATTTTTTAATAATTGTGCTACTTCCATCATCTGCTTTTTCCATAGTTAATTGGCAAAAACTGTAGTCTTTCAGCCATTTTTCTGTCAATGGTTCTCCTTCCTTGCTCTAGATATATTTGGCCTAGTTCACTAACGGATTCCTCCAGTTCTACCCCAGATTCTCTCCTGTGCTAATATCCACAGGATGCAAGAGATGATGGACAATCAGGAATCACAGAATCACAGAATATCAGAGTTGGAAGGGACCTCAAGAGGTCATCTAGTCCAACCCCCTGCTCAAAGCAGGACCAATTCCCAGCTAAATCATCCCAGCCAGGGCTTTGTCAAGCCGGGCCTTAAAAACCTCCAAGGAAGGAGATTCCACCACCTCCCTAGGTAACGCATTCCAGTGTTTCACCATCCTCCTAGTGAAATAGTTTTTCCTGATATCCAACCTGGACCTCCCCCACTGCAACTTGAGACCATTGCTCCTTGTTCTATCATCTGCCACCACTGAGAACAGCCGAGCTCCATCCTCTTTGGAACCCCCCTTCAGGTAGTTGAAGGCTGCTATCAAATCCCCCCTCATTCTTCTCTTCTGGAGACTAAACAATCCCAGTTCCCTCAGCCTCTCCTCATAAGTCATGTGCTCCAGACCCCTAATCATTTTTGTTGCCCTCCGCTGGACTCTTTCCAATTTTTCCACATCCTTCTTGTAGTGTGGGGCCCAAAACTGGACACAGTATTCCAGATGAGGCCTCACCAATGTTGAATAAAGGGGAACGATCACGTTCCTCGATCTGCTGGCACTGCCCCTACTTATACAGCTCAAAATGCCGTTAGCCTTCTTGGCAACAAGAGCACACTGTTGACTCATATCCAGCTTCTCGTCCACTGTGACCCCTAGGTCCTTTTCTGCAGAACTGCTACCTAGCCATTCGGTCCCTAGTCTGTAGCAGTGCATGGGATTCTTCCGTCCTAAGTGCAGGACTCTGCACTTGTCCTTGTTGAACCTCATCAGGTTTTTTTCGGCCCAATCCTCTAATTTGTCTAAGTCCCTCTGTATCCGATCCCTACCCTCTAGTGTGTCTACCACGCCTCCTAGTTTAGTGTCATCTGCAAACTTGCTGAGAGTGCAGTCCACACCATCCTCCAGATCATTAATAAAGATATTAAACAAAACCGGCCCCAGGACCGACCCTTGGGGCACTCCGCTTGAAACCGGCTGCCAACTAGACATGGAGCCATTGATCACTACCCGTTGAGCCCGACGATCTAGCCAGCTTTCTATCCACCTTACAGTCCATTCATCCAGCCCATACTTCTTTAACTTGGCGGCAAGAATACTGTGGGAGACCGTATCAAAAGCTTTGCTAAAGTCAAGGAATAACACATCCACTGCTTTCCCCTCATCCACAGAGCCAGTTATCTCATCATAGAAGGCAATTAGGTTAGTCAGGCACGACTTCCCCTTCGTGAATCCATGCTGACTGTTCCTGATCACTTTCCTCTCCTCTAAATGTTTCATAATTGATTCCTTGAGGACCTGCTCCATGATTTTTCCAGGGACTGAGGTGAGGCTGACTGGCCTGTAGTTCCCCGGATCCTCCTTCTTCCCTTTTTTAAAGATGGGCACTACATTAGCCTTTTTCCAGTCATCTGGGACCTCCCCCGATCGCCATGAGTTTTCAAAAATAATGGCTAATGGCTCTGCAATCTCACCCGCCAACTCCTTTAGCACCCTCGGATGCAGCGCATCCGGCCCCATGGACTTGTGCACGTCCAGTTTTTCTAAATAGTCCCGAACCACTTATTTCTCCACAGAGGGTTGGTCACCTTCTCCCCATGCTGTACTGCCCAGTGCAGCAATCTGGGAGCTGACCTTGTGCGTGAAGACAGAGGCAAAAAAATCATTGAGTACATTAGCTTTTTCCACATCCTCGGTCACTAGGTTGCCTCCCTCATTCAGTAAGGGGCCCACACTTTCCTTGATTTTCTTCTTGTTGCTAACATACCTGAAGAAACCCTTCTTCTTACTCTTAACATCTCTTGCTAACTGCAACTCCAAGTGTGATTTGGCCTTCCTGATTTCACTCCTGCACGCCTGAGCAATATTTTTATACTCCTCCCTGGTCATTTGTCCAATCTTCCACTTCTTGTAAGCTTCTTTTTTGCGTTTAAGATCAGCAAGGATTTCACTGTTTAGCCAAGCTGGTCGCCTGCCATATTTACTATTCTTTCTACACATCGGGATGGTTTGTTCCTGCAACCTCAATGTTGCCACTCCATTCTCTGGGCCAATCTATGTTGACCATGGTATAGGCGGGATCTGCTATCTGTTTATAGTTCTCAAGGGATTTTAGACCAGCTGGGACTGGCATAAACCTAGAGTAATGCTGAATCATGCCCATTATCTAAACAAATCTACTGTCACAACTCATCACATTTGTCAAGGCTCCTTCCCCACTCTGAACTTTAGGGTACAGATGTGGGGGCCTGCATGAAAACTTCTAAGCTTAACTACCATCTTAGATCTGGTCTGCTGCCACCACTCCCAATATGCTAATTCCCTTCCCTGGGTAGCCTTGAGAGACTCTTCACCAATTCCCTAGTGTATACAGATCCCAACCCCTTGGATCTTAAAACAAGGAGAAATTAACCATCCCCCCTCCTCTCTCCCACCAACTCCTGGTGGATCAAGATCCAACCCCCTTGGAGCTAAAAAACAGGGAAAATCAATCAGATTCTTAAAAAGAAGGCTTTTAATTAAAGAAAAAGGTAAAAATCATCTCTGTAAAATCAGGATGGAAAATAACTTTACAGGGTAATCAAACTTAAAGAGCCCAGAGGACCCCCCTCTAGCCTTAGGTTCAAAGTTACAGCAAACAGAGGTAAACACTCTAGTAAAAGGTTCATTTACAAGTTGAGAAAAAAAAGATAAAATACCACGCCTTGCCTGGCTGTACTTGCAAGTTTGAAATATGAGAGACTTGTTCAGAAAGATTTGGAGAGCCTGGATTGATGTCTGGTCCTTCTTAGTCCCAAAAGCGAACTCCACCAAAACAAAGAGCACAAACAAAAGCCTTCCCCCCACCAAGATTTGAAAGTATCTTGTCCCCTTATTGGTCCTTTGGGTCAAGTGTCCGCCTTGTTACCTGAGCTTCTTAATCCTTTACAGGTAAAAGGATTTTGGAGTCTCTGGCCAGGAGGGATTTTATAGTATTGTACACAGGAGGGCTATTACCCTTCCCTTTATAATTATGACAACATTCATGCATTTTTCACCTGTTCATGTATATTTATCATATGCTAGGGCACTTGTTATGGCATGCTTGCATATTTACAAAGTGGGGGGGGAGGAGGAGGAAGGGGAACAAAACCTTAGTGCTACATGCAATACACAAACTGTTCTTTATACAGTATCTTTAAAAAAAAACACAAGTGTTTTAAAAATGCATTATTCAGTTTCTAAATGTGAAATGTTATGTCAAGTCCTGTCATCAACATCAGGAAATAAATGATTATTGCATCTAAAATATGCCTAAAAATTGAGACTGTGTGCAGAAATTAAATGATTATTTTAAAAAAGGAATGATAAACCATCTTGAAGAAAAATCTAGAGAGTTCTGTCTCACTTACTTTCCTGACCAGAGTATTTGGACAGTTAAAACTATAATGCTAGATGATCTCCAGAGAGAGTTTTTTTTTTTTTTTTTTTTTTTTTTTTTTTAAGACTAAGACGGCAATTCACTGGCAGAGGAACTAGCAGAGAATTGTGTTGGGAATATTCCAACAGTGAGTTTCACCTGTTGGATTATTTCAGCATTCCAAGTCACAAACTCCAAGGAATTTACTTTCCTCTTGAACAGTTTGTGTCTATTTTTTGGTAATTTTTAAACAATCTCACTATCCTGGTTAGTGTCGTATGTTCCCTGTTAATCTTACCAACATGTGGACAGCTCATGGAATTTACCAAAACTGATATTTTAGCGGTTTAAGCTGAAGAAAATATATTTTTAGTTAAGATAGACCAAGTAAAATATAATCAGGAGTGGTATTGTATCTTTTTAAAACAATTCTATTTTTATGCATTGTGAACATACTCAGACCTGGATAATTATAGGCCTGTCAGCCTAACATCAATCCTGGAAAAGATAATGGAGCAGCTGATATGAGACTTTATTAATAAAGAATTAAAAGAGAGTAACGTAATTAATGCAAATCAACATGGATTTATGGAAAATAGATCCAGTCAAACTAAAAAAAGATTTCATGAGATCTCAGGTTTGGTTGATAAAGGTAATAGTGTTGACATAATATATTTTGACGTGGTACTGGATGACATTTTTATCAAAATCCTAGAACAATATAAAATTAACATGGCACTCATTAAATGGATTAAAACTAGCTAACTGATAGTTCCCAAAATGTAATCATAAACAAGGAATCGTCATCAAGCGGGTATATTTCTAGTGAGGTCCTACAGGGATCGGTTCTTGGCCCTATGCTATTTAACATTTTTATCAGTGACCTGGAAGAAAACCAAATCATAGACAAAGTTTGCAGATGACACAATAATTGGAAGTATGGTAAATAATGAGGACAGGTCACTGATGCAGAGCAATCTGGATCACTTCGTAAACTGGGTGCAAGCAAACAATACACATTTCAGTATGATTAAATGTAAATGTATACATCAAGGAACAAAGTATGCTGTCCATAGTTACAAAGTGGGGAACTGGAAAGTAGTGACTCTGAAAAAGATTTGGGGATTATGATGGATAATCAGCTGAACACAAGCACCCAGTCTGACGCTGTGGCCAAAACAGCTAATGTGATACTGCGATGCATAACTAAGGGCTGGTCCACACGGGGGCGGGGGATCGATCTAGGAAACGCAACTTCAGCTACGAGAATAGCGTAGCTGAAGTCGATGTTTCCTAGATCGAACTAAGTTTACTTACTGAAGCTCCACGCGACGCAGGCAAGCTCCCCCGTCGACAGTACTTCCTCCTCTCAGCGAGCAGGAGTTCCGCAGTCGACGGGGGAGCGCTTCTGGGATTGATTTATCGCGTCCAGATGAGACGCGATAAATCGATCCCAGAAGATGGATCTCTACCCGCCGAATCAGGCAGGTAGTGTGGACCTACCCTAAGGCACTCTCAAGTAGTAGAGAGATTATAATACCTCTTTCTGGCACATGTATTTAGTTCTGGTGTCCACACATCAAAATGGATGTTGATAAATTGGAGAGGGTTCAGACAAGAGCCAGGAGAATGATTAAAGGATTAGAAAAATATGCCTTATAGAGGTACACTCAAGGAGCTCCATCTATTTAGCTTAACAAAGCAAAGGGAAGCTTAAGGGGTGACTTGTTTACAATCTATAAGTATCTACATGGGGAACAAGTATTTAATAATGGCCTCTTCAATCTAGCAGATAAAGGTATCGCACTATCCTATGGCTGGAAATTGAAGCTAGAAAATTCAGACTGGAAACAAGATGTACATTTTTGACAGGGAGAGTAATTAATCACTGACAATTTTTAAATCAAGACTGGATGTTTTCCTGCACAAAAGATCTGCTCTAAGAATTATTTGGGCAAAGTTTATGGCCTCTGTTATATAGGAAGTCAGACTAGATGATGACAGTGGTCCCTTCTGGAATCTATCTATAAGTTATGTACACACACATACACAGAGTATGCAATAAAATAATCCAACATGTTTTTGTAGCCATATTCCGTGGTGATGGGCAATATACAAGAACCTAAACACAATATGAGTAGGATTGATCTCTATTTTCATCCTCCTGATGGTTGTCAAGAAAGGTAATATTCAATTTATTCAAACCCACTGTCATTAACTACACCGGGTCTCATTCACTGGTTTATTGAAGTGTAATTCAATTAACTTCAATGGAGTAAGAGCAGTGTAAACCTGGACCAATGCAGTGGAGAAATCAGGCCCATATTTGGTCAAATCGATATATCTAACAAATCCAGCAGCTAGTTCATTGAACAATCAGACAATGATTGTTATTAAAAAGTCAACATTTAGCAATATTAGCCAGTTGCCAGGTATTTCCATTCTAAAAGTAGGAAAACCAATGGTATCTTAGACATGGGAGAAGGTGAGAGTTGCACGTCTTCGAGGAGGCACAATTGATTCAGATGCTCTTATCGGGCAATCTCCTTCCACTGGAACATCCAGCCCATTCAATAGTCTGAAGCAGAGGTTGAGATGTGCAGCCACAACTCCCTGCCCCCTTTGAGGTACTGTGCATCCCTGCAGTCTCAAAGAGGAAGCAGTCCCTACAGTCACTCAAGCATAGGAGTTGCTATTATCCCTGGTCTTCATGTAAGGTGCATAAGGTAGTGGAAGATTCCCTGAGCCGTCTTCTCTACACAGCACCTACAAAAAGGTCCATCATAACCTGTCTCATTTTGTGGGCAAACACTGATTTTATTAGTCATTTAAAGGTTGCTCTATGACACATACCATAATATCTGAGTAGCTCACATATTAGATATTAAGGAATTTATCTTCGCATCAACTATTCCTGAGCAGAAATTTATTGTGAATGATTTGAGGAGCACTTTGCATTACTCTTGTAATTATTCCATTATGTAAGTTACTCAGTTCCATATTTGTATTGCTTACATTTTATTAATGTCAGTGGAGTGCCCCTTTTTTTGCTAAGGCACCTCACTTTCCCTTGTCTTTACTACTCTTTGGTGCTGATAAATGTCATTCAACAATGCTGCAAACTTCCCCAAAACACACACACACACACACACACACACACACACACCCCTAAACATGTAAACTTGATCTGAACTTCTACAGGGTACACTTATTTGCATGTTTCCTTTCTCTAAAGACCTATGGCAGTCACTGCAGTTCAAGTACTATGCTCACCTTTATGGCAGAAAACCACAGTTTAAAATGCTCAGACAATGTAAAATGGCTGAACAGATTTTCCTCAAACTTCTCAAACTTTTCAAACGCTTTTATTTCATGGATAAAACCCATATGAGATGTATTTATGTATGACTGAACTTTAATGAAATGTTTGGGATCTCTCTGTTTGTTTATACCATTTTTTTTACTTTTAATATATGCATAACATTCACGTAAACTGTCAGATTAAGAAAAACAAAAGCCTGAAGGCATTACCAAATTAATTTGCAATTTGTACAGTAGAGCATCAAAGAAAGTGCTTTCCAGTAGTAATTACAAAGCAATTATTGGCAAAACTAATCCATCATTAAAAATAGTATAGACAATCTTGTGCATTATTTTTGAGTGGCATCTTTATATGAAAGGTATTAAGAGCACTTTGCATTACTCTTGAAAACACTTCTATTATGTAAGTCACTTATTTATCTTAAGTATGATTTATATATTTTAATTTAGTTTCCTCTTTAGTTTCCCCTTTTCTCTATTTTTGCTGTATTATATATAGAAAACTCTTGGGCTCTGATGAAATTTCATTCAAGAATGCTTTAGACTTCCACAAAACACAACCTTCCTACATTATTGGCAAGCTGTATGTATGCTGACTCAGATATACATTTAATCATCATTGTTCTCTCTTTGCTCTTTCCGAAGAAATATCTCATTTTCTTATGAATCTCAACATCCAGAAATTTGCTGCCAAGAAGCAGACAACTTAAATGATGACAGCTGAAATCAAAGCAAATCCTCTTGGATATAAATTCCACTTTGTGCATGTCTCTATAATGAAATGAATAGTGTTAAACAGATACAGTGAAACTATTCCATTGCTGTTCAATCTGGGACTTCACTGAGTGATGTTCAGATGCAGATTTGATGATACTGGTTGTGCCATACAACATAACAGGGCTGAACACAAGAAGGTGCTTCTGAAAGCAAGCACACCAGAACAACAACAACAACGAGACCTAGCCCTCATTTGATATATAGGATGAAAGAAGTGACTTCCAATCACTACTGACTTCAATTCAACCAGTCAACTTGGAGGTCTTCATCATGTCACCTAGAGGGAAATCACTAGTGTCAGAAGTTGTCTACATAGGCATGAAGAGAAGGTATGCCAAGTCTTACAAGCCTATGATAACCAGAAACCTTCTAGAGCAGAGATTCACAAGTTATGATCCACATAACACTTGTGGGTGATGCATGGATTGCTGGCTCTTTCTCCTTATTAAAATGACAGCTAAAATATATTTGGCACTTTCCTAATATTACTTTTCCATGTAAGCAGTTGTCACAGGTAGAGCTGGGTGATTTTTTTGTTTGTTGGCAAATAGAAAGCCCACATAAAAATGTGGGTTTTTTGAGGGAGGGGTGGGGGGAAATAGTTTCAGGACTGAGGCACCATTCACAAAACAGCCGGAGGAGGTGACGGCGCTGCTGCCTCCCTTTTAAGCTTTAGTCCAACGGTTAGGGCAGTCATCTGCCACATGGGGAAGACTGATTCAGTCCCCCCGCAGGCTGATATAGAGAAGGGACTGGGTCTCCCACATTGAAGGACAGTGCCCCAGTCTCTGGGGTATAGGATATTCTGGATCTCTCTCAGTCTCTCCTGTTGAAGTTGTTCCACTGTGTATAAATAATTAAATAGCAACTAGAGCAGAAACATGAACTTGGGTCTCCCACTTCCCAGACAAGTGCCCTAACCACCAGGCTAGACAGTCCTTCTCACTATCTGCCTCGGCCCCAGTGACCTTCTTCAGAAAGACGTAAGGGATAAATCAAGCTTCTATTATGCTTTGGGTTTCTGTGTTTTTTAAAATCTTGGTGGCAGGAGAATGAAAATTCCACTTCTTTAAACAAAATCACATTTGACAGTTCTTCATCAAGGGCAGAAGGAAAAATGACAGCCTAGATGGGGAATAAGCAGCATTTATGCAGGCATAGTCATTGCATTTCTTAAATTGCAAAAACTGACACTTTAAATTATTTTAACCATTAAAAGTAACTGAACAGGATAGCTAAGACCACAAAAAATTAATAGGGTGAAAAAACAAAGAAAACTTGCTGAAAGCACAAAGACTGATCAGCCTTTCTCTGAATTAACTCCTCAAAATGGTTTCACTGATGATTTAAAATAGAGTGACTGTGAAAAGGGTAAGATCAAGTCAGAATTTCAATATTTGTTCTCTATTTTCCCATTTGAATCAAGTTTTATTTTTGGAATAGAAGAAACTATTCAAAATGCAGGACTTTAGCTCAAAAAGACACTCTATAACTCATTTTATTATGCTCCACCTTTCAAATCTGGAAACAGTGTTATTTTCTCCAAAACTTGCCTCACAAGTTGTATTAGACTTTTCTTTCATATTTCTAAAGATGGTGTTTGAGATTCATTTTGGGGGATGTGGGGGTGGAATCAATCCTCCATTTAAACTGTCTATTTTTGTTCTGCTGACATTAAAGTTATCATCATATAAAAAAAAAGTTATTTCTGAACAATAGGGGGCGAACCTCTGCATACCACTGAATACCAAGCACAAAACTTTGAATGAAAAAAAGATTGAAAATGCAAATATAAATAAATGTAACTCTGGGTATTTAACAATGAACAAAAGAGCTCTGAAATCCTAATGAAACATTTAAAAAAATCCATCCTTTCCTTAACAAGGCTCTGGAAGTTCCAACATTATAATGCTTTTTTCATTTCTTTACAGATTTTCAAGGAAATAAACACATTTTAATGAAACGGCATAGATTTAATAACTATGATCTAAAAAGACTGATGTCTTCTCAATTGGATATTTTAAAAGAGGTGTTTTCTTGTCTCAAATGAAGTCTACAAATATTTTGAAAGTGACAATATGAAACAGCACATTAGGATAGGGTTGCCAACTTGGTAATATTTAAAAAGAAGGAGTGCCGGAACCTCCGCTGCCCTGCCTCTTCTCCCTGAGGCTCCACCCCTCTTCTTTCTCCTGAGGCCCCGCTCCCATCCACTCCTCTTACCCCCTCCCCCATAGCTCACTACTTTTCCCCTTCCACCTCCCCGCCCGGGTCAGGAAGGACTTGCCTGCAAGCTAGGGCCAGGAGCTGGAGCCACCCGACACAGGTAGGAGATGGCCCCAGCTGAATAGGGGCTGGTGCGGGTGATGACCCGGCGCCTCCCCATCTCCAGTAACCGGACACTGGGTATCGGGTCAGTCAATCGGACCAGACACTGTCGGGTCCCCTTTTCAATCAGACTTTCCCGTCAAAACCCGGCATCTGGCCACCCTACATTAGTGTCATTAGTTCCACAGAATGTCCCTCAGGAAGTCGTATAATCATCTGGTAACTAAAGCAGAAAGTCCATTCTGTGGCAATACCTATGCTATCAGATACAACAATTAGGGAAACAATTTTAATAATCTCTTCTATAGACTGCATGCACTTCTCTAGTATGAAGCACACAAAGAAAAAAGGGAGTAAAAAAGAAGCAAAACAAGAGATGTGTTGGAGCAGAGAGGCCCCACAATAGCAGAGAAGAGGTTAAAAAGAGCCTGTGGGTCCATCTAGCCCCACCCTGCTATGCCTGCAGCCAGTGCGAAGCCTGGAAGGGGAATTAAAGGAGAAAACCTAGCTCAGTTCAGGTCTGACTGGTGAGGAAACAGAATGGAGCTCTGCCTCCCTGAAGGGAGCTTTGCTGGTGGAGAAACAGGCCTGATAGCCAGGACAGCCACTGGCAAAGAAGTGCTTAGCCCTCAGGAGAAAGCAATGCTCAACTCAAACAGTTTAGGAGAGTGGGGATCACCCCATAGTGAGTTGACTTTAGTTTTTGCTGGAGAACATTTTGGAGCTTAGTTCCTCCTGACCCCTGAAGGGATTACGACTGTAGGAGAGCCCCAATGGACACAGGGGACTGAGACTTTCTCGCACCCCTCTCCTCCCATGGAGATCTGCAGCCATGTTAAGATGCCAAGAAGGTCCACAAGGGGGCTCTATTTCAGCCATTCCATTACAAGAGTAAACTGTAAAAAGGATTAAAGGTGGGGTAGCCTCTGAACCCATGGATGTGGGGAGTCTGAGTCAATGCAGCAAACTCCTCCTGCCCTAGAAGACACCCCAAATGAGTAGAAGGTGGTGGGACTTTAGGAGGTTAGGAGATGCTGGTCGGGATATGAGAGGTAGCAAATGGGAGTGGGAGTATTTACTTTAAAGAGCAGCATTTCCACCTTAAAATTCAGCAGCAGTTAGTGCTGCAGGTGTTAACCTCTTCTCCATGTAGTCTGCTCACAGAGGGAGTAGGGTAAAGGCACCGTCAGCACATGGTGGCATGACTCCTAAAAAATACTTGTGCTACTGATGGGTGAGAGAACCTAGAGAGCCAGGTGGACATCTATATAGCTGCAAATTATTTCCCCTGCAGATGTATAAGAATCTAGGGGGGCTGTGAGGCCACCATCTCTGACTCTTCCATTTCCCCAAAACTTCTCTCCTCTGAAGGGAGCATGGGAAGGAAATTCCATGAGGCAAACTGCATCTTGAGCCCTTTGTCTCCTAGCTTTTACCACAGGAGGGTACAATAAGATTCTGTGTTCCTAAATCACTGCAGGCAGATACACACATTTGAAATGTCTGCTAAAACTAAAATATTGATCTATTCATACAATTATAAGGATCAGGCTTGAGTCTAAATCTCACAATGAAATTTTTAAATCCCTTTCATGCTACTAGAGGTTTAGTGAGTTGGAGGACTGTCTAATCTGTAAACAGGTTAAAAATATATATGTATCATAGTGTTGTTTTGGACCCCAGGATACAACAATTACTTTCTACAGCATCCAACTTTGACATTTACTCACTGTGGAAAAACGTGTACTGCTTTTTGAAATAGGTTTTTTGCACTCTAATCTCACCACAAAGCACTTAAGACTCTGAAGGTATCAGTGAAAATAAAATAGAACAATGCTGAATAGACAATCAAGTAACAAAACACTCTTGCTAAGTTTGAACATATGCGTACACAAATGTGCGTGCGAAGGCATATATGAGCTAATAATTGTATATACCCCAGCCATCTCTGTATCAAGCTGTTAAATCCTAGGCAAAAAAAAAAAGTGTTTATGAGTCTCAGAAGGCAAGAAATACAATGCAAGTGGCACAGGCATGAAAGTGTATTAAACCTTACCAAGACCCTTCAGAGGTAGACTACAGAAAATTGCATCATCAGTGTAATGTTAGGTAGAGCTGGGTTGTTATGCAAAGCAAAAATATTTTTATTACACTTCACTTAAGATATGTTTGCAAAGGAAATAAGGTAAGTTTTAAAATTCTCACACTGCAGGCATTATATGCCCCTGACATATTATAAGGAGAAAACATTAGGGTCAAAACAGTCTCTTTCTTTGGTCAGAACTAAGGCTAGCTGGAAAACCTGAATTCGCTTTTCAAAAAAATTGAGATATTGAAGTTTGTTTGTGTTCTGATGTGAAATTAAAATGAGACTTTTCTTTCCTTCTTTCTTGTGGAAAAACAGAGACCCACAGACCCACTCCAGAGTTGTCCAGTGGTTAGGACAGGCTCTTGCCTGGCATATGGGAAAAGGAGGTTCTGATTCAGACAGAGCAGGACTTGAAACTGGTCTCCCACATAACAGGCAAGTGCCCGAACCACCAAGTTATAATGTTAATCTCTCCTGTTGGAGCTGTTCCACTTTATAGAAATAATTAAATATTCATTCAGCCAGAGGGTGAGAGACGGACTCCACAGTCTGGAAGTTACAGTACTCAGATAGGCGAGACCCATGTTCAAATTCTTGCTCCAAACTCAGGCAGAGAGAAACCAGGTCTCCCGCATCCCAGATGAGTGCCCTAACTACCGGGCTTTTGGTTATTCTGGTATCTCTCTGGTTTTGAGAAGAAATTCCATCCTGGACCAGAGAAACATTCCAATGAAAGTTTTGTCAAAACCAATGGATTTTAATTAACATTTTCAGTTTTGACATATCATTATTTTCCAACCAAAAACCCCCACAACCCATGTCAAAAAAACTCCCAGTCAGCTCTAGATGGGACCTGAGGGACAGCACTTCCCTTTGCTTCATGTCAGAGAAAGATCCCACACATCCTCCACCAGGAAGAATGGATAAGAGTTGTGACTCACAGGTTCTGTGGCTGGATCCCCTGCTACTTCCACTGGGACTGGAAGGAAACTGCATCCCCCAAAAGAAGAATTAGCATTCACAAAGTTTCCATTCCCCTAAGCCAGTTGTTCCCATGTTGAGGAACATGGCGCTCTTTTGCAGTTCTTACACATATTTTTCAGTAAAGATTCAACAAGTCATATTGCATCAAAGAAATGTATCATACATTTTCTGGGGACTAGAGGGATTTTGCTGATTAGATAATACTTTATGAATATAATGTACACACACTTTCTACTTAGGTGAGAGTACTTAATTATCTGACAGAACCTTAACTCAATTCTCAAACAGCTGTATGAACTCACAAGATTTGGGAATTTTAAAAATGAGTTTCTGTACATTAAAGCGACTGAATGTCGGGCAGATGGCTCATATATCAAATGGTTGTCTGGTGCCATGGGATGTGCAATTCTGCAAAGTGTTAGCTAAATTATTCTCTCTGATTCACGAGAACAATGCCCAGGGCCTTCAATGGAAGCCCTGAAAGAATGTCTGCAGGGAAAGTTTAAGTTCAATGACATTTTAAGTTTACAGCAAATGGAAGACCTTAAGTACTTCTAAGGTACTTATTTAAGTGTGGAACTTGCGTATTATATCAATTGGATTATCTAATTTGTAGTTGCTCAAATACCATTTGCTCAATTTTGAAATCTGTAAACAGGAATACCATGTTAGGTGGTAAAGACCCTGAAAAATCCATGTTAGACGTCTGGTTTTCCCTATATACCCAGAAGGTGTCATCACTGCTCCACAGAGGTTTGGTAAACAGCATTTATTTTTACCTAGAAGCTAAAATGCTTAGTTTTTAAAGGAAGAGGCTCTCACAATTGACAATGAGCAATACTATGTTCACGTCCTAAACACTCAAATAGTCTGAAGTAGATTCCATTTAAAATAAGAAAATCACATGTAAATTGGATGATGAACCAGACTATAGCATTGACCTTTCAATTCTTCAAAACTAGACCTGAAGACAAGTATAAAGCACAGCAGACCACTGAGCCTTTGCAGATCTTAATGCAGGATTGGAGCCTTAAGGTGTAATTTTAGAATGAGGGGATGTTATAACACTGTCTGCAGCAAGTCAACATGTCTGAATTTTCAAGGAGATTTAAAAATACCTTCTCCGGAAGCCACTCATAATAAATGGGGAAACCTAGTATAATTAAATATAATGATGAGCTAATCCTTGGAGGAAAAAATATCTTTGACTGATCCCACCAGGAAAACCTTGATAATCTCACTAAATCCTTTATATTTGCTTTTCTTTATTATCTCTAAAGTCATATGGCAACAGTGGCAGGCATAGCTGTTTAGACCTATTCTTTACACTACAGAGTATCATGTAGGGCTAAAAGGATTTAGGAGCACCCACTTACATGTAAACAGGAATATATGTTTTTTAAAGAGTGTATGTAGCTATAGTTAGGGTGTCTCCCCAGCCCAGGAGGTATTAATGCCAAGCCCAGAGTCTGTTCAGGCCCTTTCTTCTGGGTACATTTATTGGTTGCACTGACAACCTTTAGTAACCCCCAAAATAAAACAGTTCAACATAAGCCCAACGGCTTCTTTCCCACTGACTCAGAGGCTCCCTTCTCAGAGCCTCCCTGCCCCATGGCCTACCACAGGAGTCAACCGGTTTCCTGTAAATCCCATCACCCACCCTTCCAGCCTCCATAGGAATCAGATGCTCATCAGTCAGTCACCTCATCCCTTTCTAGCAGGATCTGATAATCCCCTCTACAAAGTCCAAACACCATTTTTTGAAGTGCCTCTGCTTCTGAACAGAGCTTGCTGGCCTTTGAAGGGAAGACTAGCCTGCTACAACAAACATATGTATGTTTTACATAATATTGGGCAATACACTTTCTAAATACTTTTGTGAATGGATCACTTTCCCTTCCAGTGTGCACAGAGGTGCATGAGGTAGGATCAATGTCCTCCTAAAATCCTGGCTGTACACTTATGGGCAAGGAATATTAGTAACTCATCTACGCAGACTGCAGAAAGAAGTGACTCACAGTCATGCCCAGCTATCTTCCCTCAGTGGATCAGAGATCCCATGCAGTATGCAGCCGCACCAGAGAAAATTAGTCAAAATGTTGACATAAGAATTTAAGAATATAAGAACATAAGACTGGCCATACTGGGTCAGACCGAAGGTCCATCTAGCCCAGTATCCCATCTTCCAACAGTGGCCAATGCCAGGTGCTTCAAAGAGAATTAACAGAACAGGTAATCATCCAGTGATTGATGACCTACCATATGGGGTAGATTCAACCACTCACTCATATGATTAAACCAAGCCCATCAAAAACCAAGCAGAAATTTAAAGAACTACTGTGAAAATTAGTCAAAATGGTTTAGCAATCATTCTAACAGCAAATAAGATTTTCATGGATTTTCATCAAACATTTTCAGATTTTTGAAAAATTGTTCCCAGTTTCAAAAACAAGAACATTTTCGTACTGGGAGATCTTGGCAGACCAGTAAAGTGCCTGAAACACTACTGCTTATTGCTAAAAGTAGGCAAGTTAGCAGGCCATAAGTGGGCCTGTGTAGCAGCCTTAGCATGACCGAGTCAGGAGGGGAGGGGGGTTGGGTGCCACAGAAAAGGCAGCTTGACCCCGCGTCCTTTCTGATGAGATCTCTGTTGAAATTGCTGAGATATGCATTTTAGGAAAACAGGAAGCTTGCCTATGTGTGCCCTCAGGGATGTGTCTGTTAGGGCTTCAAGGCATTCAAACTCTGAAAAAAACACATCTGGCTCATTGATGATCAGAAGGAAACCTCTTGCTTAACCTTTGAAATTGCTTGCTTATCAAGTTTTATTTGAGTGATGTGTTATTGTAATACTAATGAATAAATAAGGGAAGAAAGTTTGGGGTAGCTGTACTCTTCAAGGACTCTCCCCTCTGGACACATCTTGTGGTCCCCACCGGCAGATGGAAGATTGGCCATCAGAAGACTGCCGCTGTGCCACTCGAGAGGCACACCCAACTTTAGTAATTATTGAGGGTCGGGGGTGTTTTACTAACCTGTTGCGGACGTGTGTAAGTGCTTGAGACTAAGTAAAGTATATCTTTAAGTGAGAGCACTTTTGTGTTGTCCTGTTTGTGCCAGCCATCTATCTGTTGGACGGCCATGTCTCCCTTGATTTATTTCCTGACACCACCTCATACAGCGTAAAGTTACCAGGAGTTTCGGGTTGAAAGAACCCCAGATAACAATTTTGACCAACACAAACCTCCTTTTGTTACCAACATTTTAACCAGCTCTACTTGTTGTTTATTGCTTATATGACAGATCTTCATAAAACTATATTGGGTATTTCCCCAATTTTTCAAACACTGATTTTTGGGAAGGCCTTCAACTGACATTTGAGAAACCACACTACCCAAAATACAAGATCTAAGAACAAAAATTAACTTTGGAAAACTCCTTGGATTTAACAAGAACTTTGTGAAATTAAATGAAGAAAGACAATTTGTCTTTGGGCTGATAAATTTAGTAGCTTTGAACCTGTAATCTGGCTGCAATGTGGACAGTACAAAACTGTTACAAAAGATCTATACATAGCAAAATAAATGTATCTGGGTGGGTTTCAAACATGTATTTACAAAGAAACACACCTAGCTAATTTGTCAGAAATTACTGAACTTTGCTGCTAGCTGTAACCTATTGTCAAAGATGACTTTCATGTTTACTCTTCCTCAGCCCAATAGCTAGCAAGCACGTTAAGGGTGCAATTGCTTGTAAACTATGACATTTAACAAATCTAAATTTAAAACTTGATATTTTGACCCAAGGAAATGGGCTGCAAACAACTGCAAACACATTCATTTTTTATCATTCAACCTTCGAGAACCTGTACAGTCACCTTCACATAAAAGATTTTCATTAGAAACTATTATTAAATACAAACCTGCCAACCAAAAGGAAGCCATTTTTGTCCACAATGGAGAACATTCAGCTTCCCCCAACACTTCCTTTAAAGTCCTGTTATGGTGGTAAAAGGGTGTGACGTTTGGAGTCCACCCACAAAACCCCAGCCAGAGTGCTTTTTGCAGAACACTGCTACCAGCTGTGTCAACTTACACCAGCTGAGGACCTGGCCCTTAGGTTAAAAACATAGCTTAGCTCGCAAGTGGACATGAATTTTAGCACATTCATCCTTGCTCATTTACACAAAACTCACAAAATCACTACAAATTTGGTCCAAATTACAGGTCTTTCCTCAAGAGTAGATGAAGACTGGAGCAAAAAAAGATGATGCAAACTCAGATGAGCATTACCACCATATCTAGCTATTATTCCCTAGCAATCCAGTTCTGTTAGTTTTATTTCTCATGAAGACCAATTTACACACTCTTTAAACATCTATAAAGAATGGTTGTTAACATTAGGGGTACATACTGTAAGACTTCACTACCACACAGATTTTTTTTATGGCAAACTTCCAGCTATCTTTAATGGATATATTGAGAATGTTGGCCTATCACATATGCTTTTTACCTGGTTTGAAAATCCACTATGACAAAATGGACTACAGAGGGGGAAAGGACAAAGACACCGGAATTTAATATTTTCTAATGGCCCGATTCTGTTCTCAGTTACATCAACTACTAAAAGCATCTATGTGGAGGAACTCACTGGATTCAATGAATTTATTCTAGATATACACCAGAGTAATAGGAGATCAGAGTATGGCAGTAAGTAAATTGCATGGGAATCTCAGAACAAGTATTCTGTACATTCTATAGACGAGGGTTTAGGTCTCTTAGTCAAGGACTCAGCCTAGTCCACTTGGCCTGCACAGTGCTTTTGACAATTGTTTCAGATGTTCAACAAGAACAGTTCCTTCACCACTTTCAGCAAATTGCTCTCTACGACCTTTTGAAAGATAAAACTCAATAATTATACAATGATAAACTGAAAAAATGATTAAGGTTCCTACCAGCTGACTGCTAGATCATGGACTTTTAAAGTGCTGCTCAGCCTGTATACTCCAGATTTCAATGGCCGGGTGCATTCCTTGGCACGAGCAAGATAAGGGTTCACTTGAGTATCTATGGGAAATTCTGAATCCTAGGAAAAAAGAGAAGTATTAATTCTTGAGATTACTGCACAAGTTTGTGTAACAAATTATTTATCAATTTATTTTTGCATGTATACAGTTTTGTCTATTTTTTCCATTGCTCACTATTGGTTCTTTAGCATTGCTTCTAGTAAACTGCAGTCAGCCTCCAATCCTGCAAACACTAATGCATGTACTTAAAGCTAAGTACAAGTATGTTTGCAGCATTGGTGTCTATAAATGATAACACTGAGTATACTCAAAGACCTAATTATTTGTTTTTTCAATGCGTGTTCCACGGAGCATATTTCTGAAGCAATGTTAGTTGTTAAAAGTAGCCCAAACTCCATCCTTCTTTAAATCTGAAGACTACACCGCTCAACACAGTAGTACGTTTTCAAAGTACGATGCACATGTACATGTGAATACTGTGAAATATAATGGAAAATGATGACCAAGTTCTGCTGTCATTTATACCCAGGCAATGTTACTGAAGTTTATGCAAGTATATGAATGTAAATAAAAGGAAGAAATTGTTCTCGTGCTTTAATTAAAATAGCCATTTATGAATCTGCTGGTGGCGGCATGTATGGGGCTGAAAAGTGAAATTTGTTAAGCCAGCAGCATAGCAACACAATATAAAATTTAACCAAAATTCTACATGCCATAAATACTAGTTTCATAAACCACAGGGTGAACATCAGAAGAAAACTTGTTATGCAACATGTTGTTGTTTAACCAATAGAAATCTTTTTAGTTTGTTTAGCCAGCACTACAGCAAGAAGTTTGATATTGCTAATTTGCTAATTTAAAAACCCTGGATTCAATCTAAGGTTGCCAACTTTCTAATCGCACAAAACCGAATACCCCTGCCTCACCCCCTGCCCCGCCCCTTCTCCGAGGGCCCTCCCCCCACTCGCTCCATCCGCTCTCCCTCCGTCGCTTGCTGTACCCCACGCTCCAGGCTGGGGTACGGGGGGTATGGGCTCTGGATTGGAGGTGTGGACTCGGGGGGAAGGGATGAGAGGGCTGAGGTGCAAGAGGGGGCTCCAGGCTGGGACATGGGTGGCATGGGCTCTGGGCTGGGGGTGTGGGCTCTGGGGTGGGGTTGGGGATAAGGGGTTTGGAGTGCAGGAGGGGGCTCTGGGCTGTGGCAGGGGGTTGGGATGCAGGGGGGTGTGTGAAGGCTCTGGCAGGGGATGTGAGGTCTGGAATGGGGCCAGGGATGAGGGGTTTGGGGTGCAGGCAGGCGCTCAGGGCTGGGCAGGGGGTTGGGGTGTTGGAGGGCTGCGAGGTGCAGGCTCCGGGAGGGAATTTGTGTGTGGGAGGGGACTCCGGGCTGGGGCGGGGATTGGGGTGCAGGAGGGGGCCTGGGGTCCCAGCAGTGCTTACTGCGGCTCCCAGGAAGCGGCCATCAGGTCCCTGCACCCCCTAGGTTCATGGGCGGACAGGGAGGCTCCGTGCAGGGCCTTTGCTCTCGCAGGCATCATCCCCACAGCTCCCATTGGTCACGGTTCCCAGCCAAAGAGAGCTATGGAGCCGGCACTCAGGGCAGGGGCAGCGCGCACAGCCTCCCTGGCTGCCCATGTGCCATGGGTCTGCAGGGACCTGGCGGCCGCTTCCGGGAGCCATGTGGAGCCAGGGCAGGCAGGGAACCTGCCTTAGCCCAAGGCCCACACTGTGCCGCCGACCAGACTTTTAATGACCAGGTCAGCGATGCCGACTGAAGCCACCAGGACCTTTTCGACTGGGCATTCCAGTCAAAAACCGGACATCTGGCAATCCTAATTCAGTCCGGCACTGTAGCAAACTCATTTTCAGACAAATGTGACTTTAAACCACCTTTACACTTTCCCCAATCTTCAACCAATATTGTCTCCAGTGTAATTTAGAGCTGCATATGGGCTATAATTTGCGCGCTGGCTAAAGCAGTCCTACTTATGCTGTTTACTTTTTACTTACTCCTGTTCATTTATTTTTTGGGGAAATTAGGTCATTTATTTTTTAGGCACCAAGGGCCAGATTTGCAAAGGCATGTCAGTGCCTAAAGATGCAGGTAGCTTCTTTTGAAAATCCCAATAGGAGTCTAAGTGGGTTAGGTGCCTGAATCCACTGAAATCAATGGAATTTAGAAACCTAATCTACTCAGACACTTCTATAATTCCCACTAGGCACCTAAATATCTTTGAAAATCCATCCGTAAGGCCCTGATCCAAAGCCCATTGAAATTAATGGAAAGAATCCAACATCGACCTTAATGGGCTTTCAATCAGATCCTTAAATATAGTGTTATAGATACCTATCTTTCAGCATCCAAGTCTGAACTTTTTGGCAGACATTTAGATTGTATGTGCAATTTGTTATAAAGCAAAGATACCACAGGGATGATAAATACTTAGATTAGACTAATCTGCATTGTATTAGACAACCAGTATGGAATTGTACTATAGAGATGGGCTCAAACTGCACAACCAGGACTGGATTTCAAATGCCCAAATGTTCCACGGTGTTTAGATTACGGATTTAGGTCTGACCATCAGACAAATGGGACCAGTAGCAAAATTTTAACCTGACACAGATTTCAAACATTAGAAGGGTTAAGATGTGTTGAGCCAGGGATTTTGTCTAAGACCATCCTTAGTAATAAATTTGTTTTTTAAACAACTACCAGAAAAATAAAAAAGTATTAATATCTAGTCATCAGAAAAGCATATTTTTCTTAATCTAGGACAATACTGATAAACAGTGGATATGTCTCTATTTCCATATGGTTTTACAACATCACTTCTCTGATCAATGTAGACTCTTAAAAGTTTTCTAAAGATTAATCAACCAGCTAGAAGTTTTTATTACCTGCTCTAATAAGCCTGGCTACATGGGCTTTATTAAAAACAGATTGTCATTTAAGAAGGTCAGGAGAGTACTAATCTTATACAATATACATTAAGGACTTAAAAAAAAGTCCTTGTATCCTTAAAGGAATTCTAAATATTCAGCTGACTGTACATGTTTGCAACATTCCCAAATACACTGTTGAAAATAAGTTTCATACAGAAGATTAATTTACAGTGTTCTTTAAAATTCCCATCACCCAATCAGATTAAGAATGGAATAGGATCCATACATTATCTGAGTATGCGCAGATAGCAGGGATACAGACATTCTTTTTAGTGTTTGCACTAGTTCTTGAACTCAGTCAAGATTAAATTGAAGGAATAAGCATAGGACAATTAAATTCCAAAACTGCAGAATATTAGGAGGGTATTTTAATTCACATTTTAAAACCTCTCTATAATTCATGTTTCT
Organism: Chrysemys picta bellii; assembly: GCF_011386835.1. Lineage (NCBI taxonomy): Eukaryota > Metazoa > Chordata > Testudines > Emydidae > Chrysemys > Chrysemys picta. The sequence goes on along the minus strand of NC_088801.1, from coordinate 67,044,244 downwards.
TGCTACAGAGTTCTCTCACCACTTGGTATCCCCTCATGGTCAAGAATGACATTGCTGCTCCTTACTGTACTAGCGCCACCTGTTGACAGTCACTCAGATGCTGTGGCAGTCTCTTTACATGGTACCTTACTCACTGAGACAGCCCACCAGACAGATCACAGTCTTTAATCCACCCCTTTCAGGGTCCCCATTTTCCACACTAAAATCCAAAACTGTCTCTAACAGAAACAAAAGGCCTTCCACCTTCTCTGGGGCTCTTCTTCAGCCCATCCTCAGTTCAATCTGCTGCTGGGTTCAACTACCCCTGTGAAGGGCTTGTCCACTCCTTGGGGCTGGTAGGGGAACACAGTCCCACCCTTGACTCCTGGTTCCAGCCCAGGGCCCTGAATTAGGTTGGATCCTTTACCGACAATGCAGTTTTCCCTGAGCCACCTCCTACCTCTTTGCTCCCCTTCTGAATCTCCCAGTCTCTCCCTGGTTAGTCAGCATTTCCCCTAGACCTCTCTGCCTGCTGAGATTTTGACTCTTTCGTCTGTTTTAGTCAGCATCTCTCCCAGGCCTCCCTGCTCTTAGCTTCCTTTCTCTGCTCTGGCTTCCCTCTACTGAATCAAGGCCCTGACGACTATTCCCTCCAACTCTTTCTCCCACCTGGACCCCATCAGCACTTAAACCTGGCTATTTATATTCCTCACAGGTGGGATTCATCCTGTAATCAGGATTGGCTTAGCCCCAGGCTCTCCAGCCCAAGGGCAAGTCACCTTGTTACACTTCCTAAATAAGCTCCAACCCCAAAAAGTACCAAGTACAATGAAGTACTGTAGGAACCCTGGATTCTGTTGCCAGCTTGCTGCTAGCCTGATGGGTGATCTTGGGCAAATCATTTCACCACTGTGTGCTTCACTTTCCCCATCTATAAAATGACCTCCTCTGTAAAGTGCTTTGAGATCTACTGCTGAAAAGCTCATAATAATAATAGCTAGCACTGATAATTATTTATAAAGTAGTTCTTACAAAGGAATGCAACTGATTGTGGGGAAATTACAGTGACCAAGCTGCTTCAGGAACTGAATATGCACAAAGAGGAGGACATCTTCATCTCACAAGAGAGACACTTTTGCCTTCTCATAACTGTTGTTCTTCGAGATGTATTGTTCACGTCCATTCCAATAACGTAGGTGCAGGCTGCCATGAGGCCAAGGAGAATCAGGCATCCCCTTGAAGTTGTGGTGGGGATATTGCCTGAGAGTCTGGATGATGTCTGTTATTGCTTGGAATCGGGACTCCGGCAGGATTGCTCTCGCCTGTACCGAGTCTAATGAATTCTATTCTTTGGGTCAGTGACAGCGTTGACTTGTTCACATTGAGGAGGAGTCCTAGTCTCTCAAAGGTAGCTTTGACGAACCGGACATGAGACTCCACCAGCTCCCTGGAGCGCCCCCACAGCAGCCAGTCGTTGAGATAGGGATACACCTGTACCTGCCTCTTGCGGAGAAAGTCTGCGACCACCAACATGCCCTTGGTGAACACTTGGGAGGCCGTCGATAGATGGAATGGGAGCACAAACCTCAGGAAATGTCTGTGAGCCGGACAGATGACTATATGAAAGTATGCATCTTTCACGTCGAGGGCGGCGTACCAGTCTCCCAGATCCAAAGAAGGTATGATCGTGCTCAGGGAGACCATGCGGAACTTCAACTCCACCATGAACTGGTTGAGTCCTCACAGGTCTAGAATGGGTCTGAGACCCCCTTTGCCTTGGGGATAAGGAAGTATCGGGAGTAGAATTTCTTGCCCCTTAGCTCCTGATGAACCTCCTCCACTGCCCCTATGGCAAGAAGCAATTGCACCTCCTGGATAAGGAGTTGCTCGTGAGAAGGGTCCCTGAAGTGGGACGGGGAAGGAGGGGTGGGAGGGAGGGAAGGAGCAGAACTGGAGAAAATATCCCACTTCTACTGTGCAGAGCACCCAACAGTCCAACATTATTTGTGATCAAGCATGATAGAAGTGGGACAGACTATTCATGGAGCATGGGGAAGGATCCGGAATCACAGCAGATGCACTGTCCTCAGGTGTCCCTTCAAAAGCCTTGTTTGGAGCCCAACAATGGCTTGGTCAGACCCTGGCCCTGCCCTGAAGGTGGGTTTGAAGGCTCGTGCCTGTTATTTTCTGCCCTACGGCGGTAGAAGTCCTGCCTTGGGTGGGGCTGGTACTGCCGCTTCTGCTGCAGCTGGGGCTTGAAATGCTTGCACTGGGTAGCCGGTGTGTGCATTCACAATGACTTCATAGTTGCACTAGAGTCTTTCAGGCTGTGTAGCTTTGAGTCGGTCTGGTCTGAGAACAGCCCTGTGCCCTCAAAGGGAAGGTCTTGCAAGGTGTGTTGAACTTCCGGAGGTAACCCGGACACTTGGAGCCAGGAAGTTCATCTCATCACCACCCCCGAGGAGAGGGTATGGCCAGCTGAATCAGCCGAGTCAAGGGAGGCCTGTAGGGAGGTCCTCACTACTGCCTTCCCCTCCTCGACTATGGTGGAAAATTCCACCCTTGACTCTGCTGGAAGCAATTCCTTATACTTAGACACAGAAGTCCAAGAATTAAAGTTGTATCTTCTGAAGATAGCCTTCTGGTTGGCTATCCTCAGCTGGAGGCCCCTGCAGCATAGATCTTCCCACCAAAGAAATTCATGCATTTAGCTTCCTTAGACTTGGGGGCCGGTGGCTGTTGCCTGACGCCCCTTTTCATTTACCGCCGAGACCACCAGGGAGCAAGGGTGTGTGTCAAGGTTCCTTCCCCACTCTGAACTCTAGGGTACAGATGTGGGGACCTGCATTAGAACCTCTAAGCTTAACTACCAGCTTAGATCTGGTTTTGCTGCCACCACCCAAATTATTTATGAGTCATTTGGGGAACTCTGTCTACCTCCCCCCAGAATATTTCCCTCCCAAGTACTATAACCCTTCCCTGGGTAGCCTTGAGAGACTTTTTCACCAATTTCCTGGTGAACACCTATCCAAACCCTTGGATCTTAAAACAAGGAGAAATTAACCATTCACCCTCCTTCTCCCCCCCCCCCCCCCAATTGCTGGTGAGTCCAGATCCAACATCCTTGGATCTTAAAACAAGGAAAAATCAATCAAGTTCTTAAAAAGAAAGCTTTTAATTAAAGAAAGAAAGGTAAAAATCATCTCTGTAAAATCAGGATTGAAAATAACTTTACAGGGTAATCAGATTCAAAGAGCCAAGAGGAACCCCCTCTAGCCTTAGGTTCAAAGTTACAGCAAACAGAGGTAAACCCTCTAGCAAAAGGAACATTTACAATTTGAGAAAACAAAGATAAACTAACACGCCTTGCCTGGCTGTTACTTACAAGTTTGAAATATGAGAGACTTGTTCAGAAAGATTTGGAGAGCATGGATTGATGTTCGGTCCCTCTTAGTCCCAAGAGCAAACAACACCCAAAACAAAGAGCACAAACAAAAGCCTCCCCCCCAAGATTTGAAAGTATCTTGTCCCCTTATTGGTCCTTTGGGTCAGATGTCAGCCATGTTACCTGAGCTTCTTAACCCTTTATGGGTAAAAGGATTTTGGTGTCTCTGGCCAGGAGGGATTTTATAGTATTGTACAAAGGAGGGTTTTTACCCTTCCCTTTATAGTTATGACAGTGTGGGTGCGAGAAGAGGTACTCGCAGCCTTTGGAAGGAACAAAGTACATCCTCTCTATGCCCCTGGTGGTGGGCGGAATGGAGGCTGAAGTCTGCCACAGGGTCTTATTAGTGTTTTGAATGGTCTTTATTAGCGGTAGCACCACCCAGGAAGGACCTTCTGGGGCAAGAATGTCTACCACAGGGTCCTCTGCCTCGACCACTTCCTCCGCCTGCAGGCCCACGTTGCAGGCAATGCAACAGAGCAGGTCTTGGTGTGCCCTGTGGTCAATAGGCAGGGGCCCCGAAGCTGACGTCCCTGCTACCACCTCATTGGGCTAGGAAGATGAGGTGGCAAGTGGTGGTCCTCCTGTCCCTCGAGCTGCCTGGGTTGCTCCTGGACTGTATCAGGCTCTGCCACTGGCTCAGCAAAGGTGGCTGTTTCGTGGACTAGCAGCAGGTCCTGAACTGGTTCTGACCCCACCTCTGCAGTCTGAGGGGGTGGCTTGGCAGGGCCGGCTCCAGGGTTTTGGCCGCCCCAAGCAGCCAAACAAAAACAAAACAAAAAAAGCAGCGATCGCGATCTGCAGCAGCAATTCGGCGGGAGGTCCTTCGCTCCGAGCAGGAGTGAGGGACCCTCTGCCGAATTGCTGCCAAACAGCTGGACGTGCCGCCCCAAGCACTTGCTTGGTAAGCTGGTGCCTGGAGCCGGCCCTGTGGCTTGGAGAGGGCAGCTTCAGCTCCCCGAGGGGCAGGTCTCTCTCTAGGTGACTGGGAAGGGCGGCATCACGAGGTCACAGACCTAGAACCCCTGGAAGGGATACCCTTGGCCTGATAGTAAGCCCAGGGGTTCTAAAAGGGCCATTGTGTGGGGGGTTGCCACTGTGGCTGCCAGACCACACATGCATCCCTTTGGCGCCTGCCCAACCTGTGCCAACTGCGCCTTGAATAATATGAGTCAGCATCAGACGCTGAAGAGCCCAAGCGCAATGACAAGGGCAGTGCCAAAGCCCCATGTGCTGGCCACCGGTGTCGTGTGGAAGAGGCAAGGGACCAGTGTCGCGACAATCTTGCCGAGGATTGGTGCCAGCGATCAGCTGCTGGGCTCCAGAGCCACTTGTCGGTACCAGTACTGCAAGGGTGTTGTGGACTGGTGCCGATCTGTCCTCAGTGCGAGGGAGATAGCTCACCGTGTCCCCGGTGCCAGGCGTGTTCCTGCTGGACTTGGTGTCAGGGAATGATGTTGCGGCGATAGGGATCGGGTCCGCTGCATCGTGGTGGGTTTGCCTCTGGACGGTACCGGTCTCAACAGTACTGGAGACTTGTCCCTAATAACTGGGGGCTGATCTGCAGTCATCTCTATGAGATCTCTTGCGGCTTCAAAAGTGTCCGGGGTGGAGGCTGGCTCCAACACCTCCATCTGGCACTGCCCTGCCTGAGAGTCGCAGTGTGCCAGACTCGACGGTGCCTTCTGGGGCTCCGGAGTTGACAGCACTGACTATTGCTGTCCGGGAGCCAGGTCCTTCCTTATGTGCAGCGATGCATCCCCTGGCAGTCTTGCAGCTCTCAGAGGAGAGCGCCCTCTCTCAGTCTTTTTATGTCACTTGTGGGGCACCGAGGAAGTAGAGCGGTGCTGGGCCACTGCTCCCTGTTGCTGTGCCGAGGATCACCAGTGCTGAGGGTCTCTCATACTAGAATGCTTCCTTGGCCCCGAGTCACGAACCGATGCAAAGCACTCCGCACCGACACGCTTGGCCTGAGCCTTGGCAGTCTGAAGTCGCTGGATGAAGTGGGGATTCCATGAGCAGCTGCTTCAAAGGGAAATCCCGCCACTTTTTCGTCCTAGGTTTAAAAGCCCTGCAGATTTTGCAACGCTCGATCTCATGTGCCTTCCCCAAACACCTCAGGCAAGAGTCGGGGGGTCACTACTTGGTATGGGCTTGTGGCATGTGCTACAAGACTTAAAGCCCTGGGCTTGCGGCCCAAGAAGGGGTTGATGGGATAGGGAAAGATCCCACTCACATACACCTATACTAACAACTATAACTATACTAACAACTACAAAACAAGAAGAACTAGATTAGGTAACTACACCAAGGGAGCACTTGCAAAGCTAGTGAGTCACCATTCCAACGGCTGCCACAGATGGTAAGAAGGAACTGATGGGGGGTCGGATCGGCAGGGTCATATATTGAGCGCCATGAAGGCGCCACTCCAGGGGGCTCCCCAGCTGCCCCAACAGGAGCTGCTATGGGAAAAAGTTTCCAATGATCGTGCACGCGGCGCACCCGCACCTGATTGGAATCGACTTGAACAAGTATTTGAAGAAGAACAGTCATTTATCAGTATCTCTGAAGCTGTTTTTCCAGAGAAGTACATGTACAAAACTTTAACAACATAGTTTATTTTAAGGATTTCTTCTTTGAGTCAGGCAATGTCTACGCAGTCCCACAGTGCGGACTATGGAGGTGTGAACTGAAGAGAACACCAGGGAGTTCCATTCTAAGTACCTCATGTGGATGTGGTACCTAGCTCACATTAGCATAGTCCTGTCGTTAACAGCGACTAGGTACCAGTTTGCACCAGCAGCATCCATATGGGGCACTTACTGTGCAACTCTTTGGTGCACTTTACAATTCACAGCCCCACAGTCCACCCCCGTAGTTTGAAATGTAGACAAGTCCAAAGTCTGTTATACAGTTTTTCATGTGATATATATTCAGTCTTTTTAAAGAAACTTTAGATACTACTTTCACAGAGTATTGGATTTTACTCTCTTTAATACACTTTTAAACTGTTTCTTTAAAGAATAAGAATTTGTCCCCTTCTATGCAAGCCCTGTTCACTTATTGGCCTACAATGTCCCCTTTCTTATCTCATTAGAGATATTGTAGCTGCCATTGCAATTAAGCATCGCTGTACTATTTCCGTCCTGAGATTCTGCCATGGCTTAGGCCAGCATCAGCTGGCACAAACTCTTCAGTCAGAGTACATTACTGTGATTAATTTAACTGTTTAAATGCTTCACTCCTTAAGAGTGTGAATCCTGTATTATTCTGGAACATGAAATTCATCCTTAACTATGAAAATCCTATTACACCTCAAGGCCCAGATGGTGTAAATAGCGGTAGCTCCACTGATGTCCAATTTAAATGTGATTTCAGTGGAGCTACCCCAATTTACATTAACTGAAAATCTGTCTCTCTAATATAATCAGTCAGACTTACTACTAAGGTAACTACTTTGCGTGGAGTTCAGAACTGGAGCCAGTTTTAGATTCTGCCTAGTGCAGTGAACATTTAGTACTAATCTTTTTGTTTATTAACTTACACAGAATAATACTTAGCTCTTAAATAGTGCCTAACATCAGTAGATCTCAAAGCGCTTCATAATCTTTAATGTATTTATCCTCACAACATCGCTGTAAGGTAGGGAAGTATTATTATCCCGTTTTACAGATGGGGAACTGAGGGACAGAAAGGCTATAATGAATTGCTCACAGTCACATCAGAAGTCCATGGTAAAGAAGGAAATTGAACCAGGTCTCCCCAGTCCTAGGCTAGTGCCCTAACCACTGGTCCATCCTTCCTCACGTTTCTTCCCCTCTTCAGTTTTCATGATGGGCTAGCTCAGTGTGGAGCTTCTGAATCCTGGTCTACAAAGGAACCCAAACCTGCTCCCTTTGAAGTCATAGTACTCAACTGAGATCAGGACTGGACCCCAAGGTAATAACAGTTATTTAGCATTGTGAAATAAATACACAATCCTTATATGGAGAGTATCATTCAACAAAAATGTGACAGTCGAACTGTGCTCTCTGATTGGAAGGTGCATGCCAACAAGTTTTGGCAGAGACAGGAACTCTTCATTGTCTAATCCTCATTCTGTGCTCAAGCACTAAACCTCAGAGCAGTAGGAAATCATCAGTGCACGTCAGCTGAGATGTAGGACACTGAGGATTTCTTGCAAATGCAAACATTGACTGCAAAAATGTACGCTATTTCAATATCAACAATAAGAATTTGACACAAAAGTCAAAGAAATGGAAAAGTTAAGATCCCAAAGCAATGTGTACTTATTATTATGTATTAGTTTTGTTTGCTCTAGCATCCACAATGTGCCAGATGTTTGTATTACATTGCACACTAAAGGCCTTACGCGTCTCTCTCCACGCTATGTACAAGACAGAATAATGCATTTCCTGACTGTAAAATTAAACATTCTATTACTTTGTCATCAAAGGCGAAGAACACTGACTTCTAAATAGTGAGAGAATGTCCATGACCTTGGCCATTCTGAAAACAATGGCCTTAGTCTCTGCTGATACTGAAAACAATTGACCCTTCTATAAGCCCAGAGTGTCATTTTACAAGTCAAAGTATCTTTGTTATTTAAAATTACAGTGAAATGGATTGTGTCAGCCAATCGCAATGCCAGGATGATGTCAGATATTACTACTACTACCTCTTATATAGTCATACCATAGATCTCGAAACATCTTACAAAAGGGAGTAAGTATCATTATCTCCATTTGACAGATAGGGAAACTGAGGCACGGAGAAGTGAAGTAAAATGTCCAAGGTGTCTCAGCAGGTCTATGAGAGTGCCGGAATATAATCCAGGTCTCCCAACTTCCAGTTCAGTGCTCCATCCACTATTTTACAAATGGGAAACTGAGGCATAGAGAGGCTAAGTAATTTGCCCAAGATCACCCAGGAAAGGTATAGCAGAGCTAAGAATTGGACTCACATCTCCTGAGCCCTAGTACAGTGCCTTAACCATCAGACCATCCTTCCTACCAAGATATTAAGATACTTATCTGCTTATTAACCCAATTTACAAATCTCCTGAGGTACCTAAAGGGGTTCTTCCTTCTCTGTCCTGTATCTTTACTGTGGGGACACATTCCCACCTCTGATAGCAGCACTCTTCAGGACAACTTTGTGGCCCTCAGTCAGGATTTTTCTGAGAAAATATTATGGGGCCCTCCCTTACACTAACAGATTTTTCAGGAGTGAGACTCAACAGTAATTTTAGATAGGAAGTTTGAGTACCATTACAGTAAGATTAGTGCAGCTGCCTGAATGCAGAGTCCACCAATTTTTCTGCTGTGTCCTGCTGCTGCCTGGTTTGAATTAATACTTGTTCTAGGGCTTCCACTTCAGATCAGTAACAACCCAGCATGCACAATATGACTCAGAAGTTCCAAAGCACATAAGCACAGGGGCTTTCAAAATACACTGTGTACTCTGGCGATCTACTATGCGGGGAACACCAGAATACAAAGCAGAAATAGGGGCCAGCAGATAGGCTGGCAAACATCTCTGCCAAAACTTATGGAACACAAATGGTGTGTGAGTGGAATTTATCTAAATCAGTCCCAAAATTCAAGAAAGGTTTGACATAGTGTAAGAGATATGTAAAGTATTAGGAAGTATTGTGCATCTAAATTAGTGCATTCATGTCAAATCTCAGCCTTGTCTATATCAATGCAGCTAAAATGCTAGGATCCTGCTTTGCCAGCTGTTTTAGATGGAAGTCTAAGCAGTCAACTTCACTAGGCAAATGTCAGCAGAGTCAAACTTGTTACCTTGCTTGCAAAATGTGAGCGCATTATTAAGAGGGAGATTGCCAGAAAGCAACTCAGTGACTCAAAAATCTATGTGGTGAGGAGCAGGAATCTATTTCCATTTCAAAAAATCATTTGACAGCTCTGCAACATCAGTTTGTAGCTCTACTTTGAAAATTACATCTTTCTACATCTGCAATGATATTAGTCACTGACTTGCAACTTCCAAACTTGTAAACATAGATCAGTCATTGAATCATAGAAATGTAGGGCTGGAAGGGACCTCGGGAGATCATCTAGTCCAGCTTCCTGCGCTGAGGCAGGACCAAGAAATAGACCATCTATGACAAAGGTTTGTCCAACCGGCTCTTAAAAATCTCCACTGTTGGGGATTCCACAATTAGGGCTGGCTCCAGCTTTTTTGCCGCCCCAAGCGGCAAAGAGAAAAAAAAAACAACAAAAGAAAGCCGCGATCAGCGGCACTTTGGCGGCTGCTCTACCGCGCCGCTTCATTCTTCGGCGGCCGGTCCTTCCCTCTGAGAGGGACTGAGACACCCACCGCCAAATTGCCACCGAAGACCCGGACGTGCTGCCCCCTTCCATGGGCCGCCCCAAGCACCAGCTTGCTGCGCTGGTGCCTGGAGCCGGCCCTGTCCACAACCCCCCTTGGAAGCCTATTTCAGTACTTAACTATTCTTAGTTAGAAAGCTTTTCCGAATATCTAACCTAAATCTCTCTTGCTGCAGATTAATCCAATTACTTCTTGTCCTACCTTCAGAGGACATGGAGAACAATTGATCGCCATCCTCTTCATAACAATCCTTAACATAGCTGAAGACTGTTATCAGGTCCTCCCCTCAGTCTTCTTTTCTGATGACTAAACCTGCCCAGTTTTGTTAACTTTCCTCATGCTTCTGGTTTTCTGAACCTTTTCTCATTTTTGTTGCTCTCCTCTGAACTCTCTCTAATTTATCCACTTCTTTCCTAAACTGTGGCACACAGAATTGGACACAATACTTCCACGGAGGCCTCACCAGTGCAGAGCAGAGAGGGACAACTACCTCCCATTTCTTATGTACAGTTCTCCTGTTAATATATGAATATTAGTCTTTTTAACAACTGCAACACATCATTGACTCATATTCAATTTGTAATCCACTCTAACACCCAGATCCTTTTCAGCAGTACTACCACCTAGACAGTTATTCCCCATTTTGTAGTTGTGCTTCTGATTTCTCCTTACTAAGTATAGTACTTTGCATTTATCTTTATTGAATTTCATCTGGTTGATTTCAGACCAATTCTTTAATTTTTCCAGGTCATTTTGAAATAGAATGATGTCCTCCAAAGTGCTTGCAACCCTTCCCGGCTTGATGTCATATACATATTTTATAAGCATATTCTCCACTCCATTATTCAAGTTATTAATGAAAATATTGACTATCATTGAACTCAGGACTGCCCCCTGTGCAACTACATTAAATACACCCTCCCAGTTTGATAGGAAGCCATTGATAACTACTCTTTGAGTATGATCTTTCATCCAGTTGTGCAACCACCTTATAGTATTTCATCTAGACCACATTTCCCTGGTTAGTTTATGAGAATATTATGTGGGACTGTGTCAAAAGCCTTACTAAAATCTAGATATATCACATCTACTGCTTCCTCCCTGTTCACTAGCCAGTAACCCTGTCAAAAGAGGAAATTAGGTTGGTTTGGCATGATTTGTTTTTGACAAATTCATGTTCCTTATAACCCTATTGTCCTCTAGGTAGTTACAAACTGTTTATTAATTTCTTCAAGTATTTTTCTAGGTATCAAAGTTAGGCTATAATTCCCCAGGTCCTCTTTGTTTCACTTTTTAAAGATAGGTACTATGTTTGCCCTTCTCCAGTCCTCTAGAATCTCACCTGTCCTCCATGAGTTCTTGAAGATAATTGCTAACAGTTCTGAGATTGCTTCATCTAGTTCTTTAAGTACCCTAAGATGAATGTCATCAAGCCCCTTGAATGCTGACTTGAATACATCTAACTTATCTAACTGTTCTTTAATATGTTCTTTCCCTATTTTGGCTTGCGTTCCTTCCTCTTTGTTCTTAATATTAATTGTATTGAATATCTAATCACAATTAATCTTTTTAGTCAAAACCGAAGCAAATATATATATATATCCAAGAGGCATATCATGTGAAAGGCAGATGATTGCTCCTCTGTATCTATCAGTTTATTCATTTTAAAAGGAAATAATGAGATGTTCACAAATGAATAGGGGTATGGGGTGGGAGGGAGAATTGTGAAGCTTAGTTCTTATTATTTATCTACAGTATATGTCCAAATACCCTCACAAAGTGCTTACTTGTCTGGCTGCCTAACTGTTTTCAGTGTACGAAATATTCTTCTCTTGGCTATATCCAAAAATGAAGAATGAGTATGTATTTTTGTAATTGGAAAAGCACCATTTAGATCAGCTATTTTAACCTTACTCTCACCTGCAGGAAAAGAAAGAAAGGGAAACAAGTGCATCTTCTTTTAAAAAGGGTTGTTCATGTCACTATTTTAGGAAGGTGTTTATATGTTTTGATCGTGCATTTATATTTTGGAGGACACAATTGCCTTTAAAAGAAAAGTTATCTATATACAAGCAAGTCTAGTAGAAAGAATCAGTATTGACTACAGTAACATTATGAGATCTTCTCCAGAAAAACTGCTTTTGCAGCAAAGAAACATTTAAGATAGGAGCTTCTAGCAGTTTAGAAAGCAGGTTAGGTAGTCACGGTCTGTGATCCACTCACAGGACTGTTTGGAGATTCCTAGATCTTTTCAAACCAGTTCAGCCCCTCTCTAGGATGAATTTAGTGAAGTAAAAATATAATCTTTAGAGGTGTCAATTTGATGTAACATGTTAAAAATGTATCTTCTATTCATGGAATTATATTTTATTTTCTATTGTTTTGAATAGTACTAGAATGCCACATAAAAATGATAGAGACAAGGTAGAGGAGGCAATATATTTTATTGGACCAACTTCTATTGGCGGAAGAGAAATTTCAAGCTTCACAGAGCTGTTCTTCAGGTGTGGAAAAAGTATTCAGTGACATAGCTAAATACAAGCTGGGACAGATGTGTTAACCTCTTATGTTTAACAATGTCACAGGAGACCACTTAATTGCCCACTTCATTTTAACAACTGTGCAGTCATAGGACAAAGGAGGGTTAGTAGGTTACAAATTGTTGTAATGAGCCATAAAACCAGCATCTCTGAGTCCATGATTTTTAGTGTCTAGCAGAGTGATGAATTTAAATTCCCAAGCTTGTCTTTTGAAGGTGTTGTATAGGTTTCCTTTGAGGATGAGAACTGAGAGGGTTATTCCTTCCCCCACTTTTCACAATTTATAACCTGCTAACTTTTTTCCTACAACTGCAGAGGTGTTAATTGCCCACTTCATTTTAAGTGATCCCTGAAGCAGGAATTAACCCTTTATGCTTAACAATCTGTCCCGACCTGTATTTGGGTGTGACTAAGGCTACAAATCTGTCTCAGATTCGGGCCAGATTGCTAGATTAGGGCCACAGAGGTCATAGATTCTGTGATTTTTCATGACCTCCAGGACATTTGGGCTTGGGCTGTCAGCCCCAGATGAAAGGGCTTGGGCTGTCAGTTCCACCTCCCGCCCCCCTTCCAGTGGCAGGGATTGGGCTTCAGCCCCACATTGGGGGGCTTGGGCTTCCATGAATTCTTGTTTATTGCCTGCAACCTGTCTGTGACTTTTACTAAAAATACTCGAGAAAAAATCTTAACCCTAGCTGTGACACTCTGACTACTTGCCTCTCTCATATCCTGGGACCAATATGGCTACAATAACCCTACAAACATAAAAATGATTACTTATATTTTCAAAAGGGACTGGTGAGTTAGCGTACTTCTATTTCACTGCTCTACAGCCAAAATGCTTCTGAAATAAATGTAGTCAAACTTTACTAATTCTGGGTCACTGAGAACGAAAATGATGCTTAAAATTGTTGATTGGCTCTAGTTTTCAAGATATGCTATTGGGTCACTATATACGACCCTTGACTTGGGAATGGCGGAGGATAAGTGAGTTATAAAGGGAAGGGATCTCAATTTAAACCAGAAATGACTAAAATACATCTTTGACTGGATCTATGAAGAAATCTATGACTGGGTTTGGACAGTACTTGCTTTTTAGGCAAAACAATGAATGATGCAATCTGAAGCTGGTATTGTGTCATACATTATATGAATTGCATCATGTTATTCCTAGAAGTCATGGATGATGCAATCATAACAAAGCTTACATCACTCTGCTGAACAAATTGCCCTATATCAGCTCTAGAAATCATACAGTGTCGTGCTCTCTTATTTGTCAGTGTTTGATTTTGCAAAGGGACACATTTCTGTTTAGCCAAAGTGAGCAGAGATGCCTCGTACTTGTGTGAACAGTGCAGATAACTTCTGCTACGTTTGTGGTGAAGTGACTTTTGCATCACAAAAGCGCAGTATAACCACTATGGTTAAGAAAGTCTATCACCTTTATTTTGGCTGCAAAATTGGAGATCAGGACAAGAGGTGGGCCCCATACATATGCTGCAACACTTGTGCAACAAATCTTCGCCAGTGGTTGAACGGAAAAGGAAATCTATGCCTTTTGCAGTGCCAATGATTTGGAGAGAGCCAACAGATCATACCAGCAATTGTTACTTCTGCATGGTGCCTGCAGTTGGGAAAGGTGTGTCAAAGAAGAAAAAGTGGACTGTGCATTATCCAAACATTCCATCAGCTATACGCCCAGTACCCCACGGAGAAGGACTGCCGGTTCCTGATGCACCAGAATCATTCTCACTTGAGTCAGACGAGGAAGAGGATGAAACTTCTGGTCCTGAACCATCAATGTCAGAGGACCCACATTTTCTCCCATCCTCCTCCTCTGAACCACACCTCATAACACAAGGTGAACTGAATGACCTTGTCAGGGATTTGGAACTACCCAAGAGTAAGGCAGAGCTGTTGGGCTCCAAACTACAGCAGCGGAATCTCCTGGCAGGTGATGTTAGGGTTTCCATGTTCCGTGACCGTCAAAAGGATCTTGTCCCATTCTTCTTCATGGAAGGTGATCTTGTAGCCTGCAACAACATCGATGGTGTGATGGCAGCCCTCAACATCATTCACCATCCAGATGAGTGGAGACTGTTCATCGATTAATCGAAGACGAGTCTTAAAGCTGTTTTACTGCATAATGGCAATGTTTTGCCATCAATTCCAGTTGGTCATGCAGTCCATATGAAGGAAACCTATGACAACATGAAACAACTTTTGAGGTGCATAAACTATGACCAACATCAGTGGCAGCTTTGTGGCGATTTGAAGGTTGTTGCTCTCTTGCTTGGTCTGCAGACTGGATACACAAAGTACTGCTGTTTTCTCTGCGAATGGGATAGTCGTGCAAGAGATTCCCACTACATCAAGAAAGACTGGCCACTCTGACAGTCATTGGAGCCTGGGAGGAAAAGTGTTCAGCATCCACCACTTGTTGTATCAAGGAAGATCTTGTTACCACCCTTACACATCAAGCTGGGTCTGATGAAGAACTTTGTCAAGGCCACTGACAATACACAAGCAGCTTTCAAGTACCTCCGTGGAAAATTTCCAAGGTTAAATTTTTTTTTTTAATGGAGATATCCCATCTCCTAGAACTGGAAGGGACCTTGAAAGGTCATAGAGTCCAGCCCCCTGCCTTCACTAGCAGGACCAAGTACTGATTTTGCCCCAGATCCCTAAGTGGCCCCCTCAAGGATTGAACTCACAACCCTGGGTTTAGCAGGCCAATGCTCAAACCACTGAGCTATCCCCCCCTTAAGTGAAGCTAAGATAAAGGAAGGTGTCTTTGTTGGTCCTCAGATTCGTGAACTTCTTCGAGATGATGCATTTGACCATGCACTGCGTGGCAAGGAAAAGATGGCATGGAAAGCCTTCCAGTTAGTGGCAATAAATTTTCTCGGAAACAACAAGGCAGACAACTACAGGTTGTTGGTGGAAAACCTCCTCAAGGCATACAAAAGCCTTGGTTGCAACATGTCACTAAAGATACATTTTTTGCACTCTCATCTAGATTTTTTTCCACCAAACTGCAGAGCAGTGAGCGACGAGCACGGCGAGCGATTTCACCAGGACATTGCAACAATGGAGAAACGCTATCAGGGCAAATGGAGCCCATTAATGCTCGCAGACTATTGCTGGACAGTGACAAGAGATGCTCCATTTAATGAATACAAGAGACAAGCCAAGAAGCGCTGAGTAGACACTGAATAGGACTAAACTATGTACAGAATAGTTTTTTGCCTTTTGTTTCATAATACATTTTATTTATACAACCCTTTTGCTGATTTTTAAAGTGTTACATAAACAGGACAGGTGAAATATTATCATGTAAAGCAACCATAAACACATGAAAAGACCTAGGTTTAAAATTTATGATTAAAACTCTACTATCTACACAATATACATAGACATCAAGTGTAAAAACTTAAATATCTTAGAAACAGTAGCCAATCAGTTGTTTTAATTGTCATATTTGAATTCAGCACATCAAAATACATAATAAATAGCATATTTTATCTCTGAAACAGACGACTTCTCAAAAATTGTAGACCAGTGTTTTTGGATGTCCATATTGTGATACCTTAAGAAGTGCTTCAGAAAGTGGTGCGCACTTGCCCATGAAAATCAGTACCCTTTAAGGAGTCTCAAATTGGACATCCAAAATTGAAACACACAAACTCACCAGTCACTTTCTTTAAATTTTCCAGTGGAACAATGCAAAGCAAAACTAAAACATGCCTGACAAATATTTTGTTGGAAAAGGGTAAAGGATGAATAGAAGAGCTTAAGAAACAATACTGGAAGCCCAAAATCTGACAATACTCAGAAAGATTAATATCTGTTCTCCTTTGAAGACAACAAGCACTTTATAAGTAGCTGGTCAGAAAATGGAATTTCCATCTCGTGGAAAATTCTGGCATTTTGAAATTTGTTTTTCTTCTGAATCAGGACAAAATGTTGATATTTCAATAATTTTCAAATTCTGAAAAGAAAATTGATTTGGAAACATCAAAACATTTTGTTTCATTAGTGTCAAAATATTATAATATAATATATTAAAACAATATATAATAATACATATACCGTATATAGTCGATCATAAGCAGGTTTGTTTATAAGCCGACCCCCCCAACATGGATAAGTAAAAATGGAAAAAATTTTATAACCTGTTCATAAGCCGACCCTATAATTCAAGGGTCAGCAAACTTCAGCTCCCGGGCCATCAGGATAAGCTGCTGGTGGGCCGAGATGGTTTGTTTACCTCAAGCGTCCGCAGGCACAGAGGTAAACCTAAGTAAACAAAGTGTCCCAACCCACCAGCTGCTTACCCTGACGGGCTGGGACAGCAACTGGTGGCTAAATTTGGGGGGGGGGGGAGAGAAGCTGGGAGTCAGGGGAGTAACCTCTGTGACCACCCCCGACATGACCCCCATCTCTAGCCCGAGACCCCCACACTCTCCCCAGCCCATCCCTTCCTACCTTAGCTGGGGAGGATGTCTCTGGCCTGGCTGGAGCTGCTCCAGCAGGCTGGGCAGTGAGGTCGCAGCCTGCTCCGGCAAGCCAGACCGAGCGGCGTGGCTGCAGCATGTTCCAGAAGGCTGGGCCGGGCGGCACGGCCACAGCATGCTCCAGAGGGCCAGGCAGCGCGGCCACAGCCTGCTCTGAGGGGCGGGGCTGAGCGGCACGGCTGCAGCCTGCCAGTTCCGGAGCTGCAGCTGCTTCAGAGGCTGGGGGGGAGAGCTGTGTGGCCAGAAGTGGAGAGACTTTTCCCTTGTGGCGCTGCTGGCTGTGCTGCCTCTCCTTGCTCCCTCTGTTGGGGCTGTGTCCCACTTCTCCCTCTCTATACCTGTTCATAAGCCGACCCCCTTCTCTGGTGCTTCCCTTTTTTACTAAAAAAAATGTGGCTTATGAACGAGTATATACGGTATATCAAATTATTATAATACAATATAAAAGTCAAAATGGGACAATAAAGTAAAAAATAGTTTTTACCTTATCAAAACAAAATGTTTCAACATTAACAAAATGAAATTTGAAAGCTGAAACTATTCATTCTGACACTTTCCCTTCAGAAACTTTCCTGCAAAACACTTAGATTTTGACAAAACTGCATTTTCCAATAAAAAATGTTCTCTCTCAAATATTTCAACCAGTTCTTTTTACAAATGTTCAGCATTATTACCAGTTACTATTATGAAGCACACAGTTACTTATGTATGTTTATTAGGGCTGTCAAGCGATTAAAAAAATGAATCGCGATTAATCGCTGTGACGTTTCACTCCATATGTTTTAGAAAAATATGTTTATAAGTGTGAATATGATGTAACTGGAATATGCTTTATGCAAAAGTTCTCTTGTAAGGTATCATTAAAAAGCATATAATCTACTGAGTGTGTTCATCTTATTTGGATGAATGTATCATTCTTGTATCTGAAATTAGGAATATGAGCTATCATTCTGAGGTCTTATTGTTGTTATGCAAAGTGTGGGCCATTAGTGGTGGTTTGGAATCTTGATGGCTCCCATTCACTAGAACAATTGGTTGTAGATGGCTCTGTTAACTTGTAAGCCTTCCTGTACACATGTGTATCAGCAAGTGGGCAACGAAGTCTCCCAGGACATGTGAACATGTCACATGATACTGGAATCCATCTTTAACCTGGTGCTTTTCCATGTAGGAGGTGGTGTGGGAACCCAGAGAGAGACAAAGCATTCCCACATTGTGCCAAAGCTATAAAATGGTGTGGAACAGAACAAAAGGGGTTCCAGTCATGTGGAATCCCCTGCTTTTCACCTAAGATGCCTGCTGGAACTAACAAGGTCTGTACCAGGGGAAAGGATTGGGCCCAGACTAGGAAGGATTCTAGTCTGTGAAAGAAGCTTATTGGAACATCTTTAAGGGTGAGATTTACCAGTTTCTTAATGTATTAGGCTTAGACTTGCATGTTTTGTTTTATTTTGCTTGGTAACTTACTTTGTTCTGTTTGTTATTACTTGGAATCACTTAAATCCTACTTTTTATACTTATTAAAACCACTTTTGCTTATTAATTAACCCAGAATAAGTGATTAATACCTAGGGGAGCAAACAGCTGTGCATATCTCTCTATCAGTGTTATAGAGGGCAGACAATTTATGAGTTTACCCTGTATACACTTTATACAGAGTAAAACGGATTTATTTGTGGTTTGGATCCCATTGGGAACTCAGTGTCTGGATGCTGGAGACAGGAGTACTTACTAAGCAGTTTTCAGTTAAGTCTGCAACTTTGGGGATGTGGTTCAGACCCTGGGTCTGTGTTGTAGCAGGTTAGCATATCTGGTTCAACAAGATAGGGTTCTGGAGTCCCAAGCTGGCAGGGAAAAAGGGCTCAGAGGTAGTCTCAGCACATCAGGTGACAGTCCCAATGGAGTCTCTGTGACCAAACCCATCACAATTGTACAATCAATCGCGCTGTTAAACAATAACAGAATATCATTTATTTTAAATATATTTTTGGATGTTTACTACATTTTCAAATATATTAATTTCAATTACAACACAGAATACAAAGTGTACAGTTCTCACTTTATATTTATTTTTGATTACAAATATTTGCACTGTAAAAAACAAAAAAATGTATTTTTCAATTCACCTCATACAAGTACAGTGGTGCAAACTCTTTATCATGAAAGTTGAACTTACAAATGTAGAATTATGTAAAAAAAAAAAGCTGTCCAAAAATAAAACAATGTAAAACTTTAGAGCCTACAAGTCCACTCAGTCTTACTTTTTGGTCAGCTAATCACACTGACAAACAAGGTTGGTTACAATTTGCAGGAGATAATCCTGCCTGCTTCTTGTTTACAATGTCACCTGAAAGTGAGAACAGGCATTTGCATGGCACTTTTGTAGCCGGCGTTGCAAGGTATTTACATGCCAGATATACTAAACATTCATATGCCCCTTCATGCTATCTGGCATGTAAATACCTTGCAACGCCAGCTACAAAAGTGCCATGCGAATACCTGTTCTTACTTTCAAGTGACATTTAAAAAAAAAAAGAAGCAGACAGCAGTATCTCCTGTTAATGTAAACAAACTTGTTTGTTTTAGCGATTGGCAGAATAAGAAGTAGGACTGAGCGGACTTGTAGACTCTAAAGTTTTACACTGTTTTGGTTTTGAGTGCAGTTATGTAAGCATAAAAAAATCTGCATTTGTAAGTTACACTTTCACAATAAAGAGATTGCATGTCAGTACTTGTATGAGGTGAATTGAAAAATACTATTTCTTTTGTTTATCATTTTTACAGTGCATATATTTGTAATAAAAATAATAATATAAAGTGAGCACTGTGCACTTTGTATTGTGTTATAATTGAAATCAATATTGAAAATGTAGAAAAGCATCCAAAAATATTTAATAAATTTCAATTGGTATTCTGTTGTTATAAGTGCGATTAATCGCAATTAATTTTTTTTAATTAATCGTGTGAGTTAACTGCAATTAATTGACATCTCTAATATTTATTCAAAACAGATGGTTATTTTCAGGTGTTTATAACACCTTCCAGGATGAAATTTGACAAATTTGATCTCTGCTTGAAAACACTCTCTCTTTTGAATGTTTCAAAATGACCTCATTCTGAAAAATAACTTTCAACTATTTCGGAGACAGAGAAGAATGAAAAAAACTACACTTGTCATTATAAACAATAGTTATTAAAAAAAAAAAAAAAAGCTGTTGCATGTCAACCGGAAGAAGAAACTTACAATTTCTTTGGGAGTAGGCCCTTATTTTGCACATATATGCCTTCCAATGGTCCAATAGAAACAGCTTTTCTTTATGTTGAGATATAATGGTTTAAAAAACAAACATACATTGTGGGTATGCACTGAATTTTGTTCTAAAATCAATAATCTGCCACTATAGTCCATATACATGTCACATTTGCATGATTGTAAATGGATTGGATATGTCCATTGAGTAGGTGATCTCACAGCAGTCTACTGGAGTTACACATGAACGAATAAAAAGTTGAGTTAAAATTTCATTTAGGCCCCCAGATGTGCAAAAAGATCCAGATAGATCAACCCCTGTATCTATGCAGAGCTCCAATCTTTTCAGTGGGACTCTGCGTGGACACTTAAGCCCACCTGCATGGAGCTCATTGGGGGCTTAATATATAGAAGACTGTGGAATATGATCTGTGATGATACCTACTGGAGAGAGAATATAGAAGGATGCAGAGCATCTGATCCCAGCCTCATTTCACATGATAAAACCATGCATGGAAGGCATACAAAATAGCAAAATATCCTGTCTTTTTGCAAATTCGCCCCAAAATAAAGGAAGCAAAAAGTCAATGATATAAAGCCAGATAAAAGACAAAGTAACTAAGAAATAAATAAAGTCATTATATAAACGAATACATTTAAGAGAGAAAAATTAGTGGGCAAGATAAAAGTAGCATAAATAAAGACCCCAGTCTATCAAAGCATTTACACACATGCTTATTTTTAAGCCTGAGAGCTGTCCCACTGAAGTCAGTGGGACTACTCACAAGCAGGCTTAACTTTAAGCATAAGGGTTTTGCTAGATTAGCACCTTAGTGCCTCAGCAGAACCATGCTGTAGAGGACAGTATTGCATCTAAGCCCCAGTTGCTTTCATGATGATTCTAAGCTCACTAAGAACCCACTCAGTCCAATGGTGGGGATATACATAAAGAAAATCCAAATGTGTGCATCAAAGAAAGGGCAAAAATCATCTTAATGCATCTCTGTTTATGATGGGTGATCTCCAGTCAGTTCAGTACCTCCATATCTGAATGCTTTTTATAAAGTTGCTGATACTTCGTAAGTGGGCAAAATACTAATAAAATAATAAGAATGATGATGAAGGGAACAAGCTCTCTCAAGAGATTTCCAACCTCTTTCTTATTACTCCTAAACCTCCACTTCCTGTTTTCACAAAAACCAGAAGGTGCAGGTTCTGAAGTACATGAATAATGACGGACTGACTAACTAAGATAGAGTTCAATTCTTTTAAGTTTGGCTTGAGATTTAAAGAAAGATTCAGGTCAGTTCATATTTTCCCCACACCCTGCAAATTCTGGCCCCACCCTCTTGATCCACACAGTCAAGTGACTTAGCTTTGGTGTTGAGGGTGGTTTGATTCTAAATGTACCAACTATAAAAAGAAAACCATTGAATTATTGTGTGTCTAAGCATTATATTGTAAGCATCACATTATAGGAGTGTAAAATATGACAACGCACTACCGTTCCATTTTGTTATTTATCCAAACCAGACCAATTTTCCATTCTTCACTGTTAGCCATATGTGCAAGAAACTACATTCTAAGCAATTCAGAAATATATATATATATCAAATAAATGGAATGTCATTAATACATTACCAATCTGTAGGAATTTTGTATGATCCCTAATATTCAAGAAACTTGCTTTTCAAAATGTTACTGGGTTCATCAGTATATCATAGTACAACACATCACAAGTTTTTTATTTTAATCAGAAGTACAATTATTTTATAAACATCTGAAATATCAGGAAACAAGTTGAAAATGATACCAGGAGAGCAGAATTTTATTGCATACTACATCTTGCTTAGCTTGTTAATAAAACTAATAAAAACCACCCACAAAGGTTGTGGCTACATAAATCTCCCTTATTCAGCTTTATAACCCTGAATTTTTTTTTCTTTTTCTTTTTTTTTAAAACATAAAGATAATATGCAATAGATAGTAAAAGTTAGATTAATTAAAAAAACCATTGTAAAACTGCTCTTACTTCATCTACACGACTACTGTGTTCATCAAACTGTTCAGACACAGTTTAAGTACTGGTGCCAAAAGTAAATTTAAATCTGAAATTGCTCCTTACAACGTTAGTTTTAAGGTTCTGCCAAGGCAACTTCCTACAGCAGTTGCCTATGCAGTGAAGAAGATAGGGAAGCAGTGGTATTGTCTTTACAGCTGTTTCTCTGGTGCTTAATGATACTTTCCTGGCTGGGAAATGAACTTACTGTTTAGTATAAAAAAAGGAGCATACGGTTTGAGAAGAAATGCTGCTGGTTTTAACTAGTAGTGTATTTATATTATTACAGTAGTTAAAATTATACTTAGCATTGTTTAGTATATCAGTGGACTTAGGGAATAAGAACAAAATTGGATACCATCATATATATCAAAAAGATTACATATTAAATAAGCGTACAATTCAACAATGTGCATAATGGTGTTTAGTAATCTTTTTTCAGATCATTACCATTATTTGACTACCTTATAGTGCCCTTAATACAGATAGTAAAAGTAAATATCAAACTAAGGAAAGTTTCTGAGCATATTCTGTGTGATTCATACTGTACAATCCTACAGAAACTGAGGCAACTCTTGCTCCTGTTAAACTCTGCAAACATGCTGGCCAATTTCTGTGTCAATCACATATCTCAATTAATCATTTACATTCAAAACAAATGAACTATATACGTAAAGGATCCAATGCAAAATCATATACCATCAAGGTAACAGGTTTATAATGACTCAAGGACAGATTCTGTCAGTCACCTAGGGGCTCGGCATTGAGGGTAATGGAGAGTGGCACCCAACCAGGTGGAGCTCTGAGACAGATTGTGCCTCCCCAATCTCCCTGACACCACACGAATATACAGGCTGCATCATCCATCATTTGTGCCACTCGGGGCATATAAATGAATTCACTCACTGCAGGCACACAGACAAATTCATCCAAATATCCATTATTTAAGCCCTGTACAAGAACTGAGTGGGGCTTCCACTGGGAGAACAGCTACACCAGGGTGCCTGTGTATGTGCTGTGCAAACTAGAGGCACATAGGCATTTGCAGAATACCACAATGGGAGTGGCCACAGACACACATCCATATGAAACGCTGACAGACCCTGGTTGTTGGGATTGAACCTGGGACCTCTGAAGCTAAATGCATGAGCCTCTCCTGCATGAGCTAAACCCACAGAGCTCATAGCTAAGGCTGTAGAGCAAACTCATTAATCTCTCTCTCTCTAAGTGGTCTCAGTGCCACTAGATGGGACAGACCACACCACACCCAGAAGGTGTCTGGATTACATACTTCCCCTAGCTGAGGAAGTATGTCCCGAGCTTCAGAGACTTCCCAGTTGAAATCCCAGACGAGCCCCCACTTGTAACACCGACAGACCCCGGTCATGAGCGGGCGGGATCGGACCTGGGACCTCTGGAGCTTAGTGCATGAGCCTCTAGTGCACAAGCTAAAAGCCATATTGCTCTTAGCTAAGGCTGTAGAGCAAACTCATTAATCTCTCTCTCTAAGTGGTCTCAGTGCCACCAGATGGCACAGAACACCACACCCAGGAGGTCTGTGGGTTACACATGCAAGTACAGTAGCTCATAACCCCACACTCCACATGTATGGAGGGACTGTAACCACTATTGCAGCTCATTGGCTGGTATGGTTGCTTGGAGGGTGAGGGCTAGGACCAGCACAGAAACCGTGAACTCAAACCCTTGCTTGAGAAATGGATTTAATTTCCCCAACTGCTCTGCATTCACACAAGTGGTATTGTTTTCACACAGAAGGAATAGCCTTCACACTATGCTAAGCATAGGGACTGCTATTTGTCCTTCTCCCTGTCCCTTCTGTGGGATATACAAGGGGGGGGAGGGGAAATTCCTGTACCCTCTTCCATTCATGCACTGAAGTCAGGAAAAATTTGGCCCTCAGACTTCACAATCTGTGTAGTCTTTGTTCAGCTGTGAAGGACTGTAATACAGCAGAGAAATTGAATTATTCCTGGAATAGCCTACACAATGGACATATTCACAGCTCTTTTGGAGCTAACTCTCGTCTCACTTGCACACGTAGTTCTATTGAAATCAACTAAGTTAAGCCAGCAGGACTTGGTTTTTAATTTCTGGAGGATCAAACTTGTGAATGAGTGAACAAGTCAGTAAAAGTCAAGGACCACCCTGAACCTCAGTCCAAACATTCCATAATTCTTTAGGAAGAGTTAGATCGGTTTGGATAAGAAACCCCTTGCCTGATTAAAGGTATTTTTGCCCCTACCTTCCCCCCACTCCATCTTTGTGAAAATCTTGCCATATCCATTGTGCAATATAGCACATCTAGCAATCTCTTCTAGGTCAATAAATTGAGTAGCTGTGAGCTCAGAGACAGGATGCTGACAATAATTCAGTTCACTATATTCAATTACAGTCTCCACACTACATAATGATTACCCAATTGTTTTATTACTCCTTAGTGCTAGGAATAGGGATATTGTTGTGACCCATGGATCTCAAATGTGGGCCCACAGGGTTCATGGAAGCAGCCATGCTCCAACCCTCCACCTGGCAACCTACTGACAACTGTTTATCTAGGACCAACAAAGACCAGGTCCAGCATGAAGGAGTCCTAGAGCAGCTGGTTGTCCTGCTGTCCCTATTTAAAAGCCAGCAGCAGGAACAAGAAGCTGTCTGAACAACTGGGCTCCACCCTGCTCCAGATTGTGTGCCTATTGCCCCCCAGCTTGATTTCCTGGCATCCAGACCTAGCTTGTCTCCTGGCATCTGATCCGTGATTCCTGACATCCAGTGGGTTCCCCTGGTATCCTGACCCAGCCTGATTCTGATTCCCAACTCATGGTCCTGATCTCCAGTTTGTCTCCTGCTTCTGACCTCCCAGTATGCTAGCCCAACAGACTCAACTCCTGTCTCATGACTGGAGACTCTGGCTCTGACTACGGGCTCTGGCCACCCATAACCTGGCAATGACAGATATAAGTAAATATGCACGTTAATTTTGCTATTCAAGGGATGAGAATTAGTTTCATTCCATATTATAAATATAGGGTGCACAGAGTCTATTCTCCTCCTGATGCCCTTGGATTTTACACACCTAGCTCCCATTAACATTAATAGGAGTTAGGTATATAAATCCCCACCAGAGATGGGAAAATAAACTCTAATATTTTATAACTTGTAATCTTTAGTGTGTTGATACTGATTCTTGTTGCCATGACATCACTCAGTTATTATGGTAGGATATGCTCCAGCATATTCGTCAAATATATATGGTAATTACCCTGAATATAGCAAATCACTCCCTTTTGAGATGCAAAACTGTATCCATTTTCCCCCACTATGTAAATATAGAGTACAGCTACACAGTTGTGGAAACATCAATGATTTCACAGAAAAGACCTTCTGAGAACATGGTTGCAAATTAAATCAGACTTGCGAAATTCCACTTCCAAAGGGAAGAAAATAATGTTAATAAAAATACTATCATCTGTCATTATGGTAAAACAGATGCAGGTACATTTTATACTTTGACTTGTAAATTTTCAAGACAATTTTGGCACATCACAATTAAAGGTATGTTACTCCTGAGGGCATTACCTCTCTCATCCTCAAAAAAGGCCTACATTTGAGAAAGCGACTATATTTATGATTAACTATAAAATAAACATTGGTGTAAAAATATGCAAACTTATGCAAAATAATTTAATTTTGTAGATTTAAATTTTGCTTAGGGTTCTACCAGACTTCAGTGATATTTTAAATGACTGCAACACATGGTGCATAGCCCATACAATTCAATTAGGCATGTTAAAGTAGGCAATTTTCATGATCCGATAGACTTCTAGTTCAGCTTTGTCAAGCACTTTATAAATGTTGCCGTTATGAGCGAGACATTTCATCATTTTTAACACATATTAACTAAGAGAGATTATTATGAGCTTTCTTTACCATGCAGAGATCTGCTCCGATCTAATTTTAAAGCCAAACCTGAACCTGACTACACCATAACAACCCAAACCTGACCCAATCCTGTGAACATCAAGACATTTTCAGACCCAGCCCAAATCTGGGTCAGCACTAGCACCACCTCATTCTTGGGGCTCAGGCTAGCTGGGGATTTCTGCTCCCCATGCCCACAATCCATCTCTGGCTGCTTCCTGCCTGTGGGGTCGGTGCCCCTGTATGTGCTGCGGATTGAGTATGCTGACAAGTCACAGAGACAGACTCTCACTCTGCAGCATACGCAGTATAATGAGGCAGTCACAGCGGGGAGGAGTGAGTCATGCAGACACTGCGCCAACCTGACGGGCAGGAGGAGGTGAACAGGTACTACCCAAACCAAGCCCAAGAGTCATAGAATCATAGAAGATTAGGGTTGGAAGAGACCTAAGGGGTTGGGGGGGGGGTTTCCCCCATCCCAGAGCTTCTGCCAGGGGATTTGCCACACCCGACTGGTGGCTGGGGCTCCGGGCTTCCACCTCCACGCAGCAGATTTTTTCTGCCCCCTCCCCCCCCCCGCCAGTTGGCTGGGGTCCTTGGGCACGGGCCCTGTCAGCCCAGTGACTAATCTGCCCCCGGGCTAAAAGACATCTCAAGCTCCTTTCCAGTCCTACATTTCTATGATTCTATGAACAAGGATGCACCTGAATAAAAGAGGTCACCTTTTAAAATTTGACCAACACAATGTCAGGAGTTGTTGTAAAATATTTACATTACTGTAACTGTCACTTTAAAGATTGTAATAACTAAAAATATTATTGCATTCAAGTGTTTGACAAGTTTATTTTTGTCTGCCATTCTGGTGTACTGTATTTTATTGCTATTTCCCCCCAAAGTTATGTAATTGTCAAAGTCGAGCACTGCACTTACTATACAGTAGAACCTCAAAGTTACGAACACCAGAGTTACGGATTTATCGGTTAACCGGACACCATGTGGAACCGGAAGTAATCAGGCAGCAGCGGAGACACATACACAAAAAGCAAATACTTTACTGCCTCAGGGCATTATCCCTGGTGCTCATGGAGGAGCTGAGGCTGCAGCTGCAGGGTGAGGGAGGTCAGAACTCCTGGCAGGGCATGGGGCTCAGGGATTCTGACCCTCGGAAGCACCGGGTCTCAGGGCTTCAGCCCTGCAGAGGACGTTACGAGGGGAGCACCAATTTCAGCCCCAGCACTCCCCCCATAGATAAAGCCCTGATCTCCACCCCCACCATTGAAACCAGGAACGGAGCCGCAGGGCTGAAGCCCCAAACCCCAGCACCCGCCTTGAAGCTGAAACCGGGAACAGAGTCAAGGGACTGAAGTCCTGAGCCCCGGCTCCCCCTCCAAGACTGAAACCAGGAAGGGAGCTGCAGGGCTGAAGCCCCGAGCCCCAGCACTCCCCCTAGATCTAAAGCCCTGAGCCCTGGTGCTCTGGAGGCCGCCTGGAGCCCTGCCCCCTCCCCCACACACACACCCTGCAGCTGCAGCCCCAACCCCCCTAAATACATCTGGTAGTGGTAATCCAGTTTTTTTTTAAATAAAACAAACATTATGCCAGCCTGTTTATGTCCATCTGTTGCCTCTTGACTTGTATTTGGACTTTTGTTCTGTGCTTATAGAGTATCTATACAAGGGGGTCCTGGTCCATGATGAGGGTTCCTAGGTGCAACAGTAAGACAATTAATAAGTAATAATTTATGATGAAAGTGTATCATAGCTTTTAGAGAAATCTGTTTTAATGAGTTTCGGATGTACTCCAACACTTTGGTTAAAACTTCCAAAACCACTATTTAATCCATTATTTTCCCAATAATAATATAAGATACATGAAAAAAATTAATTTAAAAAATTAAGTTTGTATTTTAATTATAATTATGAACATGCAGTATTTCACATATTGTATGACTGTCTACTGCAAATGAATTACACAATGTAAACTGTACCTATTTCAACTGGATGTATTGTCATTTTTCAGGAAGACCAACACTAAGGAAAGTTTGCAAATTGTAATTTAACATTCCAGTTGACAACTGTGGTTAACAGTTGGGAAGGAAGGAATGAAATATTGCCACGTCTTGCAATTTTATTGAGAGTCTCACAATATTTGGTTGATTTCTTAAAGCTTCAGCTGCTGGAATCAAGTTAAAAACCAAGTCTTGCTGGCCTCGCTTGTGTAAATAATTCCACTGATTTAAACAGAACTACTTGTGTAATGTAAATGAAACAAGAATTAGACCCAAAAGAGCTGTGAATATGTCCAGTGCACCCTTAAGGCATATAAAAAGAACCCAGAATGTATTGTTTGAAAAAAAAAAAAAAAAAAACCACAAGCCACTCAGAATCCCCTTCTCATATGTACTTATCTCAATAACATTTATAAGCAAAAATAGTTTACAAGGGTTCATATATCACTATAATGAACTGGTAAACACATTTATAAACCATTTGTTATTGATTAATTTGCAATTATCTTTTACTGATGCCTCCCATACTACTCCCTTTTGCATGTCATTTTACTTCATTCAGCTTCAAAACAACTTGTTAACTAAGAACTGTTATCCCATGCCCCACAGGATGATTAAAAACACAAACAAAGCTATTATGTAAGAACATGTTGACCTGTAGTTTGTAGTGAAAGTACTGAGTCTTCAGACCAGTTTGCCAGCATCAGAGATTAAGGCCCTCTGTACACTGAGAAACTGACCCATTGATGATAATAGTTGCTAGCAAAAGGTAAGACTACAATTTTGGTCTGGCGGTCATGGGACCACGTTAGTCACAATGCCATTCAGGTTTGGCACGTCTGCCCCTCCATCTCCAACTACATAAACTGGTGTTGAACATAAGTTGAATGTAAGTGAACTACTAATATATATGGGGCAAAACTGTTTTCAGCAATGTTACAGAAAGAAGGATGTCCCTGTAAATGTGAGTGAGACACAATCACACTACAACAGTGCTGAAAACAGTTTTGTCACAACTACACTAGCAGTTGAGGGACATTTTTCAAAAATGCCTAAGGGAGTTAGGAGCACAAGTCCCAGCTGAATTAAGATATTCTAAAGAAGGGACCACTGTGATTATCTAGTCTGACCTCCTGCATACTGAAGGACAAAGGATTTCTCTGAATTAATTCTGTTTGAACTAGGGCACATCTTTTAGAAAAACATTCCATCTTGATTTTAAAATGTTCAGTGATGCAGAATTCACCACAGCTCTTGGCTTACCTCACTGTTACAAATTTTACATACCTGGGGGCTGGTTAGCAGCAAATGGAAAAACTGACAGAAGTGCAAGCAGGGCTGTTGAGTGCAGGGGAAGTCTGGCACAAGACAAGTCTAGTGATTTATGATAAATTAAAAGAACTCAGACAACTTAAGGGACAACTATACAAAACCAAGCTCTTTTGTACAGATCAGAGATATGGCTAACCAAAGCGAGGCACTCGAGAAAACTTGAAACCACTACAATCAGATGTTTGGGGGCAGTGACAGGAGGCGACATTGCTGGACCACATGCAGAATGATATCAGAATGATATTTCTGCGATATTAGAGGGAAACTGAAAAAGAGGAGGCAGAGATGATATGGGTATGTACAAAGGATGGATGAAGAGAATCCTGCTAGGGAGGCATTTGAGATCAGAGTTTGCAGGCGGAGAACAGGACAGCCAAGAAAACAGTTGACAGATTGTGTATGAGAAGATGGAATAGGTATGAAGCAAGTATTGGAATGGCAAGCCTGGAAAAGGCTGATCTAGCAACCCAACTCCCACTACCTGGGAAAAGGGAAAGAAAAAGTAAAAAATTATACTTTATTTCTAGTCTGAATTTGTGTAGCTTCACCTTCCACCCATTGGATCATGTTAAGCCTTTGAAGGGCCCTGTATTATCAAATTTCTTTTGCCCTTACAGGTACATATAGACTGTGAACAAGTCTACCTTTAACCCTCTCTTTGTTAAACTGAAACAGATTGAGCTCCTTGAGTCTGTCGCTATCAACCATGTTTTCCAATCCTTTAATCATTTGTGTAGTTCTTCTCCGAACCCTCTGCCAAATACAGAGGTAATATAAAAAACAGTTTCCATAACTGCTACTCTTCAGGATGTGTGGCAGACATCCTCTACACCAGGGGTCGGCAACGTTCGGCACGCGGCTCGCCACGGCCAGCACATCGCTCGCCCGTGCCCGGGACGGCAAACCGCGGCCAGTGGGGGCCGCAATCAGCCGAACCTGCCGCGTCAGCAGGTAAATAAAACTGGCCCGGCCCGCCAGGGTGCTTACCTTGGTGAGCCACGTGCCGAACGTTGCCGACCCCTGCTCTACACTATAGGTATGCATGTCCCGTGCACCAGGGTAGGAGAGTTTTCCCTTGCAGGAGCCACAAGGGAAGCCCCACTCATACCGGAGCTCCTCATACTCGGGGTATAATGGGTGGAGCCCCTCCTTCAGTTTCTTCACACAGGAAGACGATGGTAGACTTTGATATGTCAGGGAAGGAGAGTGGGTCATGTAATGGACATGTGCAACACATCTCGAAAAACAACAGTTACAAAAAAGTAAGTAACGTTTTTTTCTTCTTTGAGTGCTTGCATGGGTCCATTACACTGTAGGTGGGGCTCAGAGACACATTGGAAGAGGGACAGTAGGACTGTTTTTCCTACATTTACCTCCTCTCTTGAAGCAGACAGTGCATAATGTCTGGTGAATGTATGAATGGAAAACCACATTGCCACTCTACAGATGTCCATAATGAGGATGTGTGCCACACAGGTTGCGGAGGCAGAATGTGCTCTGGTCACGTCCCTGCGGCCCGCCACTTCCTGCAGCTCCTGTGGGCTGGGAACGGCGAAATGCAGCCACTGGGAGCTGGTGGGAGGGAGGGGAAAACCGTGCCTGTTGATAGTCAACGTTGACAAAATGTCTCACAGCCCGCCAGCGGCTTACCCTGATGGGCCATGTGCTGAAGGTTGCCAACCCCTGTTCTATGTGATGAGGTCTCTGGACCATCAGTGGCAGGGATTGCCAGGTGGACAGGATGCATAGGTCTGAACACCCTGGCTCTCTTGGCCAGGCTGCAGCTATAAGGATCATCTTGCCATTACCTTGTTTTGGCTTGAGGATGATCCTGGGAATTAGAAGCACCAAGAGTCAAAGCCAGGGCGAGCAGGGTATCAGGCAAAGAAGGGCTCTAGGCGGGGATAGGACAAGGCAAGGCTGGGTGCAAGGCAGGTGCAGCAGGAATAAGGTAGCATAGGAGTAGGCACAGTGGTGGGCATGAGCATTAAGAAGCCAGTGAGCTGCTGCTATTCCTGGCTTAAGAGCCAGCCTGATGATTCAGCAGCCTATCAGGCAGTGCAGGGAAAGGACAGTCTGTAAACCACTCATCATCGGCAAGGGGGGTTGGACCAGCTGCCTCTTCCTATATCTGGGCTGCCCCTCTCAGGGCCGGCTCCAGGCACCAGCTTACCAAGCAGGTGCTTGGGGCAGCCACTCCGGAGAGGGGCGGCACGTCCAGCTGTTCGGCGGCAATTCGGCGGACGGTCCCTCACTCCTGCTCAGAGCGAAGGATCTCCCGCCGAATTGCAGCCGCAGATCGCAATCGCAGCTTTTTTTTGTTTTGTTTTTGTTTGGCTGCTTGGGGCGGCCAAAACCCTGGAGCCGGTCATGGCCCCTCTGCAGCCCTAGTACCCTTTGGTGGACCCTTACTTCGGCCTGCAGCCTGGGGCTTTGCTGGGCTGGAGCTCCCCAGCTCCCTCTGCCCTTCCCCAGCACTGCTCCACCCTAGGTACCCTCCTCAGCTTCCCAGGCAGCCAGGTCCCTCCCTCTCAAAAGGCTAGAAAGAGTGTCTCTTGGCTTCTGGCCCACAGCCCTCTTATAAGGGCCAGCTGGGCCCTCATTAAACCAGCCACAGCTGTGGTCAGCTACCCACTCAGCTTCCCCAGCTGTTCTTAATCCCTCTTACCCTGCTGCGCAGGGCTGCTTTTACCCTTTCAGGGCCGGAGCGGGGTGATCACCCCGCTACACTGAGGCCTTGGCTACATTTGGGAATTCACAGCGCTGCCACGGCAGCTGTATGTACTCCACCTCGCCGAGGGGAGTAGCTTGCAGCGCTGCAAGCGAGCGTGCAGCGCTGCAGGCGCTGATTACATTGGCGCTTTACAGCGCTGCACTCGCTGCGCTCGGGGAGGGGGGGGCGTTTTCACACCCCTGAGCGCAGCAAGTTGCAGCGCTGTACAGCGGCAGTGTAGCCAAGGCCTAAGGCACAAAATGAGATTAACCTAGCTAGAGTAACAAGAAAACATTTTACAATTACATTAGAAGCAAGAGGAAGACCAAGAACAGTGTAGTACCATTACACAATGGAGGAGGAAAAGACAATATCAGAAAACAGCAACGGTCAAAGTGTTAAATGCCCTTTTTTGTTTCAGTTTTCACCAAAAAGGTTAGCAGTGATCTGATGACCAATATAGTGAACATCAGCGTAAATGGGGTAGGATCTGAGGCTAAATGGACAGAGCACAAGTTAAGAATTACTTAAACAAGTTAGATGTCTTCAAGTTGGCACCGCCTGATGAAATACATCTTAGAATACTTAAGGAACTGGCTGAAGAGATCTGAGCCATTTGTGATTAAGTTTGAGAACATGTGGAGTATGAGAGAGATCTCAGAGGACAGGAAAAGGGCAAATAGAGTACTTATCTATAAAAAAGAGAAAGAACAATCCGGAGAATTATAGACCAGTCAGCTTAACTTTGGTACTTGGAAAGATAATGGAGCAAATAATCAAAATCAATTTGTAAGACCTAGATAATAATAAGGTGATAAGTAACAGTCAACATGTATTTGTCAGTAACAAATTATGTCAAACCAACCTAATATCCTTCTTTGACAGGGTAACAAGACTTGTGGTTAGAGGAAAGCAGTAGATGTGATATGTCTCAACTGCAGGAAGGCTTTTGATACTGTCTCACATGACCTTCTCATAAAGAAAGTAGGGAAATATAGCCTAGATGAATCTCTTACAAGGCAGGTGCATAACTGGTTGGAAAACCATACTCAGAGAGCAGTTATCATTGGTTCATAGTCAAGCTGTACGGGCATATCGAGTGGGATCCCACAGGGATCTGTTCTGCATCTGGTTCTACTCAATATTGTCATAAATGATTTGGATAATGGCATAGAGAGTACACCTATAAAGTTTGAAAGTGATACATAACTCAGAGGGGTTGCAAGCACTTTGGAGGACAGGATTAGAATTCAAAATGCTCTTGACAAACTGGAGAAATGGTCTGAAACAAACAGGATGAAATTCAATAAGGGCAAATGCAAAGTACTACACTTAGGAAGGAATAATCAATTGCACAAATATAAAATGGGAAATGACTGCCTAGGAAGGAATCATGAAGAAACAGATCTGGGGATCATAGTGGATCACAAGCTAAATATGAGTCAACAGTGTAACACTGTTGCAAAAAAAATAAAATAAAAGCAAACATCATTCTTGGATGTATTAGCAGGAATGTTGTAAGCAAGACACAAAAAGCAATTCTTCCACTCTACTGAGCACTAATGAGGCCTCAACTGTGTCCAGTTCTGGGTATCACATTTCAGGAAAGATGTGAACAAATTGGAGAAAGTCCAGAGGAGGCCCGGAGGGGGCGAGGGGGAAGGGAAGAGATTAAAGGTCTAGAAAACATGATCTATGAGGGAAGACTGAAAAAACTAGGTTTGTTTAGCCCAGAGAAGAGAAGATTGAGGGGGGACATTATAACAGGCTTCAAGTACCTAAAAGGTTATTATAAAGAGAAGGGTGATAAATTGTTCTTCTTATCCACTGAGGACAGGACAAGAAGCAATGAGCTTAAATTGCAGCAAGGGACATTTAGTTAGACATTAGGAAAAATTTCCTAACTGTAAGGGCAGTTAACACTGGAACAAATTACCTAGGGAGGTTGTGGAATCTCTGTCAATGGAGGTTTTTAAGAACAGATTCAACAAACAGCTGTCAGGGTGGTTTAGATAATATTTAGTCCTGCCTCAGTGCAGGAGAGCGGACTAGATGACTTATTAAGGTACCTTCCACTCCTGCATTTCTATGATTATTTGATTATTTGTATCACTTTAGATGTGCCTGTATTAAAATGCATATTGTTTGCTTTTCCCCAGTTTACTATGCGATCCAGATAGCTTTGTATCGGTGACCTGTCCTCTTCATCATTTGCTATTCCCCAATCTGTGTGTCATCTGCAAATTTTGTCAGGAATGATTTTATGTTGTCTTCCCAGTCATTGATAAACATTTTAAATAGAGCAGGGCTGATAACCAATCTCTGCAGGGTCTCTCCATGATGAAACAGAAATACACG
Organism: Chrysemys picta bellii; assembly: GCF_011386835.1. Classification (NCBI taxonomy): domain Eukaryota; kingdom Metazoa; phylum Chordata; order Testudines; family Emydidae; genus Chrysemys; species Chrysemys picta. The sequence continues at coordinate 67,009,750 of NC_088801.1, read as the reverse complement.
CTCTCAATGATGAGTCCACATTTACAATTCCATTTTTAACCCTATCAGTTAGCCAGCTTTTCATCCCTTCATGTGTGCCATGTTGATTTTGTATAATTTTTTAGTTCCTTAATCAAAATATTGTGCAGCAGCAAGTCAAATGCCTTACAGAGGTCTACGTATATTACATTGACACTATTACCTTTATCATCCAAACTTGTAATCTCATTCAAAATGTATAAAGTTAGTTTGGTAAAAATCTATTTTCCATAAACTCATGTTGATTGGCATTAATTATATTGCCCATCTTTAATCCTTTATTAATCAATTCCTGACTCAATTCCTTAGGTGCTTTTGTAAAACTCTCAGCTTTCAGTCTCAATTGCAGTCGGTCAACTTCTTAAAGTAGACAGTGCTGAAGAATGGAATTAATTTTTGCCAGCTTGCTCCTAAATAATACAATTGCAATACCATGTGTTTTTGTAAGATATCATAACTGCAACTTATTATTCAATTTCTGAACCTACTCTAAGATCTCTAGACAGGAAGATAATTTATTTATGGGAGTTAGAACAGATGGCATGGTGAGTTAATGCGAGTTTTTCTCTGAAAAGTGGCACTGACTTAACTCAATAGATCTGTTTGTGTGTATTCAGAATCATACCTCCTGAAATGGGTGAAAGTTTTTATTGCTTTGTATTACTCTTAGCCTTCAAAACCAACATAGTTCTGAGAGGAAGCTAGATTCTAGCTGTTCTTTTAGAGTCACTTTTTAAAGTAGAACTACACTTTAATACACACTAGCTTTTTCCTCCGCAGATTTTTATTTTTCAAATCCTACCTAAATCACCAGGGTTACCCGAACCTAATCTGCCATGGCTGTTCATCCATATATAAAATTGGCACAACTCCTCACACTTTCACTACAAATCTACGGTAGTTTTATGGTGATCCTAAACATTGGTGAATGCCTCGGTGCTCTGCTCATAGGTTACAAAGGGGTGCCTGTCTGGCAGCAGAACTAGCTGGTGCAGTATTTGATTGTGTGGGTCAAGCATGATTATGTTAGGGGTGTAAGGAATGCAGCCAGGACACCCACTGTGCCCCAGCTATTCCCTGGGCCGTATAAGGTAGGTCTATACTGCACATTAAGCCTAAGTCTGCGGGATCCAGGCTTATGGACTTAATGTTTCCAAGCCTGCACTTAAATGTCCTCACTGCATCATAAACCTTGGTTTACAACTGCTGGACCCGTGTCTCACAGACTTGCTAACATGTGCATACTGCACTATGCAGACATTCTGCTCCGATCTGCAGCTTGACCTGCGTCCACACTGAAAAATGACAGGGCTTGGACCCAAGTCACAGAGGGAGTTGTGCTCTGACTGACCCTCCAAAAGAGGGTCCTAGGACCTGGGTCCTGAGTGCTTGCTGACCAAGTTAGACTGACTTGTGTGTGGACAGAAGCAGGCTTGGGCTCAAACATGAATCAGAACCTAGACTTAGTGTGCAGTGTGTAGACATACCCTTAGAGGCAATACCAGCTGGAGTACAATTAGAGCAGCCCTCAAAACTGCCCTAATCAGTGCCTGGGGCTGAACAAGCCCCTGACATCATCAGGGTTGGACAGGTGCAAACCACCCCACCTCTGCCCATCTCGGAGCTAGGTACCACACCTTTTAAAAAGTTTGTTCCATTACAGCATTTGGCTGCTTTTTATGTTTAAAAGAAGATACCTTGCTCTAGATTTTAAGTCCAGAAAAGACCATGATGATCATCTAAACTGACCTCCTGCATAACACAAAACATTTCACCCTCAGACAAGATATAGGTTTGAAGAGAATTCAAACATAATGTGTAAAAAATCAGCAGCAAGAGAATCAGAGGAATATGTTAAATTATAATGAAAGAAACAGAAGTCCTGCCCTTTTCATTGTGCACCTAAGCAGATGCACATGTTCAGTATGAAGCCTAAGTAGCTATGTAAACAAACTTTCCTTAAATCCATTGATGAAAAATGTAAAAAAAAAAAATTCCCAAAATCATAGAATCATAGGCTCGTAGGACTGGAAGAGACCTCAAGAAGTCATCTAGTCCAGTCCCCTGAACTCAAGGCAGGCCTAAGTATTATCTAGATCATTTCTGACAGGTGGTTGTCTAACCTGCTCTTAAAAATCTCCAGTGTCAGAGATTCCACAACCTCCCCACGCAACTTATTCAAGTGCTTAATTACCCCGACCATTAGGAAGTTTTTCCTAATGTCCAACCTAAACTGCCCTTACTGCAATTTAAGCCCATTGCTTCTTGTCCTATCCTCAGAGGTTAACAAGAACAATTTTTCTCCCTCCTCCTTCTAACACCTCTTTATGTATTTGAAAACTGTTATGTCCCCTCTCAGTCTTCTCTTCTCCAGAAAAAAGAAGAACAGGAGTACTCGTGGCACCTTAGAGACTAACAAATTTATTAGAGCATAAGCTTTCGTGGACTACAGCCCACTTCTTCGGATGCATATATTTTAGTCTTCTCCAGACTAAACAAACCCAGTTTTTTTCAATCTTCCCTCATAGGTTGTGTTTTCTAGACCATTAATCATTTTTGTTGCTCTAATCTGGACTCTCTCCAATTCATCCACATCTTTCCTGAAATTTGGTAACCAGAACTAAACACAATACTCTGGTTGAGGCCTACTCGGTGCGGAGTACAGCAGAAGAATGACTTCTTGTGTCTTGCTTACAACACTCCTGCTAATTCATCCCAGAATGATGTTTGCTTTTTTTGCAACAGTGTTACATTGTAGACTCATATTTGGCTTGTAATCTGCTATGACCCCCCGATTCCTTTCTGCAGTACTCGCTAGGCAGTCATTTCCTATTTTGTATGTGTGCAACTGATAGTTCCTTCCTAAGAGGAGTACTTTGCATTTGTCCTTATTGAATTTCATCCTGTTTACTTCAGGGGAGTATTTGCTTTAGGTTGGGGGGCTGTCTGCAAGCGAGGACTGGCCTGCCTCCCAAGGTCTGTGAGAGTGTGGGATCACTTTACAGGATAGATTGTAGATCGTTGGTGATGTGCTGGAGAGGTTTTAGCTGGGGGCTGTATGTGATGATGGCCAGTGGTGTTCTGTTATTTTCCTTGTTGGGCCTGTCCTATAGTAGGTGACTGCTGGGTACCTGTCTCGCTCTGTCAATCTGTTTCCTCACTTCCCCAGGTATTTTAGTTTTAAGAATGCTTGATAAAGATCTTGTAGGTGTTTGTCTCTGGCTGAGGGATTGGAGCAAATTCGGTTGTATCTTAGGGCTTGGCTGTAGACACTGGATTGTGTGATGTGTCCTGAATGGAAGCTGAAGGCATGTAGGTAAGTATAGCGATCAGTAGGTTTCCGGTATAGGGAGGTGTTTATGTGACCATCACTTATTTGCACTGTAGTGTCCAGGAAGTGAATCTCTTGTGTGGACTGGTCCAGGCTCAGGTTGATAGTGGGGTGGAAATTGTTGAAATCCAGGTGGAATTCTTCAAGGGCCTCCTTCTCGTGGGTCCATATGATGAAGATGTCATCAATGTAGCGTACGTAGAGGAGGGGCGCTAGGGGAAGAAAGCTGAGGAAGCGTTGTTCTAAGTCAGCCATAAAAATGTTGGTGTACTGTGGGGCCATGTGGGTACCCATAGCAGTGCCACTGACTTAAAGGTATAAGTTGTCCCCAAATATGAAATGGTTGTGGGTGAGGACAAGGTCACAAAGCTCAGCCACCAGATGTGCCGTGGCCTCATCAGGGATACTGCAACTACACACCACACCACAGAAACACTAACCCAGGAACCAATCCTTGTAACAAACCTCGTTGCCTACTCTGTCCCCATATCTACTCTAGCGACACCATCAGAGGACCCAACCACATCAGCCACACCATCAGGGACTCATTCACCTGCACAGCTACTAATGTTATATATGCCATCATGTGTCAGCAATGCCCCTCTGCCATGTACATTGGCCAAACCAGACAGTCTCTACGTAAAAGAATAAATGGACACAAATGGGACATCAGGAATGGTAACATACAAAAGCCAGTAGGAGAACACTTCAATCTTCCTGGACATTCTATAACAGATTTAAAAGTAGCCATACTTGAACAAAAAAACTTCAGTAGCAGACTTCAAAGAGAAACTGCAGAACTAAAATTCATTTGCAAATTTAACACCATTAATTTGGGCTTGAATAGGGACTGGGAGTGGCTAGCTCACTACAAAAGCAATGTTGCCTCTCCTGGAATTGACACCTCCTCATCAATTATTGGGAGTGGACTACATCTACCCTGATTGAATTGGGCCTGCCAACACTTGTGAGTTAATTCCTTTCTCTTCGTGTGTCAGTATAATAATGCCTGCATCTGTAATTTTCACTCCATACATCTGAAGAAGTGGGTTTTTTACCCACGAAAGTTTATGCCCAAATAAATCTGTTAGTCTTTAAGGTGCCACCAGACTCCTTGTTGTTTTTGTGGATACAGACTAACACGGCTACCCCCTGAAACTTTATAAGTGTACTCTCTATCCCATTATCTAAATAATTGATGAAGATATTGTACAGAACTAGACCCAGAACTGACCTCTGCAGCACCTCACTTGATATGCCCTTCCAGCTTGATTGTGAACCACTGATAACTACTGTCTGGGAACAGTTTTCCAATCAGCAATGCACGCACCTTATAGTAGCCCCATCTAGACTGTATCACCCTATTTTGTTTATGAGAAGATCATGCGAGACAGTATCAAAAGCCTTACTAAAGTCAAGATATACCACATCTACCACTTTCCCCCATCCACAAGACTTGTTGCCCTGTCAAAGTACATTAGGTTGATTTGACATAATTTGTTCTTGAAAAATCCACGGTGACTGCTACTTATCACCTTATTTTCTTATAGGTGTTTGCAAATTGATTGCTTAATTATTTGCTCCATTATCTTTCCGGGTACTGAAGTTAAACTGACTTGCCTGTAATTCTCCGGATTGTCCTCATTTTCCTTTTTATTGATGGGCAAATATAGTGCCATTTTCCAGTCCTCTGGAATCTCTTCTGTTTTCCATGACTTTTGGAAGATAATCACTAATGGTTTAGATATCTGCTCTGTCAGCTCCTTGAGTATTCTAGGATATATTTCATCAGGTCCTGGTGACTTCAAGACATCTAACTTGCCTAATCAATTTTTAACTTGTTCTTTCCCTATTTTAGCCTCTTATCCTCCCTCATTTTCACTGGCATTTTCTATGTTAGACATCAAGTCGCTGCTAACCTTTTTGATGAAAATTGAAACAAAAAAGTAATTTAACACTTCTGCCATTTCCACATTTTCTTTTATTGCTTCCCCGCCCCCCTCACTGAGTAACAGGCCTATATTGTCCTTGGTCTTCTTGCTTCTAATGTATTTGCAGAAAAGACGGTTACTCACCGTTGTAACTGTTGTTCTTCGAGATGTGTTGCTCATATCCATTCCAATTAGGTGTGCGCGCGCCGCGTGCACGATCGTCGGAGAATTTTCTACCCTAGCAACACCGGCGGGTCGACTGTGGAGCCCCCTAGAGTGGCGCCTTCATGGCGCTGGATATATACCCCAGCCGACCCGGCACCCCCTCAGTTCCTTCTTGCCGGCTACTCCGACAGTGGGGAAGGGGGGCGGGTTTGGAATGGATATGAGCAACACATCTCGAAGAACAACAGTTACAACGGTGAGTAACCGTCTTTTCTTCTTCGAGTGCTTGCTCATATCGATTCCAATTAGGTGACTCCCAAGCCCAACTTAGGTGGTGGGGTCGGAGTGAGACATTGCTGTGTGCAAAACCGCTGATCCGAATGCAGCATCGTCCCTGGACTGCTGCACTAGTGCATAGTGAGCTGTAAATGTGTGGACTGATGACCAAACTGCAGCTCTACAAATGTCCTGGATCGGAACTTGAGCCAGGAAAGCAGTCGAGGAAGCTTGGGCCCTCGTGGAGTGAGCGGTGAGGTGCGGTGTTGAGACACCTGCCAGGTCATAGCAAGTCCGGATGCAAGACGTGATCCAGGAGGATAGGCGTTGTGAGGAGACCGGTAAGCCTTTCATTCGGTCGGCCACTGCAACAAAGAGTTGCGTCGTCTTTCTAAAGTGTCTTGTGCGGTCAATATAGAAAGCTAGGGCCCTGCGTACGTCCAGAGAATGCAAACGCTGGTCATGGCGAGTAGCATGTGGTTTAGGATGGAAGACTGGGAGAAATATATCCTGATTCATGTGAAATGGAGAGACCACCTTAGGAAGAAAGGAAGGATGTGGACGAAGCTGCACTTTATCCTTATGGAAAACTGTGTAAGGGGGCTCGGATGTAAGCGCCCTGAGTTCAGAAACGCGCCTTGCTGAGGTGATGGCTACGAGGAAGGCTGTCTTCCAGGATAGGTACAGAAGTGAACAGGTGGCCAGTGGCTCGAATGGAGGACCTGTGAGCTTGGAAAGAACCAGGTTGAGATCCCACGTCGGAACGGGTTGACGCTGTTGTGGGTACATCCGGTCCAAGCCCTTGAGGAACCTAACGACCATCGGGTTAGAGAATACCGAGGACGCGTGTTCCCCTGGGTGAAAAGCCGATATGGCGGCCAGGTGAACTCTAATTGAAGATATCGCCAAACCCTGCTGTTTTAGGGAGAGGAGATATTCCAATATGAGAGGAATAGGTGCCTGTAACGGGGACGTGGCTCGTTGTTCGCACCAACAGGAGAACCGCTTCCACTTGGCCAAGTACGTGGTCCGTGTTGAAGGCTTCCTACTGCTCAGCAGAATCTGTTGGACAGAGTGCGAGCATTGTTGCTCTGCCTGGGTGAACCATGGAGCAACCACGCCGTGAGGTGGAGCGATTGCAGGTCGGGGTGACGCAGTCGGCCGTGGTCCTGAGAGATGAGATCTGGACACAATGGGAGCGGGAGCGGTGTCTGAACCGAGAGCTCTAACAGTGTGGTGTACCAGTGTTGTCTCAGCCACGCTGGAGCGACCAGAATTACTTGTGCCTGGTCTCTGCGTAATTTGAGCAGCACCTTGTGGACCAGAGGAAATGGAGGGAAGGCATAAAACAGGTGGTCTTTCCAGGGGAGGAGAAACGCATCCGAGAGAGAGCCCGGAGCTCGCCCTTGTAGGGAGCAGAACACGTGGCACTTCCTGTTGGCTCGAGATGCAAACAGGTCTACCTGGGGAAACCCCCACCTCTGGAAAACGGAATATATGATGTCCGGACGGATAGACCACTCATGCGTCTGAAAGGACCTGCTGAGTCGGTCCGCTAAAGTGTTCTGGACTCCAGGGAGGAACGATGCCGTGAGATGGATTGAGTGGGCGATGCAGAAGTCCCATAGGCGAATCGCCTCTTGGCATAGAGTCGACGAACGTGCTCCTCCTTGCCTGTTGATATAAAACATGGCCGTGGTGTTGTCGATGAGAACTAACACACAGCGGCCAAGTAGGAGGTTGAGAAATGCTTGGCACGCCAAACGCACCGCCATCAATTCCCGAACATTGATGTGCAGGGATAGCTGGGGTGCAGTCCACAGGCCCTGGGTATGGTGTTCGTTGAGATGGGCACCCCAACCCAGAGATGATGCGTCTGTGACCAGGTGTAGAGAGGGTTGTGGGGCGTGAAATGGCATCCCCTCGCAAACCACACTGTGATCTAGCCACCAGGTGAGGGAGGTCAGGACCGAGTTCGGGACCGTGACCACCATGTTCAGGCTGTCCCGATATGGGCGGTATACCGATGACACCCAGGTCTGGAGTGGGCGAAGCCGAAGTCTGGCATGCCTGGTTACGTACATGCAAGAAGCCATGTGACCCAGCAGGGTAAGGCATGACCTCACCGTGGTAGTTGGGAAGGCCCTGAGCCCTTGAATGAGGCTCGTGATGGTATGAAAGCGATTGTCTGGTAGGATAGCTTGTGCACGTCCGGAGTCTAGGACTGCGCCGATAAATTCTATTCTCTGGGTAGGCTCTAGAGTGGATTTCTCCTTGTTGAGTAGGATGCCCAACTCGTTGAATGTGTGCACTATTATGTGGACGTGAGCTCGAACTTGCTCTTTGGTGCGACCGCGTACCAGCCAGTCGTCTAGGTACGGGAACACCTGTATCCCTTGTCGACGAAGGTATGCTGCCACAACAGCCATACATTTCGTAAACACTCTTGGGGCCGAGGATAGGCCGAAGGGAAGGACTGCAAATTGATAGTGCACCTTGCTTACCACGAATCGCAGGAAGCGTCTGTGAGGCGGGTAAATTGCAATATGAAAGTAAGCATCTTTCATGTCGAGGGTGGCGAACCAGTCTCCAGGATCGAGGGAAGGGATAATGGCCCCCAAAGAGACCATGCGGAACTTCAACTTTACTACGAATTTGTTGAGTCCGCGCAAGTCTAAGATGGGTCGCAGACCCCCTTTGGACTTGGGGATCAGGAAGTAGCGGGAATAAAATCCCCTGCCCCTTAACTCTAATGGAACCTCCTCTATGGCCCCCATAGAGAGGAGCGTGGAAACCTCCTGTATAAGAAGTTGCTCGTGAGAAGGGTCCCTGAAGAGGGACGGGGAGGGAGGGTGGGAGGGGGGGGGATGAAGAAAACTGGATAGCGTATCCCCCCTCCACCGTGCGAAGGACCCAACGGTCCGAGGTTATAAGGGACCAAGCACGGTGGAAATGGGAGAGGTGATCCCGAAAGGAGGGGGCTGGATCCTGGGGGATGACTGGGGCGCCGTCCTCGACCGCACCTTCAAAAGTTCTGCCTGGGGCCTGAAGGTGGCCTTGGTGGCCCCTGGTTCTGACCAGGTTGAGGGCCGGTCCACCTTCTCCTACCACCTCACCCCCGCCTTCTGGCAGAGTCCTGTCTCTGACGAGGTGGAGGGGGGTAGAAACCCATAAACTCTGGTTGTAGGCAGAATTCAATTCCCTGGAACTCAAAGGGACAATAGCAGCGATCTACTGTGGGAAGAATAACTTCAATATCCCTCTGGAGAAGCATATGAATTTGTTTGTTCAGGTTCAGAAGCTCTGCTCCAAACCCCAGGAGATCTTCAGGCAGAACTCTGAACAAAATGACTTTGAAATGATTAACAAGACAACCTGCAACTTTAAGGGGAGAGAGACACTGACTGATAGAGGCTGCAGGAGTGCACTATCTCACCCATCCCAATGCTCTGACTCTATTTAAAATTAGCCAGGAAAAAATGAAAGTTTAGGTAAGATAGTATGCATTTCAGCTTTTGTTATTTTAACCCTTGTCTCTCAATTTGTATCCCATTAATAAATAAATCATACTTGTTTTGGAAAGCTGTCCTAAGTTACTGCAATTTCATATTCGTCATAAGTTCCCAGACAGAATTCTGCAGCAGGGCCCGAATTCAGTTGGGCCTGAAGAGGTAATATGCTTCTGGGGACTGAAGTGCTGTAACCTGGTGATCCAGTCTAAAAGTGGGCTGAACTGGACGTTCTGCCTAGAGAGAAGGGCAGGCACAGACTGGTGGCTTGTAAAAGGAGCTTATGGGAGTGAATGAAAGTGGGGGAGGGAGGGGAAGGTACAATGCACACCGGGAACAGTAACAACTATATACAAAGTTTCATAGACATAATGGGTTGAATCCTGGCCCCTCTGAAGTCAATGCCAAAACTCCCATTGACTTTAATAGGTCCAAGATTTCAACCAGTTTGACTACATATACACAGAGATGTGGCAGCACTTGATTCTGAGGCAGAGCTTTTATCAACAAGCAATTACAAGTTTAGAACAAATGTCTCAAGAGACATTAAAAAGCATTTATCTATATGTATGATCCAATGACATCCTCCGAGTAGGTTAATCGAGCTTTAGATTATTTACCATTAATCTCGGGTGCACGGCAAACATTTGAAATTCTGCTTCTAAACCTCCGCACTCAGGGCTACACAGTGCCATCAGATCTGCACTGCAGGTCCTGAAATTTGATCAGACATTCAAGAGGCTGACAGCAGCTGCAGCACTTAGCAGAGGACCACACTGCATGCTACCACCCAGCAAAATGAGTGGTCATCTCCACAACTCTATGGTGGGGCTTGCCAAAAGACATGCAAGCAGCACAGAACACTACAGGACTGATCTAAAGCCATTGCAATTGGTTCAAAGACTCACACTGGACTTTGGATCAGGACCTAAAATATATGCCATCAGAAAAAAAAAAAGAAGAAGAGGAAGAAGGGAAAAGCTGAGTACAAATCAATGACATTATTGGGCTTTTCAGCCCTGAAGGAGTGCGGTTATTTATTGGCAGTCTAGTTACAAGGTACTCTATTCATGTTATTTTTATCCATTTTTTAAAAGAACAGTTGTATTTTGACAAATATCATAATAATAATTTATTTTAAAACACCAAATTAATGTAGATTTGAGTGCCTTACGGTTATTTGTATGTTGCAGTAGTGCCCCGAAAATGCCAGATGGTATCTAAAGAGAGTCCCTTCTCCAAAGAGCACATAGGTAAAGCACATTTATGTTTATGAGACAGGGATTTTTAAAAAAAACAAGGGTCAAGGGGTCAGACAAAAGCTTCACAGTTTACAAAAGGAGCAGGTATCAGAAACTGCAGGAATTTTCAGAGATCAAAATGATCCCAGTGATTTATAAGCCCAATATTCATCTTCTGTAGCCAAGTGCGACTCTGATCTACATGGGCTGGTGGAAGAACAGCACCTTCCTGGGGAAGCGCCAGGACTACAAGTGGCATCTTCACAGGCCCAGGACCCTGCTGACACCCAAATTTGCCTAATTGAACTTCAGACTTTCTGGTGAGAAGACCTTTCCACTGTTTAATTAGGCCCCTCCTTGACCTCTTGGGCACCACCAAAGAGCATGGGGAACCCCTGAGCCACACCTGGTTCTATAGCATCAGATGGACTAGTTGCCCTGATGGGAAAGAAGAGGACCAACCATCTGGTGGTAACAACTATGAACAGGTTCTTAATGTTCAATTAAAATATGCTAATTTAAAAGTTCAGGTGACCATCTTAAAATCTGATCATTCGAATATAACTAATATTGGGGTAACTTCCTTTAAATGGATTATGTCTTTTTCAGTGTGTGTATATATGCCAATCCAATTTTCATATCCTTATCACAAAAAGAAATGCTATTCTAACTCCTTGACTATCTGTTTTAGAGACACAACACTAAAAATGATAAAAAATATACTAACTTCACAGAACCTCCTGTTTTTTCTAGCAAACATGTATACAGACAGACAGTGCTAAATATAAATCAAGAGAGGAAAGATGATCTTGAGTTTAAGGCATTGCTCTGGGACTCAGGGGAGTTGGATTTAATTCCAGATTTTCCAATAGACTCTCTCTGTGCCCCTGGGCAAGTAATTCAGCCTTCCTGTGTCTCAGTTCCCCATCTGTAAAATGGGGATATTACTGTTTTTCTCTCACCCTTTGTTTGTCTTATCTATTTACAGTTTAAGTTCTTTGTGGTAGGGACTCTCTTAAAAACATATGTACAGTACCTTGCACATGTGCCCTGATCTTCATTTGGGGTGCTATGTATTATCACAATACTGCTACTAATAATGGAAACTGAAATAATCCATAAACATACAATAAATATGAAAACAGTATATTTTGTACTTAACAGTCAGGACATCATGTTCAGATGACTTATCAAGAAAATTTTGCTGAGAAGAGGAATTCGAAGATTCTACAAATGGGGCATTTAAGTGTATGAATGCACTGGGCAAATCAGCTATTAGAAAAAAAACTTGAAAGGGTGTGCTTATTTGATTACAATCCTAAAAGCACTACCAAATGGCACAGTTCCATCAATGAAATAAAATTGCATACACAAAAAATGCAAGTACAGTCACCTCGTTCATTCTTCATCCGCTGAGACTGTCAAGTCACTGTTCCCTGCAGATACCTACTTTAATTCTGAACTCAGAATTCTTTGCACATACACTATGAGAAATGAAGCATGCATGCACTGGTGGAAACAATTAATGTAACTTTCCTAACTCAGTCTGTAAAACTTGAGACATTTCACAGAAAGAAGCTGAAAATCTTTGTCATTTAATAGTGGAAATTTCATCCTGGGTTGATTATCATAACCAAACAGAATTTCACCTGAAAGTAAGGAGAACTCTGCTAAAGCAAATAATCTGACCAATATTAATTCCCTTTGCTGCAAGAAATTTTGTTTTTTTTCTTTCAGATCTGACATTTAAAGTAGTATGTGAACCCTGACACTAACAGTAGCAGAAATAACCTTGCAAATTCAATGGACTGCATATTTAAACTGTCAGCGTTCTAGCCCCAATGAAGTACTTACAAGCTTCTGAGGAGTATGTGGGAAACTCCTATGCTTTCTGCTGCAAGCCATGAATGGATAAAAGTGCTTCCACCTGGTCCTCTCTGGTGACAACTGGGCCTCCAACTATCACCCGTTAAAACCTGGACATTTGTTGCAGGCTAGAGAGCTGCTGAGTGACTACTGTTGATAATAGAGAGCTTAGTCAATCAGATGCAAAAGTGAGGATGGAGAAAGGTCTCCAGAGAAAGTGTCTTTCTGTTCCTTCGACCTAGGCAACACAAAGCTGTACTTGAAACATGGTATTATGAAAAAAGAAAGAAACTAATAGAAGCGGTATAAGAAAAAGAAATAAGAGAAAATTATTAATATTGTTTAGAAACAACTAAGTGCATATTTTCTCTATTCAGGATTTGGCAGAAGCTGGGTCAGATATTTGATCTTTCCTGGGTTTTTAAATTTTGTTCTGCACATACCAGAAAGTTTCTATCTAGAAAACCAGGGAAATGAATAAAGTCCCAGGCTTGGCCAATTCTAGAATATTCAAGTCCCGCAACTGTGACATCACAGAATTCCAGGATATTTCAACCAATAATATATCTCTCATTTCTGGCAGGCTAAACAAAACTGCTCATATAAAGTGTACTTTTAGCCAATCTACAATGTGTCCTGTATCTCAGGTTCTCCTCATTATTCAAATGTCAAACCAGCTACAGACCCTCAAGGGCATAAGCTGGTGCCTGAAAAAAACAATGCTTTGTGTCCTCTGTGTGTGTCTACAGCCAGACCTAGAAATCTCATCAGATTCTGAACAAGTATGTCTTTCTATGTCCACAAAGGGCCTGATAATCCTTGTTCCTGCTTCCATCCATTAATGTTCTTCTCTATCTCCCAGCTCAGCCTTTCTCCAGCCAGCTGAAAAGTGTTTTGCTTCCTTATTACTATCTACCGTAAAACTGTCTTAAATCATAAGCACATCTCCCACTCTGCAACACCTCACACCAATCGCTATTGATACTATATATACTTTCTCTCCTCCCCGTTCAGTTTTTTCTCCCATTCATTTGTAACCCCTCACATCCTGCCAACATTATCCAGACATTTAGGAAAATAACCTCCTGTCTTGATTTCTTTACTCCTGCTGTCATTCGTTGTTGTACCCTTGCCCTTGCTTCCTCCATTTCCATAAGTGGCAATAACTTTCTCTGATAGCTTCTCCAACTCTTTAAAATCTGTCATGGTTCCTCCTCTTCTCCAGAATCCTCCTTTAACTATGACACTCTACTCACAAATGGTCTTTCAGCAGTACTTGGGAAGGTACCTTTTTCTCTTATCTTCCATAACAACCCACAGAGCAATATCCATGACCAATTTAAAATCGGAGTTTCACTACACCTTTATTACGGAAAACATTTTTCTTTTGGTAAGCAATGACCACCTACTCTCTACTCCTTATGGCACATCCTCCTTGACTTTAGTAGAGGCTTTAATGCTGTGGACCACTTTATGGTATCTTGCTTTGTCACACACCTAGCTACACAGGATGTAGACATTTTTAGTTTCCTTCTGTCATGGTTCTGCTCTCACCTAACTGCTCTGCCTCTGGTGGTGACTCCACTTTGCCATAATACCCTTATGCATCCCCAAGCGCAAAGTCAAAGTTGATTTTTTTTCTGCTCTGCTCCTTTTGCCATTCAAAAAGCCAATTCTAAATCATAACACTCTCTCCTTACCCTTTCCCCATACGCAATCCATGCTGCTTCCCCCCTCCCTCCAACTCTAAGTTCCTACTGGTTCTGCCACACTTTACTCATCACTCGTAATCCCTGTTGACTCTGCCCCTCTTCCTCCCTTTGTGTTCTCACCCACCTATAGCACATCTGCCAGTGACTGGGAAAGTAGACCACCATTGTTATTTGCTACTGCCCTGTTTCTGCGTAGGTGTTGCTTCCATGTGTGCTTATTTCAGGGTTGAACATAGTGGGAGCAGCAAGCAGACAGATCAACTGGTAGGCACCTTCAAAGGCCCTGCTGGCATTATTTGTTCCATCCCCAACAGCAAAGGGAGCTTCATGGGGTGATGTTGGGAGTGATTTGAATCTTTCCCCTCCCTCCTGTGGGTCTTCTACTCAACTCTGTTGCAGCTTCTGGTGCTTTTCCCTGCTACATTGGTCCCAGCAAGTGAATCAGACAGGTGAAAGGAGGACCATGGAGCATCACTCTTCTGCTTGAGGAAATGGCACCTCTGGAAAATACCTTTTGGATTTGGTGGTTGGTTGGATCTCTGCCTGTGGTTTTTCCTCCACTCCAACACCTCTAATCAATGGAGTCACACAGGACAGAGTGCTTGCTGTCACAGCCCCAAGGACCCCCTCCCTCTGGGGGTACCTTGGGGAGGGAGATCAGCCTTGTATGTTGCTAACGCTGGTGCAGGCTTTGCAAAGCATGTCGGGAAGGGTCAAAGGTGTGAGTGCGGAGTGAAAGATTCTTTTGCAGGTTGCGAAAGGTCAAAAAGGAGGAAGAGAGTAGAGAATGGGTTAACTTGACACTTCAGCTAGCTCAGTTCAAAAATAATACGCTGACTCCAGCTCAAGATTGCAGCACACATCTGACTGTCGGCTGCTGGCCAAGAAAGACAGAGGCCTATTCCACCCCGACCAGCTGTGAGAAAGGAGGATTCAGCTGAACAGGACTGCAGGGGCTGCAAAAACAAGAGAGACAGTGAAGGCCAGCAGGGCGGTAGGGGGAATGACAACCCTTTTCGCATCCCTGAGGCTGGTGTGTTTTGAGAAAGCTAAAAAAGCCATGGAAGTTTAAACTGGTACAAAAAGCACAAGGAACAGAAGTCCCCAAACAAGACGCCCCCAAAGGACCCCAGGACTTAAAACCCTCCCAAGAGCTGAAGCAAGTGGGAGATCAACAGCGGATCCTGGACAACCCATGCACAGGACAAGAACTCCCGTCCGCCCTTCCCCCTCTTCTTCTTTCGTTACACCCAGGCTTGGCCAGCTTCGGGTAGTGCGGGTGTGAGTATGAAAGTGGGTTAGGGCTTGGGGCACTAATGCTGTCTTCCTTCCTCTGAGTGACGCGGGAAACCCCTAGCACTCTCTGCTGTTATTTTATTACTAACGCTTTAAAACTCAGTGACTTGGTGTGCCCCGTCATCTCCTCCCCTAACAATCCTGCGGCATCAGCCTAATCACCTGACGCCTCAGGCAAATTGGTACCAGAAATCTGTCACATTGAAAGCTCTTGCATTCTCTGCTATTCTTTATTCTTGTCTGCTACCTCTAACCTTAGCTAGCACATTTATGCAGAGGAGACTCAGCTGTACGTGTCTTTCAATATTTTTAAGGCACACAGATACCACAGTCATGTGCACAATTTAAGAAAAACATGAATAGTCAGATTTAATGACTCCTCTTTATTGTCCCTCTTGGGCCTGGTCTACACTACGGGTTTAGGTCGACTTTAGCAGCGTTAAATCGAATTAAGCCTGGACACGTTCACACGACGAAGCCCTTTCTTTCGACTTAAAGGGACCTTTAAACCGGTTTCTTTACACCACCTTCGACGAGGGGATTAGCGATAAAATCGGCCTTTGCGGGTCGGAATTGGGGTAGCGTGGACGGAATTCGACGTTATTGGCCTCTGGGAGCTATCCCACAGTGCTTCACTGTGACCGCTTTGGACAGCACTCTCAACTCAGATGCACTGACCAGGTAGACAGGAAAAGACCCGCGAACGTTTGAATTTCATTTCCTGTTTGCCCAGCGTGGAGAGCACAGGTAACCACGTAGAGCTCATCAGCACAGGTAACCGTGATGGATTCCCAGGATCGCAAAAGAGCTCCAGCATGGACCGAACAGGAGGTACGGGATCTGCTCGCCATATGGGGAGATGAATCAGTGCTAGCTGAACTCCGTAGCAGTAAAAGAAATGTCGAAGTATTAGAAAAGGTCTCCAAGGCCATGAAGGACCGAGGTCATAACAGGGACACACAGCAGTGCCGCGTGAAAATTAAGGAGCTATGGCAAGCCTACCACAAAGCCAGAGAAGCAAATGGAAGGTCCGGAGCAGAGCCGCAAACTTGCCGCTTCTACGCGGAGCTGCATGCCATTCTAGGGGGTGCAGCCACCACTACCCCAACCGTGTGCTATGACTCTGCCAATGGAGAAACACACAGGGAAGAGGGTTTGGGGAATGAGGAAGATGAGGATGGAGGTAATGTAGGTAGCTCACAGCAGCAAGGAAGCGGAGAAACCGGTTTCCCCAACAGCCAGGATATGTTTGTCACCCTGGACCTGGAACCAGTAACCCCCGAACTCACCCAAGACCCTGAGGGCACACAGGAGACCTCTGGTGAGTGTACCTTTGTAAGTATTACACATGGTTTAAAAGCAAGCGTGTTTAATGATTAATGATTAATTTGCCCTGGCAATCGCGGCCAGTACAGCTACTGGAAAAGTCTGTTAACGTGTATGGGGATGGAACGGAAATCCTCCAGGGACATCTCCAGACAGCTCTCCTTCATGTACTTCCAAAGCCTTTGCAAAAGGTTTCTGGGGAGGGCTGCCTTATCCCGTTCGCTATGGTAGGACACTTTACCATGCCAGGCCAGTAGCACGTAGTCTGGAATCATTGCATAACAAAGCATGGCAGCGTATGGTCCCGGTGTTTGCTGGCATGCAGACAACATCCATTCCTTATCTCTCTTTGTTATCCTCAGGAGAGTGATATCATTCACGGTCACCTGGTTGAAATGGGGTGATTTTATTAAGGGGACATTCAGAGGTGCCCGTTCCTGCTCTTCTGAACAGAAATGTTCCCTGCTGTTAACCACGCGGTGGGGGGAGGGGTGAAGTGATCATCCCAGAGAATCGGGTGTGTGTGTAGGGGGGGGTGGTTTACTTGGGTTTGTGCTGCATGTTAACCCGGAAACTGCAGCCCCTCCTTTTACATTGAAAACCCATTTTAAATGGCCAACCCAATTCATCCTTGATATGGGAAATGAGGGCGCTGCTGTTTGAAACCATTCCCACATGTTAAGAAGGTTAAAAAAAGCCAAAAGACTGTGGCTTACCATGGCTGCCTGCAAGCTGAAATCTGTTGCTTGGTACTGCGTGAGTGATCTCTCATACCAAACCGGCAGGCCCTCACTATAAGAGGAAAAATGCGACCTTGTAATGAAAGAGTGTACCCATTGTTCTCTAAAATGTGTCTTTTTTAACCACCTCTCCCTTCTCCTCCACCAGCTGCAAATGTTTCTCCTTCGCAGAGGCTAGTGAACATTAGAAAGAGAAAACGGAGGACACGGGACGATATGTTCACGGAGCTCTAGATGTCCTCCCACGCTGATAGAGCACAGCAGAATGCGTGGAGGCAGTCAATGTCAGACATGAGAAAAGCACAAATATGAACGAAAGGAGAGGTGGCGGGCTGAATGGCGGGATGAAAAGAGCAAGTGGCGGGCTGAAGATGATAGGTGGGGTCAGCTTGCAGACAGAAGGCAAGAATCAATGCTCCGTCTGCTGGAGCATCAAACTGATATGCTCCAGCTTATGGTTGAGCTGCAGGAAAGGCAGCAGGAGAAGAGACCGCCGCTACAGCCCCTGTTTAACCAACAGCCCTCCTCCCCAAGTTCCATAGCCTCCTCACCCAGACGCCCAAGAACATGGTGGGGGGGCCTCCGGCCACCCAGTCACTCCACCCCAGACAATTGCCTAAGCATCAGAAGGCTGGCCTTCAATAAGAGTTAAAGTTTTAAAATGCAGTGTGTCCTTTTCCATCCCTCCTCCCCCACCCATCCCAGGCTACCTTGGCAATTATCCCCCTACTTGTGTGAGGAATTAATAAAGAATGCATGAATGTGAAATAACCATGACTTTATTGCCTCTGCAAGCGGTGCTCGAAGTGGGGAGGGGAGGGTGGGGGTGGTTGGTTTACAGGGAAGTAGAGTGAACCAGGGGGTGGGGGGGGGCGGAGGGTTCATCAAGGAGAAACAAACAGAAGTTTCACACCGTAGCCTGGCCAGTCGCAAAACTCATTTTCAAAGCTTCTCTGATGCGCACCGCGCCCTGCTGTGCTCCTCTAACCACCCTGGTGTCTGGCTGCGCGTAATCAGCGGCCAGGCGAGTTGCCTCAACCTCCCACCCCGCCATAAATGTCTCCCCCTTACTCTCACAGATATTGTGGAGCGCACAGCAAGCATCAATAACAATGAGGATATTCTTTTCACTTTTAAACATCCAAATGCACATTCCACCACCATTCGGCACTTGCTCAGCCTATAGTTGAACAGGTCCTGACTCCTGTCCAGACTGCCTGTGTACGGCTTCATGAGCCATGGCATTAAGGGGTAGGCTGGGTCCCCAAGGATCACGATAGGCATTTCAACATTCCCAACGGTTACTTTCTGGTCCGGGAAGAAAGTCCCTTCCTCCAGCTTTCGAAACAGACCAGAGTGCCTGAAGACGCGAGCATCATGTACCTTTCCCGGCCATCCCACGCTGATGTTGGTGAAACGTCCCTTGTGATCCACCAGGGCTTGCAGCAGCATTGAAAAGTACCCCTTGCGATTTATGTACTCGGTGGCTTGGTGCTCCGGTGCCAAGATAGGGATATGGGTTCCGTCTATGGCCCCACCACAGTTTGGGAATCCCATTTCAGCAAAACCATCCACTATTGCCTCCACGTTGCCCAGAGTCACTACCCTTGATATCACCAGGTCTTTCATTGCCCTGGCAACTTGGATCACAGCAGCCCCCACAGTAGATTTGCCCACTCCAAATTGATTCCTGACTGACCGGTAGCTGTCTGGCGTTGCAAGCTTCCACAGGGCTATCGCCACTCGCTTCTCAACTGTGAGGGCTGCTCTCATCCTGGTATTCTGGAGCTTCAGGGCAGGGGAAAGCAAGTCACAAAGTTCCATGAAAGTGCCCTTACGCATGCGAAAGTTTCGCAGCCACTGGGAATCGTCCCACACCTGCAGCACGATGCGGTCCCACCAGTCTGTGCTTGTTTCCCGGGCCCAGAATCGGCATTCCACGCCATGAACCTGCCCCAGTAACATCATGATTTCCACATTGCTGGAGCCTGTGCCTTGTGAGAGGTTTATGTCCATGTCAATTTCCTCATCACTCTCTTCGCCGCGCTGCAATCACCTCCTCGGCTGGTCCGGGTTTCGCCTTGGCATGTCCTGGTTCTGCATATACTCCAGGACAATGCGTGTGGTGCTCATAGTGCTCATAATTGCCATGGTGATCTGAACGGGCTCCATGATCCCAGTGCTAGCTATGGCGCCTGGTCTGAAAAAAGGCGCGAAACTAGTATCTGACGGACCAGGAGAAGGAGGGAGGGCCGAGTGACGACATGGCATACAGGTACAGGGAATTAAAATCAAGAAAGGTGGCTGTGCATCAGGGAGAAACACAAACAACTGTCACACAGAATGGTCCCCCCAAAGATTAAACTGAAAACCCTGGGTTTAGCAGGCCGTTGATTTCACGGAGGGAGGGGAAGCAAATGAATACAGAACAAATCTATTTTTTACATCTTAAGCTGGCAGCCGACGGTGCAGCATGACTGATAGCCTCTGCAGTACGATGACGATGGATACCAGTCGTAATATACCATCTTCTACCAAAAGGCAAGGGGCTGCTGCTGTGTAGCAATGCAGTCCCACGTCTGCCGGCACCCAGAGGACATATGGTGACGGTGAGCTCAGCTGAGCTGAGCGGGCTCCATGCTTGCCGTGGTATGTTGTCTGCACAGGTAACCCAGGTAAAAAGGCGCGAATCTGTTGTCTGCCGTTGCTCTGACGGAGGGGGAGGGGCCTGACGACATGTACCCAGAACCTCCCGCGACACTGTTTTTCATCATCCGGGCATTGAGATCTCAACCCAGAATTCCAATGGGCGGCGGAGACTGCAGGAACTGTGGGATAGCTACCCATAGTGCAATGCTCCGGAAGTCGACGCTAGCCTCGGTACTGTGGACGCGGTCCGCCGACTAGAGCACTTAGAGCATTTTATGTGGGGACACACACAAATGGCTGTATACAACCGATTTCTATAAAACCGGCTTCTATAAATTCGACCTTATTTCGTAGTGTAGACATACCCTTGGTCTGTCTTAAGTTAGAAAGCTTTATGTTTCTTCTCCCTCAACTAAATATCTTAAATATAGCAACTCTTGTGCAATCCTCAAACACAGCTCACCTCTTCTTCTTGACCCAGGTCTCCTTTTTGCTCCCTCTATCTGTTAACCTTGACATAGTCAGGAAGTTACCTTCTGTACCCACACCAACAAATTTGCTGAAATGAGCGTCATGATTTCATTTCTTCTGACTTTGATTATTGCACTTCCTTTATCTATGGCCACTCAAAGTCGCAGCTCTCCATACTCCAGTAGGTGTAGAACTGTAATTGCTCACTTTCATTCACACAAAATAAAATCCACAACCACCCTATTCTCAAACTGGCTCCCCACTCATTTCTAAATCAAGTTGCAAATTGCCCTCCATTTATTTATAACTTCCTAAAGACTTTCTCCTCTTACTTGCAAACCTTAGCTGTTTTTACCCTCCTCTTTTTCCCTTTCAATCATCTAGCACTGGCCTCTTCTCTGTCCCTTTACACCCAGATATCATGACAGATGCAATACTTTGCACTTCCTGCCATGCAGAACAGAAGTCATCCTACTCTCCAGCTTTTCACCCACTCCATTTTATATCAAATCTCAGATGAAATGATTTCTCTTCTTCCTATCATTTTCTCTCACTTCCTTTCTCCTTTCATTATTACTTTATAACTGTGATACATTAGACAAAGTAAAACGGTATTGCATTTTTGTATTAAGACCATTTGTATATCATTATCATATTTAATATCTGTTATATTTATGAATTTCTGTCTTCTTTGGTGCCAGGATTTCCCATTCTAATTAATTGTGTGGGTGACAAGAATGTGCTTGCCTATCCTTCATCTTACTATTACTATCAAAGGTGCTTTACATTTTGCTGTGGAAAGCCTGAAGTACCCATGATATTTTGTTTAGAATCCTCAGGAATCAATCTTCCCTGCAGTGGGGAGAGGAATACTTCCAGAATTGTAGTTAAACCTTGTGTGTATTTCCCCCTCCCCCACAATATTCACAATCAAATGCATGTTTGTCCTTTTCCTACTGCTGAAAAAGCTGACAGGAGTTCTACACTGCTGATGAGTTTCAATCAAGAGAAAATCATTAGCCCAGATTTAGATTTTTCTCGTTTCTTTTTCTATAGCTATGGAACCATTATTCTAGCTGATTAAGCTACATTATAATACAATGGTACCCATGCAGTATGTATTATTGTGGATGCTCAATCAGATTTTTGAGGTTATATATTCTATTCTGTGTAGGTGGCATGCCAGAATCATAGAATACCCAGGAGACTCCCTCCAAGGAGAGTGTGTATCTTGGCTGGGGAACACTTGTACATATAAATAAGGAAATAGTAGGGAGAAAGAGTGAGGGATGGAGGCTCCTGAGTGGTAAGTGTACTCATGTTAAACAGACCAGTTTACAAGTTGGACACAATTTCCCATTTTCAGTTGTTACTTCCATTAATCTGTAGAAATCTCAAATTTAGGGAGATTCCATTAAAAAGCGAGTATTTGCCAAAAGGTGGAATTGGAAATAACCCGTTTTTCTTACTCAAAAAAAAATGTACAGCTATGTTAACCATTGCTAAGAGGTTGACATTTTAATGGCAATCAATGGAGCAAGCAAGGGGTATAACCAATACCATCCTGCAAGGTTTGGCATACAAACTTAGTAATTGAAACATGTATATATGAAACACTGTTATGTGGCACACAATTTCAATATTTTGCATGCAAAGGGAAGATGGTGTGCTCTGCCAGTGCATAGTTAAAGTAGTTTAGATGCCTCATTTGAAATGTATTATCTTAACTCTGCAGTTCCTAGGTTTCTAACATTAGGATTTTGGATTTTTTTAAATCTAACATTCTTGACCGGTAAGATGCACTAACATAATGTTATGTGCCTGTGATCTTACCACCACTTTAACATTTTTTGTGTGAAGAGATCTCCCTCCTTTTATCCTCTGAAACAATCTGAGGAGAACGAAAATGAGAGAGACAAGGATAATTCTCCTTCCTCATAGAAACTCACAATAGATTTAGATTTTTGAACGATTAGATTTTTATTGTTTAACTTGGAGCAGGGGTTCTCAAACTTCATTGCACCATGATCCCCTTCTGATAAATTACACCACCACCCCAGGAGAGGATGGGGAGGTGGAAAGCCCAAGTCCTGCCACCCCAGGCAGGGGGACAGGGGCAAAGATGAAGCCCAAAGGGTTCAGCCACGGGCGGGTCGGGAGGCCTGTAGCCCAAGCCCCTCTACCCAGGGCTAAAGCTGAAACCGAAGCCTGAGCCCCAGGCAGCAGGGCTTGGGCTTTGGCCCTAGGTGATGAGGCTAGGCCTTAAGCAAGTCTAACGCCAGCCCTGGCTACTCCATTAAAACGGAGTCCCCACCCACAGTATGAGAATCACTGACTTAGAGAATGTTCACACAGGAGCTGGGAGCGAGCTTCCCAGCACAGGTAGACAGACGTGCTATCTCTGCTTGAGCTGGCATGATAAAACCAGTAGTGTGGATCATAGAATCATAGAAGATTAGGGTTGGAAGAGACCTCAGAAGGTCATCTAGTCCAACCACCTGCTCAAAGCAGGGCCAACCCCATCTAAATCATCCCAGCCAGGCCTTTTTCAAGCCAGGCCTTAAAAACCTTTAAGGATGGAGATTCCACCACCTCCCTAGGTAACCCATTCCAGTGCTTCACCCCCCTCCTAGTGAAAAAGTTTTTTCCTAATATCCAACCTAAACCTCCCCCACTGCAACTTGAGACCATTGCTCCTTGTTCTGTCATCTGCCACCTCTGAGAACAGCCTAGCTCCATCCACTTTGGAACCCCCCTTCAGGTAGTTGAAGGCTGCTATCAAATCCCCCTTCACTCTTCTCTTCTGCAGACTAAATAAACCTAGATCCCTCAGCCTCTCCTCATAAGTCATGTGCCCCAGCCCCCTAATAATTTCCG
Source organism: Chrysemys picta bellii (assembly GCF_011386835.1). Classification (NCBI taxonomy): domain Eukaryota; kingdom Metazoa; phylum Chordata; order Testudines; family Emydidae; genus Chrysemys; species Chrysemys picta. The sequence continues at coordinate 66,986,342 of NC_088801.1, read as the reverse complement.
TTGCCCTCCACTGGACTCTCTCCAATTTGTCCACATCCTTTCTGTAGTGGGAGGCCCAAAACTAGACACAATACTCCAGATGTGGCCTCACCCGGCCGAATAGAGGGGAATAATCACTTCCCTCAATCTTCTGGCAATGCTCCCACTAATGCAGCCCAATATGCTGTTTGTCTTCTTGGCAACAAAGGCACACTGTTGACTCATATCCAGTTTCTTGTCCACTGTAATCCCCAGATGCTTTTCTGCAGAACCGCTGCTTAGCCAGTCGGTCCCCAGCCTGTAGCAGTGCATGGGATTCTTCCGTTCTAAGTGCAAAACACTGCATTTGTCCATGTTGAACCTCATCAGATTTTTTTAGCCCAATCCTCCAATTTGTCTAGGTCACTCTGGAACCTATCCCTACCTTCCAGTGTATCTACCGCTCCCCCCAGCTTAGTGCCATCCGCGAACTTGCTGAGGGTGCAATCCATCCCATCATTCAGATCATTAATGAAGATGTTGAACAAAACAGACCCCTGGGGCACTCCGCTTGATACCGGCTGCCAACTAGACATCGAGCCGTTGATCACAACCTGTTGAGACTGATGATCTAGCCAGCTTTCTATCCACCTTATAGTCCATTCATCCAATCCATACTTTTTTTAAAACTTGCTAGCAAGAATACCCTTTAAAAACTGTGCTTCTGTATAAAGTCCACAGAAGGGGATCCCAGCTCCAATATCTCTTCTGAGGCCTGTAAGGACAGGGCTCCCCTCTGAGATCCGTTAGCAAGTCTATAGGAACAGGTGGGAAGTAAGCAGATATACCTGGTATGAGATGAGGGTAGTGAACAGTGGAAGGGAATGGAAAGGGAGAAGGTGAATGCTCTTATCCACACTGAATACTTTGAGCCCTTCTCCTGTCAGAGTACCCAGTTCATCTGGTTTATATAGTTAAGAAGCTTAACTGTAACCCCGAAGATCATGAGTTTGAGTCTTGCTCACTCTCACACTGAAAAGCCACCACCCATTCACCCAGCTGCAAAATGGGGACATGAACCATTAGATTAGGATGCTCAAAGGCAGCTGGATGTAATGTTGGCCACATCATTCGCTTATGTACCACTGGCTATGAATCTGAAGTGCATTCTCTTATGCTAAGTTTAAAATGAGGGAGAGTTTGTCTTACTGTCTCCTTCTATAGACATAACATGTCTGCAAAGTGCCTAGCACAATGGGGCCCTGATCTTTGATGAGGGTTGCTAGGTACTACATTAATGTAAATTAAAAGATAACACTAACTAACATTTTCCACACCCAGTCCCCTGCACCTCCTTTTTGTCTCGCCCCCTCCTCGCTCCCACCCCTTACCAGTTTCTTCCCCCATCCATATATTCCCTCAACCTTTCTCCACCAAGACAGCTCCATGCTCTCCAACCATGCCTGCCCATCCCTGTGTTAACTGTATTTGCACTTGGAAAAGAAAAAAAAAATGTTTGGCTACTGTTCCATAATCATGGTTGTTTGAATTTTAACACAATGCAGATATACCATTTTAAGTCTCCAACGAGTCCTTTATGAAGGTTTTTATGTGCTGTCTCCAAGCTGGTGCATCCATACTATACAATATGATTTTTTTTTAAAAATGTGAAATGTCAAGGATCAAGCCTGGAAAGCTCTTATGTAAGATCACTCTACTGTGTATTCTTACAACGTGAGAACTACAAAGAAAAGCTAAGCCTTTCTCTTATGCGAAGGGCATTCAAGGAGACGCCTTTAAATAGCTGAGACACAAAGAGGTGTTACAGCTATTTGCGTTATTGCTAACTGGTAAAGTTACATTACTTAGTTCTGTTAAACATTTAATAGTATCAGTACATGAGAACATACTGGGTCAGACCAAAGGTCCATCCAGCCCAGTATCCTGTCTACCGACAGTGACCAATGCCAGGTGTCCCAGAGGGAGTGAACCTAACAGGTAATGATCAAGTGATCTCTCTCCTGCCGTCCATCTCCACCCTCTGACAAACAGAGGCTAGGGACACCATTTCTTACCCATCATGTTATTTAAGTCTCCCAGTATGTAAGTGGGACGGATTTAGTCCTATTATGAAGGGTGCCACACATGAAGTATGTATACGTGAACAAGGAAGAAATGGTACTCTGACAGTACCATTTTTAAAAATCCAGTAGGTCTGGGATTTCCCCCCCTTTTTTGTTTATTTGTTCTTTTGCTTGTTAACCTGTGAAAAATCCTTACAACTGATTTAAATCACAGCAGACAGTCTCAATTTTTGCTCTATTACTTCAAGAGTAAGATTTGTTTAGGAGTACTGCAGAAACATTTTGTGGGTTTTGTAATGCGTGTTTGCTTTCTATTGTTTGAGTGAGACGTTCCTGCAAAAATACAAGATCCTTGTATGTACAATAAATCACAATTTTGATTGGCTGATCTCCTTTAGATGACTTACAATATGCAGTACATTATCTGCACTGCACAGACATTGGTACTAAATGATAAAAAGGAAAACTTCAAAAACAAAGAAATGACACAAACTATTAAAAAAAAATTGAATCTGTCGTGCATGAAATAATATCACCCCTACCTGAAGCAGCAGTATTATATTTTTAGCTAGCATTTTTTAAAACAACAAAATGCTACACCAAGAGACTTTTAACGGTTGGGGGGGTCATTTCTCTTTTAATGCAATGCACTAGTTGCACTAGGCCTTATTATGTTATGGAAGAGAGGGGGAATAGAAAGTTAGAGCATGAGAGACAGGAATAAGACTGAATGAAAGAGGAAAATTGCTAAAGCAGCAGGCAGGAGGATTATTTTAGATGAGATATAAAAACACTAGTGAGTATTAAAAATCCCATGGCACTTTCTGCGAAAAAAAATCCCATTAACTTCACTGGGACTACTTGTGACATACAATGATTTCACTGGAGTAAAACTACCACCATTTGGCCCCGTGTAAATGAGATCATCTGGTGATGGAGCAGATTGATGAGGTTTACAACCCCCAAACTATAGAGGAAGGGGTTAAGGAGCTGCTCTGGGCCACCACACCTCCAATGCATGCACAGACTGGAGGAGGGGCTTGAAGGGGAGCACACGGGGAGGCCCCACTCCTGGAGCCCCTGACTACTGGTGGTCTTCCTGACCTGCTGAGTGAAAAGCACTCTGGACATTTGCAAGGTTGGAGATTTCTTTTTTGATTTTTTTTGTTTACAAGCCTTTGCTTTTCTCTCTTGCATAGGGAGACCAATAGGAAGTGATCTACAGAAGCAGCTGCATACTACTCCAGGGTGCAAGACTCAGCCACCTACCTTTTGGGCCCTGGATTGGACTCCAGCAGAGAGGGTGGGCCCAGGCTCCCTTGGATGCCCCGTGAAGAGGCTGGAGGCAAAATGCTTCTCTCGGATACCAAAGACGCAGGACTAGAGAGACCCCATATCCTAGAGAGTCCCAAGTCCAGGCTTCACCTGGCCAAAGTCCTAAAGCCCCTTCTGGGCAGCAGAACTAACCTTTTGCTGGACCCTCTACATACCCTTGAAGGGGTGGACACAATTTGTAGCCCAACTGGAGGGCTAAACCACAGCAGGGTACAGACTGCTATAGGGCCAGAGGGGCTATCAACAGGGGGATCCAAGATAGAAGACCACCTGTCACGCCCTCGCCCAACTACTAGGCAGTGTTTGGGGTAGCAAACCTCTTCACAGACACCATCAATTATTTTGGTTCTGTATTTGGGACAAAGCCAGATGATGCATTGGTATCATATAACAATAATATACTTTCTACTTCAACAGTGACTAAGGAGGATGTTAACCAACAGCTACTAAAAACAGACATTTTAAAATCAGTACATCAAGACAACTTGCATCCAAGTGTTTTAAAAAAGCTGGCTGAACCGAGGAGCAATCTGAATTGCTAATATTGATTTTCAGTAAGTTTTTGAACACTGGGGGAGTTCCAGAGAGTGGGAAGAAGGCTAATGTTGTGCCAATATTTTAAAAGGGTAAACAGGACAATCCAGGTCAGTATAGTCCTGCCATTCAAATAATGGAACAGCTTATACAGGCTCAATTAATATAGAATTAAAGGAGAGTAACATAATTAATACCAATCAACATGGCTGATAAAGATTGTAGTGTTAATGTAATACATTTAGACTTCTGTAAGGCACTGACAATGTACCACATGACATTTTGATTAAGGAAATAGAACAATACGAATCAACATGGCACACACTGAATGGATTAAAAACTGGCTAACTGATAGGTCTCCAAATGGATCTGTAAACATGCTTCTGTGCCTCAATCAACCCCATGGTGCAGAGGATGGCACACTCCTCCCCATATTCAGGGGTTCAGGCAGACTGCAGCTTATTTCTAGTCAGGCTTCCAGATCACCCCTGGAGAAGCTGGTCTGTTCTTTCCCCCTTCCGCCTCCCAACTACTGAGCTTCCTCCTTTTTTCAAATCCTGCACCCAGTCCTAACAGTCAATACGGGTGCACCTGGAGAAGGGCTAATTGAGCCTCTGACTGCAAGTTAACTGCTTCCAGATGAGAATGGGGATTATATACCATCACAACCATATCCAACAATGTGTGTATATATTTATACAGACTTAAAACTGCTTAAACAAAAACTACTTGTTTTTAAAAGATATAGACAACATCTCAATGGATCATAGTTGCAATGGTTAGGGGAATAATCTGGTTATTAATTCATAAGCTATGTGGAGTATAACCTTAGCATTTTCTTTCATTTAACATTTTCTGTATATTCTATCAAAAACAATTAAGACTTTATTTTTTACTCCCAGAAGTCAAGTATACAATGTAAACAACACAGAATATGACAAATAGCAGAGCTAATACCACGCTCACGTCCAGGATGCCTGTGGTATATTAGAGAGATTCAACATTTACACTTAGGCTTCATGAAAAATGAATTTCATTTTTCTTAAGGAGATGTTTACATATGCAAAAGCTTTGTTTAAATATTGGGGGAAACGATTTAAGAGTGAAAATCTATAATTCAACATCGAATTGTTAATTTCAAATATAAATACCACACTAAATGAACACCTGAGCCCCTTCCGCCAGACTTTAGGCTTTTGAGTGCTTATTTTACATTTCAATCACATTTCTGCAATTTGAAAGGGATCCAGTATTATGCATGAATAATTAAAACTGAACTACATTAAAATGGAAAAATAGAAAAACAATTAGTATTGCTAACTATGGTCTCATTCAATTTACATTAATTTTTCATTTTGGTAAGTATACAGCGCTGTAGCATGCATACTCTTTCTTTTTAAGCATATTCCTGAACTCTAATGTAAATTAGCTACAGAGTTCTGTATTCAGAATGTTCATTTTGGAAGAATATGACTTTAAAAATATATCATGGGTGATTATTCTTCCTGTTCAAATACATTTTGATATAATTGTGTGTGGATCACAAAGTCAAGCATTATTTGTATTATAATGGCACTAAGATACACCAGTCAAGTTCAGGACCCATTGTGCCATCCAACTGTTTATATAACACACTTGAATTATTATGAAATTCGTCACTGTAGACTAAAATCTTTTCTGCAAAAATCTTAAATAAAGAAGAACTTAAGGTTGAAATTATGTTTCATTGGAATTCATGTAAGACCTCCAAAAAATAATTTTCTTTACAAAATTCTATACCTTTCAAAATAATGCAACCGTTAACAGGTCTGGAAATGAGCAGTGAAGAGATTCAGCAAGTTTTTCTCTGCCATATAATTTTTCATCATTGGGTATCACCCCACATGACTTGCACTGCCCTCAAATATATAGTCAAAGATCAAGACATAGGCATACAAATATCAGTGCATATTCTGTGCCGCAAAGTGAATGAGTGTGTCTTTTTCTTTGTGTCTTTTTTTTTTTTTTTTTTTTTGGCAGCTCCTAAGGGCCCCAGGAGAGGGGCTCTCTCCTCCAAACCCTGTGGGATGCACTAAATAGTACATTCCTGTGGTTTTTAGTCTTTTCACTTTTCTTTAAAGATAACAAAAACTGGGTGCATTGGAGCCCTCCCCTTTAAACTTCATTCTTGGCTATATTCATGATACATGGAAGTTACCTGGTAACAAAGCAGCATGGTTCCAATGTGCAGCTTTGATTGCTAAAAAAAAAATTGATCCTGAAAAAATGGAAAAGTTCATCTCCACCATATATTGATGCCTGGTTCAATGATATGGCTGGCTTTGCAGCTAGTGAATGACTGGCATTCCACAGAAGGAAAATGCCCCAAAAATTCAAAGCAATTTGTGCTGACTTTTTAGAGGTCTAAAATTAAAGTAGATAACCATAAAGATAGATATGTCACTTTCCCTCCCCTCCCTTTATCCTAACCTTCTTTACTTACTTTGTGTATTATGATGAATCTGGTATTTTGGTATATTTGTTGTATTTGACAAAATTAATAAAAAAATATAAATATGAAAAAGAACAAAAACCTTAGAAAAATCTCAGAAAACTATGTTAAAAACATTCAAACTGCAAAAGGAAATTGTGCTGGCACCATCTCCTTTGCTGCTTTTTCATGTTAGTATGTAAATATTCTAGGTAGACAGTTTAGATATTTATCTAATTATTTTAAAACATTGAATTCTGCCAAGCCTGCTTATGAGGCTTTATGTGAATGACAGAGAGAGAGACAGACAGACATGAAGGGGGTTGGACTCACGGCTGGAGTACCTACGTGTGGTTAGACATGACGTAGCAGCGCTCTCCCCATCTGATACCCGCAGCCAATGACTACCCTTCACATGATCCGGTGGTCTGCCTCTTCACATGACTTGGCCTTCAGGGCCACATCTTCTGGGGTAACAAAGTCCAACATAAAACGGCAATGTCCTTAGAAAATGGTCTTCGGCCCCATCTCTGGGACCCATGGTCCTCACACCCTTTTCTCACTGCCTTCGTCCCCTTCCCAGGGACAAGGACTCTCAGGCGGTCTACATTGTAACTGGGAGCAAGCCTCCAGGCCCAAATAGACAGATTTGCGCTAGTTCTGCTTGAGCTAAAATGCACTAAACACAATAGCATGGACAGCTCAGGATCTCAAGTCCACCCAACCCTGTGGGGCTGAACTCAGGTGGCTAGCCTGAGTCTCCACAGAGCCACAAGGTCCACACTGCTATTTTTAGCACACTCGCTTGAGTGAAGATAGAGCAAGTCTGTCTACCAAATCTGGGAGGCTCACTCCTAGCTGCAGTGTAGACATACCATTCAAGCTGTCCTCTGAATCCTCTAATAAAAATCCTAAACTAAAGGTATACAAACTTAAACCAATTTCTGCCCTCCTATCCCTCTCTGCTGCTCTGTTCCTTCACTGAGCACCTCCCAGAGCTCTCACCTAGCAAGTTCAAATCCAGCCCTTTTATCAGGGCTTGTCACTGGACCCTGCTCCACACCCAGTGCTCTTTATCTCTCTCTTGGACTCTTGACAGTCTCCCGGGACTCTTGCCACACTCCCCCTTCCCAACCTTTTGAGAGGATCCCAGGACAAATTTCTCCATGGGTTCTCTCCTTACAAGCTAGTCCCAGACAGTGACTGCAGAGTTCTTTACTTTCTACCTGCAGCTCCCTTTTCCATTCGGAGCTTTCTTCAGTTATAATCACTACTCAGCTCCTCCCCTGCGGAGCTTCCTCTCTAATTAAGGTTGGCACTTTCCCCGTGCCCAACAGATAATGTAATTGGCCTCTCAGGCCCTCATTAACCCTTTCAGGGCCTGTGTGGGATCCACACTCCATCACAGTGCCCAATAAGAATATGAATGATACAAATGATTTCCTAGGGATTTTTTAAAAGGCATTAGCCACTTTAATTAAAATAACAAAATAACAAATCATTAAGACAGCACATTTAAGTGCTCAAAAAAGTCAGACAATGCTGAAATTAATTATAGTTATGCAATTCGAGCTCTGCCACCCTCATATGTGCATTCCAATACAGCCTCTCATTCCCTTAGCATATATTATTTCTTAGACAATACGCTACCAAATCATAGGCCTTTGCCTAATTCACTGTGTATCTTTAGGGTGCACATTGAATGAAGCAGAGTTCGATAGGTGCCAAAGCAAAGGACTTAGCCTTTCCATGGGGCTCACCCACAGCAGAAGGATTCCTGATTTTTCCCTGTACAAGGGAGCCTCCCCTGGCTTGACGGAGAAGGCACCACTGGCACCTTTTATCCATTTGCGACAGAAGTGTTCTTGCTGTGGCAGAGAGTGGATGAGCAAAGCTGCTCAGCTTAACCCTAAATGAGCTAATAAGATTTCCTTTAAAGACAAAAAAAGTGTGGTGAGGTATTTAAGTTGTAAATTACTGCTGTCATGTACCAAAGGGGGAGAAGGTGTCATAGTCCTGGATGCAGGACAATGAGGTTCATTAATAGTCTGTGGGTCTTTAAGAGGACCCTTCTGACTGACAGATCTTGGCTGTCTCCATCCTGCATGGCGCAGAACCTACTCCCAGACTAGACTCCTGGACATGCTTCAACTGAGGATGCTTAACTTACCTTTGTTAGAGCTGTAGATCACTACATGTATAAATCTCCAGCAAACGGGCTATGACTGCCTGCAAACACTAAGGAGGGCAAAAGGTGGACAAACTAAAAGAGACATATCCTGACCTTTTCTAAAAATGTGTCTAAGCTGAAAAGTCTAGTAGAGTCCCAAGTCTGTAGAATTAATATCACAACCTGTCCTTTCATTTCAAAAATGGCAAAATAGGGATTGTGCATCTGGCTGGCGATAAAGCTTTCAGATACATACCTCTATCAAATAAGGACAGTACAAGTAGTTTAAAACACTCTTATGCTTACATATTTTGGTTAAAATATATTTTAGCTCCTAGATGCTCTGTCATCATAACTGAATTGCTACCCATAGAATTCGGTGCCAGATATCCTGTCATACCTTCTCAACTGTCATGGCCACCAAAACACTGGTAGTCCAAAGAAGCATCACAAAACCCCATCCAGTATCAATAATGGGGAGGGTCATAGAAGAAAGTACATATGAGAAACATAATGACACATCCTAAAATCAGCAAACTCTTGATAGACAAAGAACAATTATGATTCCTCACACGTTCACCAGGTTATAGACAATGTCCAAAATAAACAGATTGCAAAATCTATCAATCCTCACTGAGTCCCAAGAAGCAGGTAGGAGGTTACTATAACATATAACATCTTAACATTCTTCATGTTCCTTGTTTATGGGCTTCCTTCCTAGTCTTGGGTTTGGTTAGGGGGCACTGTGAGAGCTTAATGACATATGCCTATTTTTCTCACCGCACAGTGACGGTATCCTTTTTTAAAATGTTACATGCCTGTTATTATCTGAAATATCACTATCTGAAGTGGTGAGATCTCAGGTGAAGTGGAAGGATATTGTGAGATCACAGTGTCAGAGTTGATGCCTAGCAGTTTAGTTTTACAAGACTCAAAATTATAAGATAGCCAAATAGAAGACCCATTTTCCACATCTTCCTGGAACTGAAACATATGCATCTGCTCCACTGTAGGTGACTCCTGAGCAGTACCCATCACTGGAGGCTGGGACTTCGGAGTGGATTCTGTTACTACAGAGATTACTGTGGAGTCGAAGATGGCATCACAGGTTGAATTTCCAGTGATCACATAATGTTCTGCGAAAGTGTGGGCAAAGGCCGAAGTTCTGCTCTTCAGATTTCCAAGATCGATCACATTCCTTAAATATATCCCTAAGTAGAAATTGACCTCATGGAATGCGTATGGACTCTGGAGAGAGGCAGAAGGTTGCGCCCTTAATAACAGTGATTAATGCAACCAGAGATCCCTTTGGATAGTGTTTGAGCCGATATTGCACAGCGTTTGGATCTTTCACGAGCGAAAGGAAGAGTTTAGGGGACTTCCTGAAGACCTTAGTCCTGCCCAAGTAGAATGCTAGTGCTCTTCTAACATCTAGCTTATGGAGAATTGCCTCCCTCATATCACAATGTGGTTTTGAAAAAAAACAGGAAGATGGATCTGTTGATTCATATGGAAAGCGGAGGCAACTTTAGAGAGAAACTTGGGTTCCGGCCTCAGAGTTACTTTGTCTTAAAAAAAAAAACTGCACATGGTGTGCGTGCCATCAGGATTGCTATTTCTTCTATGCAGCTAGCTGAGCTGATGGCAATTAGAAATGTTGTCATCATGGACAGGTGTGAGAGAGCAAGTTGCCATGGCCTCAAATGGAGGTCTAGTCAAAGGCCTGAGAACTAGGTTAAGATCCCAGGCTGGAACAGGTGGTCTCACATGCGGGAAGAGATTCCCAATGCCCTCAGGGAATCTATGCATCAGCAGGTGAGCAAAAACAGTATCTGTCTACCTGATGGTGGAAAGCCGTTTCTCCACAAGATGTACCCTAAGGGAGCTGAGTGAGAATTTTGACCTCTTGAGGTCTAAAATGTAGTGTAAAATTAGAGGGAGGGAAGATGAGGTTGAGTCTATGTGTTTAGAATGACAACAAACTTGGAATCATTTCCATTTTTTAGGTAAGCACATCAACTAATCAACTTTTGGCTGTGTAGCAACATGTCTTTCAGCTCATCAGAGCATTCTGCCTCTAAGCTTTGGAACGACGAAGGAGCCAAGCCTGAAGATGGAGGACCCACAGGTTGGGGTGAGGGATCAGCCCATTGTTTTGAGAGAGCAGATAAGGAATGGGCTGAAGAGGAACCGGAGGACATATTGTCATCTGTGTCAGGTAAGGGAACTAGACTTGTCGTGGCCAGGAGGGGCAACCAGAATAACTCTTGCTTTGTCTTGTTGAATTTTCAACGGGACCTTGGATAGAAGCGGAAACTGGGAAAAGGCATGCAAGAGGTCCCCATCCCATAGGAGAATGAGGGCATCTCCCAGTAAAAGTTTCCCAAGGCCAGCCCTGGAGCAATAATGAGGACATTTCCTGTTCCAGTAAGCAGCAAAGAGATCTGTAGTCAGGGTTCCCCAAAGAGTGAATACATCTCAAAAGCACCTCTGACTTCAGTTCCCATTCGTGGTCATGAGAAAAATTCTGACTGAGAGGATTGGCTGTCACATTCTGTATCCCTAGTAGATAGACAGCTGAAATGAACACATTGTGATGATGCACGAATTCCAAAGTTTGAATGCTTCTGTGCAGAGGAAGGGAGATCTGGCACCCCATTGGTGATTTATGTAAATCATACAGACCATATTTTCCATCATAACCTTTGCGTGGGTGTTCTTGAGGAAAGGCAGAAAGTGTGCACAGGTGTTCCTGACAGCCCTTGGCTCCAAAAGATTGATAACTTCTGTGGAAGGCAACTTGCCCTGAACCTTGTGGTTACATAGGTGAGCTCCCCAGCCTATTAGGGAGGCTTCTGTCCCAGGGTGGTGAATCTGCGTAGCGGGAGGAACGCTCTTGCTTGTACTGCATTAAGGTTGGCGCTCATAAACTCCAGTCGTTGAAATGGGGTTAGTGTGCCACTACAGTGGAGAGAACCTTCCAGAATATCCAGGGTGGAGCAGTCTGAACTGATAATGGTCCTGCCCAAACCATAGGAATCTCTTATATATGATGGGTCTATCGAGATATGGAAGTAGACATCTTGTAGGTCGAGGGCCAGAAATCAATCTCCTTGCTCTAGAGTTGGAATAATGGCTGCTAGTGTGATCATCTTGAATGCCTGCGCCTTTGCGTATTTGTTTAATACTCTTAGATCTAGAATGGGCCTCCAGCCACCCTTCGCCTTGGGGATCAGGAAATAATGAGTGTAAAACCCCTTGCTCCTGAGATGCACTGGGACTGCTTCTATGGCCCCTAGGCATAACCAGTGATATATTTCCTGGTGAAATAGGTTCTCGTGAGAAGGGTCCCTGGAGGGGCACAGGGAAGGAGGGTTGGAATATGAATTGAATGGCATAACCCTTAAAAATAATCTCCAGGACCCATCTGTCAGAAGTGATATTCTCCCAACTGCTGTGAAAGAGGCGACTTCTGAAGGGACATGACAGGTGTGCAGATGGCCGCTGATGTTGCAATGTATAATTGTTCGGGCCCTCAACCAAACAGTCAAAAATGCTTAGAAGAGGTGGTCAGAGGTTGTGGATTAAGGTGCAGATTGCTTCCATTTTTGAGCCTGGTTCTCTTACGCTGCGGCTCGTAACAGCACTGAGATGGTGAGTATTGAGGAGGCTGTGACCTATGCTGTAACAGAGAGCTATATCTTCTCTTCTGTCCCACAGTGTAGATTTCCAGGGAGCGTAATGTGGCCCGGGAATCCTTCAGGGTATGGAGAGAAGAATCTGTCTTCTCCGTGAAGAGTTTGGGCCCTTCAAACTGGAAGTCTTCTGCAGCTCTTTGGGCAACCCAGAAAGGTGTAGCCAAGAAGCCCACCACATTACCACTGTCACAGAGACCGGGCGGGCAACTGTATCAGCTACATCCAGTGCTGTCTCTAGCACCAGTCTGGCTACTAACTGGCCCTCTCTGAGAATGGCCTGAAACTGCTCCTTGTGTGTCTCCGGTAAATGTTCCAGAAACACATTGAGTTTCCCATAATTAATAAAATGATATTTGGCCATGACAGGTTGGTAATTTGTGACTCTAAACTGTAACGTCACCGACAAATATGCCATCCTGCCAAGCCCGATCTTATGGGGTCGACTTGACATGATGTTGCTTGCTTTGTGCATTAATCTCATCCACTATGATGGAGTTGGGTTGCAGATGTTGAAACAGGAAGTCTGCCTCTTTGGAAGGGATGTAGTATTTTTTTTTTGGGCTCTCTTACTGGCTGGTGCAATGAAGGCTGGTATCTGCCAGATGACTTTGGTAGGATCTAGAATCACCTCATTAATTGGGAGGGCAATTCTTGGTGAGGGGAGGTGTGCAGAATATTCACCAACTTCTGATGTGTATCTGCCACCTCCAGTAGGGGAACCTGCAGCTCATCTACCACCTTCTTGGTAAGATCCAGAAAGTTTTTAAAATCATCACCTAGTGATGGGACCGGGGAGGCATTACAGCCTCATCTGGTAGAGATGAGGAGAACTGTGCTGGAGGGGTAGCTTCCCCTTCGAGCCTTTCTTCCTGTTCTGAAAAAGCTTTCTCCTCCCCGGCTCAGGGGCTCTGGACAGCCAGGCTGTAGGAGACCACATGGTGGACTCTCTCTGAGGGACACTGGACAGTCTCAATCTGTGGGATGTGTACGTTGCCCAAGGATCGCAATACAGCCGGGGGTGAGAAATGGGGGGTGGTTAGCTCAGGGGGCCCGTACCATGATCAGGACCCTTGATTTGTAACAGTGGACCATGATGAGCAGCCAGGGAAATGACCTTCTCCTGGCCTCTGTCAGACTCGTCACTGGGTAAGGGTGGTGCTGACTGGGGTATTGGTGGTACATGGCCCAGAGCGATTCCAGGTGCCAGGATGTGGTTGGTACTGGGGCCCCGGTACCAAGTAATGGGAATTGCGGTTCTTCCCCAACTATCAAGTCTCCAGGGTACTGGAGCTCATGCGGTACCGTGGGCTCACTTGGTACCGCAGAAGAGTGTCCGCGGTACTTTGTTGGTACCGAGGATTGAGAAAGTACAGAGCACTCCCTAAATGGGAGTTTTGTTGCACCTGGCACCAGAAGTTCTCTCTGTGTGCCACTCTTTTAGAGACAGTATAGTAATTGCCTTTCTCCTTAGGTGGCGATATGGTTGCCTTAGAGGCTGAACTTCTGGCTTCCTCCAGGCAGTGCGGCAGAGCTCATAGCGGAGGCCCCCTTCTGGGTACAGTGCTTCAGAGCTGCCGGTGCCGTTGGTACCAAGGTGGCAGCACTGGGCAACGCCTCTGGCTGGCCAATGATTTGGAGTCCTTTTTACGAGCCTTTACGTGGAGAGTCTGCTATTTTTTCCACAATGTTACCCCCTTTAAAGTTAAAGGCTCCGGGGTCAGTACCGGAGTCCCCTGGAGAGTGAAGTGCCTTCTCCAAAAGGAGAAGTTTTAACTTCAGCTCCCAGTTCCTGCGAGACTGCAGTTTTAGCTGTGGCAGGGGAACACTTCTGTGGGGCTCTCCCAGGCACCAGACACAAGGAAAGTGTCTGGCCATTACAGGAATCGACTCCTTGCGGGAGAGGCACCTCTTGGAGCCAGGCATGCCCCTGGGCGGGGGGCTAATATCCTCTAGCAGCGAGGAATGAAGAAGTAAGGTCTTCTTTCCTCCTCCTCTTCTTTTCCTCTTTATCTTTTTTAACTGAAAAAACTTAGAGTCTTCTAAATGCCTGGGGGCAGGGGGAATCCCCCACACACAGGGCAGGAAATGTAAACTAAAGTTTTTTTTCTTTTCTTTTTCTTTTTTTTCTTTAATCCCAACGGCGTAAAAAGGAAACAATAAGTATTAAGGAGAACAAAAGAAAGAAGAACAACTACTACTTATGCTAATGACACAGAAAAGGAGGGGACGACTGCTTGCTCTCGAGGCCAAAGACGGTTGAGAAAGAACTGAGGGGGGTGGGTCACCTGCGCAGTGCTAGATAGCCTTGAAGCAGACCATGAGGGAGGGAGAACGCATGTGTGGGCTCAACAGACACTGCTACCAAAAATCTCCGATTAGAGGCACTGGGGCGCACATACACCTACAGTGGAGCACCCACAGGGACACTACTTAAAGAATAATCTTCTATTTCTATTTTTGGTTTTAATTTCTCTCTTACATGGAAAAGGCCCACTGTATATCCTAAGAATGAGGCCACCAGCAGCCACTACAAACAGAATATAGCACGCATTCATTCCAAGGAAAATGCAGGGGAACCCTTCTACAGTATTAGTTTCTCCCAAATCACTATAACTGGAGTTGCAAAAGAGAGGGTTTACCTCACAAAGGATCTCCTTCTCCTAACCTCAGGATGGTGGCAGAGACTCTCTTGAGTCCAGCTTCAAAGCCCATTAAAATCAATGGAAAGGCATCTATTGACTTCAGTGGGTGGTAGATCAGGCTCTTGATGCCTACATTTGCAGAAATGCAATAATAGCTTTACGTTATTGAGGAGAGAGATGTGAGTGGTATGAACATCCCCTGGTGGGAAGCAGGAGATAGGAATTCTTCCTAAGCCCACTAAATGGTATCTCAGAGCAGAGACAGAGGGGAATATGATAATATCATTGAAATACAATCCTTATATAAAAGAATACCACAGGTGCTGTGTAAATTCCTTTGGAAAAACAACTTTTTATTTTGCAATAAAAAAGGTTTTTTGTTGCTCCATTCATTTATTATGCCTTGAATATTTCAGTAAAGATAAGAATTATTTATAAGGTTACTATGTAGCAACACCTACATGAGTCACAGAAACAGGTTTTAAAACTCTGATGTCCCACTCCTGCAAATATGTGTGCATATTGGTAACTACAGGCATCTGAATTGAACTCAAGGGACCAGAACCTAAGCTGGTGGAAACTGGCATAGCTCCACTGAAGTCAATGGAGCTGTACTAATTTATATCAGCTAAAGATCTAGGCCTAGAGAGTTATTTATTTACATACATGTTGCAGGATCAGGGTCTTAGTTTTTTCACTCTATTTTTTGTACCTTTTCCAAAGAGCTTTTCAGTTCTAAGAAGCAGCTCAGACTTCTTACATACATGCACGCACATGTGATCTTATCAAGAGACACAGACCTAATAATTACCAGAGCCGTTATTTCTATCAGTATTGCATTTTATTTCTGTAAACCGATTTTTTAAATGTCATTTACCATCATCATTTTCAACTTCTATTCCACGGTGGTAGAAAATATCTTAGCCCCACACCTTTACAATGCATCTTTCAATAAAGTTTTGCACCTCATAAAAACTTTAGAGAATGAAATTACATCTTACAATAAATTACTGCCAGAATACATATGACACATGACAAGTGGAAACTGCTCTGCTAATTAAAAAAAAACACACACAAAAAATCTTCAATTATGAAGTGCACTCTATCTGAAATCTGACATAAATTAATAAGAAAAAAAAGGAAAAGAAAAAGAAAATCAATAAAAATCTACTCCAAATATATACAGACAATCATATTATCAAAGGTTGTCTGAGCTGTAAGAGTTTTTTCATTAAAGTAAATGTCTTATGGAGTATTAGATTCAAATGCTTAACCTATGAGGTATTGATGCAATTGATATAAGAAATTTACAGAGTAGAGATTTTGATATTATTGTTTCCTCATCTGTTATTTTATGACCTAATTAAGTCTTGAAACAAAGCTTTTGGAACCAGGAATATCCATTCCCTGCACAGAAATCCCTTGCTGCTTTTTCACTGTTATTGTAGGTTTTATAACAAAGACACCTTGGGTTTTAAATTAAACGTCAGCTCTTATAAGACAGTGTTTGACTGTCCAAGAAAACTTGATAACTCAGCTACTGGCCATATTTGTAGCTAGTTGACACTGAGCAAGTCAAACCAGCAGATGGTTGGACCACAGTGTTCTCAAAAGATTTAATTGTTAGAGCTCATTCATGTTTGAACAGTAAATTTAATACAAACATTTTCTAATTTTTGCCATGTACCAAAGACACTTCCCGAGTGTTTTTCTGTGTTTTTTTTCCTAGTAATAATGTAATCCAGGTGGCTATCCTTTGAAGTATAAGATCTCTTACTAAGGACTGGTTCACACTAACCCCCCAGTTCGAACTAAGGTACGCAACTTCAGCTACGTGAATAACGTAGCTGAAGTCGAAGTACCTTAGTTCGAACTACAAGGTACTTACCGCGGGTCCACACGCGGCAGGCAGGCTCCCCCGTCGACTCCGCATACTCCTCTCACGGAGCAGGAGTACCGGTGTCAACGGCAAGCACTTCCGGGATCGATTTATCGCGTCTTGTCTAGACGCGATAAATCGATCCCAGAAGATCGATTGCTTATCGCCGAACCCGGAGGTAAGTATAGACGTACCCTAAGAGTAGATGAACAGTTCACTGTCTCTGACTTCTACTAAGATTTAAAAACTCTGAGCCCTCCTGAAAAGCTATGGAAAGCATTATTTTTACAGTCAATTCTATTTATATTTCACCTGGTTTCTTTTATGTCTCTTCTCCGATTTCATTATAAAGGACAGGATTATTAAATTTTATTGGTCCCTGCTGCTTACTCCTCTCCTGAATTCATGAGGCCTGATCTGTATTTACACTAAGACCCCTTTACACATCCAGAATAGTGTAAAGGGGCTTTACAGTGAGTGTAACTTTAATTTACCTCCACTTAAATTCCCTTTATAGCACAAGAGCACTTAAAAAGGAGTCTAGTGTAAATAAGAATCAGGCCTATCACGTTATCTGTGACACTATCTTCAGCATAAATTGCAATGTCACAAACAGACCATGACTAAGTGAGGGACCAATCTGTTTAAGATCTGGCATGTTTTACCAAGCTTTTCTGCTGCAAACAACGCAACTGAGGCAACCTCCACTGGTCTGATCCCTATCATCCTTATAGCGGAGATCTAACAGGGATAAAGCAGTCAATCATAGCCTAATCTTTCCCACTAGAGCAGGCACCTAGGGAACTTAGTAAAAGAATAATTTTCAGAATCACTTCTCAAAGTAGAATTGTACTTCAGTAGATACGGGGGAGGAGAATTACAGGACAGAAGTTATTAGGGAGAGACGGTAGTCTCGTATAAATAGCTCTCTGATATCACCAGCTTTTTGTTTTAAACCTGATTTTGGCTTTCCCCTACCATCTCCAACTTGGCCAAAAATAAACTAATGCACCTATAATTTCTTGTGCATGCTTTTCTGCCAAAGGAAATGTTTCGGAACAATATATTCATAAGAGGAGATATTTTTTAAAATCAGAGATTTTTCACTCTTCGAAAAAAATGTCTAACTTCCTTTCCTATAATGCCAGATTTGGTTTATTTTGTCACTTCAACAAGTAGTACACTTGACTGTTCCTAGAATTTTTAGTAGGCTATATTTGGACTTACTCTCTAGTTTTCTAAACTAACTCCATGAGCCAAAAAAGACTTCAGGTTACCTGGATAGGACTCACCTGGGGCTTATACAATCCATAGCAGCAGAGAATCCTGCCAGATCCAGTCAATTAGCATTTATAAATGTAATAGGAGAAGAGAGCTTATTATTTCCAAGGGTGAAATAATGGCCCCACTGAAATCAATAGTAAAACTCCCTTCACTTAAGTAGGGTCAGGATTTCTTTATCCTAGTGCTCTGTGGAGTTCACGTATCTCTGACTTGCTGGGCTGAGAAAAATACAGTTGCTCAGTAGCCAGAGATAAATACAAGTGCTTTCTAGGTAAGTTAAAGGGTTAAATTTCCTGACCACTGGAAAGGTTCATCAAAGGAGAATGGGGATGGGCTGAGCGTGGAATGAGGCACAGCAGTATTCAGATGACAATGGGAAGGGAGACAGGCCAGAACTGACCTGCCTCAGTTATACAGTGAGGAGAAGGACTGAATAGAGCAATAGAACTGGGCTGTTACCCAGAGGAAGGGGTAGAAAGAGGAGGGAAGGAGCAGAAAAATAGAACTAAGCAGTAGTCAGAGGGAGGGGACCTCGGTGATGACAACCACAGAAGCAATGTCTTTGCAGAATAAGAGATGGAACCATGCAAGGAATTCACTGCTATGCAAGCTTAATCAGAAGTCTGCAGAGACAGAGAGGGACAAGACTGGGGCTGGAGTTTCCAGCTACATTCAGGTAGTCAAAAGCTTCTCTCTCCCAAGGCTCCAACAGTTGCTTCCAACCAAGCAAGAGTAGGCTGCTGTAGCAATTTTAGAGCCTCACATAGTTTTAGCTATTGGAATTTTTACTTTAATTTGGGGGAAAAAATAATTGTATGGTCCCCCAGCTATGACCTCAGTCTCAGACTGGTGCTGACCATAGTATTTTAGTTTATATTAAAGTGGGGACAAAACCCTCCACATAAAATCAAGTGAAATTAAAACACATTAAAATCAAGAGACTAAAAATGAGAAACCCCAGCAAAATAATCTAAGCAAAACAAAAAATCTGAAGAAATCCTCTTAGACAAACACAGCAAAATAAGCAACAAAATTTTGTTTTAAATTATTTGGGAGAATGAGACCATAGCGTGCAAATGGGGGCAACCGCATATCTCGTTGGACACCAGCTTGGACGCCTTAGCTGACTAGAAACAAGCAATCAGATTTTTCCATTCCCCGCCCGATCCTGTGCCCTCTCTGTAGGCCGATACCTGGAACAACAACTCTGGTGTTTCTGACCTCTGAAGGAACAAAATGAACAGAGCTGAAACTCTTGCAAAGTTTATAAGCCCTACGGTATGGGCCAGGATTCATAAATCATAAAATATCAGAGTTGGAAGGGACCTCAAGAGGTCATCTAGTCCAACCCCCTGCTCAAAGCAGGACCAATTCCCAGCTAAATCATCCCAGCCAGGGCTTTGTCAAGCCGGGCCTTAAAAACCTCCAAGGAAGGAGACTCCACCACCTCCCTAGGTAACGCATTCCAGTGTTTCACCACCCTCCTAGTGAAATAGTTTTTCCTGATATCCAACCTGGACCTCCCCCACTGCAACTTGAGACCATTGCTCCTTGTTCTGTTGTCTGCCACCGAGAACAGCCGAGCTCCATCCTCTTTGGAACCCCCCTTCAGGTAGTTGAAGGCTGCTATCAAATCCCCCCTCATTCTTCTCTTCTGGAGACTAAACAATCCCAGTTCCCTCAGCCTCTCCTCATAAGTCATGTGCTCCAGACCCCTAATCATTTTTGTTGCCCTCCGCTGGACTCTTTCCAATTTTTCCACATCCTTCTTGTAGTGTGGGGCCCAAAACTGGACACAGTATTCCAGATGAGGCCTCACCAATGTCGAATAAAGGGGAACGATCATGTCCCTCGATCTGCTGGCAATGCCCCTACTTATACAGCCCAAAATGCCGTTAGCCTTCTTGGCAACAAGAGCACACTGTTGACTCATATCCAGCTTCTCGTCCACTGTGACCCCTAGGTCCTTTTCTGCAGAACTGCTACCTAGCCATTCGGTCCCTAATCTGTAGCAGTGCATGGGATTCTTCCGTCCTAAGTGCAGGACTCTGCACTTGTCCTTGTTGAACCTCATCAGGTTTTTTCGGCCCAATCTTCTAATTTGTCTAGGTCCCTCTGTATCCGATCCCTACCCTCTAGTGTATCTACCACGCCTCCTAGTTTAGTGTCATCTGCAAACTTGCTGAGAGTGCAGTCCACACCATCCTCCAGATCATTAATAAAGATATTAAACAAAACCGGCCCCAGGACCGACCCTTGGGGCACTCCGCTTGAAACCGGCTGCCAACTAGACATGGAGCCATTGATCACTACCCGTTGAGCCCGACGATCTAGCCAGCTTTCTATCCACCTTACAGTCCATTCATCCAGCCCATACTTCTTTAACTTGGCGGCAAGAATACTGTGGGAGACCGTATCAAAAGCTTTGCTAAAGTCAAGGAATAACACATTCATTGCTTTCCCCTCATCCACAGAGCCAGTTATCTCATCATAGAAGGCAATTAGGTTAGTCAGGCACGACTTCCCCTTCGTGAATCCATGCTGACTGTTCCTGATCACTTTCCTCTCCTCTAAATGTTTCATAATTGATTCCTTGAGGACCTGCTCCATGATTTTTCCAGGGACTGAGGTGAGGCTGACTGGCCTGTAGTTCCCCGGATCCTCCTTCTTCCCTTTTTTAAAGATGGGCACTACATTAGCCTTTTTCCAGTCATCTGGGACCTCCCCCGATCGCCATGAGTTTTCAAAAATAATGGCTAATGGCTCTGCAATCTCACCCGCCAACTCCTTTAGCACCCTCGGATGCAGCGCATCCGGCCCCATGGACTTGTGCACGTCCAGTTTTTCTAAATAGTTCCTACTAAGAGCATGTGATACAGAGAAGTAAGACTGCAGTCAGAACTTCTGCTTAGAGTTTTGAACTCTAGTGCAGCTTCTGTGCGCTCCCTATCCTAGTGCACTCACTCACTGTCACCCATCCAGTGGTTGGGCTCCTGAGGCAGGACTTCCGACCCAGCCTCGCTACTACTGTGTATTCTTACAACTCCATTCAATTGTCTGAACTATTCTGTTCAGATAATCAAGCTAGAAAGATACAAACTCAAGAGCTCTTTAATGGTTAGATGTTTGCCCTACATATATTATCTGAACATGTGAGAATATAGAGCCAGGCTCTGCTCTCAGTTACATTGACTCACTATCTTTCCTGCTAACTTAGTAAAACACAGAAGATTGGCTTTGATTCAATGAGTGTTTCATACCTTTGAATACCTCTTGCCCATCTGCTTTGTTGGATCTTTCGCGGGATCATATGGAGCAACACCAGCATACAGATATTTTTGTTCCCTGTTTTCTTGAACAGCTTTCTGCGTAGGACCCTGTCTTCCATCCTCCCTTTCACACCTATGACCTGCTATAAAATAAAAAAACTATTTCATCCTCTTAGAACTTATTTCTCTTGTTCTTCTGAAAAAAAAATCTCATTTACCTAGCAATAATCTCAGTGTGAAAAACTAAACAGAACTGGAAGCTGAAATTAATGCAAAATATGTCTTTGAAATAAAGTGATAGCCAAGTAATCAAGGTTACACATATCAATAACTTGAAAATTATGCATACTACTCTTCCACTCAGTTCAGCCCCCTTAATACAAGTTCTCTGTGTGAATCCACTTAACTTATATTACAATGCCCCAGAATTGCAGTGTGCTGCAGATTCTGGTATTGAAAATATGAAAAGCAACACTGTAGTAGTCAAAGAAAAGCTGCAGGGTTTTGGTAACTAGATAGGGGAGAATTGTAATTTTTGGCATCCAAGAAGGTGGGGGAATTATTTTGGAACCCAGGAGATAGCTGAGGAGGAAGGGATGCACCTCCTCTTTCCTTGTCCTCCAAACGTAGAGGTAACTTAAAACATATAGAGCGGGCGTTTGAATTTTCACTCCAGCACAAGCTTCCCCATTGTATTCCATCCCAATGTCTGCCTTTGCCTCCCAAACCTGACACACAAACACATTAGCTTGATGTTTCTGCTACAATAATCAGCAGCAAAATAGTTAATGTTGACATTTAAATTATCATCAGATTTCACAGTTATTGCTTCACTGAGAGGAATGGGAAAGTTCATAGTCTTTCAGGATGTCCACAAACTAAGGCAGATATGATTAAATTGGTTTACATCTACTTCATATTTAAAAAGTTTCCATTGCAATCATACGGAATACTGTGCATATTGGTATCATGTTGGGGTGGATCCTGCACCCCTAGAGGAATAAGGATGGAACACTGAATTTCAGTTGGATTTGGGCTCTTACGTCTCTTTTGAAAATCCCATCTTTAAAACGTCACATGTAGAACTGGGGAAAAAAAATTCAGCTGAAAAAAGAGTGAAAAAAATGGCCGATATGACAACACTGAAATGTTTTGCCAAATTGTTTATGTGAAAAACAAAACCCACAAAAATGTCAAAACAAAACATTCAGAAATTCCATTTCAAAATTTCCTTCATTTTTTTGGACATGTAAAACATTTAAAAGCTCTCAAAATCAATACAAAACGTTTCATTTGGGATCTAACAAAATGTTTTGTTCAACCCTCTTTTTTTTTCCCCCCCAGAATTGCTAGTGAACCGAAACATCTTTTATTTGTACAGCACTAAATACATAAAATAAATAACTAGACTGAAACAAATAACATTAAACATACATATCTAATAAAATCTGCTCTTTGTAAGTAAAGTTCAGTTCAGTCGTGAAATTTTAACTCTCAAAACAACAGTAGGCATAATTTGGCTTAAATGAGGATCAAAACCTTCTGTATGATGAACACCAATAAAAGCTACAAAAAGGTGAAAAGAACTGTGTCTTACAAAACAGACTAGCACTATTATCAATTCTTTAAAAGTGAAGACTACTGCAATAAATGCTACAAATAACATTTCCTGAAGCACTATATAATGCAGAATTGTTTTATTCATGTGGAAGATTTTCCCCTCACTCAATAACTGTCACCCACTCGCAATTATGATGCTCATGGGACATTGGGTTTGTTTGTGCTTGTGAAATATACATATTTATAAACTACCACAGAACCATGAAAGTTAAAGAGCTTAAAAAGTCAGTAACTGCTTGAAAGAATGACCAAAATCTATAGGATTGTGATTACACTTTATAAAATGGTAACAGCTCGTGTTTCCCATTCTGACTGCCTTGTGTTTGGAAAAGGTCAGTCAGGTCTAAGTATTATAACTAGTGCCTTTGAAATTTCCTTTTCCATGATATCCCGAGAGCAGTTACATCAGATCAAGGAAGGAGGAAACATGGTAACAGGCTTAGAAGTGAGTTAATTCAACCACGAAGAAAGTCATTGAGTTAGACTACATAATTGGGTAATAAACAGCTGCAGATTCCAGAGAATAAAAGAAATATAGAGCTAGTAACAATTTCATTGCATGGTTTTCTGAACCAATTCTAATAGCAGTGCTGGGTTCAAATATATATGTAAGCCAGCACAATGATTACTTAGAACTTTGGGGTCAGGAACTGTCTTATTGTTCTGTGTACAACACCTACCACAATGGGATCCGGTTCCATGACTACAGGAATACAAGCAAATAATAATTCAGTGAACAAATATGAGTCCTCCTTTATCTAGGCTCCTAGTTCAAATTTTGGGCAGGGCAGGTTAAAAAAATGTTCATACTGAACATGGGGACATTTTTCATTAAAATTTTCACAAAATAGCCGTCCCTTTTCTCAATGAAAAAAATCTAAATTTACTTTTTTTTTTTACTGGCTCTAATATTTTATCCTTTTGGGCCCTGGCCCCAGTTCAGCCAAACTCTTTAGCATGTGGGAAATGTGAGGAGTCTTAAAAGGAAGCATGTGAGTAAGGACTCCAGTTGGCATGCACACACTTGAAGTTAGTTGAGTGCTAAAGTGCTTTGCTCAACTGGCCCTTTAAGGGGATTTCCAATTACTAACTAGTACTTATTTATTTAGGAAACAGGAGAAGGGAATCATAGTTATACCTAATAGTTAAAAAAAAAGTAAACATCTGATGGAGCTACGGGCAGAGTGTTAAATAACTTTAACAGCTGCAAATTCCAGGGCAACCGAAGGACAGTGTCTTGGTATCCACTTTGGACCTTTCTCCACCATCCTTCTAGTCTGTTACCTGAGCAGGTGCTGTGGTAATTCCAGACAGAACACAAATCACTTCTGCAGTTTTATTGTAATTCTCTCTTGCAGGAGGTGCTGGATTCCACTACCCTGCCAGTAGCTACAGGACATAGAACACAACTGAGGGAATCTCTGGAAGGTGGGGGCTAGTCCCTCAGCAGCTATCCATCAGCTCTGATTCTGTCCCCTACAGTTACCGACAACACTGACGCTATATCTACACTACAAACACTATAGTGGCACAGCTTCAGCCACACTGCTATAGCACTGTAATGAAGACACTTGCTATAGCAAGAGAAGGTGTTATTCTGTTAATGTAGCAACTCCACCCTCTCAAGAGGCAGTAGCTAGGCCTAGCAGGGTCTATAGTATTTCATACTCCTGAGTGATGTAGCTAGGTTGACCCAAGTTTTAGGCATAGATCAGGTTGGATGATCTGTGGAGCTAGCTCTGAAAGAGAAAAGCCAAATTTTGAACTTTCTTACGTTGCATGTTAGGGCCAAAGCTACGAGAATCTCAGCATTCCTGCTGCACCGGTGGCCAAAACAATAGGGAGTTCATACATCCATTCCATACCGTTAATGAGCTCTCCACAAGGCATCAGAGAAAAGGGAAAATGTGTATATGTTTGGAGCATGCACAACACAAATCCACATCATGAAAAATTAGCATAAGAGCTGAGGGCTGACCTTGTTGGCTACTTCCCAAAACCCAGTAGCCGCACATAGCAAGGCTGCATGTGTGTTCTGAATTAGAAAGATGTGTGGAGGTTGAGAACGCTGTTTCCAACCTCTGCTGTGTTTCAGAGAGTCTCACACAAGCAACGTTTTGTTTCCCAGCACTTGACTCCCCAAAAGAGCAGCTGTACATACTTGCCTTTCAAAAATTTTTAGATATAGTGTAACTCAACAAAATGAATATGACTGAACTAAATAATCAGAGATATCACTGACAACTCAGAGTTTTGATGGAAGTCTGGGGAACACATTTTTATCATGATGTGCAAAGGGGTATATCTACAACTCCTTTATAACATCTTGCTGATCATGGAGTACATATCCTACAGTTTTCAGAGTGGTAGCCATGTTAGTCTGTATCAGCAAAAACAATGAGGAGTTGTCTCTAAGGTGCCACAAGGACTCCTCGTTTTTTTTATGTCCTACAGTGTTAAGTAGGATGCCGGAGAGAATGCTATTGACTTGCAATGGACACTGGGTAAAACAGATTTGATGCAGTAAGTAAACATTACTCCACATCTCCCTTCCACTGTATCTGGTCTTCGAGTGGCTGTTGAGAGAACGAGAGCGAAAGCAGACTTCACCCTATTATTCCTCCCACCAGACACAATAGCAGCTCTGTGCTCAGGAGCATGCAGGACGTGTTCCATCTGTGTGCCCCCATACAACAGGAAGGGGTCTTGCTCCCTCTATCCCACTTTCACCCTGAAATTGGCTAAGCACACATGGGGTTGGGGCAGGCTGCGCCATTCAAAGGGACGTGCACTCCTCCTGCTCACAAGGGACCTGAAAGAGAGTTGATATCTTCCCCCACCCAGAGTTTCCCGGGGATGACGAAGCTCAGCACTGCCAACAACATGGAACAGCCCCATATTGGCACAATCTGGTCTCTAGTTTATGAGACCCATTTTAAATCCAGAAACCCCAGAGTTTAAATATATAATTAACTTGATATGTCAGAGAATGACAATTTTGAAATGTATACGTTTATTTTAGGAGTTTGGCTGCAGATGGTAGAAAATAACTATCGCTCCCTCAAAATGTGTAAAAAAATGTCTTACATGCTATATTCTATCAACTCTGGCATGCCCATAAATGGAGAGAATGACATTTACACATCAAGTGTGGAACAGGCAAAGGGCAAGCACCTCTTCCCTCACATTTAGAAAGTTCAGTTGAAGCACACCATCGCTAAGGTTAGTCACACAAAATTTTACATTTAAGTTCTCTTCATGTTGTTCAGTTACAACAAGAAAATAACGTGCAAGGTTGAGATGCTAGGTCATGCAGCCAAACAAAGACAATTGTACAAAATAATAAAAGACAAACCCATATAGTTCTTGAGATTTAAAATTCACAAAAATGGCTCTAAGTACATTTGGTATCAACTAAAAACAGTCACATAAGGGTACGTCTATACCCAGCCGCTAGTTCGGCGGCTGGCAATCGAACTTCTGGGTTCGACTTATCGCGTCTTGTCTGGACGCGATAAGTCTAACCCGGAAATGCTCGCCGTCGACTGCGGTACTCCAGCTCGGCGAGAGGAGTACTGCGGAGTCGACGGGGGAGCCTGCCTGCCGCGTGTGGACCGAGGTAAGATCGAACTAAGGTACTTCGAACTTCAGCTACGTTATTCACGTAGCTGAAGTTGCGTACCTTAGTTCGATTTGGGGGGTTAGTGTAGACCAAGCCTAAGAGACTAAGGCTTGGTCTACACTAACCCCCCAAATCGAACTAAGGTACGCAACTTCAGCTACGTGAATAACGTAGCTGAAGTTCGAAGTACCTTAGTTCGATCTTACCTCGGTCCACAC
Source organism: Chrysemys picta bellii (assembly GCF_011386835.1). Lineage (NCBI taxonomy): Eukaryota > Metazoa > Chordata > Testudines > Emydidae > Chrysemys > Chrysemys picta. Next base: position 66,959,559 of record NC_088801.1, on the reverse strand, counting down.
GCGGCAGGCAGGCTCCCCCGTCGACTCCGCGGTACTCCTCTCGCCGAGCTGGAGTACCGCAGTCGACGGCGAGCACTTCCGGGTTAGACTTATCGCGTCCAGACAAGACGCGATAAGTCGAACCCAGAAGTTCGATTGCCAGCCGCCGAACTAGCGGCTGGGTATAGACGTACCCTGAGCAGCAGATGTTTCTCACCCAAAGTCAGATAATAATAGACCAAAGATTAAATCAACTCAGCCCAACCCTTTTAAGCATTTGAGTGACTAAATTTTATCTTGCACAAGTACCAATCCTTATAATGGCCAGGCATCTGCAGAAACCAGGCTAAAAACATGGGGTTTGTAGCATGATCTGAAGATCACACAGATTTGTAGAGCAATGACCATTTGTATGACCCTTAAGTAAAATAGAAGAGGACAGAAAAGGAAGACCCAAACAAAGACGTGTTACTTACCAGTAATTGGCATATAGGATGATTGACTGTATAGATCCAACCTTGGGGAAATATGCAGACACCTGGGGCTAGATCCAGTGTCCATTGAAATCAGTGAAAAGACTTCTATTTGCTTCAATGGGCATTAGATTAGGCCCCAGAAGTGCCAAGTCAAAACACTCTAGAAGAGCACTAATTGTTGGGACCACACATGAATGCAGACACACTTGCAAGAGATTAAATAGCAGTAACAACCATGACAGGAGGTAGGTCTGCAAGGAACTAGTTCCTTACAGCAGGAACCATCCTTTTAAAGTATTTGGAAAGCACTTAAAACATAGTGGGTGTTACCTCCAATAAATAAAATAGATAAATAGTAAGTCCCAGATAGCTTTCCTGAATTGGGCATCAGATCTGGCTGCCAAATTCAGAAAATTGTTCTGGAATCTACTATGAGTGTTACATACCTCCTCCGTTTCCTTCAAATATGCAATATAGTCTGAACACCAATGAAGAGCCCATTGCACCAAGCTACCTATCATCCAGGATGTCATAGAGAAGCTAGTAAAGCCACTTTATAGTTCATCTAGTCAAAGCCAACCTGGTCACGTCAGGATATGGAATGGAAACAGCATTAGTGGCACTGATGAACAATTTCCTTCTATCAATAGCTGGAGGGCCGAGAACCATTCTCTTTCTCCTGAGCCTCTCTGCAACATACCACACAGCTGATCATGAGATACTGTTGACCTGGCTAAGAGATGCAGCGGCAGTCCAGGGAAATGTACAAAAGAGGTTTGAGATCTAACTGTATGGACACACTCAGAGGACAATTCAGTTTATAGGGGCATGAAGCTGTCAGCCCTGGAGTAACTACAGCTAGTACAAAGTACAGCAATGGACATCCTCAGCTACACGGGCTACTGTGAGCACATCACACATGTCCTCCTCTCAGGCTCCCTATAAGCTATCACACACTGGCTCCCTATAAGCTATCATCAAATTCAGAAAAAAACTGCCACCAAAATTTCTCCAGTTTACATCTGTGCATAGGTCCACCTCTCAAGGTTTCAATTACATCATAGCCAGAAAAAGCTTTTGTTGACATGCTGCAGAATATGCTACCATCTTTCAGTATGCAGTACAGACTGTCTGAATAAAAGCACATTGCCCACTGAGACATGAGTGAGACCAAAATAGAGCAACAAAAAGCATGTGAGCCAATGGTGCTAGAAGGGAATGAAATGAAATATAATTTGCAATGTGATGTAGTGGGTATGAGGTAAATCAAAGCTTGTGTGAACGCGTGGATGGCTGATGAGTTTAATAATTTGTACTGGATATGTAAAGTGATTTTATTTATTTATAAGTGCTCCCCTGCTTGTCACTTTTTGGTATTATCAAATGCTCAAGATTTTTGAGCAATGAACAACTGCTGTGTGAATAGCAGGACAGTGGTTCTTTGAATCACCTAACAAATGAAAGCTTTGTATAATATGAAAGAGAGACAGAGGGAGCACTCATACTATAAAACACTAGCACAGAGGAGGAACCCATTCTCCAGGCCTTCAGGTAACAGCACCCATCCCCTAAACTGGCATATAACAAGAAGCCTATACTCCATTTTCTGGCCTGAAATGTGACAAAGATGAACGAGGACCCCTCCACTGGTACAGAGGTTTACACATTTATTTGTAACTTAAGATTTAAAGTGGACTCACTGAGGAGTAAGGTACTACTGCATGTGAGTAAATATCAGAATCTAGCCCAAAGAAAATATTTCAAAAAATGAAAAGTAAATAAAGGTTACTTATTTGTAACCAGAGTTCTTCAAAATGGTTCTTCATATTCACACTTATGGGTACTGTGCTGTCTTGTGATGCTTTATGGTAAAACCTTCTACCAGCAGTATCCATTAGAGCACTCTCTCGCCACCAGCCCCTTCCCGTTCAGGATTTCTGAACATCCTGAGAGCGAGGTTATATACGGAGTGGAGTTCCTTCAACTGCCTCAGTTCCTTCCACTGCAATGTCAGGGAACAAAAAGCAATTAGACTCTGACAAAGACAGGAAGGTGAGCGGGGAGTAGGACTATGCAGAGCCATCTTGAAGAACTCGAGTTACAAGTAAGTAACCTTCTTTTCCTGTTCAAGTGGCTCTACATATTCCCACTTATGGGATAGACTCAAACAGTGCTGAAAATAACTTGGAGGCGGGGACAGAGTCCTAACTCAATAGAGACTGAGGCACCACTCTACCAAAGGCAGCATCTGCCCTAGAGGCCAAGTCCAAAGCACAATGCTTACTGAAAATGTGAACAAAATTCCAGGTAACAACTCTGCAATTCTCCACAGCAGGGACTTGTTTAAGGGAAGCAAGAGAGGTTGCCACAGCGCTAGTGAAATATGGACATATTGTCCCTGGGAGAGGAGTCTCTGCCAAAGAATTAAACATTCAACAATACATTATTTAATGCACCTAGAAATGGTCTGGGAAGAAACTATATTCCATGCAATTTTTAGCATAAAAGCAAAATCAATCTGGATGATTTACAAAACCCTTTTTGTTCTGTGTAATAAGCAACAAGGATTCTTCTTTCATCCAAAGTAAGTAAAGCTGAATCAACCTTATTAGAATGTGGTTTTGAAAAACAAAACCCACCAAATCAATGGACTGATTGACATGAAAATCAGAAACCCACCTTTGGCAAAACCTGGGGTCAAGCTAAAGAACCACTTATGTTTATGAAAAATGATGAATGGTGGATCAGTCACAAGAGCATTTAGCACACTTACCTTTCTGGCAGATGGCATATCAATAAAAGCCATTTGAATAGATAAACAACGCAAGGAACACTCAGCAAAAGATTCAAAGGGTGGTTTCATCAGCATGGCTAGAACCAAATTGAGATCCCAAGAGGGACAGGATCTCTCAAATGACTATACATATTAAATAAGCCCTTCATAAACCTCTTAATTGTATTAAGCACAGTGATCTACCAGCAATTAAGGTATGATGGGCAGAAATGGTTCCCAAATGAACCTTAATGATGAATTAGATAACATCACTTCATATTTTAAAAAGATCAGATTTTCTCTAGAATATAGGGTGTGGATGCTGAAGCAGGAAAGATGCCCTTCCCAGCCATCCAAGTCACAAATCTGGTCCATTTTGATTTGTAATGTTGTCTGGTAGACTGATTCAGATTAGATACAGTCAATCACCCAAGCCATCAGATGGAGGACTTGCAGGTTGGAATGAAGAAACCTCCCTTCTTGTTCAGACAACAGACCTGGTGACAGAGCAAGACAAACGAAGACTCTGCCAGACAGTTGGAAGAGACAGTATACCATTGCTGGTGTGGCCAGGCTGGGGCAATGATAATCATCCTCGCCGTGTCCTGACGTATCTTCCTTGCCACTTTCTGAATCAATAGAAAGGGGATAAAAATCATACTGCAGGCTCCTTCCCCACTGCAGTAGAAAAGCATCTGACAAAGACTGGATGTCCCTGCTGCCTCTGAAGCAGAAGAGGCAACACTTCCTGTTGCACATTATTGCAAACAGGTCCATGTCTGGTCGACTCCTTCTGGCAAATATGTAGTAAACCAATTAATCCTTCAAGGATCACTCATGTTTCTGAGACATGTCTCTGCTGAGATAGTCTGCAGTCACACTACTCTCTCCCAGCAAATGTAGGATCACTGGAAACACATAGTGGAGGATGCACCAATCCCATAACCTTATTGCTTCTGCACAAAGAGGAGGAAAGTGAACACACACACACCCCTTTTGGTGACATAGTACATTGAAGCAGTATTGTCCATTACTACTTATTCCATCCTTCCATGCATGTGAGAAAAGAATGATCTGAGGGCTACACAGCTGGCTCTCAACTCCAACACACTGATGTGCAGAATCTTTTCCTGATGAGACCAATGTCCTCGAAGCACCCGATGATTCAGATGTGCCCCCCACAACCACTGTTTGGTGCATCTAAAGTTAACCTCACCAATACTGCCAGAGCATCAAACTGGACACTTCTGAAGACATTTGTTCTCTTAAATTACCACTCCAGTGAAAGTAAGATGAATGGTGACCCACAAGTGCAAATTGTTCCGGACTTGGACAGTAAACCTGAGACATCCTGTGCTGCATAGGCCTCATTGGGCAAAAGGAGTTACATAGGTAGTGGCCACCATGAGACCAAGGAAAAAAAGATTACTCTTCAAGTCGGACACGCCCCAGCATTGAAAATAAGCTACTTCAACCTCAGAAACCTGTCCTCCAGCAGAAAGGCTCTTTTTTCCACCGAGTCCAGTGTGGCACCTACGAACACAATTCTGCGAGTTAAGCATTGCTTTGATTTGATTGTTGAGAAGCCCCAGGTCCAAAATAGATGGATTGTAACTGCAATATGGCTTAACGGGTCTTCAGGCACAGCAACCTTCATTAGCCAATCATCCAAATAAGGGTAAACAAAAATACCTTGCCCTCTCAGATGCCACTACCACAGAGAGGCATTTTGTGGAAACTCTGGGCACCTCGTATTGGAAATGGCATCCTGCCACCACTAAATGAACGTATGTGATGAAAGCAACTGTCATTCTGGGGTACAATCCTGACCAGTAAGAGGTTGTCACCGCCTGCCCTGTAACCCTGGATGCCTCACAATGCTTTGCTGTTGTAGGTCCTAACCTGGGCCACTCACAAACAGACTACCAGCATGCAAGTCACACCCTGAGTGTCTATAAAGAGCTGCAGCCCTAATCCAGCAGCTCTGACCCAAACAGCCTGTCAGCAAAGCACCAGTCACATTCTGGCTTCCACCAACCTTTGTTACGACTCCAACACACTCCCAGTCCCAGATTTTCCCAAAACGTTTGTTCTGCACTGTACAGACCTCTAGTGGACAGTTCAGATATTAAGATCCGTTGCCCCTGTAAGGAGTCAATAGTCAACAGTTTGCAACTTTAACTGGAGTTACCAAACAGTTCCATTTAAACACAACACTGGATTGGTTTAGATTAAAAAGATAAAACAAGTTTATTAACAAAAAGAAGATATACTTGAATTCATTTAAAATCCTAAATTAGAAATGGTTACAAGCAAATGCAAGTGAAAACATGCATCTAAAAGTCTAAAATATAATCTAGCAAATTCTGGTTCGAGGCTTTGTTCAAGATGACCTTTCTCATCCATAGTCTTCCAGAAAGATAGTGACTGACTTTGGTCAGGATCTCTCCAAGAGGTCTAAAGGCATTGGTGTGTTTGTCTTCTTAGGTGAAAGAGACAACATGGGGTTCTTTGCCCCTTTCTTTAATAGTCCAGTGAACCTCTGAAGTGGATTCTTCTGAGGGTTACCCTTCAGAGTAAAGCTCATTCAAGCAGTAAAGAAGGTGACATGGAGTCTGATGGTGAAGGAAGCTCCAGGCTTTTTTCTCCTCCACCTGTGTGTTTGCTGAAATCCAAATTGTTCTGTTCCTGCTCTCTTTTCTCCCACTGTCTTTAGTACCCTGTTTACTACTTATATGTAAATTGAGGTAAGTACACATCCCTTTGTTTATAATAGACCTGTTTAACAACTTTTACCTAGGAAAGGCTGTGTGGTTTTGAATATGTGCTAGTATCATACAGGGAAATTCACAACTTCCCAATATTATATGTGTACATACATTTCATCACAATATTATTGACCAGTAAGTTATTATTTTCAAATGATACCTCACAGCATATTTTTTACAAAGATTATTACAATGGGTGTGTCGGGTATGGATACGGGGGTGTTTAGTGTCACAGCGACAAACTGAAATGTGAAAATATGCATCCTTTAAATCAAGAGTCACAAACCAAACCATGACCAAAAGGGAAGGGATTAATGGCAGTGAAGAAGATGAGTGCTGTAATATCTGCATTAAGAGTTAAATAAATCGTCTCAATAGTTTAGGGAAATACTTGCTGTCCCCTTCACTCAAATAAAGGAATTAGAAAAACCAAAAAGTTGAAGTTCTTTCCAGACCTTGTTTCCCCTGAAGTAATTTAAAAAAGCACAGCAAGGGATATAAAGCACATAAAAGGACCTTTTTCACAGAGGATACTACAAAAAATTCACTGAATAGTTACACTAATTTCTTCCTTTTTTCAAAGTGTCAGGGTAAGTACTTCTTTTAGATACAGATATAGGTGTTATTCCAGAAGGTATTATATACCCTCTGTTATTAAAGACCTCCGCAGAAGATCAATATGCTAAAATTAGTTGTTGAGCTCTACAAAACCAGAATTTTTAAAAGCTCTCAAAACATCAAATTCTACCAACCTTACACTGAGTTAGAGGAGACTGCTCTCCTGGTTATATTCTACATAGTGAACTAGATGGCAGAATCAGATCCAAATTAGGTTTCTAGGTCATGATCCCGCCACACTTACTCAGGCAAAGTTGTCCTTACTGACATGTGTAATTTCATTGTCCTCAATAGAACCAAAACGTGAGAATAAGTATTCAAGTGATAAAACTACAAAACTGAATCCTTAGTTTGTAGCTGTCACTAAAACATTTGAAATGCAAGTAAGTAGAACCACTATTTTATGAACTAATCAGGGATTGAGGAGTTCATAAAACTAAACTGAGCTTCTTAAAATTACAGTTGGTATCATGCATAAGTTGCAGTATGATGCATTGCATCACTTTCTTCTGGTCCTTCAAACACTGCAAGGCAATTTTCAATGCCTTGAAAGCATTGGCATGTGAAGGGATGTTGACTTGTTCTTCAATTACATCCCTTTCATTATGTGATTATCTTTTTCCCCACCAGGACAAAAGGTTTGTATAACTTGTTGTTCATAAGACTTGTGTTTGTAAAATTGAGATTCCACTGTATTTCAAACTGTGTATTATATATAGATGCCTTCCTCATAGTGTATGTGAACGTTTAACAGAATGTTTTACCTCTAGTCACAGGGATCTCACTGGCACGCCCAGATTCTAAATTTTGTAATGTAGCTTGTAAACCTGTAACCTAAAGAGTAAAAATAAAGAACAGTTATGAGGACATTGCTTTTGTACCCTATAACTACGAGTACAGAAGACAGAACACACATGCATAAATAAGTAGTAAATACCATGTACAATTACTGATTTATCTAACTCGCTATCGCTGTTTAACTATATAAAGATTTTAAATTACTCAACTCATTCCATTCCTTTTTCAAGAAATAGCTCGAATATAACTCATTTTGAAAATATTTAATCCTACAATGATATAAAATAATCTATCCAGAATTTCTGGTGGGAATTTTGCATATTTATTAAAACAATGCAAATAAAGACAATGTTATGGGCCATATTGTGACATCAACTTTTAATCATAATTTTTCACTGAATTAAAAATTAACCTGATGACACAATATGGCTCACAGCATTGTCACAATAAAACTGATCACACAATATGGTACTGTACATTAAGGAATGCCGGTCATCCTGGTAGCCTAGTAGGTGGTAAACTGACCTGTCATGTATAAGCTCTTTCATTTTCATTGCATCAGAGGATGATTTTGCAAGATAAATCTTTTATTACGCATTTAAATGATTGATCCCTTCTTCTGGATGTCACTGTAACCCTTCTTTTCCTCTAGGATATTTTCCTTCATGTAGACCTTTGTTCTCAACTCATCCCTGTGCTAAAGGGGCAAGATATCATCTATACCAATCTACAGATCAGATGAAACTAAAAGGGCCACGGATAGGCAAAACACAACTTCTCTCTCTCCATTTGGAGGACAAAGGTGTCTGTGTCTGGTACCTACCACTTCAGGAAGCAGGAGTTTTAAGATCATTCCCAAGTAGAAAAAATGCACTGTGTAATTCTCTAGGGTCTGAGCTAAATTATTTGGAGGTTAACAATGATCTTAGAAGGCTTAGATCATAGAAGCTTACTGATACTGCATCTCTACAGGTATGTTTTGAAGTTCCTGAAACTATTGGAGATAAATTGACATACCTTTCTTTAAACCTTTTTGACTGACAATATTTGATTAAAACTATTGTGGCAGCTAATAACCTTTAAAGATGGTTTCCTGTGCAGTATCCATAAGGATTAATAGAGCCCTGCGTGGATACAAAACTTGTATCCGATCCACAATCCACAAACATAGTCCACAGATGTCCGCAGATATAAAGCAGATATCCACAGATTTGCAGGGCTCTAAGGATTAATATATTATTAAAATTATAGTACTTTGATACAGTTTCAATGCAAGTCATCTGACTAGGTCATAGTTCCCCTGATGTTTCATTCACAAATATGAAAGCTGAAAGAATGATTAAAAAGAAGATTCCAGTACGCCCATTCCTGTTGTTAATTTGTTTAACACAGTCCTTCACCCAAGTAAAGTCCCTGTTCAACTTAAGGTTGGCCTAGTAGAGAGGACAAATTCCAGTCTGTTTTAGTGATTTTGTCTCACTGATACAGAGTTGATTGTAAATACTTCCAGTTTAAACCATTAATAAAACTTTATCTCTTCAGCTACATAACATCAGCAGGGCACTTGAAGACAGATATGACTTTAATATTCTGTCCGGCGTACGTAAAACTAAAGCATCAAGATTCTTATAGCAACTTCAAAAGAACAAAATATTTGTAAATAGGTCACATGAAACTCAGAAATAATCTAGCCTATTCTTATTTAAACAAAAATTATGAATCAGCTGCCAGTATGTTTCTGCCAGTGTAGCTGACCATGGTTTTTACCTGACCAACTGCTCTGTCTCTCTCCAGGTTGGTTAGCATTTTCTGTCTCAATATAGTCTGGTATTTTTCAGTCAACTGCTTCAGCATTGGCTCATATGATGCATAATGTGCCTTCAGCCTATGAACAATAAAAGCCAAATGTATTTTAAAGGATGACTGAGTTAAATCAGCAATTTCCATCTAAACAACTTTTCCCCCATGTACTATAGAGAAGAATAAAATGTAGAAAGGTCAAAACACAGGACACAGCTAATGTTATTTAGCATGCAACCACCCCACTGGAGTGCCAAGGAAAAATATTTATGTATCAGTTATTCAGTAATAGGAGCTGTATATCCTGCCACCAAAACCTTTTGAAGTAATCTATCCAGTTTTGTTTTGTGTTCAGCAACTCCCCTAATCTTCAAAATACATTAAATGCATTACATACATTAACCTTTATTAATCATTGCTTCCTTCTTAATCTTTGCTTCCTTCTTGTAGATGGATGTTATTTCATTAGGAGAAAGAAAAATGCAGATAGGATTTGACAACCAGTAGGCTACTAATTTAGAGAAATCAGCTACAATATGAAATTTTGTAGCATTAATTACAGTAGAAACTATATTTGGATCCTTTCATCAAATTAACAAGAAGCTAAGTCACCCATACCAACTCATGAATCAAAGTATGAGAATGCTATATTTTTCAGGAGAAATTGTTCAGCTCAATACACAACAATTAACAACTTCAAGAATATTGTGTTTTGCCAGAATGCTGGCAAAAAGAGACAAAACTGGGATTTTTCTTGCAGTAAGATAGACTGTAAAGTTAAAATGCATATAATGTGAGTCAGCCAAAATCATGAAGGATGTTGAGAGGTACTTAATTAACATCTGCAACTCCCAGGATTTGGCCCAAACTTTGTTTTAAAATTGATCCACCCCAGGAAGAGATTCTAAAGAATTATTACTGTTGATTGGTGATACATCTACAATGCAAAAAAAACAAAACAAAAAACCAGATCCCTGCAGCAGCCGATCTCAGAGCCCTAGTCAACTGACTTGGGCTCCTGGGACTCGCACTACAAGCCTAAAAATAGCAGTGTAGACATTTCCACTTGGACTGGCCCCTGGACTCTGAAACCCATCTGGGGGGCGGGAGGTGAGTCTCAGAGTCCAGGCTCCAGCCCAAGGGGAAACATTTACACTGCTATTTTTAGTCCCATAACATGAGCCCAACAAGCCTCAGTCAGTGGACCTGGTCTCTGAGACTTGCTGGCACATTTTTTGCCTTTTTTGGTTTTGCAATGTAGATGTATTGGTCAGTAACCTAACCTTGGACAGCAAGGAATGGGAGGTAATACTAGCTGAGGGAGAGGAGCACAAAATTTCCAGGAGCAGCAGCTATTCTGTAATGATGAAATTATGGAAATTAATATTAAAGAACTCATAGGGAATATTCATATAACAGTTTGAGTTTATTTGCACCTAAAGCAATTAAAATCCCAGGTAGAAAGCTCAAGTTTCAGAAGACTATTAACAAGGATAGAAAAACTAATTAATGAAAAGACCACCTCAAAGGGCCTGACTCCCACAGGTACAACAACTTGTTACTGACGGATCTAGAAGATAAGACAACCTTGGTGGAAAAATTGATCTAAAAACCAGATATCACTTTGTAACAATGGGAAAATATCCAGAGGAAAGCCAATAGCTCATCTATTTGTTTAACCATTAAGGAAAATTACTACAAAAATACTTTACCAATAGTACTTCACTCCATTTAAAATAAGGAAAATATACAAAAAAGGAAATCATAAATCCTGCAGAAGATGATGTGGAGGAATTAGGGACCTCTCTCTATATATGGTGGGAATGATCTATGACTGTTTGCACTTAGGGTGGTGCGTAGGGTTCACATAGCTACATGTTGCCTGAAAGGCAGGCTGCATCCATACTCACTGCAGTGTGTAGTTACATGCGACAGTGAAAGGCTCCAGTAGTGAGGTACTACCAGAACCTTTCCCTGCTGCCGGAGTCTTTCGCTACAGCAGAGAAAGGCTCCAGCAAGTGGGAGGCAACAGGACACGACATTGCTAAAAATAGCAGTGTAAACATGGCAGGCACACTTTGGGCAAGTAGAGAGCCATGTAGGGTATATACCCTAGGGGTCAGGTGGGTAGGGCACTCTATCACCTAAGCAGTGTCTCACCATCTACATTGCTATTTATACCCATGCTAGCTGGGCATGCAACATCTGTATGCTACAGGCCAGTATAAGTGCAAACATACCTTAAAATGATAGTGTCTGGGAGGAAAATGTTACATAGAATTTTCAAGGTAACTAAAATTTAGACCACCCAGGGACCCTATTCTATTAGGTTACAGCCCAAAGGAGGTTATTGCTTCTGAAACCTATTAAAGCGCAATTATCACTAGCAGCCAGATGCTCATTTTTGGAAAATAACTGATCCCCAGCATTAGAGGCATGGAGGAGTAAAGCATTAGAAATCCTTTGAATGGATAAAGTGACAGACAGCTTTACATCAACATCAAGTAGATTTTATAATACATAGTTACCATTCTTTTAGACTCTGAACAGAATTAATACACAGAAAATGATAAGAGACTGACCAAACACTAATGGGTCTTTTAAAGGTAATAAATACGGGTAATGAATGAAATTAAATGCTTCTATGGAAAGTTCATATATGGTAATAATGATAAAATAAATTAAAAAAAAAATTCTAGGGACAGGACTTCACCCCATGAACTCTATACACAAAACACTTCACACAGAACTCGATGGGACAAACTTTGTCAGCTGTAGTACAGCACCTGCAAGAAGGTATGCAATGTGATGCTCACACACCTTTTCAATACAAATTCTTTGACAATACTGAAGCTCCACTAAAGTATTTGTTTCCGACTCATATCTTAAAGCTACTTTTAAAAACATCTTCCTGCTTTACCGGATGTATTGTTGTCTGTGGGTTAGAGCACAGGGCTATGAGACACAAGACCAGTGTGAAATTTCCAAATCTGCCACTGACACATTGTTTGGCCTTGAATTACTCACTTAACCATTCTGTGCCTCAGCTTCTCCATAAGAAAAGTGGGGATAATACGGTGACCAAAACGCTCCCCTGTATTCACTCCCTACACACTACTGCAATGATACTTGTACAAAATATGCCTTGTGAGGTATCATTTGAAAACGAATAACTCACTGGTCAATAATATCATGGTGAAATGTATGTAGCAACATTATATGTAAAGTTATTAACATAATCTGAAATTATGACTGAAATGTGGTTACCAGACAAGTCTGGGGAGTGGATAAACCTGTTTCTTAAAGATAAAAAAACAAGCTGGTGCCTCTAGTCATATGTCAAAGTTGATGGGCAATCACTTGCCAAGTAACCATTTTTTGGCAAAGAAGGGGAGCAGTAACACATTGATCTATATTTTAACAAACAGTAGCATGGATCCTTTTTTACCATGAGACTCCTAGTCTCCATCCTCACAGCAGGAAGGAATTTTATCTAGGGGTAACCCGCAGGAAAATGCATTTCACAGGGGGACTAGACTATAAAGTGAGGGGCAAGAACACCCCAAAGCTTCTCTCCCTACCTATCTCTCTTTCTTTTTCACCTAAGATGACAAAGGAAGCAGCCATTTGACTTTGGGAGAGATCCTGACCTGCAATTTTGTCAGCCCTGTGGCTGAGAGCAGGAGCGGTGCCAGGGTTTTTGCCGCCCTAGGCGGCAGCGCTCCTCCTCTGAGCATTCAGGGGGCCTGGGGTGTTCAGCGGTGGGGGTCCTTCCGCTCCGCATCTTCGGGGCACATCAGCAGCAGGTCCTGGAGCAAGTGAAGGACCCGCCGCCGAATTTCTGCCGAAGACCTGGAGTGGAAGGACCCCCCACCGCCAAATTTCCGTTGAGGGCGGCAAAATGCCGCCCCCCCAAATCCTGCTGCCTCGGCGACCGCCTAGGGTCATCTAGTGGAAGCGCCGGCCCTGGCTGAGAGTATGTAGTAAGAATTTTACCTTGAACCAAGTCTGGTTTGTTAAATTTAGTTAATAAGAAAGCATTTTCTCTATATTTCTCTTGTAACCAATTCTGACTTTAATGCCTTATAATTGTACTCACTTAAAAATCTCTCTTTGTAGTTAAATACATGTGTTTTATTCTTTAATCAAAACTAATCCAGTGTTGTGAATTATTTGGGTAACTCCAGTTAAAGTAGCAAATTGTTGTATATTGTTCCCTACAGGGGCAATGGATCTAAAATATCTGAATTGTCCTGGAGAGAGCTGGACAGTACAGAACACATGTTCTGGGGGGGGAAATTCAGGACTAGGAGTATTGGGGTCACCCTGCAAGTAGTAGCCAAGGCTGCTGGAAGCCAAAGGGTGGCTAGTGTGCTGCTGACAAGCTAAGAGTTGCTGAACCAAGTTGGAAGCTACAACAGCAAAGCACGGTGAGGTGCCCAAGTTTTCAGGGGTGACACAGCCCCTCACTGATCAGGATTGCACTCCAGACTATCATAAATATCACCTGCCTTTGGGAAACATTTTGAGGTGTTCACATGAAAGATGCTGTTTAAATGCAAAGTACTATTTGCTTTTATATATTTCCAATCCTTCTCCTTCATTCTACCTATCAATGTCATAATGTACTTCTTTTTGTTTCTTTTGGACATTTTTGCTGTACACAAAAAGAAGTATATTATGACATTCTAAGATTAGCTCAAATCATTGTCAAGAACAAGAACTAATGACATTTAAAAAAAGAAGATTGATTTAGTTGTATCTAACTCAAGTTGAAACAAATAAGTGAGCTTCTTCAACCACCATGAAAAAAGGGAATTGACAGTCAAGGAACGTTACATGCTTTATGTACCAAAAATAGTTTATGTATGTATGTCTCCTTTCTGTGCATCCTAGGAAGTTTCCTCCAATTTCTGAAACACTGGAGACATTTGAATTTTAGAGGCCTAGGTTATCATTTCTCTGCTTTCAAGGCTGGGCAGAACTGCCAATTATCAGAACTGCTTTGGTCTAACAATTTAAAATTCAGCTATGATATTACATTGCCAAGTAACAACTCAAACTCACTTAGTTTTCTGTTAAGTGACAGTAAAAAAAGATCAGTTTGCTTACCTTTTAATATCACTAATGAGCCTGTTTTTTTCCTGGACCACTCGCTTATGGTGCATTCGATGGAAATCACGTTCTTTCTGTATTTTTTGCAGAGCCTCCTTAGCTTTGCTGCATGAAAACACAATGGGAAACTTGTAATTCAATCTCTCGAAGACTGGAACTTGGGAGACAATGATTTAACAAATGGATAATGGAATACAGAATCTTTTAACTCTGTCTACATTGTCCCGTAGTTGAGACTATAGTTGTGTGAATAGCACTGTGTACCAAAGTCCTGTACTGTAACTCCTTGCAGCGGGGTGGTCACTCCGCTCCGGCCCTGAAGGGGTTAAAGCAGCCCTGGAGAGGGCTGCAGCCAAGGGAAAAGGTAGGCTGATGGAAAAGCAGCCACAGCTGTGGCCAGCTTAATCAGGGCCCACCTGACCCTCTAGCTTCTTGAGAGAGAAGGACCTGGCTGCTTGGGAGTTGAGAAGGGTACCTGTGGTGGAGCAGTGCTGGGGAAGGGCAGAGGGAGCTGGGGAGCTCCAGCCAGGAAAACCCCCAGGCTGCAGGCCTTGCAAAAAGGGCCAAAAAGCTACTGGGGTGGCAGGGGGCAGCCCAGAGATAGGCAAAGGCAGCAGGTCCTAACCCCCTTGCCGATGATGAGTGGTTTATAGACTACAGTCCACCACAGGGAATGGGGGCTAGAAGATGACTGACAGTAGCCACTGAGGCAAGGTGGGGATAGAGGGTTGGGGGTTCCCCCAGGAGGGGAGACCCAGAGCAAGGGGGTACTGTGGTGGGCAGAACCCCTGGGCAGAGGGAACCGGGGTCTGGGAGGAACATGGGGCCAGCGGCAGGCGAGACACTGGCCTGCAGAGGGCGCTCCGGGCTGAAAAGAGGCAATTCCTGAGGCAACCAGCAGGAGGTGCCGCACCAGTCAGTCATCGCTCCGCCACACTCCCCCATGTGGATGCTGCAGATGCAATCTATGAGGTTCCTAGTTCACAGTAACGTAGTCCTGCTTGAAGAGGAATATGTTAAGTAGAAACCTTTTCGTTTCCCCTTGTGGATCCTGCTGGTGTGGTTACAGTGCAGCACTTTGGTACCCACTGCTACTCACATCCCCGTAGTCTTAATCATGGGGCAGTGTAGACAAGCCCTAAATCACTGATTCAAATCCATCCCAGATTGGTAGTAACTGAAATGAGGAGAAAAAGTTGGTGGTCTCAGTCTACTTTCTACTGAATTGTGTCTGCTCAAAAAAGAACACCATCACAATGCTACTCAGATGAGAAACTGAAGACTCTCATGAAGTCCTTGTTCATGAAAATGATCCTTCCAGGTGGACTGTGGTTCAGAGTGTGGAAAATCCCACTGCATCTGTAGCATTGCCAATTCTATCCCTTTTGGTGGGTACATATGTCAGAAATTTTAGTGTAAGGGCTGTCAGTCTTGCTCTCTTCACAAGCAGTTAACTAAACAGAATTAGAGGCGGGAAAAGCAGGGCCATTTATAGAACTAGGCTGGGATTGTCAAAGGAGCCTAAGGGAGTTAGTCACCCAGTTCCCACTGAAATGCAATGGAATTTGGCACCTAACTCCTGTAAACTCTGAAAAACCCAGCCCTAAACTTTGAATCATCTGTAATATAAAGAGGAACCTTTTAGAAACCACGCATTCTCACACCAACATCTTGCCTTACCTACACACTGTATGCAGCACGTATCATTGTATGAAGTGCTGCACATAATGAAAGAGCAAAAACAACAAAAACAAAAAGGTGTTTTTCTCTGTGGCAAAGGCAAGCAAACTTGTTTGGGCTTTTGGTGCAGTGGGAAGGAAGTCAAGCAAGGGTTCTATTTTTTAAATGATTATCAATTCTGAGGAAGGTTTTACACTTTGACAGTCTGACTTCAGCTGCAAACAGGGTATATAATTGTATGCACAGTTTTGAAAGTCAGGACCCTAATCTCTTGTGCCACAAGTAGATTAGATTCCTATTTGTAAAATGAGAACAATAGATTTCCTCACATGGACACTGTAAGGCTAACTTAACTGATGTTTGTAAACCATATAAATATAATCAGACTTAAGGCTCTGGTAAGTATTACTATTATTATTACTACAATGCATATACAACCCAAAGATCTACACATCCAGTTATCATCACAGTTACCCAATACATTCCCACCACATCAGGTGCTAGAAATTTTATAACTCTTTGCAATACATAGTGGTTGGGGCCCTCTGTGGTTAAGGGCACATTAAATGTGATTACCACTAGAGATATGCACACACAGTCCATAGCCTCTGTTTAAACAACATGGGAAATGGTTTAAAATATCTACAGCTGCAGGTAAATATAGGCTCATAGGACTGGAAGGTGCCTCTGAAATCAAAGGCCAAAGCCTAAAGAGATTCAAGGCATCTCAGATCACCAAGATTTAATATTCCAACTGGCTTTGAAACTGTGATATATGACTTGACTGAAAAGTAACTAATATACAAAGAAGGTCATATCTTCAGCTGGGGTAAATCAACATTGAAAACAATGGAATTATGCTTCTTTACCCCAGCTGAGATCAAATCCTCCATGTATATGTTAGTTAAATAGATGGATTTAAATCAACAAATAAATCTCAATTAATGTATTCAAATACATTGTTTCAGAGTTAATGTTTTCAACATTTCCTTATTTGTACACTATATAGCTAGAGACAATATCCTTGCTATAGCAAAAGAAGTGTTACAGCAGAAGACAAAGCTACTGCCTTGCCAACCAATCAGAACTTGACTTCAATGGAACTATACTGATTTATACAAGCCTAGAATCTTGTCTGGAAAATACAAGGGACAGAAGAGGAGAATGAAGATTGTTGGGTTTTTTTATCTCTACATTTCTACAGTCGCAAAATAAATGCAATTTTAAGTTTGATTTCCATGACTTTCAAATGTTTAATTTTTAGAACTACAACACTTCATTTAAAAAAATATCCCTAAAATTATTGATATGCCTAAATTTCAGTTTAACAAAGTTTTTGCATGGTAATTAATGTTTGTGGAGGTATTGTTGGAGTAGAAGGGGCATTTCTGCACACGTGCCATATTTCTTTTAGTGTTTTCTCTAGTTATTTCAGTAGGCCGATAGAGGCTTTCAGACATTGGACAGCCAATTAAAAATGTATTATTTATTGTGCACAGGAATTGAAACTGATCAAGAATTTCTCTTTAAATGCTGAAAATCCATGGTGAAATGTGTCTGAGTAACAGTTAGGAATCTAGTAAGTGTGTCTACAGTTGCTGTACAATCATTTTAATACTGTATTAAAACAACAACATTACATTTCGTTTTAGACACTAAAGCTCTTCCTATGATGGTTAAACAACATTAAAGCAGGAGGAAATTGGTTTGCAGTCTCTTACACTCGGCCCCCATACTGGTGGTGTCACAAATAATGTCCCTTTTCAGCAAGATGATTGTCAAGAACAGCAAGCTTAGAAACAACAAATTTAATTAGAAGCTATTTTCAAATACATTTCACAGCGATGCATCTCACCATGAAAACTTTCTGTCTGATACATTGAGTATAATGAGTATTATCGTCTAATCAGTCTAATCAGCACTCCCCCAGTATGTTCAGCTGGAAGCATTTAAAAATTAAGCTTAGTATCACCAATGGGGAAAAAAGGCTGAGCATAGAAGTCTTCCAAGTGAAATATATGGTATAGTATATTTCACCCAGCACTGAGACTTGGGATATACAGGACAGATCCTCAGCTGGTGAGCAGTGTCATAAATCCATTGAAGTCAATTGACCTGACAGTTTATACCAGCTGAAGATCTACCCTGATGAGTCAGAAGTTCGTTATTATACTGTGCAAACGAGGAGCATTCTCTCTTCTACAGAGAAAAATCTGTAGACAATACCATCAAACGGACAAAAATATCAGAGGGCTAACATTTTGCTTTTCTTTCTTTGACTGCAGCTTGTCACTCCTCCCCTACCTACTTAAATGGGAGTAGCTGGTTGCCTGGTTCCCACCCAGACACCAGGGAGGCTGCACAGAAGAATAAAGGGATGGTTTTACTCACAGATCATCTCCTAATAAAGCCCATTAGATATCAGTGCAAATCAACATTGAACACAAATGCAGAAAAGAGTTATCAAAAAAAGACTGCAGTGTAGTTCACCGCTGCATCTCTCCATTATACAGTCTGAATGTAAATTACTGAGGGTATGTCTTCACTACCGGCCGGATCGCAGGCAGCGATCCATCCAGCGGGGATAGGTTTATTGCGTCTAGTTTAGACACGATAAATTGATCCCCGAGCGCTCTCCCGTCAACTCCTGTACTCCAGCTCGGCGAGAGGCGCAGGCAGAGTCGACGGGGGAGCGGCAGCAGTCGACTCACCATAGTGAAGACACCGCAGTAAGTAGATCTAAGTACGCCGACTTCAGCTACGTTATTCACATAGCTGAAGTTGCATAATTTAGATCGATACCCCCCCCAGTGTAGACCAGGCCTGAGTGTGATTACTGTGTATCTTGTAAAATCAGCTACTGTGGATCCATATGCACAGATACAGTCAATAAATGTATACATATATATTTACACAGATACCTACTAAACAAGACCTAAAAACAATAGAAGTTTTACATTTGAAAGGACTACAGGATCAGGTGTATAATGAGGAATTATTCTTCTCCTTTACATACCAACTTGTTGCAATATGACAATTTGTAGCATTTTGATACATAGCACGATATGGTAATTTTTCATCTATCCCTACATATTACATTTTCATAATACTGTGGAGTATTTTGTTGAGACTACTGGATTTTAAATATTATCAACTAAAGCCAAACAAACTGACACAAAAGAAATTCAGACTCAGCTCTCCAGACAGAGCTGAGAGATACTTGGTAATTTCATTCAGCTTTCATTCAGGGCCTCATCCATAAGTGAGAATGTGCAGAGGCACAGAGAAAATAGAAATGTATTAATTCCATTAAGAGTTTGATTTTATTTTATCTGGAGCATTTGCTGTTTAAAAAAAAGAAGGCATTAAAACTAACATACCTGGCAGCCAGTTTATAGTTTTCCAATTCCTTCTTTAATCTTCTGTTCTCCATCTCCAAATCCTGATTGTAGGTGTACATATCTGGGACAAATCCAATATCTTTACGTTCAATTGCACCTTTCTGCATCAGTTCATACCTAGCATAATATAAATGGGTAGATGTTTTACTTTAAGTTCCTTTATCTCCCCCACAGTGTTTTCCATCCCATGTTCACATTTACATTAACTATAATCACTAACACACATAGCTGCCTTGTTGAAAAATTCTTGTTTATACTCAGACTTAGTGATTTTACCACTCATTATATTATGCCCTATTTTTGTCCCCTTCATTTTAGCACTTTTTCATAACATTTAAAACACATTTTATTTGTAGCATACTGCCTTAACCTCAACAGTTGTTCTTTTCCTTCCTTTCTTCTGGTCTATGCTTTCAAAAGAAAGCGTAAAAAAAAATATTCACCTCAAATTGTACCCCTTTAAAAGTAGCAGTTTCCAAAGATACATGCAGTCCTTTTAGGTCATGTAGTCTCAAACACACGCTTGTTTTTCTGAAGGCCTCTATGACTCAAACAAAGCTATGGAACATGTGGATGAATGACCCTATCAATTGTCCCAAGCATAGAACTCATAGTTTACCTGGAAAAATGTCCCCTTCTCCTTCATTTTACTAATAGCACTCTTTCGTATCAGTATTACATTTTTCTCCTGGATTATTTTGGAATCAGCTAATCACAAACACATTTCCCATTGCCCAATGTGATATTTATACATTTTTTTTATTAGCAGGCCAAATCTTGAGCCTACGAGCTTCTGTGATGTAGAACTCTATAGCCTGTTCTGTGTGCCACAATTGCAGACCAAGCCATACCTTAGGCAGTGAACAGTGATTCTTGGGTAGCCATGGCGGGAGGGATAGCTCAGTGGTTTAAGCATTGGCCGGCTAAACCCAGAGTTGTGAGTTCAATCCTTGAGGGGGCCATTTAGAGAACTACGGTGAAAATCAGTCTGGGGATTGGTCCTGCTTTGAGCAAGGGGTTGGACTAGATGTACTCCTGAGGTCCCTTTCAAACCTGATATTCTATGATTCTATGTACATTTGCATAGTACTCATGCAGCCTCTCAGTCATTCTTGCAACAGTGTCTGTGACTTTACCCAATCTAAGTCTAAAACTCTTTAGAGCAATTCAGCCCATGGGGATGATGATATTGGAAATGCAGAACCACCCAGCAGAAGGGCAAGTTCCACTTTGGCTCGCTGACACTACGAAAAGATAGATTATGCTATCCACGAGAGCAGCATCTCCTAAGTGACTGCTTCTGTCAGAGTTCAACTTGAGCTAGGAGTGAATATGAACCTCAAGATTTACCAAGACATTTTAAAAACACATCCACACACAAACTCAAGATCCTATGGGCTCCTGTTAACTCAAGGTGCCTCTGTACCAGAAGAGGTAAAGAAGTTTCCCAGGTTCCACAGCCATAGCGACTCCTCCCTAGTGCACAGAGGTATAGTACATTGCTTTCTTGGCTCTGATTGGGTAATCTGGCTCCACTCTCAGGGACAGTGGAGCAGATCCTCAGCTGGTGTAAATGGCCATAGTTCTTTTGAGGTCAGTGAAACTATGCTCCAATGAGCTGTGCCAATTTACAACAACTCAGCATCAGCTCAATGGAGCTGTATCAATTTACACCAGTTGAGGATCTATCCTACAGTCCTTGGGTCCATCAAACCTGATTGCCATAGAAAGATGTGTTGCAGCTGAACTTGCTAGAGGAAATCATATCAGCATGTTTTGCCTTCCCAAAATGCAAATATAGTGAATTTGCACAAATTTTGTATGCAATTATTATGCATGGCAACATGCAGCAGAAATTAAAACTAGGAAGGATATATTGTACACTAGCTCCTGAACTGGACTCAAATAGCAGGCTTCAAATGAATAATTATAACGGTTTTCAGATCAATAAAACACATTGGAGAAAGCTAGAAGTTCTGTAGACCATCCTACAGAGGGTGTAATCCATTTAGATCAGCTATCTCAGCGACTGAAAAAAATATGTATGTTTACTACCATTGGAAGGTTTCAAAGGATGAAGGTGAATGTTAGAAATTATTTTTTCCATGTGTATGTGCTCTGCCAAGGTCAATTGCTTATGTGGGACTTCTGGGTTACCCATGGTTTCTCATAGGAGTAGGCACTGCCATTCATAGCTAGGAATGAGACTGTCACTCATGCATCTTTTTACCATCAGAAAAGTGATGGGATTTGTGTTATCCTTGAAAATATTCAATAGTATTTAACCAAAGCTAAATTAACACTAGCATCACTTTTAGTTTTCATATCCAAAATAAGCTTTTGATATTAAATAGGCTAACCACACTACCCAAGGTATCCTACAAAGGAACTATGACCATATCATGTCATTGTTTTTTTAAGTAAAGCTCACATAAAAGTCAAGGGCTCTTTTTGCCAAAAGCAATCTCAGCCCATGTATGGCTTTGTCATTTGATGCTAATAAAACATTGGATAATCTAGCTTGGTAATACTTGCATTTTATATTGCGAAAACCATGTTTCAGGAATAACTTTAAGATGGCACCAAACAGCTTATTTTAACTCTAAAACCTCCATTTTGTCCTGGTCTTATAAGTTTTTTTAAGTTTGCTCTGCAACACAAGGCAATGCTTTCCCTTTTCCTCATTATTTTTTCATTTAGCACTAGAAATCTTGGCAGTTACCACACAGAGTAACTTTCTAATCCAGCAGTGGGGAGTCACAGTACCAAAGGAAAGATAATGTTTAATATGAACCTCTCTCTCTTCCTTCAGTTAATAAGCAGTGTAATATCAGATTACTGCATGAACTGGTCTTTTTCCTCTATGCGCTTTCTATCTAGTTGTATTAACTTTTCATTCTCATGGTCCGTGGAAGACCTGAAATATTTAGGAATCACTCTAAGAAACCCAAATTAGTTAGAGTTAATATATCCCTGCTCTTTGGTAAGGTAAAAATGAATCTTAGAGCTCCCTTTTTCAGTATGGGGTAGAGGAAGAGAACAATTAAAATTAGTCTCATTATCTTGGTTGCATCTAAATTATCTAGGACACTATTATATATTCTCAACATTCTCTAACAAGAGTGATATTTTCCAACATATCTAAGTGACTTAATAGAATTTGGGTTCTTAAGACATTTACATGCTATTGAAAATTCCCAGCCAAAAATCAATCAGGGCCATACTGTACTTTCCTTTTTAATCAGAACTCTCATTTGATTTCAATGGAACATTATGTCCATTTTACACAAAGGAAGAATGATGCATACAGAGATTATGGTCTAATTACCTCATTTTCAAGAGGTGCCACTACTGGACTCATGGCTGATCAGTGCATCTGAAAAATTCAGGCCCTGAATGCCTCAGGATGGGCACCCAAAATTAATGGTAGCTTTTGAAATTGTAGATGTAAGTCACAAAGGAAATGTCTGGCAAAATCAGGAATTAATACCAGATCTCCTGACCCCAATCCACCACCTTAGATAAAAGTCCATTATTTGTGTTTCACAACTTCATGTTTCATAATCAAACAAACTCAAAATCTCAAATGAAACTAAGCTGCACACCAACAAAGTATGGACCTCGTGTAATCTAATAGATGGGATATGTTCATAAATACTTTACCAGCTAAGTTAAATGTATGAGTAGGGCACACTATGAACAGCCATTATTAAATCCGGGCTCAGTGCGTCAAGCCCTTCACATGAGTTGTCCCCTGCCCAATTAGATTTGCCAGCTGGTACATGGTGGGAGCATTACAGCCATGGCCTCTCCCTTTTCTGCCATCTTGATCATGATGGGAAAGTATTAGGTGCCCTTCCCCTTCTCTACCTAGAACTGCAATCTGTACAGCAACACCACCGCTGGACAGAGGAGGAGAATCTTTACTCTTCTGTACTGCTCTGCAAGGCTGTGTGTTAGGGACAGAGTTGATATATAGGATTTCTTTATTTTTCTATCTCAGATAATTGCATAACTGCTGGCTACACTAGCTAGAAACCTATGAATGTCATGGGGTAAAACCATCAATACCACCAGTTGGAGATTCAATTTATATATACTCCTTTTGTCAGACAAATTTCTCAACAGAATGCCCTAGCATGAAAGCCATCAACTTTCTATATGAAGATACATAGGACATGGATAATTGATGAAGTTAGCTTCTAGCAGAGCTAAGAACCCTGAAAGAGATTTTTCAGAATTAATTGTATTTCATTAAAATTAACATGCTCTTCTCCAAGACAACCATTAAAAACCCATGTCTCGTTACCTTTTCAGTGAAAAGAGGGGGAAAGCATACTGCTAGAGCAGAAAGTGTGTTTAGGTCTTACTATGTTAAATTTGGCTGGTGAAAATTCATAGAGTATTTATAGCTAGATAGTTCTCATTCTTTTCTTTTAAAATTGGGAAAAGGAATTGTGAAACAAATTAAAGTGTGGTTAGAGCCAGACATACATAGTACAGGTGGCCATTCTTCAAGCTCTTCACCACAGCTTAACTCGAAGTAACCCAAGTACCTATGACATGAGATTCTCAAGAAGACAGACCACCAACTGTGAGGGTATGATTTAAAGCCCACGGTGTCTACCCTGAAATCATGAAATTCAATATGCTTGGAATACAAGCCATAAACAGATTCAGGTCTCCACAAATGTTTTGAAGGAATTGGGTGATGTGATGATTCTGCATTTGTTAGCTAATGTATGTGGGGACTGATTGATTAGCACGATAGTTCATCTTTGGATATCAGATAAAATGTTCAACACCTTTAATATTTAAGATGACATGCTGTCACACTACCGTTCTTATTGGAAATCTCAGCAGCAAGGCCAAGAAAGAAGAGAGCATAGAAGTTTGATTACCTCTTTACCCTCAGAGTAGCCACTCCAATTTATCACTGAGGCAGATTAGTGGAGACTTGCAGTGCCATGCTGTGCCTGTCTCTCTCACACACAGCTTCAGTACAGCTGGATAAGACTTATATATCGATTAACTGCAGTTCACCTTAGCAGCCTTACATTAAACACTCAGTAGCATGAATTTACAATACAGTGAAAACATCATATGTAGTGACTAGTATATACTAACTACTAGGGAAAGATTTTGTTTACTTCTGATTTAAATTATGTAAAGTGCACTCTGACATTAAAGTTATAGGTGCGCTAGAATTGCACGAGGTTACAAACACAGATATTTAGATAAAATATATGGCTTTAAAGACCAGAATGGGTTCCTCTGAATTCCCTCCAGTGAAGCAGGCAAATCTGTGTCCTTTGTTTTCCTTCAATAGAGCTAGATTTTTAATGTATAGTCCGGCCAACATAGGCAACACATTGTTGCACTGCCCCTTGCATAGCCTGGGTGGGAGATTGTGACTCATTCATAATCGGGTTTCTCTGCTGCGCCAGGAAGGAATTATGCTGCAGTAGGTCTATACTCAGTGTAGCAAACTTTCCCCCAGTGTGCTGGTGCAACTGCACAAGGGAGGACATTGCAACTCTACGGAGTCTGCTTTCCACTCACATTGCTAGCCCATAATACATGTAGCCTATACAAAAGAGAGGGCATGCTTTGCACACACACTCCTACAGTCTGGCATTGCCACATAAGCCAGTCTATGATTTTGTCCATACTAAGTAAAGGTAGATTAGCAAATTATTTATCTGTCCCCCAAAGTACTTGGAGACTGCCCATCTTTCACCCAAAGGCGGAAACACAACCAGGTAAACTGAGGAGTGCTTAAAAAAATAAATCAGTGATTGCCAGTTATGAGTTTTCTGACCAAACATAGTAAAAACTAGATGAAAACTGATCAGTAGCTTGCAATGAGCTCTTTGGGACTGGGGAGCCCATATCAATGGATGCAAAGATCTACAGTTAATCTGCCCTACTGCTTCATTCTCCAGAACTGTCAATCCAATACCATCAGCAAGCAAAAAGGCATTACAAAAAGTTTGGGGAGTCAGAAGAATAGAGAACATACAAGAAGTTTATGATATTTTGCAATATTCCATAAGTATTTTCAAACATGGTTTTAAATTCCCCAGGAGTATCATTAGAATAGACATGTTACGTGTACATGGAGATTTGCACAAATAAAGTACAATATGATACAGCACCATTCATTACAATGAAGAAAAATAGTACTTATTTATCATTTGAAATAAGACATCAATATGAACATAATTTTTTTATATATATATCCAGACAGAAAGATATTTTAAAAGTACTCTATTTTCTCAAGTTGCAATATAAACACTAATAATTTTGTCTAATTTAATACAGCATTAGATCTTAGACAGACTATTACATTTAAGAGGATCATTTGATAAATTAGTCAAGCTCTTTTGGTGTAAATGAAAGAAGTTCTCAACTAATTATTTTCTCATTTTAAATCCCATTAGGACTTGATCACAGCATGGCTCAGCTGTACATTAGCAAGAGGAAGGTACCAGTTCAAAGAAGAACTTGATAACACTAATCTGCTCTCACCTCTTTAACAGTGTAAATCAGCAATTTAAAACCAGTTTAAAAATCACTTGCTAATATCATAAAAATGTATTGCAAAGGAAGTGTCTTAATACTCTAGGACTCGATCCTGAAAATCCTTACTTATACAAGTAATATCATTGAAGTTAAAGGTATTGCCCATGTGAGGAAGAACTATTCATGTGAGCAAAGGTTTGAAAGACCAAGCCCCTAAATTAGGGTCTGATCCTCTTCTGTTTAGAGTGAATGGGAGCTTTGCCATGGACTTGAATCCAAGCAGGATATGACCCTTGCAAAGTTTCAGTTCCATACAAAAGCTGTCATTCATATCGGACTAGTATTAGCTGTCTTTTGCCATCAGAGTTACATATCTGATATTAATCATCAACTGCTTACCATCTAAGAGTTACACAGGCTCCTGAACGGTGCTCTTTCATTATTTTAAACACATTCATGCAGACATTGTATTCAAAAAAAAAAAATGCAGCATAAGCTCCATAGGCAATGCCTGCCTTTGGAAACTCTGCATCAGTAACACCAGTGTCTTACAAGTGGCTGGGGCTTGGTCCAGGTCCAGTGAACTAGACACAATGACTCAGTGAGTAATAAAACAAGACGTTTCAAGCCTTAAATATATGTTTCTTAAAAGTTAGATTTTTCATTATGTGAAAAAGACAACTCTTTTTTCAAATTGCATTATTCCAAAATAGCTTGTCAAACAGCCTAAAAAAACCCAAACAAACAACAAACCCCAAAGAAATCCCCCCGGCCTTAAAAGAAAGACTAAAACATTTCAGGTAGATAGGATCTGCCCCTCCCACCCAAATTACTTGGAGGATTTGAAACGGGCTAACGGAAGCGGTATCATTAGAATCTTGCTACCAGAGTCACCCCTATAGATCCATAACATATCTCTCTCTCCCCCACAGAAGCTTTGTCATTCTGACAGTTAATCAGTAAACAAAGTATATGACTTGGAATATATATTTTAAAAGCAGTCCATGGAACTCCTATACAACTCCTCTGCTTGCAAATTGTGGGACAAAAAAAAAAAAAAATCTCTGAGAGCCACTTAAAAAATACAGAAAAGAGACCAGAAGTAAGTAGTCACAAGGTCAATCTTCTGAGCATTATTTGACTTAAATTAAAAAGACAAAAAATACAAGGGTAGCCATCACAATTTTCTAACTAATGCAAATGATTAAAGTTGTGATCATTCTGCCTCAAGAAATGAAGTAACTATTCAACAGAACATGCTCCAAACACTTGGACAAGGAAACTGCTATATGCCAGGTTTTCATAAGTGCCCAGCACCTAAATAAAAGTGCCCAGATTTTCAAAAGAGAGAACAGTGGAAGCTTGTGGTTTCCGAGAACTTCTGGTCACTTCATTTAAGTGTCTAAATAGGAGCCACTGGGGTTCAGCTCTTTTGAAAAATCTGGCCCTAAAATGATTGTTTCCATTCTCAATCTAAGCTTATTTTCTTGAAGAGAAGGTTTCTCAAAATAAAGTTTGACTTTTTTTGAAGATAGACATTTTAAAAGTTTTACCATTCAGTTTGGAAGCAGTCAAGGGTTCTGACCATCCCCATTCTGACCAGAAAATTGCAAAGAAAGTCATCCACAACTTCAGGTATTTCAGACACTGAATGCTTAGAAGTCAGAACAGATTGCTGAGCCTGAAATTAAAAAGTTTAGTATTTGTTATTTTAAATATGTGCAATCCCTGAAAAAGATACAAGAACCCATTACTTCCTAGCCTATAATCCAACCCCAGGGCCACTCTCCATCCAATAGTCATTTGAATAAAACAATGCAAGACATCTAAACCATTTGTGTGAAAGTGTGATGCTGTGTATAAGAAAGGTGACCATTTATATCACTGTTACACTTTGTATAAGATTTATGGAAATTGTGTATCATGTAAGGCATCAATGGAAAAGTTACAATCAAGTATAATTATCCTGGTTAAATCCACATATGTTTGTATTTGAAGTTATGAATATTGGCTGTGCTGTATTCCTGATGATTGATATCCACCAGATGGATTTACATCAAGGCTAGAAAGCTATGTACTGATGGCCCATCAAAGACACTCAGCTCTCACAAGGGGCCATTGAAAAAAAAACTCATCCCACATAGTAGGTCTTCCTGCAGATGCCTCAGACAGTGCGATGCCAATGACGCACCCCTGTGATTCAGCAAACCACGTAAAAACATGGGATATGCTCATGTGGCCCTGGACTCCATCTTGGGCCAGTAATTTTCCACACGCAGGGGCTATGAGTTTTGTTTGGGATAGTAACATAAGAACAAACATACTGAGTCAAACCAAAGGTCCATCTAGCACCGTATCCTGTCCTCCGACCGGGGCCTATGCCAGGTACTTCAGAGGGAATGAACAGAACAGGTAATCGTCAAGTGATCCATCCCCTGTTGCCCATTCCCAGCTTCTGGCAAATAAGGCTAGGGATACCATCCCTGCACATCCTGGCTAACAGCCATTGATGGACCTATCCTCCATGAACTTATCTAGTTCTTTTTTGATCCCTTATAGTCTTGGCCCTCACAACATCCTCTGGCAAACAGTTCCACAGGTTGACTGAGCATCATGTGAAGAAATAAAGTATTTAGTTTGTTTTAAACCTGCTGCCTATTAATTTCATTTGGTGGCCCCTAGTTCTTGGGTTATGAGAAGTAGTAAATAAAACTTCCTTATTTACTTTCTCCACACCAGTCATGATTTTATAGACCTCTATCATATCCCCCCCTTAGTCATCTCTTTTCCAAGCTAAATAGTCCCCATCTTATTAATCGCTCCTCATATGGAAGCAGTTCCATACCCCTAATCATTTTTGTTGCCCTTTTCTGAACCTTTGCCCATTCCAACATACCTTTTTTGAGATAGGGTGACCACATCTGCATGCAATATTCAAAATATGGGCATACCATGGATTTATATAGAGGCATTATGATATTTTCTGTCTTATTAGCTATCCCTTTCCTAATTATTCCCAACATTCTGTTCGCTTTTTCGACTGCTATTGGACATTGAGTTTCAGAGAACTATCCACAATGATTCCAAGAATTCTTTCTTGAGTGGTAACAGCTAATTTAGACCCCATCATTTTTTATGTATAGTTGGAATTGTTTTCCAATGTGCATTACTTTGCATTTATCAACATTGAATTTTCGTCTACCATTTTGTTGCCCAGTCACCCAGTAAGTTTCCAGACACATAGCAGAGGATATAAAAGACCCCTGAAATATCTCTACTTTGCCTCTTTCCTGCTCAAAATCTCTAGTCTGGGGATTTACAACTAAAAGGAGCATCTTGAACTATGGACTGAGGACCTTCTAATCTTTTGGAAGTTACCAGAGAGACTTTACAAGCCAGAAATCTATTTCATCACTGCTACAAACCTCATAAGGACTTTGCAATCATTTGTAAGTATATGATCTATTAACCATTTATAACTCTTCTTTTATTAATAAATCTTTACTGGTTTACTAAAGATTGGTTGACTGTGATATTGGGGTAAGATATGAAATATATTAACCTGAAGGCATGTGTCTGATCCTCTGGGATTAGTAAGAATCTCACATATGGTGAATTAGGTTTTCATTAACCCCTCACTACATTAGCTCCCATCCAGATAAACAGTTCTAAGGGCTGGAATGCCTACATGGAACTATTTGGCTTCTAGTTAATCAGTGTGGTAGTGCAGAAGCTCTTTTGTTACTGGCTTGATGAATCTAGTATCAGAGTGGTAGCTATGTTAGTCTGGATCTGTAAAAAGCAACAAAGAGTCCTGTGGCACCTTATAGACTAAAAGATGTATTGGAGCATAAGCTTTCATGGGGGAATACCCACTTCGACAGATGCATGTTATGGAAATTTCCAGAGGCAGGTATAAATATGCAGGCAAGAATCAGTCTGGAGATAACGAGGTTAGTTCAATCAGGGAGGATGAGGCCCTCTTCTAGCAGTTGAGGTGTGAACACCAAGGGAGGAAAAACTGCTTTTGTAGTTGGCTAGCCCTTCACAGTCTTTGTTTAATCCTGAGCTGATAGTGTCAAATTTGCAAATGAACTGAAGCTCAGCAGTTTCTCTTTGAAGTCTGGTCCTGAAGTTTTTTTGCTGCAGGATGGCTACCTTAAAATCTGCTATTATGTGGGCAGGAAGGTTGATGTGTTCTCCTACAGGTTTTTGTATATTGCCATTCCTAATATCGGACTAGTGTCCATTTATCCTTTTATGTAGGGACTGTCCAGTTTGGCCGATGTACATAGAGGGGCATTGTTGGCACATGATGGTGTATATAACTTTGGTGGATGTGCAGGTGAATGAACCAGTGATGTTGTAGCTGATCTGATTAGGTCCTGTGATGGCGTTGCTGGTGTAGATATGTGGACAGAGTTGGCATCGAGGTTTGTTGCATGGATTGGTTCCTGAGTTAGAGTGCACCATAGCTGGGTACAACGGTAATGGGTCTCTGCAGGGGCCAGGTGAAGGTGGTTGGGGCTCAGCGGTAGAGGAGTGGGTTTGGGGGAGATGGAGCTCAGCAAGGCTATGGGTGTGGGGGAGGTCCAGATGCAGCTGGTGGAGACTCAGTAGGATGGGAATCCAGGTGTGGGTGGCTTATGAGGGTGGTCCATGTTCAGGAAGAGTGGGGCTCTTTGGGTGGGGGGGAGGGACTGTGAGTGCAGAGGGGTGAGGCTCAGCGGGAGGGTCTGGATGCACAGAGGTTGGGTGGATGCGGGTACAGGGATCCCTCCCCCTGCAGCAGAGGGGGGATGGGTGCAGGAAGCAGAGGGGGGAGTGGAGTTCCTTCATCTGGGGGAGAAATCTAGGGGTGGGGTGGGTCGGCTCTGGCCTGGCCCCACCTGCTGCGCATTGGAAGAGGAAGTCCTGCCCTTCCCAGCCCAGCTAGGAGTACCAGCTGAGCCCAGTACAGGGTAGGAAGCACCTCCTAGGTCTTCCCTAGTCCTGCCTCTTGCCCCACAGTGATTTACCTCTCTGCCAGCTGCCCTAGGGCCCTGAAACATACTGCTGGGGAGGTTGCATAAGTGCTCTTGTGGCTTCCCTGTGCTTCCCCCTCAGAAAGTCATTTTTCTGCGGGGAGGCAAAGAAATCTGCGGGGGACAAATTTGGCACAAGCACAGTGGCATGTTTTGTGAGACTAAAATTAAGACATTTTCTCATCTCCTACAAGACAGCTTACGCCAAGTTCTTCCCCCAGCATTTTCAACCGCTTCGGGTGAGACCCCTTCTCATAGGATCGAGCCCACTGACAATTTTTCCCCACACAAACTGATGGAATACCTACAAGATCATCAGTACCCCAAATATAGTTTCAAAAGTTTGATATATTACCCTTAACAAGCTAACGCCTGCGGTTTTCCTCTTTGAAGGTGCCACAATCTTTCATTAGCCTGAGCTGAATGCTATTGAGTGGGGGCTCATTGTGAAAAGAGTGTTACCTCGAAGAACGGCAGTTATGGAAAAAAGGTAACTGTCTTTTCTTCGAGTACTTGCTCATGTCCACTCCGTATTAGGTGACTCCAGTACCTCTGGAAGTGGGTAGCAGTTCACGGACATGTTGATTGCAACACAGCTCTGCCGAACCCAGCGTCGTCTCTGGCCCGCTGAAGAATGGCATAATGAGAGGTAAACATGAATGGAGGACCACGTTGTGGCTCTACAGCTGTCCTGGATAGGGATGGGCATCAGGAAGGCTGCCGAAGATGCCTGCACTCTCATCAAGTGGGCTCTGAAAATCGACGGCTGAACCTCCACCAAGTCATAAAAGGTCCTTACGCATGAGGTAATCCAATTGGAAATCCTCTGGGAGGACACTGGGTGGACCCTTCATCCTATCCGCTGTAGTGATGAAGAGTTGAGTCAATTTACGGAAAGGCTTTGTACATTCTAAGTAGAAAGCCAAGGCCCTCCGAACGCTCAAGGCATGAAGACGCCTCTCTTCACTGATCTTGTGCGGTTTGAGACAGAACACCAGGAGGAAGATGTCCTGGTTCATATGGAAGGTGGAGACCACCTTTGTCAGGAAGGCCAGGTAAGGCCACAACTGAACCTTATCTTTGTAGAAGACTGTGTACGGAGGTTCTGAGGTCAAGGCTTTAATTTCAGAGACCTGTCTCACTGACATCACCACCACCAAGAATGCAACCTTCGATGACAGGTGGGAAAGGGAGCAGGAACCCAGCAGCTCAAAGGACAGGCCAGTGAGCCTAGAGAAGACCACGTTAAGATCCCACTGTGGGACAGGGGCCCATACCTGCAAGAAGAGTCTCTCCAGCCCCCTCAGGATTCTGACCATCATGTCATGGGAAAACACTGTCTGTCCTTGGATCAGTGGGTGAAAAGCAGAGATGGAAGTGTGTGCCAGGCCCTGGTTCCTCAAATGGAACAGGTAGTCCAGGACAGCCTGTATGGAGGAATGCGAGGGAGAGATGCCCAGTTCAGACGCCCAGCGGGAAAACCTCGTCGACTTGGCCAGGTAAGTAAGTCTAGTTGAGAGCTTCCTACTTTCCAGGAGGACCTGTTGGACTCCTTCTGAACAGGTCTGCTCCTCGGGGTTCACCCATGCAGCATCCACGCCGAGAGGTGGGGGTGTAGAAGTCGGCCAGGGTCCTATGACAGAGGTCCAGCTGGTTGGGCAGGGGCCAGGGAGCCACCGCTGACAGGCTCATGAGCATGCTGAACCAGTGCTGGCAAGGCCACGTCGGGGTGATCATGATATCAAGAGGGATAAGGCGCAGGTTCTTTGCCAGGGCCCTGCTGATGAGCGTAAATCAGAGGGAATGTATACATCAGGCTCCCTGACCATGACACGAGGAAGGCATCAGACAGGGAGCCCTTGCTCAGACCTTGCCGAGAACGGAACAGGTGGCATTGCCTGTTCTGTCTGGTAGCAAACAGGTCCACTTGGGGAGTTCAACACCTTTAGAAGATCATGCAGGCTACCTCTAGATGGAGCAACCACTCGTGGTAAGAGGAGAAGTCCCTAATGAGCCAGTCCGCCAGTGTATTCCTGACACCTGGAAGGTGACAAGCTTTCAGGTGGATCTCCTGGCTGATGCCAAAGTCCCATGAATGGAGCAGCTCCTGACAGAGAGCCAAAGAGCACACTCCCTCTTGCCCATTGATGTAGAACATCGAGGCTGTGTTGTCTGTCAGGACCAGTACCACCTTGCCCAACAGGTGGGGGCAAGAAGACTGTGTGCCAGCCAGACTGTTCGGAGCTCTTTGACGTTTATGTGCAACCATACTTCGTCTGGAGACCATATCACTTGAGTCTGGAGGATGCCAATATGTGCCCCCCAACCAAGGTCCGAAGCATCTGACACCAACTCGATGGAGTGGGGAGGGTTGTCAAACAGAACCCTTTCCAGGACTGTTCTGCGGTCGGTCTGCCACCGCAGCAAGGTAAGTATCGCCTGGGAAATGGTAACGATCTTTTCCAGGGGATCTCGGGACTGGGAATAGACATTCACCAGCCATTGTTGCAGGGGCTGCATCCAGAGCCTGGCATGGCAGACCACATAAGTTCACGCTGCCATGTGGCTCAGCAGGTGGACAGACAGACAGACCCTGGCTTTAGTCAGAGGGAACACGGAGACTTCCGTGATGAGGTTCATCAACATGTGGAACCTTTCCAGTGGCAGGAATGCCCTGGTGCAGGTCGAGTCGAGGACCGGTTCGATGAACTCTATCCTCTGCACTGGCACTAACATAGACTTTGTGTCATTTACCAATAGGCCAAGAGAGTAGCAAGTAGCTTGAGGTACCACGACATCCCTTTGGACTGGAGACCTGGAGCTGCCCTTGACAAGCTAGTTGTCAAGGTACAGGTAGATCTGGATACCCCGGTGCCCGAGGTAAGCCACTAACGCCAACATGCACTTGGTAAACACTTGAGGTGCTGTCACCAGGCCAAACGGAGGACCGGAAACTGGTGGGGGGGGGCCCCCACCATAACCTGGAGGAAGCGTCTGTGTCCTTGAAAGATCCCTATGTGGAAGTGTGTGTCCTTCAAGTCGAGGGCGGCATACCAGTCTCCTGGATCCAATGAGGGCATAATAGAAGCCACGAAAACCATGCGGAATTTAGATTCTTTAGTTACTTGTTGAGGTCTCGCAGGTCCAGGATGGGTCTTACACTGCTCTTGGCCTTTGGGATTTAAAAAGTACTGGGAATAGAACCCCTTGTGCCTGTACTCGAGATGAACTTCTTCCACCGCACCCAGCTGTAGCAACCCCTTTACCTCCTGTGCAAGGAGGCTCTTGAGAGGGGTCCCTGAAGAGGGACAGGAAAGGCAGGTGGGAACAGGGAGTAGAAAGGAACTGGAGGGTATAACCCTGTTCCTGTGCTGAGGACATATTGGTCCAAAGCCATCCAGGCAGGGAGTAAGAGGGAAAGTCGTTTGGAGTACGCTGCGAAAGAAGGATCCGAGGAATAATCTAGTAGGTCGCCCTCAGGTGCGCCCTCAAAATGAGGGTTTGGCCCCCTGCTTATGCTGGGTTGAGCCCAACTGAGCAGAGGGTGGAGGCGGGTGGCTCGCACAGCGCTTGTAATCCTTGACTCGTTTATGGGGCTGGTCCTGCCGAGGCTGGCTCCCCTGACCCTGCGTCTACTGCAGATCGAACCGCTTACACGCCGGGGCTGGGACGTAGAGACCCAGGGGCTTCAGGGTGGTGCGGCAGTCCTTGAAGTCATGCAATTTGATGTCTATTTGCTCTGCAAATAGGGCTTGGCCATCGAAGTGCAGGTCCTGCACAGACTGCGGGGCCTCAGTGGACAACCCAGAAAGGAGCAGCCAAGAGGCTCGCCGCATGGAGATAGCGGAAGCCATGGTGTGGGCAGCAGCACCTGACACTGCCTGGAGGACCGCCATGGCCGTGGTCATGCCCTCATTGAGGATCGCTCTGAACTCCTTCTTGAAAGCCTTGGGGAGCGACCCTTTGAACTTGGCCATGGTTTGCCCCGTATTGAAGTCATATTGGCCAAGGAGAGCTCGGTGGTTGGCTACTCTCAGCTGAAGGCTGGAAGATGAATAAACCTTATGTCCAAAAAGATCCAGCCTCCTGGAGTTTTTATTTTCAGGGGTAGCCCTGGGTTGTCCCTGCCTCTCCTTGAGATTAACCACCTCTACCACAAGGGAATTGGGGGCTGGGTGGGAGTATAAGTACCCATACCCTTTGGTTGGCACTAAATACTTGTGTTCGGCCCTTTTAGAGATAGGGGCCAGGGAAGAGGGGGTCTGCCACAGGCCATTAGTAATCTTGGAAGGGGTAGAGCCAGCGTGGCAGGAGCCAAGGAGCATAGGACATCAAACAGAGACCGAGCGCTCCTCCAATTCCTCTGCCTGAAGTTAGAAGCAACCCTCTTCAAAAGTTCCTGGTGTGCCTTGGCATCATGCTGAGGAACTGGGTGAGGGGGCCCCAGGATAACCTCATCTGGCAATGACAAGGATGATGCCAGTGCCACAAGAACCTCCAAGTCCATTGGTGGTCCAGCAGCTTGCTCCCCTGGGTCCTCCTGGACCTGCAGGGCCTTACCCCTTGAAGTCTCAAGCACCTGAGGGGGATGGAATACCAAGGCTGCTGGCTTCTCTGAGGCTCCTGACACCAATCAGGTAGCCTCGGAAGATTGGGTGAACCCCCGCCCCAGGGGTTCCCAGGATACCACTGCACCAGCCACTGAGCTTGGGGGCATAGGACACGTTTTGGTGCTGATAATGTAGTCGGCACCACCTATACCGGGGCTTGTCCTGCAGTTAGGGAACCTTGCTCTGAGCTGGAGTTACCAACTGAGTGGTCGGTACCGGGCAACCAGGATCGGGCTGAGCGGTGGCTCTTGTCTGACCAGTGCCAGTCCCTGCATCCCAAAGCCAACCTGTCCTAGTGAGACTGTCTTGGTCGGGCTCTTGGGGACCAACGGCGTTTGGCTGATCTGTGTAAGATACCTGGCGATCCACGCCTCACGCTACTCGACCAGTACTGCTATGTTGAACGGGACCGGGAGCTACTACGGGCCGGTTGCATCGTCCTGAATAAGGCGACCTTCCTTTTGGACATGGGCGATGACAGCCAAATGATCGGCGGTCTTTGGTGACAAGAGCTGAAAGTAAGCTGGTACGGTCTGGTATACTGTGCTGGACTGGACCAGCTTCTCCGGTGGTGATTTAAAGGGCCCAGGGCTCCAGCCGCTGCGGGGAGCTCCGTGCCCTTTAAAGCGCCACCAGAGCTCAGGCAGCCAGGCTCAGATGGGGATTTAAAGGTCCCGGAGCTCAGGCCCCTGTGGGGAGCTCCGGGCCCTTTAAAGCGCCGCCTCAGCCCTGCTGCTGGAGCTCCGGTGGCGCTTTAAAAGGCCCAGGTCTCCCTGCAGTGGCAGGAGCCCCAGGCCCTTTAAATCCCTGCCCGGCTGCCAGAGCCCGGGAGCCAGGCTCCAGAGGCGATTTAAAGGGCCAAGGGCTCCCCACAGCAGCTGGAGCGCCGCACACTTTAAATCACCTCTGGAGCCCTGCCGCCACTACCCCAGCCCTAGCCTGAGCCCTGCCACCCCAGGGTAGCAGCAGCAGGGCTCCCGTGGTGATTTAAAGGGCCCAGAGCTCCCAGCCACAGTAGGAGCCCCAGGGCCTTTAAAATCTTCGAAGGCCCCACCTCTTCCGGTTGAGGCCACACCTTGCTCAAGACTGCAGCGTACCAGTAAGTCCTTTAAGTTACTTTCACCCCTGTTGGTGACCGATCAGTCCCGGGTCTTTGAAGACCATCGGGACCAGTCCCGGAGTTCTTGCCAGGTGACACGTGCCTCAGAGGGTCTGCACCAATCTACAGGTGAAGTACTCCTCAAGTCCCTCAAATCAGTATCCCCGGTGCGGGGTTCAAAAAAGGGCTCCACTGAGTCTGCCTCTCGAGTCCAGAAGCGTGGCAGCGGCAGCGGGGGGTGGGAGAAGGCGGGGGGAAAGATGGCAAATGCTGGCGGGACATTCCTCTCAATGGGGAATGGTACCACTGAGGCAGGGACACATGCATAGGTCCCAATGCAGGTTTTCCCTGAGATCGGGGTTCCGCAGGAGCCAGTGAGAGGGCGGCACCAGAAATGTCAGGAGCTCCTGAGCTGTTTGAAGGGCTTCAGGTGTCGACAGCACCTGAAGGTGACTGGGGCCTGCATCACTATCTGGAGTTCCAGGCAAGCATGGGATGTACTGCACAGCTCAACTTGAGCTGGGGCCCAACTTCTGGCACTGGTGCATGTAGCGAGTATACACACCTAATATGGAATAGACATGAGCAAGCACTCAAAGAAGAATCATACAATACTTAATTTACATGTGAACAGCAAAACATTTGTCTGAAAGAAAGCCTGCTTTTCACTTTTGCTGGTTGACCAGTCCCTAGATATAGACCATAAAAACATAATTCAGTTTAAATACTTAATTCCTTACACAACATGTAATGGGTTTAAAACAAATAAAAGGAAGTAGTTCTTCACACAGCTTACAGTCAACCTGTGGAACTCCTTGCCTGAGGAGGTTGTGAAGGCTAGGACTATAACAGGGTTTAAAAGAGAACTAGATAAATTCATGGAGGTTAAGTCCATTAATGGCTATTAGTCAGGATGGGTAAGGAATGGTGTCCCTAGCCTCTGTTTGTCAGAGGGTGGAGATGGATGGCAGGAGAGAGATCACTTGATCATTACCTGTTAGGTTCACTCCCTCTGAGGCATCTGGCTTTGGCCACTGTCAGTAGACAGGATACTGGGCTGGATAGACCGTTGGTCTGACCCAGTATGGCCACTCTTATGTTCTTAACATCAGTGCATGCTTTCCACAATGATACCAATGACCTGTGTGACACGCTTTCGTTAGAGACCTCACAAGAGACTTTTTGGTGGACCACAATGTGAATTCCAGGCCCAGGGGATTCCTGTAATGCTTATGCTTCCCCTATGCCCACCACCAATTAAGATCAGAAGATCTCTTGGTCACACTACATAGGCTGATTGCAGGCCCTTAAAACACATCCATAAGACAGTTTTAAAACACTGGGCCAAATTCATCCCTAGCAAAACACACTGTAGTCAATGGAACTCTGCCAGATATTAATTTGATTCATATAGTACAATGGCATCTAGCGAATACCTTAAAAGTTATTTCAAGGGCTGGGCCTGAGCAAGGAACTGTTAAGAAGCACCGTACAGGTAAAAATGATCATCTACTGGACTGGACTTTAAGAGACCTGAGTTCAGTTCCTGGTCCTACCACAGACTTCTTGTATTATGCCAGGCTAGTCACTTAATCTATCCTGAACCTCAGTTTCCCCATCCAAAAAATGGGGATAACACCTGTTTCACAGGAATGTTGAGAGGATAAAACCCATTAATGACTGTGAGGTGCTCACATATTACAGAGAATCAGTAAGCAATGAGACTGAAACACCATGTAAGATCTTCTGGTGATTTATTCAGTGTAAGGGTTTTGTTCAATTTCTTTTACTGAATAAATGTTAAAAAAAAAAAAAAAAAAAAAACCACCCAACTACCCCCCAAATCCCCGGAGGATGCTGAATCTGCTGATAGCAAGCATGCCCAATAAAAACATTGGGACTGCTTCACACCTAGGGTGTCATAGTACCATCTGCTGGTTCTCAGGAATTTTTTGTCCAAGGAATGCTAAAAGAAACTCCAAACAAGATCAGAGGTGGTAGAATAGAGACTGTCAAGAAAATGCATTAGAAGAGATTCCTTCAAAACTTATTCAGCTGGAGGCAAGGAAGGATGAAAAACAGGAAAGTGCAGAATTTTGGACAGTAATTTCAAATTAAATGAAATCTATGAAGGCAGAATACAAACTAATTTTAAGGGAATTTGACTGTTCACATAGGACACAAAAAAAAGAATCCAGAAATGAAGTGTTCCTGCAGCCATAAGTAATCCAGAGCTATTTTCTGTTATGGAAAAAAAATCTAGATTCATAACTTCTTGGACAAGACATAGAAGACATGATTATCCCATTTAAAAGGCTTTACATCATTTTTATATGGAAAGATTAAAAATACATCCAGAGGAAACACCTCCATCATAATCCTGCTTGCTTTGTGTACTATAGGAAAAATAGAATTGAATGAGAAGACAGGACATCTTATTCTGGAAGTGAATGTATAAAGAGCTGAAGATTCCATTTTTCCATATGGAAAAACTCAGTTACTTTTGACAGCAATTATATTCTGGGATCAGCCACCACATTACTTTATACTGTTCAAGGCAAGGACAACAGCAAAAGTAATGATGTGGGACTGAAACAAAATAGGGGTAAAGCGGCATCATAGAACAGAGCTACACTATGCCCTATCTTCTATTGGCATCAGGTCCTGAGAGCTTATGCCGATGGTATAAGTTAGAGCTGCTCCATGCAGAAGTCCCAGGGGGCAAGAAGCAGGAGGGGTCCAATGGGGCCAGGGGCCAGGCTGGGCTATGCCTGGCTGTTTGGGGAGGCACAATCTCCCCTAACCAGCCCTCCATACAATTTTGGAAACCCGATGCAGCCCTCAGGCCAAAAAGTTTGCCCACCCCTGCCCAAGATAATGGATACTAACACATCCTAGCTATTTGACACACAGTAGTCTTGGTTTACTGAAAGTGCCAGTTATTAAAATTAAGACAATTGCATCTCTGCTTAAGTTTAACAGCCTATGTTTCATCTTCTTAGAGAAAATGAAAGCCATGGACACGAACTATAAATAAATAACCATGATTTCTAAGTTGAGGGTGTGGGCTGTATAATGCTTACTGTACTTTTGGATACCTACTTGATCTATGCACCACAATTGCATAAATACTGCATTTCCTTAAAGTCTGCATTTAAATAGTGGATGAAATTCTTTTATTATGGAATTGGGTGTAAAATATACAGCAATTGAACTGAAGCTACAGGGGAAGCATAGGTGTGCCAGGACATTAGTTTATGGTGGAATTTAGCCAAGACAGAAGGATTACCACTTGCAAAATGTGCCAGGAAATCTCAGGGCTACAGGTATTCATTGCCTCAGTTTTGCTTCACATAAAGATGCGTTTCTTAGCACAGTGTGAGGATATTGATTCAGTAGGCAATCAGAGAGAAGACTAGTACTTGCTGAGTCATCAAAACCACTTGCTTCAACACCTGGGTTATCTAGTAAATGAGCACTGAACAACCTAGCAGATACGCCTCATAAAATATGCAGGTTTCAGAGTAGCAGCCGTGTTAGTCTGTATCCGCAAAAAGAAGAACAGGAGTACTTGTGGCACCTTAGAGACTAACAAATTTATTAGAGCATAAGCTGAAGTGGGCTGTAGTCCACGAAAGCTTATAAAATATGCAGTAAACATTTAATTATGAAAGCATTAAGGCCAACAAGAAGTGTGATTAAAAGTACCTTTGTTTTGCTCTACAGATCCTACCATCTAATGAAAATGATTGACATACGTTGTTGGCAAAAACTATGATTTACAGTGAAAATTGTATTAACTCTCTCAATATCAAGTCCAGAAGCAGAGAGAAACCTTTTAGCTAGAACACACACAAAAAAAAAATCATATTGAACTTGAGGCTAACTATGGGCATGGTGCTTTTTGCTATCAAAACTGCAGGAAGCTTTAGGTGTTCATACAGGGCATATACACACACCCGAAGTGCATCATATATCAAGTGTTCCTGTGTAGCAGTCTTACAATTCAATAGAGAAACACTTATGAAACAGCTAAAAGATTAGGCCGTTGTACACTGTCAAAAGATTAGACTAGTAACATTGTCCATTGTTCTGGATTTTTTTTAAGTGTCAAGGTGCATAGTTAGATGTAATTACAGCAGATTTGTGAAGAATTTCAAATATTTCCAATGCTTTAAAAACCATACATTT
The DNA here is from genome assembly GCF_011386835.1 of Chrysemys picta bellii. Classification (NCBI taxonomy): domain Eukaryota; kingdom Metazoa; phylum Chordata; order Testudines; family Emydidae; genus Chrysemys; species Chrysemys picta. The sequence continues at coordinate 66,918,702 of NC_088801.1, read as the reverse complement.
TAAAAACGGAATCTGCTTTCAGATGTACCTCTTATTTTCAGATTTTTTCATCCAAGGTTTAATATTGACCTCAGAACTGAGGAGTTTACTTACACACACACACTAAAGTAAGTCTTCCCTCAGTTGTCACTGAGAACTAGTCACTTTCATTTAAAAAAAAAAAATGAACCACAACTGTTCAAGTTGTGATCAATTCAAATTCAAGGATTTTCCTAGTTCCACCTAAAGGTGGGTAGCTGGCTGGCTCTGTAGGGAAGCATATGATCTGGTCCTAGCAGCAGCAGAAGTTTTGCTAAGAGCCAGCCTACAGTAGGGAGGGCTGAGTTGGGCCTCTCTGTTTTAGTGAGCACCCTGCTTTGTCTCTCACCATTTTGGGGTTCTTGGTGTTATTTTGCATTCTTTAAAATAAAATAAAAGTAGTGTCATGTTACAGCCTTCCAACAAGAGTATTTATGTTTTTAAAATTAACATGTGGGTGTGGGCTGTGAACATAACACAATCCCATCACACCACTACATGGTATTCTATTGCTGTTTTAAAAATCAAACTGTAAAAGGTAAAAGTATCTAAAATTAACACTAGTTGTTAAATAGGTCATAATTTGATCACAGCTCTCATTCAGCCAAGCAGCCGCTATATACTTTTTGGTTTTTTTAATAAAAGCATGTGAGTAATTCTACTCCTGTTCAGCAAAGCATTTAAGCACATGCTAAACAGTGATTAAAGCACATGCTTCAATGGAACTTGGCTGAATCAGGGCCTAAATATTTTATTTAACTCAATCCATTTAGAGAAAAGTATCCTAACACATTTTAGTGAATTAAGTCTACTTTCTTCCTTAAAATATTGAGCAGTGCATGAAATATATAACAAGACAGGCAAACAGTGAATAGAGGAATATCAGGGTAGATGGAAATGAATTTATTTAAGCTTTGGTCTCATAATTACATCATATCTAAATGTTTCTAGATATTTATGCCATAAGAAGTGTAAAAGGTTCTATCCATACTTATATTCAATAATTAAGAGTGTTCAATGTCTAAACTTCAATCCAACAGAAATCAGTTTGATTACTGATGGATTCTTAACAGTTTTTTGAAAAAACTCTTACTATAATTTGTGCATCTTCAGCCTGCTCCTGTATTGTCTGCAAAGCCTTTATCAGATCTTCATCACCTTCTAGGAGACTAAAATCATCATCTGCTGGAACCTAAACCCAAATATAAATGAAGTCACATCACTGCATATTTTAATGTATTATGCATATTATACTCCCAACAGCATACAGTAATTAAAAAAAACATCTTATGCTAGTAGACATATTAGAAGCTTGGTGTTATAATTACACAACCGATTATTGTTCTACTTGGCGCTGAAGTATACAATATTTATTTAAACAACACACACACACACACACACACACACACACACACACACACACACACTCTCAGAGTGGTATCCTTGCCCTATTTAAATCAGTGACAAAACTCTCATTGACTTCTCTGGAGATGGACTTTCAACCCTGATCTCTCAGCACTTGAGCCGAGGCTCAGTGGAAAGATTCTCATAGATTTCACCAGGCTTAGGATAAGAGCCTGCTGACTGACATAGTAGATTATTTGGGGAAGAGTGGACTCACTGCTGGCCCAGCCTAGTATAATAGTTTCTCCTCATTAGCACCTTCTGCCAACCATTGCTTCAGTCCTACAGTGGTGTCTTCTCACAACTTGGTCCTACAGGCAGGTCCCTTAGAAGTCTCACCCTTTGAGAGGTGGCACTGTCTCACATGAGTAGTATCCTATACATGCTAATTACCACCATAGCATTTTCTGCTCATACTAGATCCCTTTACAGTCCCACTTCTCTCAGAGAGAAATTTCTAGGCTTCCCTCAGCCTTCACCAACAAAGCACAGAAAATCCCAGAGAAACCAAACCTAACTAAAGCAGCTTCTGTCTCTCCAGACTTGATCTTTTAATCCCACTAGGTTCCCTCCAGCATCCAGGTATAGAACATCCACCACCAATACTACTTCCTTAGAAACACTACTTCTCCGATCCTAAGCACAAAATTAGCTCTTCTCCTACACCTACCCTATAATTCCTTTTCCTGGCTAAGAAAACTCTATCCCTCACACATATACCCCCTCTTGTAGTTTTCACTTCCCTGCTTAAAGAGACAACCCAGCTCCTCCAGCTGGGTCTGATAACAAATCAACCCTGACACACCCTCCAGGTGCAGGAAGATGGGCTAATTGAACTCTCCAGCTCCTACTAACACTTTGTTCACCAGTATGGGGTTTACTTATTCACACAACTACAATTCAAATAGAGATCAAGCACAGGCTTTAGTTAGAGGATTTTGTTTATATCAAAGACCAATACATTAATATACTGAAAACAATATCCAAGAAAGGAAGGATATATTATATAATAATATAAACATTTAAATAATGAATAAGCTGAAATCAGCTAAACTGAGTTACTGCTACCTTTTACAAATTATCTAAATGGAAATAAGACATAAATCAAATGTTACTAGTTCTTTTTATTAAGTGAAAATATACACTGAATATCATGCATATTTTAAAGTATGCTTCATAAAATAGGATTTACTTCTTTGGTACTAAGATATCTTAGTGACTGGTGCATTTAAATAAAAGAAGAGGTGGATACTACAATACAGATCTCTCTTAAGACTATCTCCTAAGTTTTGAGATCTACTGATTAAAGGCACTATAAAAGAAAAAGGTATTATTATTATTGGCAATATTATTATTAAGTAAATTACCTCTTCATACTGATAATCATCTTCTGAGTCTTCTGTAATGGTAACTTCTATATGTTTTGTCAAGTCTAAAGCAGCTGACATATGTGGTGCTTTCCAATGAGAATTAAAACAATTTTATATGATCATTAAAAAAGAGCAGTTATTCATAAAGCAGTAATTATCAGCCTCTCCCCTATTCTATGTAAGGCCAAATTTCATATATTTAGGGCTAACTTTGGCTCTTGGATGCCCATACAGCGGTCCAATGAAAGGTATGTCACTGCATTCAAGAACAGAATTTAGCACTCAAACTTTTCACTGCAGGATTGCACAGCATTAAAATACCACCTATTTGCTCTGCTATAGCTAGATGCCAATTGCTGTGCTTAATATAAACAATAGGGCAAACACTACTCTCAGGTACATAGTCACAGGGGACTTTCACTGTTGTTATGCCTCTGGGTGAATTTCATCCTTTTAGAAAGCTAACCATTTTTTATGAGGTTTAGAGATCTGATATAGCAAATGCACATCTGTGGATCCACACTTTGGAGAAAAATAACAGTAAATTGAGGCTTCTGTTACGTTGGTTTATATCTCCTTTAGTTACATTAGGAAAAAAATGGATTAACTGATTTTAATGGGAGGATTGAGAGGTGTGTGTTTCAATTAATGCTTTACAATCTCCTTCTAGCAAAGTGTCCCAGCAACAGCCCACGTGCCCATTGAGTTGGGCAGGGAGAACGTAGCTGAGAACAGTTGCTCTTTGGACAGGACTTTGAAGAGCTGTCCTGAAGAACAGGAGCCTGACCAACCTTCTAGGAGTTTAGAAGCTGTCTGTCTCCTGAGTCTCAGCTCCCCGCTCCCAAAGGCAAATGCTGGAGACCTTACATTATCAGCCAACTTTGTTCTTTTCATGCTCTTAACTGGAGGGGTGGGGGGAAAATTGGGCAGCAAAGTGGTCCAGGGACCACTAACTGCTAGAGGGGCAGAAAGAGCTAAGTGGCTGCAGCTGCTCTAGTGTTCACAAGATGAGACAGGGAGAAGAGTTACTGGGAGCAAAATGCACAATAGGGAAACCATTGGGTTTTTTAAGTTGCTCTGGAGGTTGGTGGGGAGCAGCGAAAGCAGAAGTGTGGTGGCAGAATTGATTTGGGAGGTCAGGAGTTTTGGTTGATTGAGTTTGGTAAGTAGTCTAAGAATCATTTTTTAAAAGCTAGACACCTTATGATCAATTCACTCTTCATCCTTTCACTGTACATAAAGTGACCATGTTGCTACTTTATGTCTGGGGAAGGTATCTTGTGAATGAGACTTTAAAAAGTGAGGTCCTATTTGCACAGCACGGATACTAAGGCACAACTTTTTATAAAGGAGGGGCCAATGTATGTGTGCTACTTATGTATTTGTACTTGACTGTGATTATGTGCCTGAATCAGATATTTGTACACCTGCCAGTGCTTCCTAAAATCCCTGGTTTATTTGGAAAATTGTCCTTGGCTGTATTATATTTTATCCATATATGTGTGTCTATATATTTGGAGAGAGAGGGGCAAGCAAAGGAAAAAGTTAACTGTGTTATTGCCAAAGGTCAAGGCTTCATTAGCTGAAGTTACAAAAATCTTTTGCTGATTGGAAATGAGCATTTAAGAAGAGGGGTTATTTTTAAATTTGCCTTGGTTATACATACAGCAAAGGAAGGTAGTAATTTACATGTGAGGTTTAGAGGGCTTGCCCCACCAATGCTTTTGAGCTATTGGTTGATAAGTCAAAAAAGTCTTAATATGCTGGGAAGACTTTTCTCCCCACTCTCCAATAATTTCATATCATGAATGGATTTTGCTCCAGCTTTTTAAATAAATAAATGACAGAGCTGATACTAACAATAGCAAGTTTCAACCACAAAGGACTTTGCAGAAAGCTACATGTGCATAAATAGAAGTTTTATAATAGAAATCACAATGTAACTGTAGCTGCTTTAATTATAGCAAAAGGTATAATAAAAGTAACATTTGAGGCAGGTATGATCTAGTCATCTGGGACTGGGACTCACAAATGTGTGAGTTCTAGTTCTGGCCCTGCTACTATCGTGTTGTGGGGGCCTTGGGCAAGTCAGATTAAATGTATGGTCCTTAGAGTCCCTTATCCATAGAACGGGGATGATAAGTTGCCTACCTTGCTGGGTTATAACAATTATGATTTACCATTAATTCACTAGCACCATAACTGAATGATACTTTAATTAAAGTTTGCAAAGCACTCGGAAGCTGAAAAATGTATCATTTTATAAATTATCAAATAATAAAAAGCAGGATAATGTCACTGTAATCAATTAAGCAGCCTTTTGGTACTGTCATATTGTAGTAATAAATAGAGGTTTGAATGTTTATATGGTACAATTTAAATACAATATTGTGCATTCAGCAATTTGGCTAAAAACATTTCTCTCACGGGAAGCTTAATTGTATAATGAGAGAGACAGATTTGTCAAATTGTTTTACATATGTGCAACACTTCATTCATTTTTCTCCATATTGACAATTCTATTCTACAGTTGTAGAATCTTTTACAATGTGGATAGAAATGTCACTATGTCATACCCACCAGACATTTCAAACTAATGCAAATACTCTTGGTGATTTAGGTGCTTCCAAGACTGGTAGTTTGCTGCTAGTTTTTTAAAAGTGTTTTACTGACTTCATAGCCCTTATGTGCCATTATGGTCTAAACTACTGTGTTATTGCAGGTGCTATGCATGTGGAATAAAACCTCATGTTAAAAATCTTGAAATTTTTCTTCAAATATCGTATTTCAGATGCACAATAATCTTTTAAAGACAAAATTCCTCATTCAGCTACATTTTTGAGCAAGCATTGTCTACACATTTTATTTTAAATGTCTTTTATAATATAGACACTCTTATGTAGAGCCTTTTATTAGCCACAGGGCACTGAAGAATTTTTGTTTTAAGGAAATAGAAACTGAATCACAGAGAAGTGGATTTCATAGGGTCACAAAGGCTACATCTACACTACAGGGGGGATCGATTTCAGATATGCAAATTCAGCGACGCGAATAGCGTCGCTGAATTCGACGTATCTGATCCGACTTACCCCGCTGTGAGGACGGCAGCAAATCGACCGCTGCGGCTCCCCCGTCGACGGCGCTTACTCCTACCTGGGCTGGTGGAGTACGCGCGTCGATTCGGGGATTGATTATCGTGTCCCGATGAGACGCGATAAATTGATCCCCAAGAGATTTTTTTTTTTTTATTTTTTTTTTCTACCGCCGATCCCGGTGGGTAGTGAAGACCAGCCCTTCCAAGGTTGGGAACAGAACTCAGATCTCCTGATTGCCAGCCTCTAAATATACAAAACAAAACAAACCTGAAATCACTAACTTATAATTTGTCTTTGCTCTTTTTATAACTGAAAAGGAGTTAAACTGATTGTTTCCAAATGTTATAACTCAGAAATAAACCTTCTAAATTGCTGTACTGCAATCTAAAATTCCTATATTACTTGTATAAACTACTGAAATAAAAATAGATCTTTAGGGAATGATTGGATAATTCAGGCCCTTGATGACAGAATTAGAGCCTTTCACTCTAAGTCAGTGGTTCAAATATTGCCAAGTGGAGGAACAAGCAATTGTGGGTTACCTTCTGATAGGTATTTGGTGCCCTTGGAAAAGGCTTGGAAAAAACTTACCAGATGCTTGCTACAGAGAGACAAATAGAAAAAGGAGTAAGAGGCAACAGCTCCAGTACTTCAGTTGTTGCTCACAGCTTTCCCAAGTAGCAACAGAAAAGTGACATTGTTATGGTTCTTGTTAATTTCACCCAGGAATTCTAAACAACAACAGTGGATCTTGGCAGCACACTGAAATAAACAAGACTATGGACATTCCCACTGTTACTATTCAGAAGCCCTAGGTGAAACTAACAAGAATCAGGACAATTTCACTTCTGTTTCCATACCAGTGGCAGTGGAGTCATCTGTTTTTAGATCCAGCAAGATGGCTCTGCATCAAGCTACAGTCAGTTCACATCGAGAAGGTCTTCTTAATCGTGAGGGCTGGAGACTTAGCTGTCTTCGTTCAAATAAAAAAATTAAATTCTGTGCTAACTTATGGTTTATTCCCCCCGGGTTCCCAGGGAAGTTCACTACAGATGCTCCCCGCGTTACACAAGACCCGACTTATGCAAATTTGTACTTTACGGAAAATGTTCCATAAGCCAGAAATAGGATTTTTGAGTTGCAGAAATTTTTGCATAACGTATAGGTATACGTTTCCGACTTATGCAAAATTCGAGTTACGCAAGGCTTTCCGGAACGGAACGATTGTGTAAGTCGGGGGGGGGGCGTCTGTATTAGCCAGCAGCAAGTAGGAGAGTGTTAGGAAAAACCTGAGATTACCAATTTATTTTACTATCATAATTACATGATTTTTGGCCTGGCTCCCACTGGGCAAGTCTGAACCTGGCAAATACAACAATATGGGCATCGAGTGAAGCTTTTACTGCAGAAGCTACTGAGAAGCCTGGACTCAAAACCAAGGGTGGGTGGTGCCTGATATTCATGGAGATTCAGTTGAATCAAACTCTCCAAAAATCCCCAGAGGCTAGAGTCCGACAGCCCACCCCGCAAAGCGAGACTGAAACCCCAAATACCCCCCTGCCCTGGGTGAAGATCCCCGGCTCCCCCTCTCCCGGGGTGAACCCCCAGAAATCTCCTGCCCCCCCCCCCCCCGAGCGAGGAGCCCCCGGGGTGAACCCTCAGCAAACCACCCCCGAGCATCCCTCTCCCTTATCCCCAGCGCTGCCCAGCCAGGACCCAGGAGCCGCTGAGGGGGCGCGGGGAGAGGATACGCTGCAGGCAGAAGGGCCCCTCGGCTCCGGCCACTGCCGCCTCCCCCTCCATCGCCGGCCGGCTCTCCGGGTCGGTTGTTTACACTCCGCTCTCGCCGTTGCTAGGGTTCCCCGCAGAGCCTCTCGCGAGAACAAGGAAGCAGCTCGCCCCTTCTCTCCGCCAGGGTCTATCCGGGTTTCGCGGGGGGGGGCTAAGGAAAGAAGTGGGAATGGCTGGACGCGTCCCGGTCGCCATAGCAATCGTCCATTCTCGGTTACGGACAGGGGAAGGTCCAATGGCGCTTCAGTAGGGCGGTGCCGAGGGACCAACTGGCCAATCGGTGTCAGGCAGGGGGAAAAGTCCCGTCTCCTGGCCCAGGCTTAGCCCACTAGCCAGAGAAGGGGGCTCTGATATGGTGCCAGAGAGAAGGGGAAGTGCAGCCCCTCCCGTGAGCCCCCCATACTGGGTTGGGCCTGCGCCCTTAGTCCCCAGCTATGGGGGAGGGGCATGAGGCAGTAGACCCACCCCTGCAGGGCTACCCGCTGCGCCCAGCAGCTCTGATCCCAGGGCAAACTGGGGAGAGCAGCACAGAGCTCTGCCATTTGCAGCATGCCAGGTGTATTGCCCTAGAAACCCCAGGCACCATGGTGCACCCTGTTGAGCACCATCTACTGTCACCTTCTCTGGCAACTAACACTATGTATATTATCTACTAGGGGCTGTCAAGCGATTACAATAATTAATCGCATGGTTAATCGTGCTGTTAAGCAATAATAGAATACCATTTATTTAACTATTTTTGGATGTTTTCCACATTTTCAAATACGTTGATTTCAATTTCAACACAGAATATGAAGTGTAAAGTGCTCACTTTATAGTTTTTATTCTAAATATTTGCACTGTAAAAACAAGAAATAGTATTCTTCAATTCGCTTAATACAAGTACTGTATTAAGAGTGCAATCTCGTCATCATGAAAGTTGAACTTACAAATGTAGAATTATGCACACAAAAAAGACCTGCCTTCAAAAATAAAACAATGTCAAACTTTAGAGCCTACAAGTCCACTTAGTCCTACTTCTTGTTCAGACAATTGCTCAGACAAACAAATTTGTTTACATGTGCAGGAGACAATGCTGCCCACTTCTTGTTTACAATGTCATCTGAAAGTGAGAACAGGCATTTGCATGGCACTGTTGTAGCTGGCATTGCAAGATATTTACGTGCCAGATGTGCTAAAGATTCATACGTCCCTTCATGCTTCAACCACCATTCCAGAGGATATGCGTCCATGCTGATGATAGTTTCTGCTCAATAACGATCCAAAGCAGTGGAGACTGGCGCATGTTCATTTTCATCATCTGAGTCAGATGACACAAGCAGAATGTTGATTTTTTTTGGTTCAAGTTCTGTAGTTTCTGCATCGGAGTGTTGCTCTTTTAAGAATTCTGAAAGCATTCTCCACACCTCGTTCCTCTCAGATTTTGGAAGGCACTTCAGATTCTTAAACCTTGGGTCAAGTTCTGTCTTTAGAAATCTCGCATTAATACCTTCTTTCAATTTTGTCAGATCTGCAGTGAAAATGTTCTTAAAATGATCAACATGCTGGGTCATCATCCAAGACTGCTATAACATTAAATATATGGCAGAATACAGGTAAAACACAGAGCAGGAGACATACAATTCTCCCCAAAGGAGTTCAGTCACAAATTTAATTAATGCATGATTTTTTAACGAGCATCATCAGCATGGAACGGTGGCCAAAGCATGAAGGGGCATATGAATGTTTAGCATATCTGGCATGTAAATACCTTGCTACAAAAGTGTCATGCGAATGCCTGTTCTCCCTTTCAGGTAACATTGTAAATAAGAAGCAGGCAGTATTATCTCCCATAAATTTGAGATTGGCTGAACAAGAAGTAGGACTGAGTGGACTTGTAGGCTCTAAAGTTTACATTGTTTTGTTTTTGAGTGCAGTTATGTAACAAAAAAAAACCCCACATTTGTTAGTTGCACTTTCACAATAAAGAGATTGCACTACAGTACTTGTATGAGGTGAACTGAAAAATACTATTTCTTTTGTTTATGATTTTTACAGTGAAAATATTTGGAATAAAAATCATATAAAGTGAGCACTGTATACTGGTATTCTGTATTGTAATTGAAATCAATATTTGAAAAGGTAGGAAAAACATCCAAAATAGTTAATAAATTTTAATTGGTATTCTATTGTTTAACAGTTTGATTAAAACTGCAATAAATTGTGATTAATTTTTTTGAGTTAATCGCATGAGTTAACTGCGATTAATTGACAGCCCTAATATCTACACACACACACACACAGTACTCTTGTAACATCCTGGTTTTGCTGGACTGTGCCCACATTCCAGCCATTTCTGTTTAAGCCAGAGCTCCCAAGTAAAGCAAAGTTTAGGCCTATAGCAAAAGTTTGTTCCATCCCCAGGGATTCCTAGTTAAGAGGAAATACAATGTTGCTAACTCATCTAAAATCTAGATTTTTTTTTTTTTTCTTAAAATCCCAGCTCAGTGCAGTGACATGATTACACGAGACTCTCGGCTTTCATTTTAAAAACTAGTTTTTAGCCCTGATGGTTTCAGAGCAAAGTTTGATAATGTGTATCCTAATGGCTCAAGAACCAGAAGGCAAAAAGAACTCTGAATGTATTATTTTTAAAAATACCATTATTTTTAAGTGAACCTCAGATTTTTAGGGTTGACTCATGGTTTTTGAATGCTTGGGGTTGGCACTACTGAAATAGTTCATGGTATAATTGTGTAATAATATTTTTAATTTTTATAGCACTTTTCATCTCATGGACTTTATAGATGTGCAATAATTGTTACTTTGTGATAGGTAAGGTATTATACCCATTTTAAGTAAACTGAGCCACTTTGCCACAGACTTTCTGTGTAACTTTGGGCAAGTCAAGTAACTTGTATAAGGTCTCACAGTGAGTCACTGACAGGTCCAAAAATAGAGCCCATGAGTTTCTCTGAATTCTAAGTATCAGAGGGGTAGCCGTGTTAGTCTGAATCTGTAAAAAGCAACAGAGGGTCCTGTGGCACCTTTAAGTCTTAAAGGTGCCACAGGACCCTCTGTTGCTTTCTGAATTCTAAATATGTTTTATACTAACTTGAGATATTTTTGGTGACCTTTCTATGCAGGTAATATGGTAATGTGCATGAAAGTTTACTTTCTTTTCTACTCATTTTATTCTATCAGTGTGTAAGCCTTTTAGACTGGCGTTAATTATCCCTTTAGAGAAAGTAAGATCTTTTTGTAGTAGAAACAGATGTCCTGGAGTTGATGTTGCACCATAGCATATCCTTGAGGGAATTAATTGTTCAAATTATCTTTCTATGGTATGCTATTTCTCTGTAGTTTAATTAAAAATATGGGCAAGGATTTTGAGGTAATAGTGTATTATATACTATAACCTCAAGAATATAGTTTATATGCTCTTGAGATGCCTGAGCTCAGGTTCTTTGGAGTCAGTGGAAGTCTTTCCACTGACTTCGGTGGGTTTTGGAATAGCCCATAGGGCCCACTCCTAAATTCCCAGAGATTTTTTTTAATGGAAATTACACACAATAGGGAACTCAGGATTGGTTGAGCAAGAAAGGTTATTTGCATTCATGCACAACAACTGGAAAATAAATTCTTAATTTTCTTTGAAAGGGTTCAGAAAGGAGAACTGCTAGCAGTCAGACTCAAAGGAGATGTACTGATTGTGCTGGCCAGATGTGAGAGTATCTTAGGCAGTTAAGTGTACAAAGAGAGGATCAAACAAGTTAGAGATGGAAAACACGCATTAGATCATCAAATCCAACCCTGCAAATGCAGGATCTAATCAGAGTGAGGACATATCGCATGGGAGCCATAAGAAGCTGCAAACAGAATGCTCACAGTGGGTTGGATGTCCTTTTCATTTGTAAAGACAGAAGTTTGAGGGAACTGATCAGATTTGCAGTTCCAGTGTCTCCAAATTGTAGTGAGATGGCAGTTGAGAGATTTGACAGGAAGTGTGAGAAGCACGATGGTCTGTGTAGTGGAGGAGTGTGTTATGGTGCTGTATTTTCTATGACCGTAGTGAGAGTGTGTTTGTAATGCCTTACTAATTCTCTGTGTCGTGGCCTCTTGGCTAAGAAGACTTCTCTATAAGTAAGGGTTGGAAATTGCAGGGTCTTAAGTGTGTGAATTCAGACTGTGTTGTTGCTTTCTTCTTGTGTTGCAGCAGGGAACGTTTTTTATTTCTTCCTTGAGGAGGAAATGGTCTGCCCAGAATATGGATGAGGATACAATCCTGGGCTGTTTGAATGAAGCAGCACCTGAAGGAATAAAAGGTACAGTGTTGCCGAATGGAAGAATTTAAAAATCATGAGCCAGAATCCCCAAAATCATAATTGGCTTAAGATTCTTTTAAATAATAAATGTGAGGTTCTTTTTATTTGCCTTCTGGTTTCTGAGTTTTTAGGGTGCACTTGCTTCACGCTTTCTAGCTTTTCTTCATGACCAGGAGGGTTAACAACTTTTTTTATATTATTATTATTATTATTATTTAATGAAAGCTGCGATTCTCCTAGAAATTCTTGATTCCAGAAATTGGGACATTCAGAAATACACTATAAAGCACAGACATGGTGGGTGAGGTAATATCATTTATTGGACCAAGCTCTGGGTAAGCTTGTCTCTCTCACCAAGAAAAGTTGGTTCAATAAAAGATATTCCCTCACCCAGGGCCGGCGCTTCCATTTAGCTGACCTAGGCAGTTGCCTAGAGCACCAGGATTTGGGGGGGGCGCATTTTGCCGCCCTCGGTGGCAATTCGGCGGCGGGGGGTCCTTCTGCGCTCAGGGTCTTCGGCGGCAATTCTGTGGCAGGTCTTTCACTTGCTCCGGGACCTGCCGCTGAAGTGCCCCGAAGACCGGGAGCGCGAAAGGACCCCCCCCCCCGCCACAGAATTGCTGACGACAACCGGGAGTGTGGAAGGACCCCTGCCTAGGGCGCCAAAAACCCTGGAGTCACTCCTGCCCTCACAAACCACGTCTCTAATATCTTGGGACAACACTGTTACAACACCGTATACTATAAATCATGACAGTTGGCAATAGTGAGTAAGTGTGCACATATTTAAAGGTCAGAGAGATGCAGCTACTTTTGGTCACATAAATTAATATTGTTTTTCTTTGGTCCCAGAAGGTCTCTTTATTTGCTGCTGCTGTAGGGCTTTCAGTGCTTAGAATACTAAAGACTAGTTTACTCATTCTTAGTGCTCTTTTACTGACCAACTGAAGTTGAACAAACCCAGTTCCCATCCATATCCTTCTCTCCCTCTTCCACCCTAGCTGGAGTTCCACCTACCTCCTCATTCCTGCTAATTCCTTCTCTCCTCCACTTTTACCATCCTCACCTCCCATAAGACCCACCCTCCCCAGTAAGCATCAGAAGAATTCCACTGTATGCGAGAAAAGCTTCTTGCTTCCTGCCTACCTTCATCCCCTTTCACAGTTGAGCCTGCCTTCCCCCAGGGAATTAGGTTCTGTTCCAGGCTCTCTCCTACACGCAGTCACCAGTGTTATCTCCCTCTACTCATTCTTGGCTTAGGTCAGGAAGTGGCAGCCATCTGGAAGAGGCTGTCATTTGACGAGGAAACTGTGTTGGAGGTAGATTATGGTATGAGGGAAACCAAGTAGGTTAGGATTGGGCCCTCCCAGGAGTTCTAACCTGCTCTTTAGCCAATGGCTAGAATGCATCTGTGACAGAGGTGGAGCAGCTTTGTGATAATCTAAAAATACTGAGATGTAATACTTTTCTGAACACTGTATGTGACCTGGTCAGTGAGGTGAAGTTCCTGTATACTGGATTATAAAACTTTCCTGTAGAATGTATTGATCTAGCTCAGTGGTTTTCAAACCAGGGGGCGGGCCTCCCAAGTCTGACATGTGGGAATGTGTCAAGGGAGGCACAAGCTGTGTGTGGATGTTTTTGTTTTCTGTTTGTTTGTTTTTTAAAAGAGCTCTGGCTGTCAGTCCCGAGTGGCTGGGGCTTGTGCAGAAGGGCTGTGCATACCTCTGAGACAGGGATAAAGGGGACAGCCGTAGCCCCGCTGCTCAGGCTCTCCTTCCCCCCCACTCCTAATCCCTCACCTGGAGTTGGCGGTGCTCTGGCTGTCAGTCCCAGGATGGCAGCAGCAGCAATGAAGTAAGGGTGGTAATGGGGAGCTAAGTCTGCTGTGAAAAGTGATATTTATGAATATCACTTTTCATATTGACACCCTTCTGTGCTGGTGTGGTGCTGCCTTCAGAGCTGGCCGGCTGGCCAGCAGCCACTGCTCTCTGCCCTGGGTGGTGGTATATATACTTGCGGGGTGGGGAGGATGTAAATGACTACAGATGCAAAGAAGGGAGGCCTGATCAAATAAGTTTTGAGAACCACTGATCTAGCTTAATAGGGGGCTGTGGGAAAGACAAGCAGGAAAGAAACACAATAGCTGTACACAAGCAAACCTCCCAACAAACCATGTGAGGGGACGCTGACAGGACAATAACCTACTTCTAGGCTCCAAGCCAAAGTGAGACAGCCAGGCTGGGAACCCTCTTAGGACAGGACAAGAGAGGTAGGTAGGGTGTGTCTGTGTGCCTGAGTCTGTCCAGGGGGCTCTGGGAAGAGAGTTTAAAGAAGCTGTGTCTTCTCCAGTATCTAGAGTATGGTAGCCTTAGGGAGAGACAAACATGCATATAGACTAGTGTATTATTTAAAGATCCGTTTTCTCTTAAATGCTGTGGTTCTAAAGTGCTTTAAAAAGGCTGTCCGATCACGGTTACCACGGTCATTGCTCTCCGAGGGAACAAAACTACAGGATCTGAAGATAAATCAGGCCTGCTGAAGTGATCACAGTTGACCCCAAAAGTCCAGTGCCTAGTGTTACAGTAGGAGAATTGTGTGATTCCATGCCTACAGAGAGGGGATGGCCCAGACCTGAACGGGTGCACTCAGAAACCAGGAGGTGTCAGAGGTACAGTTAGTGACAGCCTCTCACCTGAACATCACAGCATAACTCATTCCAACAGTGGCCACTTCCAACCCCCTGGAAATTTTCTAGTCCCCAAAGTATTGAAGAAATGGTGCTTCAGTCCCTTCTCACTTCCACTAGTATGCATCAGGAGTAACTCCACTGCAGCCAGTACACTGTAGCTAGCTGGCATTTTACATCGCTGGACACAGAAGAAGGTGGGTAGATTGTTACTTCCAGGGAAAAAAGAAAACCAGGAGGAATTTCACAGTGCTAGAAGTATCCAGTCCTTCTGTTCTCAGCATTGAAAATGATCACATTTGGTATGTGCAAACAGAAAAGTCCAATCCAGTAATATATGTGGTGGTCTAAAAGCTAGTTTCACAAAGCCAAATCAGCTGGAACAAACAATTTAAATAGAAAAAGTTAATGATAATTTAGAACATGTTACTAGATGTCCCAAAAGCTACAATCAAGAAAGAAGGCTACGCCTCGTTAAACAAACAGCCTGACTTAGAGGGGAAATGAAGGCATCTATAAAATGGGTAAAAGGGAAAGTTGACAGCAATTAATATAAATTGGAATCTATGAATTGTAGAAAATTGATAAGGGAAGCAAAATGACACAAGGACAAATGTACGATCAACAGAATTAAGGACAATCAGAAGGAGGTTTCTTGAGTATTCTAGTAACAAATGAAATCCTAACAATGATATTGGTCCGTTACTAGATGGAAATGGTAGAATTCTCCATAATACAGAAAAGGCAGAAGTGTTCAATATTTATGTTCCATATTTAGGAAAAAAGGCATGTGATATATTTGACTAAGTACCTTGCATTACAATAGTAATGGAGAATGTTAAACAGTAGGTACAAAAGTTAGACATTTTAAAATCAGCAGATGCCGATAACTTGCATTCAAATGTTTTGAAAAAGCTCACCAAAGATTGGAGGAGTGATATATAATGAGCAGGATAGGTAATTAATACAGAGCAATCCGGATCACGTGGTAAGCTAGATGCGAGCAACCAATATGCATTTTAATACAGCCAAATGTGAGGTCATCAATCTGCAAACAAAGAATGCAGGCCAGGCTTACAGGATGGTGGACTTCATCCTGGGAAGTAGTGACTCTGAAAAAGACTTGGGAGTCATGGTGGATAATTACCTGAATATGAGTTCCCAGCATGACACTGTGGTCAAGTGTTAATGTGATCCTTGGAGGTACAAACAGTGGAATCATGAGTGGAAGTAGAGCACTTATTTTACCTTTGCGTTTGTCATGATATGATGATCACTACTGGAATACTGTGTGCAGTTCTGGTGTCCACAATTCAAGAAGGAAGCTGAAAAATTGGAGAGTTCAGAGAAAAGCCACAAGAGTGAGTAAACTATTAGAAATCATGCCTTATAGTGAAAATCTTGAATAGCCCACTTTGTTTAGCTTACAAAGAGAAGGTTAAGGAGCAACTTGATCAGAGTCCGTAAGTACCTACATTGGAAACAGAAATTTGATAAATAAAGGACTCTTCAGTCTAGCAAACAAAAGTCAAACAAGCTTCAAGGGCTGAAAGTTAAAGCTGGACAAATTCAGACAAGAAATAAGGTGCAGGTTTATTTATTTTTATTTTAAACAGTCAAAGCTACTCACCAAGAGTATGGGTGGATTTTCCATCACTGAAAACTTTTTAAAATCAAGATTGGATGTATCATGGTTTCAGGGTAACTGTGTCTGTGTCCTCTGCCCTCTGTGGTCCACTCCAGGAGTTCCCAATTAGGTGCCAAGAGGAGACCTGACATCTATCTCTGGGTAGGGACTCTTGTCCTCCTCCGTCCTGACCAGTGTTCTGAGGCTGAACTGCTCCCTGCTTTACAGTATGACATCCCCAGCAAGTCAGTCTAAAGGCCAGCACCTGTGTTTTGGTTTCTCTCCAAGGACTATGAATAGTGTATTACCGGCAGTTACAAGTTACCATACAGCTCTTTCTAAGCAACCACATTTATTCTTAAGGTAAAAGCATTACAGAGGAAAACTTATAAAAACAATAAACAGATTTAAACACTAAACTTACCAAGAGACAGCCCTCAGTCTTATGGGGTGCTAATGGACAAAAGTCTTTCCAACCCTTCCCCAAGGGTTGGGGCTCCCCTTGGACAGAAGATCATGTCTGTTTGATGGATCAGAAAGAAGGCCATGAGTCCATTCAAGTTCATCTTTGTTTCCTAGTCTCTGGAAAACCCAGCCTGACCCAATATATGCAAACCACCCCCAGGAGGTGGAACTTCTGGAGTCATTTACAATCTCAGGGGTAATCACCCCCACTCTTTTTAGTTCCTGTGGAAACTGTGGTGACTCTCTCCCCTATGAATTAGGACACAGACCAACATAAACCATTCAAAATTTAATATAATGCTCCTCCCCCCATACTACATGATGTTGCAATATTTGTCACAAAATCCTCTTCTAAACTATATAGTGTAGTTCAGGAAAGTCTTGTGATCTCTGTTCTGCAAGAGGTCAGACTAGATCATAGTGGTCCCTTCAGGACTTACATCTATTACAAAAAAAGATAATTGAGAGGATAATCAGGTCCACTGTATGGAGATTAACCAGCATCCTAACACTTAATTTAAAAAATATATATATTTCAGTATTTATTCTAAAGTTTGTTCAGTGTCTGTCCGTTTGTTATTCTTTAAATTCTTTTAAATGGTGTTAATCTTTGTTTGGAAATAGCTAAGAGGCTTTACTTGGGAGTTTATGATGTGAGCTGATTAGGACATCAAGCTTCTGTTACATGAATGACTTGATATCACAATAATCTTCCATCAACACACATCACAAACCATCATGCATTTTCTGTACGAACCTGAGAACTCCCCATGCAAATATTACATTTGATTATTGCAATACTGAATTCCAAACACTAATGAATGGAATTTAGAATGAACTAGGATACAGATTCACACTGGTTTACAACAGCATAACAGTTGTAACTGAATTATCAATGATTACTTTGTCCCTGGGTAAAATCACAAACGTTGTTACTCTATCCTGTTATCGCTCTTGAGAAATGGAAGCTTCATAGCTTCATCAGTCAAACAGCCTGACATAGTATTTGCCCTCTGGGAGGGGAAACTAAATACTTCAGCCATTCAGTACACTCATTAGAGGAGTGTGGGACTTTGCTTCCACTCTAGCAAAGGGCCCAATCCCATTTCCATTTAAGTCAATGGGAATCTTAACATTGATTTCCCTGGGCACAGAAA
This sequence comes from Chrysemys picta bellii, assembly GCF_011386835.1. Taxonomy (NCBI): domain Eukaryota; kingdom Metazoa; phylum Chordata; order Testudines; family Emydidae; genus Chrysemys; species Chrysemys picta. The sequence goes on along the minus strand of NC_088801.1, from coordinate 66,900,782 downwards.
CAAGTCCAAAGCATCCACCCATACTACTTTCATAGACTGTCACTCCACCTCTGGTAAATACCTAGAAGGTGCATCCTGTGGGTTCCATTGCAACAGACATGCAGCCAACGTAGCATTTTCTGCCTCATTAACTTAAACACATGAGTTTCCTAAACATTGGAAAACATTCAGAAAGTCGCACTGTTTTCTTTTTGAACAAGCACAAAAGAGTGGCTGGTACAGTATACAGAGAGCATCATGGGAGTGGAAGAGCTATCATCTACATAGCCATGGCTGGAGTATGGAACCATGGCTGGAAGTGAGGATGAGTTGGCAGCCATCTTAGATCAAGCAACTGACACCAATTGTATTTTCTGTGCAGCTCCATCGGGCCTCTGCTTGTACAACAACAGGATAGCATGTTGAATTTGGCTAACAGTTGTTCTCTGAAGAGAATGTGCAAGAGAATATGCAAGATCCAGATTCTGAAGCATGAAGAGCTTTACAAGATGGGAACTGTCTAGTTTATGGTACTGTATGCATAGAGATGATATAGGAAAACAATTCTCTACAGAGAGAAATCAGAAGTGAGTGATGTACAAATATCACATCATCATGTAAGTATAACCCACAGACAGAGTATGATACCTTTCCACCCTGGGTGAATTTGGTCCTTCATATTTTGTAACATCACAGAAGATACAAAATGTTTCAGACAGCATTTATTTTAAGATGGCTAAACGAGGCATCTAACAAAGTCCTCAATTTTTTTCCTACGTATGTGAATATTGCAAACAATACAACTTTTGTTCATGAAAAGTAACACTTTGGCATGATTTGGGAAGCCTGAGTACTTCCATTTCTGCACCTAATAAGAATAGCAGCTTCCAATACACTTTCTATCCAGTTATGCAAGGAGGGAGGGAATATTCAACCAATGCAAATACAGAAAAGAAGAGAGAGAGTGATCATTTGTCTAGTGGGACCATTAATACAAAATCGCAAACCTGAGCAATAATTTTATTTTGACAAAAATATAATATAAAATACAGACATATTAGCAATTCATTAATCATTTCCAGAAATGATGCAACAATAATACTGATAGAGATACCATCAATATACTTTACTTGCTCCCTTTAACTGATTACTTAGCGATTTGCCACATGAAGATTCCAGAACAGATTATTAAACATAACCCACATTGTCTTTTCTTTACCCCTCAGTAGAGCATATAACATTTTAGTCTTTATTCCATTTTCATACCTCTTTTATGGCTGTTACCCTTATGCCTGTGTTATGTATGTAAAATCTCTTCTTGACATGAAGATAGGGTTCCAGACTGAATCTTACCAAAAACATTTGTTTCCACATGAATCAGTACACTAGCCAATTTTTATTTTTGTAGACAGCATTTTACTGAATGCATTAATAGGAGCCTTGAACACCAGCCATAATTCAGTCAGTTATGCCAGAGCCATGCTTTTTTTTTTTTTTTTTTTTTTTTATCTTGGCTCTTTTGACTAGAATGCACTGAATGTGTATATATGAATGTAAATCTTTCCTATGACAGGAGGTGCACATAATAACCAACATTCTGTTCAAGGACATCCATGCTGTGTGTCTACACATTGGACTGTAGGAGAGATTTGGCCCCATATTTGTACACATTTTAAATCTGGGCATGAGAATTCAAAATATTTCAATCATAACAGTAGAATGGGTTAGTTCTGGTGTGACTGCACAGTGTTGAACTTTATGACATTCTACTAGAATGAGTTGTTTCCTAGTTGTATGTGGCACTCACAAATGGAGCACTTTGCATTTGTCTTTATTAAACTTCATCCTGTTTACCTCAGACCATTTCTCCAATTTGTCCAGGTCATTTTGAATGTTGACCCTATCCTCCAAAGCAGTTGCAATCCCTCCTAGTTTGGTATCATCCGCAAACTTAATAAGCGTACTTTCTATGCCAATATCTGAGTCATTGAAGATATTGAACAGAGCCGGTTCCTAAACAGACCTCTGCGGAACCTCACTCATTATACCTTTCCAGCAGGATTAAGAACCATTAATAACTACTCTCTGAGTACGGTTATCCAGCCAGTTATGCATCCACTTTATAGTAGCCCCATCTAAGTTGTATTTGCCTAGTTTATTGATAAGAATATCATGCGAGACGCTATCAAATGCCTTACTAAAGTCTAGGTATACCACATCCACCGCTTCTCCCTTCTCCACAAGACTCGTTATCCTATCAAAGAAACTTGGTTTGACATGATTTGTTCTTTACAAATCCATGCTAGCTATTCCCGATCACCTTCCAAGTGTTTGCAGATGATTTCCTTAATTACTTGCTCCATTATCTTCCCTGGCACCAACTAATTGGTCTGTAGTTTCTTGGGTTGTTTTTATTTCCCTTTTTGTAGATGGGCACTATGTTTGCCCTTTTCCAGTCTTCTGGAATCTCTCCCGTCTCCCATGATTTTCCAAAGATAATAGCTGGAGGCTCAGATACCTCCTCTGTTAGCTCCTTGAGTATTCTAGGATGCATTTCATCAGGCCCTGGTGAATTGCAGGCATCTAACTTTTCTAAGAGATTTTTAACTTGTTCTTTTTTTAATTTTCTCTTCTAAACCTACCCCTTCCCATTAGCATTCCCTATGTTAGGCATTCCTTCAGACTTCTCGGTGAAGACCGAAACAAAGAAGTCATTAAGCATCTCTGCCATTTCCAAGTTTCCTGTTACTGTTTCTCCCCCCTCACTGAGCAGCTGGCCTACCCTGTCTTTGGTCTTCCTCTTGCATCTAATGTATTGATAAAATGTCTTCTTGTTTCCCTTTATTCCCGTAGCTAGTTTGAGCTCATTTTGTGCCTTTGCCTTTCTAATCTTGCCTCTGCATTCCTGTGGTGTTTGTTTATATTCATCCTTTGTAATCTGTCCTAGTTTCCATTTTTTATGACTCCTTTTTATTTTTTAGATCGTGCAAGATCTTGTGGTTAAGCCAAGGTGGTCTTTTGCCACATTTTCTATCTTTCCTAACCAGCGGAATAACTTGCTTTTGGGCCCTTAATAGTGTTCCTTTGAAAAACTGCCAACTCTCCTCAGTTGTTTTTCCCCTCAGTCTTGCTTCCCATGGGACCTTACCGATCAGCTCTCTGAGCTTACCAAAATCCGCCTTCCTGAAATCCATTGTCTCTATTTTGCTGTACTCCCTTCTACCCTTCCTTAAAAGTGTGAACTCTATGATTTCATGATCACTTTCACCCAAGCTACCTTCCACTTTCAAATTCTCAATGAGTTCCTCCCTATTTGTTAAAATCAAATCTAGAACAGCTCTCCCTCACCCCCCAGTAGCTTCTTCAACCTTCTGAAATAAAAAGTTGTTTGCAATGCTGGAAGGGCATAATGAATGGGGTCCCACAGAGATCCGTTCTGGGTCCAGTTCTGTTCAATATCTTCACCAGTGATTTAGATAATGGCACAGAGAGTACACTTATAAAGTTTGGGGACGATATCAAGCTGGGAGGGGTTGCAAATGCTTTGGAGGATAGGATTATAATTTCAAATGTTCTGGACAAACTGGAGAAATGGTCTGAAGTAAATAGGATGAAATTCAATAAAGACAAATGCAAAGTACTCCACTTAGGAAGGAACAATGAGTTGCACACATAGAACCATAGGACTGGAAGGGACCTCAAGAGGTCATCTAGTCCAGTCCCCTGCACTCGTCGCAGGACTAAGTATTATCAAGACCATCCCTGACAGATGTTTTTCTAACCTGCTCTTAAAAATCTCCAATGATGGAGATTCCACCACATCATTAGGCAATTTATTCCGGTGCTTAACCACACTGACAATTAGGAAGTTTTTCCTAATGTCCAACCTAAACCCCCCTTACTGCAATTTTAGGCGATTGCTTCTTGTCCTATCCTCAAAGGTTAAGAAGAACAATTTTTCTCCTTCCTCCTTGTAACAACCTATGTACTTGAAAACAGTTCTCATGTCCCCTCTCAGTCTTCTCTTTTCTAGACTAAACAACCCCAGTTTTTTCAACCGTCTCTCATCGTTTCTAGACCTTTAATCATTTTTGTTGCTCCATTCTGGACTTTCTCCAAAATACAAAATGGGAAATGACTGCCTAGGAAGAAGTACTGTGGAAAGGGATCTGGGGGTCATAGTGGACCACAAGCTAAATATGAATCAACAGTGTAGCTCTGTTGCAAAAAAAGCAAACATCATTCTGGGATGTATTTAGCAGCAAGACACGAGGAGTAATTCTTCCACTCTACTCCGCGCTCATTAGACCTCCACTGGAGTATCGTGTCCAGTTCTGGGCGCCACATTTCAGGAAAGATTTGGAGAAAGTCCAGAGAAGAGCAACAAAAATGGTGACAAAAGAGCAACGATAGAATGGACATTTCTTCAAAGTTTATCTGTTCTGAGGCACACCTAGCAGCACCCTAGAATGTATGGTGTGTCTCTGATCCCAGGAAAATAGATGAAAGAGTGAACCAGTCCAAAAGACATCACTGAGCCTGCAGGGAACCGGTGGTGAGGTTTTGTGGCTTATTGATTAAGGCAGGAGGGCCAGTTGGGAGCAAAAGTGATTTTTATTCAGTATTGGAGTATAAGTATTTGACTACTTAGAGATTCAGGGTTATTGTGCTGACTGAGGTTCAGGTTGGAATTTATCTTTTGTCTATTCTTAGTGCAGTGTCAGTTTGTCAGATAAGTTATGCTAAAAATATAAGTGATATGGACCTGGATCCTCAATTGATATAAATCATCTTAACTCAATTGATGTCACTAAGAGCTAGAAAAATTTACGCCAGCTGAGCATCTGGCCAATTGTGTATAAAGGAAGTTGGACTACAGAGTGCAAAGTACATATAGCAGTCTTCCTGCTTCTTGTTGTTGTTAAATTGTAGCTTTTAGAGCAGTGATTCCAAAAAATCCTACATTTTGTATCCTGCATAACAATTTTAAAAAGCCCTTTTTATGTAACCCTTTGATGCATCCTATTGATTATAGTTCGTGTGGGTGGATGAAACACTGTGGTTTTCGTTTTCATGTATCTCCGATGACAGCTACAATACAATATATTGCTATTGTAAGCTTAAATGTCAAACCTCTGCTTTGTGGCTTCATTATATTTTCTGTTTAAATATCAAAGTGACACAGACAGTGGAAATCTGAAAATGTTAAAGTTTAAGCTCCTCCGCTTTGGTTTCCCATTCTTTGCAATTTACAGTGTGGTCATCATTTTGGACTATGAAGCTATTCTATTCAGTGGCACAATTTGGTACGGTAAATGTTAGAGATTCAGCTTTTCTTAATCATTATCTAAGTCTTAGTAACTTGCTCTTTAACTGCAATCTACTTCAGTGGGTGTTAAACATGTTAAAAGGATGTGCAATCAAGCCCCAAATGTTTAGATAGCAGCATATATTTTCAAACAAAAATCAAGCTTTGCAACAGATACTGTTTTTTCCCTGACATTTTAGAAATGTCTGCAATTTATCACTACTCTGTAGAAAGAATTTAGTTTACTGAATAAAGTTAAATTCTTCTTTCATATATTTTGAACAAGATTTCTGTTTGTATATTGACATAAGTCCTGTATTGCCAGTATCCAGAAATTGCCGCCATGACTGCTGTCTATCCATCTTCTAATCTACAGAGGATTTCAAAGTCTCCTGGGCTATGTAATTGTGGAGGCTGATTCCTATTTGATGGGGATTCTTCCATTCAGAAGTGATCACTTATACCAATTTTGACCATAGATGGCTGCATAAACCTCTGTGTTTCCAAAGGGCAGAATCATATGCTTCACAATGGCTCTAGATTTATATCCTTACAGTTCACTCTCTGGTTCCAGGGAATCCAAACCCTAGAGGTCCCACTGGTGGGGGCATACAAGGTTGGACAAAAAGGGGAAGAAGGCTGTGCAGCCAGTACACCCCTCTTTCACACTTCCCCAAGCCAGATCTGCTTCCCCCTCCTCCCCCCTCCTCGTTTCTCATGGAAGAGAGCATTTGGGCCTTTATCAGCTGGAGCTTCAGACAAAACATCTGACAAAGGATGGTCATATATCCTACTTGCACAGAAAGTCAAATTTATTATCTTTAAAACTATTTGCACAGAATTGCTTGTAGACAACAATGCCTTTGCTTATTAAGGTGGGTTCTGTTCAGCAAAGAAAAGGTGGAGTTGATGGAAAGGTGGGTAAGTGTCCTTCAGACCGAGATATGTTTGGCTGGTGGAAAAATAGATGGAGTTTCTGCCACAGGTCAGTGATGTGGTCCCCATACCTCCATTGCTATTATAGAGGGATACAGGGGAATCTCTTCCCAACCTCCCAGTTACCATTGCAATCATTACATCAAACTCTCTGGCTAAATAAACCCCAATTCCTCTGTCTGACACAGTTCAATTTCAGAACTGTCATTCAGGGAGACTTGCTCTAGGCCATGCCGCACCTTTAAATATTTTTCCTTTTTGATTAACTGCCCATCATCCAGGGGAGATGCTGTTTGTCAGGGGAGGCTCTGAGTATGATCAGTGCACTTGCTGGTGTCTTTACCTGCAGCCAATTACCATCCATATTCTTCCAATTTAGGATGCTTAGGCTACAAACCAGCAATCTTTCTTCATCTTTAAATAACGAACAAGAGAAAAAGTTAGATATGGCTCGAATATACTACATGCCAAATATAGTATCACCTTGATCGATCGGTCCTTTAGCCTTCATATAGATTGCGCCAGTCACAACACGCCTTCCATTCTTCTCGTATCCTGGCCTTCCTTCTTCATGTGTGGCCATGCCTTTTCGCAATAAAATCTTCCCATCTCTTTGGAGGTCAGCCGAGTGGTCACTTCAATTCCCATGGGTACCACTCGGTGACAGCTGCAGTACATCTATTCTCAGAGAGCCTCGCTATATGCCCAGCCCATTGCATTTTACTATGCCTGCTCTCAACAACGATGTCCTGCACTCCACTCTGCTGTCTGAGCAAAATATAATCTACTAGGGTGTATATTTTATAGTATATGACTGCAGGAAACTGTAGGATTTAAATATCATCCTCTGCCCACTGTAGAATGATTTCAGATTCTAATTAAATGCTCAGTTGAGAAAAATCATTACCTGAAAAATAAATGGAGCACTTTGTGGGGGAAAGTATACCTTTAATAATTACTATTGCATCCCTACTGTAAACAAGAAGAGCACAGACATTGGTTGTGTTGTAATTAATGCCAAGCAAACTTTGTTTAGCCAATGAATTTACCTTGTTATGTATGTACATACTTTTCAGGCCCAATTAAGTACTACTGAAGTTAATGGGAGTTTTGTCATTGACTTCAATGGGAGCAGGATCAATCCCTATAGGCTCAGTCCAATTCTCATCGATCCAGCTGTGATGGAAGTCAATTATCCATAACAGTTGAATAGAAACAACCTGAAACCCCCTCAGAGACTAAATGGAACTTCTAAAATTGGAGTGTGATGCCAATGGAGAAAATTAGACTAAAGAATTACCCTTCGAACAAATATACAGGATCAGATCACCACATACTCCCTCTGTGGCATGGTGCTAAGCATCCTAATCATACGGGTGGGGGGTAGAGGGGAGATTGTTGGGGGTAGAGTATGCAGAAAGGTGCCTATGCAGGATGTGCTCTGTAGCCATTACTGTACCCTCTGTGACATTCCTGCATAGCTGGTGGACTGAAGAGCCATATGGTTGTGGACCGTACTTTCTGCATATTCTGAGCCTTTGCATACTTGGGAGGTAAGGGCCCTTCATGCCCCACCTCCCTCCCACAAACACAAACTGCCAGAGCTCCCGAGGGGTGAGGAAGAAGAGGATGATAGATCCAAGGCATGGCTTTCTGATTAATTAGTTCCTTTATGTGGCTTTTAAGACAGAAGGGGAACATAAAGATTTTCATTTCCTTTCTCTCACAGAAAACATTTTTTGATTAAAATGACAACTCCACTAATTTGTATTCCCTGACTGACCAAGTACAACTCATGGGCCACTAACCCACACTCTTAATACCTCATCAAATGTTATTACTTCTGTAGTATAATCTCTACCTTTTTAATACCAATATAGACCTATGTGCTGTCCTTTAAAATATATATTGATTTGCATAACCAAACTAATATTTAATTATGCATATGTGTATTACTTGTGAAACTAGAGACACCAATTAAGAGAACTTAAACTTTTCAGATTCATGATGTTGTACACATTCTGTCATTTATTTCTTTTTTTTAATCCCTGGAAACCAAACAAATATTTGAATAAGACCTAGCATGAGAAGCCAGTCAGAGCAGAAGGACTGAAGAACCAGCCACCTTTGTTCAGCTAAAGTTTAGCTGAACACAATAGCAGTCCTAAGTAAAACCTCTCGATAGGTCTGTAATAAATATAGTATATTTGTAAATAAACACCAAGTACAAAGGAACTAAGATCAGTTTCTTCAGGGACTTCATGGCTGCACTTCTTAAGTAGCTGCCCCTAATGCTGGAAAGTTAAACTACAGCTTTCCATCACTGCAGATTACAGGAAAAAAAACAGTTTGTTTGCTATCCTCCATGTAAATATGCTGCAATACTGCAACTGAACTCAACAAACAAAACAGAATAGAAGTAAAGTAGAAATAGAACAATAAATACTCTCAAATGTATATGATGGAAGATATTTTAAAGTTCCCCAAAATGAATGTGTATGAGAATGGATGCCAATACATACACTATACTAGCATACAACCATTTGAGATGTTATTTGAGTGTGTTATTAAGGTGTACTTGTATGTCAGAGTGATCATGTGGTTTCAAACTACACTTTGGACCCCTTTATCTCCTCTCAAGCATATCCCTTAGGTGACAGGCTGACTTCCCTGCATCTCATGTGGTTCAGCCACTTTGGACTAGGTATCTGGGCACCAGCACTGTTGTACGGAGATGCAGGTGACAATGCAGGACAGCTCCATCCTCTGAGAAATGAGATGGTTTTTCCTCTTCCCTTGCC